>NC_140584.1:954662377-955320201 GCF_964204655.1 Triturus cristatus
CAATAGATCTACCTTAACACTCCTTGTTTCACAGTTCATGCAACTTCCTCAGTAAAATCCTTCCACAAACCTCTCTCCACCTCTTTATCCACTTCCCGGTCGTCAAGATCAAATCGTTCCCATATACTGTGCTTTCAAAAATCATACACCCACCATATCTGTTCTTTGCTAAACACTTGGTATGTCTGGGGCAACGCTTTCCAAGAATCCCACGCCTTATCAGTTCTGTGCAAAGTCTAGAATCTTATTAGATCCCTGGTTACCAGGGCTATGTGACGGTCTACGCACCTTATTAATTCCCTAATGATCAACCTCAGGTAATGACCTATGATTGCTCTTTCAGTGCTCCAACCTTATCAATTTTCTGCTTGCCAAGCTTGTGCCATGAATTAATGACACTAACATAGCACAAGCAATCAAACAGCATTTGTAGAGCGCCACACCGTCAGCCCTAGGGGTATCTGGGCGCTGTGACTCCGTCGAAGAGCCAGGTCTTTGAAAAACCTACAGGAGGAAAGAAAGTTAGAGATGGCACGGAGATGGAGGCATACAAAAGGAATCTACCTTACTGCGTACAATGCTTAGGTGGATTTCCTGATCACCAATCTAACATGGCGTCTTGGGTACAGCCTGTTAATGCGGCTACCTAATGATTCAGCGATTACATATATCATGCAAAGTCTGGGGTGCACTCTTCCAGAATGCTTCACGCTGCACACAGGATCATCTCCCCCCTCGGTGACCAAGGCTGCCTCTACTATTGATCCAGGTCACGTTCATGGGGAGCGTGTGAGCTATGAAGCAGGCGCAGTTCAATGTATTTAGATTGTATTGATCTCTTCTCTGTTCTGCATGAATGGCTCTCGGGAAGCAGGGATGCAGGGCCCAGGATTCTTCCCCTGGGAACACAGGCAGGGGTCTGGCTTCACTTTGGGTCAGGCTATAAGGTCTGCAGTGGGGACAGGGACATATATTAACATGAGAGAAATCATGATGAAGACAGATGGGAAGAAAAAGGGTATTAGAGCAAAACAGAGGGCGGTGGAAAAGGGAAAATAAGTGTATGACAAAAACAGTAATATAAAATGGATGAAAATGAATGAGCAACATAGAGGAAGGGTTTTTAAGTGGAAGGGAGAAAATAGGTGTATGAAAAATAAAAACATTTAAATAAAATAGATAGTAAAGAATGAGCAAAATAGAAGAAGGGTTTTTAAGTGGGAAGGGGAAAATAAGTGTATGAAAAATACAAACCGTAAAATAAAATGCAAGAGAACGGGAAATAGAAAATGACCGTAAATTACTTGAGTCACAGAAAAAAAGGCAAAGTAAAAATATGAATAAGGGGAAGTAAAATGGAGAGGCAGACTAGGGAGAACTGGTAAGACAATAGCAAAAATAAATGGGAAAAAAAGCAGAAATGTGAATAAGAAAAGGAAAAATAATAAGAGAGAAGGGACCGAAAAAGCAACTGTTTAGGCGGAAAAACAGAGGAAATATGAAAGGAAGGCTCCTGTAGGGCCGTTTCAGACTCGCAGACGAAGTCTTCAATCCTTTAATACGTTATCATAATTCGGGAAGTGAACTGGAGGGAAGGCAGAAACACCACAGCATGTGGCCATGCTGTGCTTGAGTGGCTCTTACTTCAAAAACCCAAGGAACCCCCATCAGGTGCGGGGAGACGCACACTGATGGAAGCGACAGATCCCCTGGGCTTGGGCGTCTGGTTTCCGCACGCTTTTACCTATGGCGCATGTTCCAAGCAGACCACCCTCGCCGCGTAGCCGGCAGCAACCACCTCGCAGACACCACCGCCCTACGCCGAGTCATACCTGTCCTGTATGACCTATGACCTCGGACGGTTGCACGGATTCTGAGCTTGGACAGCTTCAATTATTATTCCATACCACGAGTTAGGCCGTGTTACATAATGCGTAGTGTTGGGTAAAGTAGCAAGGGTGTACCTCGGTCGGTAAGTTTGGGGGGAGGAGGGGTGCTTTAGATTTTCAAACAATCGCTCTGGCATATGTTGCGAAAATACAACATTTGAGAAGCAGGGCATGGGGGGGGCGAAGGAGCATCGGAAAGGGAGAATAATATGGATTTCTAGCGGCACTTTAACCTCAATGTTTGGAAAATAACCATTTTAAGTCCTTCAAAACAGACATAAAAGTGTGGGGTTTTGTCTGTATGTGTGTGTATGTAAAAATCCCCAAGAGAAATCTGCAAACACCTCACCATACAGACCCCCCAGGATATTGAGGCACGGATCAGAAGATTTTGCAGCACAAACATTGGAATTTTGCAGCATTTTTGCAGAACTTTATTTTGCAATTCTTTCAACACCAAATTCATAGATCTTATTTTTATGAGGTCTTGTACAATATGAAAGTTTACACCAAGCATTTTGTACAGTGTTTAGGCTGCCAGGTCTATTCACTGTATGCATCATGTAGTATTTATGTTCATAATACTTTCACCTGAGCCCTGTGTCGCCTTCACTTATGGATTTGTACATGCTTAGTGGAGAATGCAATTGTAATTCTTTCCAATGGGAAGGCTCATGTGTATTTTGTTTATTTACAATTGAGACAATTTGTTTTTGGTCAAGGTCTTCATATATGACATAAACCTGTTCTTCTGAGTAGCCCAAATCTAGCTCGATATTGTGCTGCTGATTATCATTTAAAAACAATGATGCCCGGATGATTGTTCTGGGAGGAAACCGACGTCTAGCTGACATTTTTTTGTAAATGCTATCGCTCCTTTCAGCATCTGCAGAACTGGTCACTCAGTCCTTGTCCACAGCTGCAAGCTGTGAAAGGTCTGACATGTGGTCGGCCATCCCAAGCCAAAAGAGGTCACTGTCGATCACCCCTGAAACTGAAGCCTGTACTGTTTGTGGGCCTACATGTTCAAAGTAGAGGCGAAGCTCCGGATCAGGAACTTCGCTCAAACCAGGGATGGCCGAATATGCACTCTTGTCCTTGGGTAAAATACAGAGTCGTGCAGGATTGAAAAGGCGTACTTGTTTAAAGAATTCAATGCCTGGTTGGGCCTCCCCAATGTACTTGCCCACTTTTTTAGGGAATTTTCGAGTGCTTCATTAAGCTGGATGTTGTCGGTTTTTTTGGTACTAGAGTCAATTTAGCCCCTGCAGTAGTCTCTAGGAATAGTCGCAGTGACTCCAGAGTGAGGACCAAATAGTTTTTGAGTTTCCTGTGGAGGTCTTCTAGATAATCATACACCTTCATTGTCACTGGTATCTGACTCTGGAATAAGTCCATCAGACTTAAAATGTTTTGACATGTTTCTGCCACAATGTCCAACTGCATGTTAATACTGTTTGTCTGGAAATTGTTCAGAATCCTGTGTAGATTTTTGAGGGAATCTGGGAGAGACTTGTTGAGTTGCATCTCAGACTCAACAAACACAGCATAGACTTCATAGTGCTTGCAGTGGTATTGGGCAGCAGCAAACAGTGAATTTCTAGTGGGTACCTCAAGCGTCAGGTGCAATCTGTGCTTTCATCCCATGGTTCTCAGCAAGGTGTTGCAGGTACCTTTGCTTTCGGCTACCAGCCATGTAAAGATTCACAAGAAGTACAGAATGAAAGCATTTAGCTCCACAAAAGGCTTCCAAAAATCACTCCCCAGCAAAGTTCATGATGTATGCCAAAAAGGTGATATGTATGAAGTTTATATGAAGATTCCTCAACACAGTGTTGTGTGCCTTGAGCATGTATGCCGCATTGTCTGTAGTAAAATAAATAACATTCTGAAAGGCTATGTTGTACTCTGAGCACCCTCACAACTGCTTGTGCTACAGTCCAATGGTTGCACTGTGAGAGGAACAATGTGTCTTCTAGGTGGGTGTGTATTGTGCAGCCTCCCTATGAAGAGACCACTGCAAATAAAACATTCAACACACATTGTCCTTCTACATCAGGTGTTTCAGTAAATAGAACACTGATCTTCCCATCTTGCAATTGCTTCTTCATGTCATCATTAGCTTCTGTATATCTCTCTGGGAGATAACATTCTTAAAGCTGTTGACTTCCAGGTATCTTCCAACATTCCGTACTCACTCGTGGAAGAAACTTGAGCAACACAGGGTGGTCAGTTTGCTCAGTGGAATGTTCAGTGCTGGGCAGAAATTGACCTACTCAATTTTATTTCCTGATTTGAGGCACTGTCAACTGTACTGTTTGTGAAAAGTGCGCTCACATTCCAATAACGGGCACGTTTTGGTGAAGAGTGAGGGTCTGAGCATATGTACAGCGATTAAAGTCTTTTGGGACCGCACATGCATATCCACTGTGTGTTTTCGGATGTGGTCCACCACCACATTGCACACACCGCAAAACAGCACTCCACCATCAGCATGCATCATGTCACTTTACTCTCTGGCCCAATCTGCTGCTATCTGGGTAGGCAGATGTGATCAATGCCTCACAGGCTAGTTAAACGTCTCCACCCTGCTTTTGGTGTTGTGGCTTGTTGCTCCTTTAGAATCTGAAAGATCTTATAGACAAGTGGCACATTTGTCAGCCCACTCGGCACGTATGAGTCCTCTTTGGGGGTTGTGGCGCAGTCACTTGACTCACCTGAAAATATATTTGGTGTTATTTGTTACCTTCCAATGGAAAACAACGTAAAAAAGGCATCAGAATTGTTGAACTGAAAGCTAAGAACATGTAGGGAAGCAGTGATTAAAAAATGCACTGGGGGCGTGGCTAGCCAACACCCAAGATGGCCGCACTTACTTAGAGCTCCGCTCGCCACCTAGATATTAACTTCCCCATATCCGTCACTCTTATCCGCTGAGCCCACAAAACACAACGATTTGAAGCTCCCTGCGTCCAGGAGTCACCCGATCCCCAGGGAGGAGAGATCCAACAGCCCACGCCGGAGTTATCGGCTCCGTAGCAGCTTGCAGAGAGGAGGTGGGGATTCGCCCGTGATGCAGGCCAGCAATCAAATGCGAAACTCCGGAGTTCTTCGGAATAGGCCCGTAGGCCTTGGTGACGGGCTGAGCCTTTCCCGAGCCTGACGCAGTTTTCGACCCCTTGGCCGATTCCGACCACTCCTTATTTTTGGCTTCCGGTGATGCTAACGTGAACAAAGACTGCTGCGCTGTGCCAGGTGGGCTCCGGTGTGTGCGGCTGCATCGGGGCACTCTGCTGCAGACCCGAAATATTATCCCGGCGGTGAGTGGAGAGGCGCAGGACCTTCCTATTCCCCCGCATGGGGTATTCTTCCTGTTGGCTCCTGTGCGTTTGGTGGGACCGCCGCTCGTTAGGCGCTACATCATAGCACCGCACCCTCCCCCATTTCGCATAGCAGGCTGAGGTGAGCCTCCCTTTTTCACGCGGCAATTGGGAGTGTGTGCAATAACGAAACCCTGCCAGTGGGCCCCTGCACCTCGTGGCAACTGTTAGATGCCCCTACTAGGAGGGGTATTGAATAATAGGACTGCACCACGTCTCGTTTCGGCCCCGCATCACTGCAGAATCGGACTCTGGGGATGCAGCTGTTACACTTCAAACAAGACCAAACTGCCCCCGTGGTGGATGGTTGAGGCATTGGTGATACAGACAGTTCTTGGGGGCCCCTGTTGAAGCAGGAGAAATCCAGCACTTGGGAGCGTGGTGTGACCTACCTGCCTTTTCTCCAGATGTTGGGTGCCGGCAGTCCTGGCCATCTTTGTTCCTACCACTTTTCCCATCTTAGGTCTGCACCAGTTCTCCATCTTGACACAATGGCCCCTGCAAAAGGCTCCCGCCAGACCTATCAATTAAAATTGGCGTAATTTGCTCATAATAAGTCGGACGCCACCGAAGAGAGGTACAATGACCCTGAGGCGAAGCAGCACAATGAAGAGGGGGCCCTGACATTAGCGGAAGTCATGGAAGCAATCCAGGGAGTCCGAACAGTGCTGGAACTCAAGATCGATACGGTCACGATCGATATTACCCTTATCCGAGCAGATCTCCGCAAAATGGGAGATAGAGTTAAGGCGACTGAAGACTCTGTTACCACACTCCAGGCTTCCACAAAGTCACTTGAAACGTCGTTAAATCGCTTATTGGCTCAGACATCGGACCTCGAGGCATAGCTGGAAGACCATGAAGGGCGCGCATGTAGAAATAACATTCGAATTTTGGGGGTGCCCGAGAGAGCGGAGGGGCAAACCACTGATCTCTTTTTGGAAGACTTAATCCAAAACCACCTGCAGCCCCGGTCCCTCTCACAGTTCTTTTCGGTGGAGCATGTTCACAGAGTGCCTGGGGCCCCCTGAAACCAGGCGCCCCTCCACGACCCATTCTGGCAAAGATTTTCAATTTTCGCAACAGGGACCTCATCCTACAGACGGCGAGGACAGCTACACCTCCTAAATTTGAAAAGTCTACAATTACATTCTTTCCTGACTTTACCTATAAGGTACAACAAAAACGTGCATCCTTTCTGGAAGTGAAATAGGCCCTTCAGGACCAAAACCTAAAATATGCTATGCTCTTCCTGGCTAAATTGCGAGTGCAGGCAGAGGGGGAAATCATGTTTTTTTCAGACTCCGGAGGAATCCTGGGAGTGACTGGAAGGCTGGTGCTCCTCTGGCGGTGGAAGACGTTCCTCCACAAACCGACAGCAGAGGCAAGACACCCGTCCTGAAAGGGTCGATCGAGGTGAAGGCGATTGATAACTGACGGCTGGGTTCCGTGGCGGTGACTCGTCACTTTTCTTCTGCTCAACGAAAACCTTTGCCATTCTGCAGTGACTACGAATACTGATTGGCTCCAAGAGGGCGAGGGTGACTATACTGTATGATGTATGATTTGGGATTGTGTCTCCTGATGCATCCGGTGGACATTGTACGAATTTAGTAAGTACCTTAACTAAGTTCTTTATTTCCTGGTGCTTGATCATAACGAGATTGCAAATTGTGACTATAAGGACACTTTGTTAGATGGGGAGCACTGTTAACAATATAATGGGCTCACGTACTAGTTATTATGAGGGAAGGTATTTATGCTCTTGGGTGGCTTGGCCTTGTAGCGTTCTCCCTTACTCAGTAAGTTTGTTTTGGGGGTCACAGGCGCTCTGCAGAATTGGGAGGTGGGCAGTTCTAAATCCACGTTGCAGGGAGGCAGGGTGGGGGTGGATTCTGGGGTGTTTCATCAGGGTTTGTTTTTGTTATTATAATTGTGTTCAATGCAGTCAAATGGATGGTGCTTCCTTTAAAGCATTCTGGGCCGTCAGCAATATAAATGTCATTCTCCTATCGCTCACATGTGCATTGTCTCAAGCTCTAACGTACATTGGGGGTGAAGTGGTGAGCTGCCGTTATCTTCTTCTTGTTACCCCTCGTGTGGAGGGACCTCTCGCCCCCTGCGTGCTTGAGTGCTGATTATGGTGCATCTCCGCCATTGAGCCGCCTTAAATTAATTTCTTGGAATGTGAATGGTTTAGGTGATCGTATCAAAAGGGGTATAGTAATGCAATTGCTGAAGCGACATGCCCCTGACCTTGTACTACTCCAAGAAACACATATCCAGGGAGTTTCCTATTGTGCTCTTAATAGGTGGGGTTATCAATTAGTGGCCCACGCCGGCTACGCTAGGCGGTCCAGAGGTGTAGGTATCCTGGTACGTAACTCCCTCCCTTTCCTTATAACAAGAATCAAGTGGGATCCACTGGGTAGGTTGTTAATGGCCTCCGGGAAGTGGGAGGGCCGGTCCCTTAATGTGACGTCCCTGTACGTGCCACCTAGACTTCATTCTCCCACACTGCAAGACTTGGGCCCACATATGTTGAATCTACCTGAGGGAGACATACTGGTGGGGAGCGATTGCAATACAGCTTTAAATGGTGATTGTGATCGTATGCCTACAAAACGGGGGGAACCAGCCGGTAAATTATTGGTGGATTTTCTGGGGGCGGTAGGCCTGAAAGATGTTTGGAGGACCTGTAACCCCACAACCAAACATTATACATTTCACTTGGGGGTGCATGGGAGTCTCTCATTAACTTTTTGGCAAGGCCTCCCAATTCCCCATGTTTGGCGATATCACCTTCCTTCCCAGGGGAATCTCAGATCACTCCCCGATTTTGGCGTAATATGGGGGGAGTGCCCCCTCCCTCTCGTCGAGACATGATGCTCAATCCCTGGTACATCAAAAGTGCCGAACATTCGTGACAACTGGCGGAGGCCACCAAGAATTACTTTGACAAAAATGACGGGTCTGTTGACTCAGATGTAATACTTTAGGAAGCATACAAGACTGTGATCCGGGGTTGTGGGGTCGCGGCGATAGCAGGACATAAAAAGAAAAATGTAGGCAGATGGAGGAGGTGGAAAAAGAGATTGCCCACCTCGAGGGTTATCTGGTGACCTCGAACACATTGGATACTGCGCACTAACTGGCTATCAAACAAAAAGAGTATAGAGATATTGCGGAGGAGACGACGCAGATCCATTATCGAGCCACGCAACATCGGGTCTACGAAATAGGTGACAAGGCCATGTTAGCGTGGCTTGATAAGAGGGAGATGGCCAAAAAATGGGTAGCTCAAATCACAGACCATGAGGGGACGGCAGTACACGACAGAGCAGGGATTGCCGGGGCGTTCACAGACTACTTTAGGCGGGTTTATACTACTACGCATTCATCCACTCAGATGGAGGCAGCGGAACTACTAACTACTTTGCCCCTGCCTGTTTGGAGCCTCAGGATGTCGAGGATCTTGAAGGGTGAAGAAGTATCAAAAGCGATTGCCACTTTGCAGTCCCGGTAAAGCCATGGGCCCTAGTGGCCTTCCAATTGAACTATACCAGGCTAACGCTTCCACGAATGCCCCATTCCTCGTGCGGATGTATGAAGAAAGTGTCACGAAAGGTGTGCTACCTGAGACACAACATCTTGCGACTATCGTGGTCATTTATAAGAAGGGTAAACCCCCGGACCAATGTAGTTCCTACAGACCCATTTCTCTCCTGGATCCGGAAGTAAAAATTTTAGCTAAACTCCTGGCTCCTCGCCTCTCGCCTCTCGCCTTATCTTCATAAGTTGATACATCCGGATCAATCTGGCTTCATGCCTGCTAGGAACACCGCACTGAATCTCCGTCGCCTTTATGGGGTTCTGGAGCGGTCCTCCACTATACAGGAGGACTCCGTAATTATGTCACTTGATGCTAAAATGGCGTTTGACATTATCGAATGGCCCTTTTTGTTTGCCTCACTTGAAAGATACGGGTTCGGTCCTCTATTTTTGTCTTGGGTACACCTTTTCTACTCCAAGCCCCTAGCTCGGGTCGTGGTAAATGGTGGCCGGTTAGCAACCTTTATATTGGTAAAAGGCACGTGGCAGGGTTGCCCCCTGTCACTGCTGCTTGTCGCTTTGGCTCTTGAACCACTGGCTATTTGGATAAGAGGTATCTCCTTATTAGGGGTCTCAATTGATCGGCAGATTGGAGGAACAAGATCTCCCTCCACGCCGATGATATCTTGCTTTATCTGGCTAAACCCCGCTTCTCCATTCATAGGGTACTACATATTTTTACTCTTTTCCAAAAGTACTCCGGTTACATTATCAACTGAGATAAATCCCTGATTTATGTATTGAGTGGGGGCCCTCCATTGCTCCCCAGTGGCTGTGAAGCTAAAATAGTTACGGATGGCTTTCAGTAATTTGGCATAAATATAACCATTTACCTCACCGTTTTTTACGATCGGAACCTGTTGCTCCCCCTCATGTGCCGCCTTCAGGCGGATGTGCAGCACTGGAAAACATTGCCTCTCGCACTGTTAGGTAAAGCTGCCCTTTACAAAATGATGGCGGTCCCACGCTTTCTATATGTCCTACAGAATATGCCTCATTTGGTTCCCCCTCGCTATTTTCAATCGATTGACGCTGAGGTACGCACCCTGCTTTGGGACTGCGGTGCTCCCCGTATTGCCCTTACTGAGCTCACAAAAAGCTGGTATGATGGCAGCATTGCCTTACCCACTATTGAATCCTATTATTGGGCCTCCCAACTAGTGGTACTGAACCACTGGACGCACCGACCCATCTCAGACCCCGCCTACAGGATGGATAGGCATAACATGCTTCCAGGCACCTATCTTAGGGCACTCTATGGTGGTACGAAACACGCGCCCAGATTCACCCCTATATCCACCACGGTTGCTTTATAGAATAAGGCAACAGCTGCTCTTGGATGGAAAGATAGAATCACGCAGGTTACTTCGTTACTTGACTCCTGCCGATTGGGGATGTTGTCCAAGCAACCAAGGTTTGATAAATGGGACCTGATCGGCCTCTCGAAGGTCGGGGATATGTGGAAGGTGGGGGCGATGACTCCATTCACTGACTTGCAGAGAGACTAACAGCTGCAGGGAGAGGAGACCTTTTGTTATCTCCGGGCCCGCAACGCTCTTCGCCGAGCTACCCTAAGGGGACCGACTTGCCAGTCTCCACGCCCATAGAGGACAGGCTTTTGGACGATTATCTCCAAGAGAAGGCAATCTCATTAACCTATCGTAAAATCCTGAATAACACGCCAGATACCCAGGAGAGAACTTGCTTAAAATGGGCGACCGACATACAAGAGACAGACGACAACAACTGGCAGGAGGCCCTCGCCTCCCCTCGCTAGGTGGCACTCCGCTCTCGATTTAAACTTATTCAACTTAAATTACTCCACCGAGTCTACTATACTACTTCGTCGTTGGTCAAGATGGGGCTCCTAGAATCCCTGAATTGCCCTCGGGGATGCAGCCAATTTGGTACCTACATACATCAGTAGTGGGAGTGCACGATACTTCGGAGGCACTGGGAAAAGATGATATCAAATATGTCCCGGATAAGTAAGGTGCCTATTGATGTATCCCCTCGACTCTGTCTTTTAAATATTTAGAAGGCCACGGACCTGTCCCGAACAGAGAGACTGTGAGTTTCTTTGGGCTGTATGGTTGCAAAACGTAATATAGCGAGAACATGGACGGGGGAGTTCCACTACGACACACTGAATGGGAGTCCGATATGGATTGGTGTATGCAAGCAGAGAGAGTAATTTATGAAAGTATGGGTTGCCCACATAAATGGACGAGAATTTGGGGCCCATGGAATGAAAGTAGGGGCTTTCTCTGTACCCCTTTTGCCGATTCCCCCTCAAAACTGTTTGCTAACATAGATGTTTGATGTGTGAATACAAGGGAAACTACAAACAAGCTGAGTCCACCACTGACCCTGTGACAATTTTCTATCTTGATTGTATTACCTTATCAAGACTATCTGTGAACGTTGATTATAGCATCGTACCGCATCTGTTTATTGTGTGTTCGTATTTTGTTATTTAATAAAAAAAGATTTTTTTTAAAATGCACTGAACTCTGATGCACTTGCAAATAAAGGAAAAAACTGTAAAACTTGTGGAAACAAAACCCCAATGGAAAACGGCAGTCCCTAAATTACATTGAGCAAACACAGTGTTAAAACAGCATGTCAGTTGCAAAGAAAGGAAAATGTGAAACCTTTTGGAGCAAAGTTGCATACTCAGGGGCAGATTTACAAGCCATTTTTCCTTCACTTTTGCCATGTTAAAAGTGACGCAAAAGGGGCGCAAGGGGATGGTAAATCTGCCCCATAGAGTTTGAATATGTACAAGAAGGCAGACGTCCCTTGCAGTAAGATGACACGCTTGTTTGATGCTTCTAGGCATGACAGAGTCGTCTTTGTGGGGGTTTGGTGCAGTCACTGAACTAGCCTGAAAATATGTTTGGTGTTATTTGATGCATTCCAAAGAAAAGAAAAGGGCATCACAATTGTTGAATAGAAGGTTAAGAAAATGTAGAGAAGCAGCAATTAAAAAATGCATTAAACTCTGATGCACTTGCAAATATAGGAAAAAACAAGAAAACTTGTGGAAACAAGACCACAATGGAAATCGCAGTTCTCAAATGGCATTGAGCAAACACAGTGTGAAAGCAGCATGGTCAGTTGAAAAGAAAGGAAAACGTGAAACCTTTTATATTGAAGTTGCATGCATGAAGTTTAAATACATGCATGAAGGCAGAAGTACTTTGCAGTGAGATGGCACACTTGTTTGATCCTTCTAGGCAAGTTGTGTGGAGAACGGTGGGGGAGGGAGGTGGTTTGGGTCAACATAAAAAAATTAGGCAAAAATTATTTGACATAACAATCGAGGAAGCCTACTCTGAAGTACCTGCAACTAAAAAATAAAACAACAAAAGAAACTGAAACAGAATCACAATGGAAAACTTTACATTTTTGCAAATGAATTTGCATGGCTACTGTCCTTAAGGACACAAAATGGCAAAATAAGCCACCTACAAAGAAAGAGAAACCCCAAACCATCCAAAATAAATAAGTACAAGCGTACTTTAAATATAGAAGCACATAAGCCCAGCTATTACCCTCAGGGGCGAAAAACAATAGGAGGCAACAGTGCCTAAAGGTTATGTACGGAAAATCCAAACCACCCCAACAAACCCCAAAACTAAACACTAAAACCCAGGCGCAATGCAACGCCGGTGGCTCCAAGGATTGAAAAACATGAAAAGAAAACAAAGATACAAGGTTTAAACAGGAAGGCAGTGGATGCATTCAAATTCAAGATGCAAAAAGAACAGAACATGAATGCACGGGTTCAAAATCGCAACCCCTATACCCCCAAAAAAGCAATAAAAAAACGGTTGTATATGGGATGTCTATGGGCCAAATGATATAAATCATGTGTACCCAAAAGCCGTCAAAGACTGTATTAATTTGTAAAGCATAAATAAATAAATGCATAAATGCAAATTAAAAAAAAACACACACGAATGCACAGAATTTCACCGCAAAACCATGAGTTGACGATGGGCTACTCCTGTGAAAAGACATGTTGCAAACTGTCTGGGGCCACCCATGTTCCTCCCACCCATTGCAAGTAGGACTTCACAAATATGGATAGAGACCTCAAGGTTCTGTGCTTTAGCATATGCATTATTTTCTCCCCAGAAGTGTACAGAACTCAAAACTAACATGTGCTGTGCAGCAGCAAGCATATATTGCAGATGCCAGACCGCTCAACTGCTCTAGAACCAGCCGATTCTTTCCTCCTAGACACTACAAAAGAACAAAAAAGAGTTAGAGCAGACTAGCCCTTTTCCATGTTTCCCTACTTCATAACACTGCCACTTACCCCACCATGCCACCTTTAAAAATCACAGCCCCCCCATTCTGCCACCTACCCTGAAACACTACCCTGTCTACTACTGCCAATTGCGGCCTTCTACCATGCGTGCCCCATGTGTGGTGGGCCAAAAACAAACATTTTTCAAAAATAATTCCCCGCCGCATGCCCGTGTGCGACTTTGCCCAAAGCAAAAATTACAATCAATGAATTCCCCCTCTGGGTTTGCCGCGTACCTCGTGTGCAGGGGGCCCAAATCAAACATGTAAGAAAATTAATGCCCACTAGGCCCGCCGCATGCCCCATGTGTGGGGGGGGGCAAAGCAAACATTTAAAAGAAATTATGCCGCCCTGGGCCTGCTGCTTGCCCTGTGTGCTGCAGGCCCAAAATAAACATGTCAAAAAACGTATGCCACCCAGGCCCACCACACATGGGGCACGTGGCTGGCCCAAAACATTAAAAACAAAAAGAATGCAATCATGAGTCCGCTGAGTGCCCTATGTGCGATGGGCCCAAATTAAACAAAATTAACTACCCTCCTAGGCCCACCGCACGCGGGCATGTGGCGGGCTAAAGAAATTCAAATAAATGCCACCCTGGTTTAGCCGCATGCCCCGTGTGCGAAGTGCCTAAATTAAGAAAAAGGAAATGCCCCTCTGGGCCCACCGCTCACAGGACACATGAGGGCCTAAAACATTTTTAAAAATGCCACTATAGGCCTGCCGCATGCCACGTGTACAGTGCGCCCAAATGAAACAAAATTAAATGTCCCGCACACAGCGGGCCCAGAACATTACAATAAATGCCAGTCTGGACCCGCCGCATACCCCGTGTGCGGTGAGCCCAAATAAAAAACAAATTAAATGCCCCCATGGCCCTCCACACATGGGGCATGCGGCGAGCCCAGCACATTAAAAAAATAATGTTGCCCTGAGCCTGCCATGTGCAGCAAGTTCAAAACATTAAAAGAAATAAAATACTACCCCTTGGCCTGCTGCACATGGGGCATGCGGGGGGCACAAAACATTATTTAAAATGAATGTCACCCTTGACCTGCTTCATGCGGCATGTGTGGTGGGCCCAAAACATAAAAAATAAAAATGTACCCCCGCCCACAACACAGCGGGCACACATTAAGAAAAAAAATCATGCTACCCTGGGACCGCTGCGTGCCCCATTAGCGGCGAGCCCAAAACATTTAAAAAAACAGATATGCCCGCGGGTCACAGAAGGCCATGACAGGGATAACCTACCTGGTTTCCCCCAGGCCTCCAAGGGGAGGGTTAGGTTACGGTCAGACAGTTGCAGCAGGCTCATCGCCGCCTGGGACAACGGAATGAACAGCAGGGCCGGTGAGGAGTAAATAAACACCACCTCGCCTGCCTGCTGTGAGGACCATGCTTCTATTGACCCATGGGCGAGCCACAGGGGAGGGTTTGCATACCTTCAAATTTCGCTGGCACATTTGTAAAAAGCGCAGTCTTTTTACAAAAGTGCTGATTTCATGATTTTTTTGCAAATTGTGATATCCTGGAGGGTCTGACCTTACCCAACTTTAACCACCTGTACCCAACAACTTATTAGAGAATACATTTATTAAGGCGGTGTTAAACTCCAAACATCCTCCCTGAAGCGAAGCCCCTTTGAAATGGTCCTTTTTATATTCTGTGGCATGCCGAAGCAGATTCCAGTTATATTCCCTTCCACCTATAAAAGGCAAAATAAGTCACCAAGAAATAACTGGTTCAAGCAGTTTCAAGTAGTTCGTATTTTCACACCAGCGAAATCTAACACAAACCACGCCCACATTGCTCACCCTGAATCAGTGGTTACAGGTGGGGCATTAACATAATCTACACAAAAGCTAATGATGAAATGGAAAAATGAAATTTCAGGTACTTACTATCCCAGAGTACCTGCTTGCTACTGAGAAGTGCCAGAAGTCTCCCAATATATGTATTGCACTTGTGCTAAGTCGTGCAGGTGCCCTCCCTTTCAAATGAAAGAAATGCAGGTATTTGGTACCTGCATGTACCCGCCCATTTAAAGCAGTGGCGACAACCTAATGCATGCTTCTGTGGGGAGATAGAGGGACCATCACTGTTGGCCAAAAAGCCGTGGACCAGGAGTTAGAACTGCTCCCTACTACTAACATCTCATTTTTTTCTGAACCCACGTTGTGTTTTTTATAAACGGATTTTATTGCATCTATGTGTTATATGACATTTACATCATTCCATTATCTCACTTTGCAATGACAATGGGCTATCTCAGTCTACATTGTGGGAAACATCCCAGATTGATTACATATGCTTCAAACGCCAATCACCCCAACTCCCCTTCTACCCTTGTGAGTCGCAACCAGTCGTTGGCATGTATCCAATTTAGTCTTGTCTCTGATCTGGAGTCAATATCAGATTAGGTTCCCTCCAGTGTGTCTTACTGGCGATCCTCCTGGTGTGTAGTTGATCCGGCACTGAGTGGTCCCCCTAGTTAGTCATTGCGCTATGGGCTCCCAGTGCAGACAGAGCCCCTGGCATAGATTCCCCTGATTCCGGCCTAGGGTTCTTCATGCTGTCAACCATCGCCTCCCAAGCTCTGGCCATCACTATGGAGCTGATCCTTCTATAAGCGTCTCTAAGCAGGACTCCCCCCTTACACCCTGCCCATTTTTCTAGCTCTTTTTTCCACACCTCTATCCGGGGCCTTCTAATGTCTTGTTATTTCCCGTTCTGTTTTGGAGGCATGAGGGAACAGACTTAAGAGGCAGTGAGCCGGCAAGCAGGGGATGGTCTTTTCAGTGATATCCGCCCCCACTTTAGTAACTTCTTCTCAATAGCTTTGTAGTGTCGGACATGACCCAAACATGTGCTTCATCTCCGCCCGAGTACCCAACATCGCAGGCATGCCACATCTTCCCTGTGGAAGTACTTATTATATGCCCAGGGGCTAGATATGCCCTGTGTAGAATTAACAAATACATCCGTGGGAAACAGGCATTTCTAGTCACCTTGGGGGTTTTTGTCAAGTATTCTCTCCCAGTGTTTATCTGCTATAGGGGTACCCAAGTACTCCATCTAGCGGTCCCTCAGTGTGGTCAATGATTGGAGAGTGCCCCCTTGTATCGCCCTGTTGAGACATGTGACAGCCTTAATTTTACCTCCTGCCATGGCGATATACCTGCTGGCGTTACAGTGTTTGGGTTCTGATGTGCCAGCCCTCCAGTGGTGCCGGAGGGCTGCAGTCACTGCTCTATAAAGTAAGAAGTGGACCAGGGGAAGGTCCAAATCTGCCCGAACATATTTGAAATGGGGAAGCTCCCCCCCTCTGAATAGGTCCCGAATCATAGTACCCCCTGCCATTATCAGGTCCCCAGTTCCCCTCCACCGTCCCCCATGTGGTAGGATATGTAGCATTTTCATGTGGAGGGCCGGAGAGTAACGGACAAGGCTATGTGTTTTGGGTGGCATCTTCTCCAGCAGCGTCTCACCACCTAGAGCTCATCCGTGATCTCAGTTGGGACTCCACCCACCATCAACAACACCCGCAGTAGTACGTCCAGGTCCAGTACAAAGGGTCCAGTCTTGCGGTCCTGTGCCTGTCACCCCGGCAGCCACTGCGTGAACCACTGTAGTTGACCTGCTAGGTAGTGTATCTTGAAGTCGGGGACCGCTAGATCCCCGTCATGCATCGGGAACTTCAATGTCAATAGGGCCACTCTCTTTCGTCACCCTCCACAGATAAAGAACACAATAAGAGAGTCAAGTTTATTAAATCGTGTTCTCTGCATCAATATAGGCCACGTCGTGAAGAAGTTTAAAAGCCTAGGGAGCGCTACCATCTTTAGGAGCGCAACCCTTCCCGCTACAGACAGTGGCAGCGTTTTCCAGAAATCCATACTGGCTTTCAGGGTTCTAATGGCTGCCTCCACATTCCCTTCTTGCAAACCTCATTGAGAGTGAAAGAATTTAACTCCAAGGGACGCCAGGCAACTGGGTTCCCACTGGAGAGCTTCCAGGCCTTCGGTTGGGCGCCAGCCTACTGCCAGCGGAAAGAGTCTGGATTTTTGACAGTTGACTTTGAGTCCTGACACCATCCCAAATTCAGTCATCCGCCCCCAGGACCCTCCAGGGCACTCCCCACATTATGCAGGAAAATCAATAAGTCGTCTGTGTAGAACGCTATATGGTGGTGATGCCTCCCTATTTGTATGCTGTGATATCTGTTTCCAGTCCAAGCGAGGCTGGCCTGGGGCTCCATGGCCAAAGCAAAGAGTAGTGGGGAGTAAGGGAAGACTTTTTGCATCCCCCTCTTCACTCTATATTGCTCCAAGATTGTTCGGCCCGTCCGAATTCTGTCCAAGGGGTCTGTGTAGAGTAGTTTGATCCACATCAGAAAGCCCTGCCCTAACTGCATTTGCTCTGTGACTTCATACAAAACTCCCCATTCAGGGCTGTCGAAGGCCTTTTCTGTCTATCGCAAAGACAACCCATTCTCCCTAGTTATGGTCGCTGGCTTCAATTATGGACAGCAGGCGCCATATGTTAAGCGCTGTGTTGCGGCCCAGGATGAATCCTGCTTAGTGAGGGTGGGCATGAATGGCAGGAGTCTTGCCCCCAATATTCTATTCAATATTTTAAAATCTAGATTGAGCATGGACAGGGGTCTGTATGCTCTACAATGCGATGGCATTTTACCGGGCTTGAGGAGGGGTACTATCAGAGCTTCTCGCGTGGCACAAGGAATGGATCTCTATGTTTTAGCCGTCTTGTACAGTTCCTCTAATTCAGGGGCCAGTTCCTCTAGGTAAGCAGCATAGAACTCGACTGGGAGCCTGTCTGTACCCAGGGTTTTAGCCCTAGCCAGTCCTTTGACTGCCGCTGTAACCTTCTGTATGCTAATGGCTGCACCCAATGTCTCCGTGTCATCTGCAGTGAGGTTCGGGAGGGATAGTGTTGTTAGGAAATCTGTGATCATCTCCCTGACCTGCCCAACTGCCGCTCTTTTATAGGGCAGTTCGGGCATGCTTAAGGGTCCCGTGCTCACTACACCACTGGGTCAAGACTGATTTGCATATGGCTGGGTCCAAACTGGGGTGGTGTGGTGAGCAAAAGAATGATGGATTCAACCCAGATCCTTGTGACTGGGGGTGAATGTTTGTATTGTCCAGCATTCCCTCCATCAATTGTTTCTTTTGCATATGTCGCCCTAAGTGGGAAGGTGATGCCCAGATGTGGGTCCCGTGCTCACTACACCACTGGAGTCAAGCTAGCCTGGTTGATGAAGGGTGATGCCCTGAAACTGGTCTCAGGATGCTTGTTTGCGGTCCAGAGAGGACCTGGCAAGGCAGTTCGGGCTGGACTGTTCCAATAAGGAACAGGGTCAAGACTGTTTTGCATATGGCCAGGTCTAAACTGGGGTGGCATGGTGAGCAAAAGAAAGATGGATTTAACCCAGATCTCTTGACTGGGGGTGAATGTTTTGATTTATTCTGCATTCCGTCCATCAATTGTGTATCTTTTGCTCTTTTATAGGATGGCATAATATCAGAAAAAACACTGGTTAATGTCGTCCTGCCTAAACAGTCGGCGGCCTGTTTCATCCGCAATTTCCTAAATGGCTGAGCTCCTTCGGGCCGGGTTTTCCGGCCAGGCTTGCAGAGAGCCCATCCAATCCCTTTTGGCGTGGGTCTGTTCCATAAATATTTGGAATAAAAACACTTCAGTTTCTCAACCTGGACTTCCACTTTCTCTTTAACTTCTAATAGGGGTTGTTGTCGCTCAGCGTGCCCTGGTCTCTGTGTTTCTAAGGCCTCAGCTCCCATTCTGCCCCCCTCTATTTCTATCACCAGGGTACACCAGACCCCTATAGACGCCGCCATGCATCGGCCCCTTATTACTGCTGTATAGGCATCCCATTCTAGTAATTTAGACGAAGCCGTGTCAGTATTGTCTGCGAAATAATGTACTATCTGTTCCCTAATTTCTTCTAGGAACAACTGGTCTTCCAATGCTTCAAGCTTGAGCCTCCAGGTGGGTGTATTCGGGCGGGAGGGAGCCCTTGATTCCAGATGCAAGAGGACCGGTTTGTTGTCCAAAATGGTTTGTGTCAAATATTCTACCCTATGGGCTAGATTATGGATGTCTGAGGTACATAAAAAGGTGTGAAGTCTCACGTATAGGTCATGTAATTGCGAAAAATAGGAGTAATCTTGTGTCGTTTGGTGCAGTCGTCGCCATGTATCTATCAGCCTCCATCCATTTTGCCAGCTTGTGAAGGTACTCGCAAAGCTATGCACAGGTACGTCTCTTAGTGGGGGTGTGAACAGTCTATTAGCGGGTCACCTATGTAACTGGAGTCATGTAAGAAGCCAATGTGCCCGATAGTCCTGTCAGGAAAACACCCTGATCTATATTAGCCCATATATATTATTTGTTATCCACACATCACGACCATCTAGCCTACCCGTCACCACAACATATCGACCCTCCGGGTCTATCAAATCCCCTGGGTGATGAAAGGGAACCCCCACCCTGATCCAGACCAATAATCCTATGGCATATGCTGAATAGGTGGTGTAGTATACCTGACCCCGTCTTCTGAGTTTAAGGTAGGAGGTAGGACCCCGTCTCTGGCCCCAAACATAGTGGTCCCCGGTATGCTACTCTTGCTAGCTCTCGCAACTGAAAACACATTAACAACCCAACTCCCACACCCCAGGACAAGTTAGTGGTCCCCCTCATCCAAACTTGTGTAAGCTTTACAATAGCGAAATACTCGTGAAGGCCTCTACAAGCCTCCTCGGGGGGAGAATAAGCGAGTCGTCCCCAGCCCTCCTTGACATGCCACCCATCCATTGTATTCCGCGTCTAATCCTATTGTGGGTCCCAGAGAATCTGGAATAACCAACAATATCCTGCACTTGGTCTCTCATACTCTCTAACAGTAATTCTATCTGGCCTCTACCCCCCAGTACTTGCATACCACAGCATAGTTCAGATGATTTCATCAGCTTGCCCGGGGGTCACTGTGGGAATATCTTGGCTGGGCCACACCAGTAAGATGATGCTGTGGTCCGAGTACGAGCCTTTGGTGTCGTGGCCAGTCAGTGACGACATCTCGCCAGTCCCATTAGCACCTAACGATGCAACTGCTGCCACCACTCTCTTTCTTGTTGGGTCTCGGCCCTGGAAGGGCTGCCGAAGATCTGGCCCTCCTCCCTCACTGTTGGCCAGTCCGACTCATGCGCCTCTCTCATGGGGCCTGATTGGGTTTCCATCGAGGCTGTTGATCTATCCAGTCCTACCACTCTGAGACATGCAGGGAACAGCATTGCGTATTGGATTTTCATTTGACGGAGCTTCTTTTTTGCCTCTAGGTAGGTTGAGCGCTGCTGTTTTCCACCATCAACTGTCCCTTCTGTCATGCTCAGCAAAGAATATGATCACGATCTTTATAGAACTGCAGTCTTGCCACCAGTGGACGAGGTGGATTCCCTGGGAGGGGGGTCTTGCAGGCACTCTCTGGGCTCGTTCGAGAGCGTAGTAAGAGGAGAGGCCCTTCTCTGCCACCTCCTCTCAGATCGATTACTCCAGGTATTCAACCATATCATTGCATTTGATTTTGATCACTCCGACAGTGATTACCCTACCGAGACGACAGTTGGTATGATGACTTGCAGGGGCCTAGTGGTCTCGATATCTCCCTTGAAATGGGCCTTCTCTCACCCCTGGGACCAGCCACAGAGGAATCTGCTGGTAATGTGTAGGGCAGCCAAAATCCTTGACCTTCAGCTACCCGCTTTGAAGGTCAAAACAAATCAATTGACAGATGTTTTCCAGCCGGGGCAGGCATCTTCTGAGCCCTTTTTATCATTAAATAAGCTACTAACAGATATCTTAATTGAGGGTTTGGGCCAAACCTTTTACACAAAAAAAAAAAATTAAAGATTATTTCTTGATTTTGTATTGAACAGACATGAGAACAGACACCCATTACAGCATTTCGTTTGCGGTTTCAATAGCATTATGTACATATCGTACAGGTAGGACCATTAACAATCTCTAGGTTGTTACATCATCGCCATATATTTACAAGAAGCACATGGAGAAGCATTACAATTATATAGATTGTCTCAAGCAGTCGTGTGGTCATGCTATAACATTACAGTACTCGACATCAGAGGAGGCACAACAGACCACGGTAATGTCCGCAGGCTACTCTCAGGCTGTGGATAATAAGCCATATGTTTCGTTGGGGTCATGTGTGATATGTTGCATATGTATCACCCCTGCATGGGCGCATCTTTGATTGACCTTGTCGTCAGCATCCTTTTTACGAGTTCCCAGTTGTAATTTCTTGTAGGTGGGCGAAAAGATAAGTTGAAAAGAGTTTTCCCTTTGGATGAATCATACATTGACCATTTCTCATTCATACATACATATCCAACTATGGACCATATAGGTTGCACAAACAATTGATAATTGAGGCACTTATCGACCAACCACACTCTCGTAAAAATATCAATATTCTTTAATCAAAAATACATCAATATAGGATACTCATATGAGTTCAATCATATTTAAAATCATCAAGATGAACAAGCATTAACTAAATTAAAACATATATTGCGAAAAAGGGAATTTTTCACAAATACAAGTAAAATGTAAAACAATATAAAATGAGGAAGAATACAACAAAAGAGACTATATACTATGTCATTTACAGCGTTAATTTGGACATTTGCATAGGCAGCAACAAGCATGGGTCTAAATTCCCTGTCTTAAACTGTTTGCGGACTTCACCAAATTTAATCGCGTATGTAGGCGTCGACGCGTTTCGATGGTGTAGTATCAATTAAGACCACCTTCTTCAGGACAATATTTTTAGTCTTCCTCAATGGTTAAAATGACCACATCACATATAGGCCTAAATGAAAATTACATGAATTAGAGCAGAATCAACAATTTGTAATTCTAGCATGCTTGTTATCTGAACACAAACGAATTTTTAGTTAAAAAACCTTCACCCACTAATTTAGAAGCCATAAGTGCGACAATCATCTATATTTGCCTTGTCAATGGGTACCATTCATTCAGAACATTCACTCATTCATATTCTCAACATTTAGTTTAAGAAAGGACTTGTAAAAGTCCCATAGGTGCAGCTGCACTGATTTGGAGTGTATTTTTATCACTCTCTTAGCCATGATTCAATAGTCATCTACTTTATATCTGCACCATCAGGCAATCTATACTGGCTTTATGTTCCCCTACTTTAAATGGACACCTTAATATGCACTTAATCAAGAAAGTACCTTATGAACTCATTCCTTATATAGGTATCAGAGTATTGGTGTCAATTTCACAGTAGGCCACTTCTTATACAGGCCGTTGTTCTAAAAACAGAGGGGAGAAATATAATGCTTAATCGTTGATTAACTAAACTCGATTTTCTAGGGTATGGCAGAAATCAGCATTCTCACCTGTGCTTTATCTCCAGAGTTTGAACCACATTGCAGTTTAGTTTATTCGGATCACGTCCTCCGCCCCTTTAACGGATAATACCTTTCAGGCGTGGATCTTTTCTATTTGCACCCTTACTCGTGGCTGATGCAATGTAGAAAAAAGACAAAGAATGCCTATTCAGACCCGTATATATTTATTACCATGGCCCAATAGTTATCCTGTTTGCCTACATCCTATTCTGGCTTTTCAAACTTGGTTATAAATCCGAACACTGGGCATTTTTTTAACTACCATTTTGTCTTAGGGCGCGAAATGTTTATGTTGTTTCTAACGATATAATTTAACAGAAAGACAACCCTGTCTCTAGCTCCTCCACAAAATATATAGTTTATATTTTACTACTCCTGGTGCAATTCGAACTTTACATGGAGCTTACTAAAACTTCAACTATGTCAGTTAGGGAGGGAGGAGCCTAGCGCTTGACCAAGATGGCCGCGTGAGCTCTGAGCTCCCGAGACCCTCGCGCCCTCCGTCGACTATCCTGTCTCTAATCCTGTCGGTATGCATGGCATCGTGTGGATGACCTGTCAGGGAGGCGATTGATGCTACCCGCGGTCGGATCGCCCACCGGGAACCGGACTTATGCCTGGCGGAAGATTGCGGCCTATCTCCGAGGGATGCCAGGGGCTAGAGTTGGCAGGATGCCCGACTTCTAGTTGAACAACAACGGCCAGGCGAGGTGTGAACTGTCGGACGGAGGTCCCCGTCCTTTCACTTTCGCTTTCTCTCCCTTTGTCAGCCCTGCCCCTGGAGAGCTCTTGGTGGCTTTATTACCCTATGGACGCTCTGCAGGCTACTCTGGTGGCCCATTGCAGAACTGATCACTCCTGATTTCTTTCATTGAGAGGGACCCGTCTTATCTGAACCGACCTGCTTGGTATCAACCATGTCGGGCAAAGCAGAGGTGGATCGGCTGAAGGCTAAGTCTACCAGGCGGGGAGCCTATACCCAAGTCAATAGTATGGACCGCTATGCTCTGCAGAAGGGATCACCGAGTGGGTCGAGCCAGTCGCCGGATACCCAGAAGGCGGCCTCGCCTTTGGCCCCGGAGCTCTCACTACAGGATGTCATGGGCGCGCTCGAAGGGATGCAGACTTCGATTGGGAGACAGTTTGATGCCCTGGCGCATAAGGTGGATGCCATCTTGGTGGATGTTAACCTGATCCGTGCGGACTTGGGCAAAACGAATGAACGGGTTAGGACCCTGGACCTCAAGACCACGGGCCTCACCGATGATGTCACGGAACTGCAGATCGAGGTTCGTAAGCTGAGGACCGAGAGTGATCTCGCCGCCCGCCGGCTGGAGGACTTTGAGAGCCGGGCCAGGCGCAACAACGTGCGCGTCATCGGGGTCCCGGAGTCCTCGGATGAGGCTTCGGTTGACCTGCTTGTCGAGGACTTGGTGCTTAATCATCTGCAGCCTAAGGGTCTTGGAAAGTTCTTTGCGGTTGAAAGGGCCCATAGAGTGCCGGGTGGGAGGCCCAAGGTGGGTGCCCCACCGAGGCCGATCGTCGCTCGGCTCTTTCATTTTCGAGATCGGGACGCTATCCTGCAAGCATCGAGGGTGACGGGCCCGGTCCCCTTCCAGAACGCGTCGGTGAATTTCTATCCGGACTTCACCCAGCAGGTGCAGAGGCAGAGACAGGGCTTTCTGGGGGTGAAGAGGCGGCTCCGGGAGAGGGATCTGAAGTATGCCATGCTCTTCCCTGCCAGATTACCTGTGGTGCACGAAGATCGGACATTCTTCTTTGACTCTCCTGTTATGGCCGATGAATGGCTGGACGCTTTGCCCCGGCGACGGACGGGGGAGGACATTGCCGAGGATGGGGACAGTGGCCGGGATGGGCAGGGCTGATTTTTCGGAGCCGGTCTGACTCGATTTGGCTATATTTGAAGACTTGAATAGAGTGCAGTCAATGCGGAGGGCTGCGGGAGGACGAGGGGTGCTCTTTTCCTCCCTTAGGGTACTTTTTGTAGATTTTTGGGTTTTGTAGGGCGACAGGCACACTGCAAGTTGGGGGGGCTTTGTAAGCTGCAGCAGGGGTGCAGAGTGGGGGGGGGTTTCTGGGATTTTGGGTTTGTTGTTGGGGGGTTTATTTCTGCAAGGCATGGTGATTCTTTCCAGGACTGTTCCATGGTGGCTCTTCGGGTGTGGGGTGGGCCTCTTTACGTTTGAGGATGGGGGGTAGGGGTTTAAGTGTTATAAGCTGGAATGTTAATGGTTTGGGGGATCGCATTAAGCGTGGGATTGTTTTGCAATTCTTGAAACGGTCAATGCCGGATGTTGCCTTGCTGCAGGAGACGCATCTTATAGGTAATACGTGCTATGCTCTGAATAGGAAGGGTTATAAATTCATAGCACATTCGGGATTCTCCTCTGGGTCCAGGGGTGTGGGCATCCTAGTCAGAGCCTCGCTACCATTTGAGGTGGACTCCACCATTGTTGATGATAGGGGGAGGTTTGTGGCGGTGGCGGGGCGGTGGGAAGGAAGAACTTTGGTTTTAGTTTCGGTTTATGTCCCGCCGGCCCTGCAGGCCTCCACGTTCACAGATCTGGGTAGGGCCCTGCTGGATCTCCCGGGGGGTATGCTTGTGGTGGGAGGTGATTTCAACGCTGTTGGCTCCGGCCTGCTGGATAGATACCCGCCCAGAGACACAGGGGGGGCTCAGAAGTGGCTCCCAGACTTCCTAGACACGCTTGGCCTGATAGACTGCTGGAGGCTCCGGCACCCCACACAGAGCCAATACACGTTCCACTCCGGGGCACATGGTAGTCTTTCCAGGATTGATTACCTACTCACTCTGGCTGCGCATGCCTCATTGGTCTCCGAGGCGAGGCACATGGCGCGTGGTATATCTGACCATTCGCCAGTGTGGATCCGGCTGGATCTAGGTCGGGAGGGAGGAGGAAGGGTGGCCCCTATCAACCCGTGGTATTTCCGAGACCCCAAGATGCGCAGCGCGCTGGTAAAGAAAGTAGATAATTTTTTCAAGGATAATCAGGGATCCGTGGACTCGGCAGTGTCGCTGTGGGAAGCATTTAAGACCGTGCTCCGAGGGGAAGCCCTCTCCCTAGTAGTAGCTGCCAAGCGGCGGAGAGATGGCGAGGTTCTGCAGGTTGAGGAGGAGATCGCGGCTCTGGAGGGAGCGCTGGAGGGGGAGGTTACAGAGTCCTCACTGCATGAGCTTTGCTTGAAGCAAGCTGAGTATAAGGACCTGGTGACGAACGCCGCTAAGACCCTCAGTAGGGAACAGCAGGGCCGACTGTATGATGTTGGTGACAAGGCAGGGAAACTCCTGGCTTGGCTGGACAAAAAAAAACGGGTCAACAGAGTTGTGCCAGAGTTGACGGGAGAGAGGGGAGAGGCGATTGTGGAACCTGAGAGGATTGTAAAGTGTTTCTCGGACTATTTCTGTAGGGTTTATGCCTCAGTGTCGGATAGGCCGCCCGAGGACTCGTCTGACCTCCTCCGTGATATCGAGTTGCCCTGTCTCTCCGATATAGATAGGGACGATCTAGATGGTGACATAACGGTTGACGAGGTGGCGGGGGCTATCCGCACGTTAAACTCGGGCAAGGCCTCGGGACCGAACGGCTTGCCGGTCGACCTGTACAAGCTATTTCCGGATAGGGTCGCCCCTCACCTGCGCGCCATGTTTGTGGAGGCGCGGGGGAGTGGGACCCTCCCGTTGGACCAGCGACTGGCGACGATCGTGGTTATACACAAAGAGGGCAAACCCCGAGATAAGTGCGCCTCATATAGGCCTATCTCACTTCTTAACGCAGAGCCGAAAATTCTGGCTAAAATCCTGGCGACCCGATTGATTAGGGTACTCGGTGACTTGGTCCACCCGGATCAATCCGGCTTCATCCCGCACCGAAACACAGCGTTAAATCTTCGGCGCCTTCATGGTGTAATCGCCAGGGCGGGCACACTGCGTGAACCAGCTATTGTGGCGTCTCTTGACGCCACGATGGCCTTCGACACGGTGGAATGGGCATATTTGTGGGCCGTGCTGACCAAGTTCGGCTTTGGCCACGGTTTTGTGAGTTGGGTGAGGTTGCTGTATGAGGGGCCACTTGCGAGTGTGGTGGTGAATGGTCGGGCGTCGACTCCGTTTCAGCTTGGGAGGGGTACTCGGCAGGGTTGTCCCCTGTCGCCTTTGTTGTTCGCCCTCGCCCTTGAGCCGCTGGCTGCGTGGATACGTTGGCACCCGGATATACGGGGCCTTAGATGGTCGCCTGAACACGAGGACCGTATTTCGCTCTATGCCGATGATATCCTGCTGTATCTTGCCTCACCCAAGAAATCACTTATAGTGGTCTGTGACGTACTCACATCTTTTGGTTGGAACTCGGGTCTTGTTATCAACTGGAGTAAATCGTATTTGTATGTTCTTAGTGGCGAGGTTCCACCGATCCCTAGAACATGTTCGATACAGGTCGCTCAGCAGGGTTTCGTGTATTTGGGGATTTTTATCTCCATGGACTCTGCTGTGCGATATGAGAAGAACCTGCTCCCCCCCCTGGCACGCCTGAGGCGGGATGTTGAAGGCTGGCGGGGGCTGCCGCTCTCCCTCGTTGGGCGTGCGGCCCTGTTCAAAATGATGTCGCTTCCCCGCTTCCTCTACGCACTGCAGAATACTTTGGACTGGGTTCCGGCCAAATACTTTCGGGAGGTCGAAGGCCTCCAACGAACGTTGCTTTGGGATGGGCGGCCGCGAATAGCTATTGCAAAGTTGACGCTTCCATGGTACGACGGGGGCATTGCGCTCCCAGACATCCGACGGTACTATTGGGCCACCCAGCTGAGTGCGATTAATCATGGGTTTTATGGCCCTGCCCTCAGCCCTGGGTATGCCATGGACAGGTGGTTGCTGCGTGGTGGTAACTATTACAGGGCGTTGTATTCGCGGTCCCTGGACTCGTCCCTCACGGGGCCCACTGGTGTGGCGGTGCGAGTGTGGAAGATGGCAACTGACTCGCTGGGCTGGAAGGATAGGCTCACCCTCGCTACCCCGCTGTTTGAATCTGAGAGACTGGGTAGGCTTTGGCACACAAAAGGCTTTGACAAATGGGACTTGATCGGCATCTCCAGGGTCGGAGATGTCCTGATTAAGGGGAGGGTGAAGTCCTTTGAAGAGTTGCAGAAGGAGTATGAGCTGGGGCCATCTGAGTTTTTCCGCTATATTCAGGTGCGTCACGCCCTCCGATCAGTCCTCATAGAGGGTGAGAAGGTGCCTGAGTCCTCTCCTTTGGAGGACCGGGTCCTTGATGGCCATATGCCTGAGAGCACGATTTCGCTCATCTATAAGAAACTGATCAACGTCCGGGCGGATATGCTTCTGGGGTTGAGGGACCAGTGGTCTAGGGATGGCCTCGAGTTGGATGACGAGGATTGGCAGTCTGCTGTTTCCTCTCCTAAGGAGGTTGCGATCCAGTCGCGTCTGAGGCTGGTGCAGCTTAAAATACTGCATCGAGTGTATGTGACGGGGCCAAGGCTGGTTCACATGGGATTCTCGGAGGACGGCCTATGCAGGAGGGGATGTGGTATGGTGGGTACTTTCCTGCATATCATTTGGGAATGTGGTGTCATAACGGAATTCTGGAGGAGAGTCCATGCAGTGATGGGGGAGGTGACGGGCATTGCTATGCAGCCGGAAGCGCGGTGTTGTCTCCTGAATGTCTGGGGGCCCACTGATCATAATGCGGCGCAGACCCAATGGGTGACTCTGGGCAACATGGTCGCTAAGAGAGATATCGCGCGATTGTGGGGCTCCGCGGGGCCCCCCACATTGACCGCGTGGAAAGAAAATATGGACTGGAGTATGTTAAGGGAGAAGACGGTCTATTGCGCTAGAGGCCGCCCCCGGAAGTGGCACGCCATCTGGGGGCGGTGGAATCAATACAGGGGGGGAATATGTCTTGCCCCGGATCTGGATCCTCCCGAGGAACAGCTTTCCTCCTAACCTTCTTTCCAGCTCAGTATGGTTTATGGACTTTTTTGGCCTCTGCTGTCCCCCTTCTTCCTCTTTACACTGTACTGTAACTGGTAGATGAGTGGGGTCCGGCCTCCCCTGGGGGGCTTCACCATGGGCTTTCAGTGTTCTTGCCTTGCTGGGGTTTGTTGTGTGTTTTTGTGTTTACTTAAAATTGAACCTTTGCACTTCTCCTTTCACGGTACTGGGGACGCATCTCTGTTTCTATATATCGATGCTGCCGAACCTCCGGGTTGTCGGCTGAATAGCTGTGTCCTGACTTTTGAAAATAAAGGTTTTTAAAAAAAAAAAAAACTATGTCAGTTAGTCTCACATTACATAGGTCTTGAATAACTCACTTTTTTCCGACGAGGTCAGCTCTTCAACAGTGTTCACCGCGTCTACCGTGAAGGACTGGGTTTTTCTAAGACCCAGCGGTGCCAGGGAACAACACCTGGAACCTTCGTGGGTTACCTGTTCTGGCGTACCAAACACAGAGACACGGGACACTTCCAGCGGCGTCAGAGATCAGCGTTTATTTTACTGCAGGGATACAGAGGTCACAAGAAGTACACAGCGTGTAGGTTCTCGGAGACTGCTTCAATTTGCAAAAGTGGATCGCTCCTTTTATACACGTTTTTCCCATAGAACAATATGGTGAACAAAGATTACAACTCAGTTCCCACAATAAACTTCAAAAGGGTCGCGTTCATGTTTCAGGAGGCCGGAACATAATTACCACAGTATTGCCAGTTCCCAACTGTAAAAGCATATCTTCTCTGCAATAAAACACATTCCATCCTGATCGTAAACACATTAGGAGAAGGGACAAAAACAGATGCAAAGAAAGAACAAGGATGCACAACAGGTTAAAGAAGAGTGTTAGGAGTAATAAAGGAAACTTGATAACGGGATCAGAGACACCGTGTCTAATGTATGCATGGCTGAAACAATAGACCGGCACGGCAAGATGAGCCTCGAGCGGGGCCATCTGCCTTCGTCGTGTCGTTTCCCTCATCATAAAAGTCATACTCAAAGGAACACGTGTCTCTCGTGTAAGCTTGAGAGTCCCAGGGTCACGAAGCGGACAAAGGTCCGTTCGCTGGCTACTTGAGGGCAAGAAACAAAATGGATGCCGTATCTAAAATGGAACCCGAGGGTTCAGATGAATAAACCCAAAAATAAGACGAACCATACGTGGTTGCGTAGCCAAACTGCGTACACCCACTATACTCGTTATTTGCGGTTCGTAGATACCCAACTCATCCATATTCGTCACCACTCAAAAGTGTCGTTCCGTCCCACACGGAACCTCAGACGCTCCTTTTGCCCTCATGTAGGCAAGCACTAGTCAAGATCAGAATCTACTTCAATATTCATCAGATCGTTCAGTTGCTGCTGGAACATCATTCTATTCATCAACGTCTCCTTGGTAACAGATGGTCGTCTCATACACGTTGTAGCACATAGGCCACATAAGGCAGGACCACACTGTACACAAAGGCAACACGTGAACAGAAACGTTACAACAATCCCTACGATCATCAGAATCTCCCAACCCCAAGTTGACATCAGGCCCCAAAACCATCCTAGAAGCGTCCAATTACCTTCGTCCACGTGTATGGACTCGGAAATCTTGTGCAACTTCGAGATGGCTTGGTAGACAGTTGGAGCATTGTCAGGAATAAAAATGCAACAACTCGAATGGATAACTTTACACACACCACCACTATCTGCGAGAACAACATCTAGAACCATACGGTTCTGCAACGTCATGAGTCTATCCGCCTGAAGTTCAGCTGTGAGATTACCAAGGGCACTTGCAGTAATATTTGCAGTCGATTCTACTACACGTGTCAGTTGTCTTAAGTTCCTACTATTAACCATAGGTCCCCAAAACGGCAAGAAACCCTTAAAGAAGTCTCCTGCTTCTTGACCGGCAGTATCCTCTTTGCTAATAACGCCTCTCACAACTCTAGTTTTGTGATAATCTGAGGCGACAGTGAAAGTCGGTGGTAAAAGATTCGCAATATAACAGGTACCCGAAAAATCACGGGGCAACCATGTATATGCGCGTTCATAACATACAAAATAAGTGCCCTTAGCGGTCAGAAAAACAGGGGAAGAGAGCATCGGCAGAACATACGTGTCAGTGCAAGCACTGTTCCCAAGTTGTGCTCTCGGATTTCGACCCAAACCTTTCAAGCAGAAATTACCGAGGTGTGGTACAATCCATATTGGGGACGAGCTCTTAAGCTGTCTATCACCCACTGACGTACTATACTCAGCCTCGCTCAGATCCTTGTAAGCCTGTACCTCCTCACTTGGGATAAGCGATGCATCAAAAACATCTCTATCTAAATCCGCTATCGCTATCGCCAAAGGTTTGTGATACGGCCCAGGACCAAAATTGGCAGAACGTGGCTCTCGACTGGGGTAGGAATCTAGTGCACTACGGAACATAGTTTGGAATGCTCGAGCCGAACCTTGGGAGCTGTAGGGAAGAACCAAATACGGAATACCCCTATCCATGGTATGTGGCATTAACCCACACACCCAACAATTGGTAGTGTTCATCACCAACTCATGCTGATGTAGAAGTTGAACAAAGGAGTTGTTCATGAACTCCGCACGTCTAACCTGTTCATGTTGAGGCAGAGGATGAAAAGAATGTGGGGAAACAGTGGTGAGGGAGCTTAGTTTAGGAGAAAGGGTAGGTGAAACAGAAGGTAATAACAACTGTACTCCAAAATATACTCCACCCACCAATAACATAGATACGGTCAGGAACAGTAGGAACACCTGAAACAAAAAACATTTTGTACATACAACTCTTCTTAATTCTGATCTCTGCGCCGACATCCTTTCTACTTCCAACAGCTTAGAGAATGCCATCCTCTACAAACCGTCCGTGACGTACTTGACGCACTTCGTTCTGAGAAGCGATTATCAATCCCCAGGAGTTCCCAGGAATCGACAAAAGTAACCGACCTAGCGTCAGAAACCTGCTAAACAGAAAGGAGTACCCGCACGGCCCTACGGTGACCCGGATGGAGAGGTTTCCTCGAAAAGCTCAGATCACAAATCTCTTAGCCGCGGGACAGCACAGAAAAACTCAAAAAGAAAGGATATAATTGTCCATAATGTTCATAACATCAAAAAGCAAATATACAACTAATTTTTATTAGTCCTTGAACGAAGAAAATATCGGCTTCTTCCAGGTTGAGTTTGCTCTACAAACAATTGTTCAGCTGGCGCAACAGTGTTCGATGAAATGGACAACGGGTCAGACCTTGGGCTTTCTGCTACCGATAACTCCTCATGTGGGTTTGGCAGTGACAAATCACTCCCCACAGGTTGAGCGTCGCTAAACGGCACAAAGTGCAAAGGAGTCTCAGTTTCTGTTGCCGAAATCCCAGTCCTCACCCAACCATCCGTTGGTAAGGGGATCGGCACCTTCTTCGTGTGGCTGGCGTGTACCCAATTTTTCCTGCCCTCCAGTCGAACCGCAGTCCTCGTCGTCAATAAGACTTGGAAGGGTCCTACAAATCTTGGCTCCAAGTTACGCTTCCGACCAAAATTTCGGGTAACAACCCAGTCCCCTGGCCGGAGCTGGTGTCCAGGACCCTCTGTCTGCGCCGGTAGAGCTTCAAAGACCTGTTGATGGATTAACCGTAGTTTAGTGGTCAAATCATGCAAGTAATCAATTAACATTGGATACTCAAGACTATCAAAGGCCCTTGGTCTCGGAACCCCCCAAATATTCGCAGGGCGGCCGAACACAATCTCATATGGGCTAAGCCCTACTCGAGAGTGTACGGTCGCTCTGGTCGATAGGAGAGCCAGAGGCAAGGCATCAGGCCACGATAGACCAGTCGTAGCTTGAATCTTGGCGAGTTTCAGTTTCAGGGTACCATTGTACCCTTCAACCAAACCCGCTGCCTGAGGATGATTAGCACTATGGAATTTCTGACGAATTCCAAGGCCCTTACACACACTCTGCATTACACTTCCCACAAACTCACTTCCATTATCCGACCATACAATCCGTGGCATTCCGTACCGAGGAAAGTATTCCTTCAGCAGGATTTTTGCTGTGGACAGGGCAGTGTTATCCTTAAGAGGATAGGCCTCAATCCATCTGGAGAACGCACAAACCACAACCAAAACGTACTTTAGGTTATTGCATCTCTCCATATGGATAAAGTCCAGCTGGATAACCTCAAAGGGACAAACAGGAGGAGCAAAATGACCAGGTGGAGTGGGGGTACCCTTGCCAGGATTGTGCATCAAACACACCATACAATTCTTAACCACTCTCTCGGCACATTTAGCAATACCCTCATTTCTCCATACAGGGGACAAGAACCTACATATTCCTTTCGCACTAATATGTGACAACCCATGAGCCATTGTCACAACAGCTAATACATACGCATCTGGTAACATCCACCTCTGACATTCCGTCAGGTCAACCCAACATCCATACATATCCAACTTTCCCGTACTTTCTTTCCACTTAGTCTTCTCGGCTTTAGTAGCTTCGTTCTGAATTGCTTTCACACTCTCAATAGTATTTTCACACATACCAGTCTCTGTCGGCCACCTTACTGAACTCGTGACATACATTCGGGTCGCAAGATCCTTAGCCGTTTCCTTAGCAATCTCATCCGCAAATGCATTACCACGACCGACATCATCCGTCACTTTCCGATGTGCACTACATTTAACAATTGCCACTTGTTTAGGCAGTGTAAGTGCATCCAAAAGGTCATTCACGAGCTGTCCATGCTGGATCTTCGTACCATGCGATGTCATAAATCCTCTTTCTCTCCACAATCTTCCAAAGTTATGCGCAACACCGAATGCATACTGACTGTCGGTAAACACATTCACTCGCTTTCCTTTAGACAAAACGCACGCTCTTGTCAATGCGATCAACTCTGCAGCTTGTGCTGAATTCTGATTCAATCTCGCAGTTTCCACAACCGTGCTCAACGTTACTACAGCATACGCAGTCGTCACATCACCATTCGGCAATTTAAAGCACGACCCATCCACATACAAGGTACCATCGGGATCTGTCAAGGGAGTGTTTTTCAGGTCCACACGACCTTTTGTTTCCTCCTCAGTTCGTAAATAACAATCATGTGGTGGCACATCATCTGATTCCATATTAATCGGCAACAATGTCGCTGGATTCAATACATTACAACGTTTGATCTGTATATGACTTGCCAAAAGGGTCAGCTCGTATCCAGACAACCTTGCACTCGTCAGATGTTGAGTCTTTGTCCGATTCAAGAGAGTATCAACTGCATGCGGAACCATCACCATGAGCATATTATCCATAACAAGACCTGCGGACTGTCGAATAGACGCAGCTGCTGCCGCTGTCGCCCTCAAGCAACTTGGCAACGCTCTAGCTACCGGGTCCAAGGTCGAGGAAAAATATGCACACAGGCGCTGCTTGTCGCCAAATTGTTGCGTTAAAACACTCAACGCACAACCTTCCCTCTCGTGAACGTATAATGTGAATGGCTTGCTATAATCAGGAGTACCTAACACGGGAGCCGAACACAGCGCATCACGTAGTTCAGAAAAACTTTTCTGACATTCCTCCGTCCACGGCAAAGGAGTCGAAACATCCTTACACGTGAGAGCTATCAATGGCTTCGCTAACAGTGAAAAATTCGGAATCCACTGTCTGCAGTATGACGTGATACCCAAAAAGGCACGCACATCTCTCTGAGTTGTTGGCACAGTCATTCGAGCAATTGCTGCGATTCTTTCAGGGGTCAACCTTCTTCCCGCCTTTGACAATAAGTGACCTAAGTAGGTAACTTCTAGACAACAATATTGCAATTTAGAAGGTGACACTTTGTGGTGTAAGTCACAGAGATGCTGTAGCAGTGACACAGTAGCAATCTTGCAAATTTGTTCAGTATCTGCAGCCACCAACAGATCGTCGACGTACTGAATCAAAGCCGCACCAGTCGGCAGCACAAATGCATCTAGTTGACTCTTAAGAGCTTGGCTATATATCGATGGGCTCTCACAATAGCCTTGAGGTGCGCGTTTGAACCGGAAACTGCGACCTCCTAACGAAAATCCGAACAAATCACGACTTTCCTCAGCAATCGGAATGCTAAAGAACGCATTCTTCAGATCTATTACCGAGAACCATGATGCAGAGGCTGGAATCAGAGTCAGTAAAGCTGTAATGTCTGGAACCACAGGAAACTGTGGGACAACAATTTTATTGACTTCCCGTAAGTCAATAACTAGACGGTACACGGGAGGCTTGGACGGATCAGTTCGTTTCAGAATAGGCAACACGGGACTGTTACACACGTTACCTCGTGTCTCCTCAATAACATCTTTACCGATCAGATCATAAATGATCGCTAATAGTGCCCGTTCACCATCAAGGGAAATACGATACTGTGGTATGCGTGGTAAGCGCGCATCAACTTTCAATTGAACAACATAAGGTGGGATATCCAACAGGCCCACATCATTGGGACCTGTAGCCCACAAAGAAACCGGAAGAGAACTCAATTCCGGTGGGAGCTTATCGATCGATAGATACATAGGGGAAATCACATTCTCACCCAACGTAAGCTCCACACCCGTAGGAGAGCAGTACAAAGTCGCATGTAACCTCTTCAACAAATCCAAACCCAAAAGATTCTCACCACAACCAGTAGTCAAAATCAAAGGAGCTTCTAACTCATGAGACCCAATCGTAAGTGGCAAGGGGCTAGAAACTGGATTGCTAACGGGGGCGCCAGAGAATCCAACGGAAACATTCGTTAAGCCAGACAAAGGCGCGCCAGGGAGTTTCGAATGCATAATGGAACTTTTTGCTGCACCAGTGTCCAACAGAAAAGGCTCAACGATGCCCAATGCAGCTACTTCAACATAAGGCCCTCTCTGATCAACCGGAACTGATACTTCTCCCTTCCTTCGTCTATGGCTGTCCTAGTAGATACCATCCGTATCAACATCACGCTCAACGTAACAGTCATCCACATGATACTGTGCAGATCTACCAGACGAGAGATCGCGTCGATCGAAACAATTCTGCGAGTCTGAGGAAGTGGCAAAACGCTCGGCCTGATTCTGAGTAACTCCACGACCTCTACCACGTGAAGCTTGTTGAGGACCACCACGACCTCCTCGAGCTGACACACCATTATTCCTATCACGGAGAACCGGACAATTAAACTTCAAATGGCCCTCCCCTCGACAGTACGCACATTGATTATATCCCAACACAAAACGAGGTGCGGGAGAGTCATTTCGCGTCTGCGATCTAGAGAACTGTGATTGCGATCTATTTGGCTGTTGCGAATCATTGAAATTCGAGCGCGGAGGATACGCTTGCTGCAATAAGACCTTAGTTTTAAGATCCTTTGTTTTCTTATCTGCACGTTCACTTTCCTCCTTTTCCCTATTTTCATAATATTGGGCCGTAGCCAGTATTTGAGCAGTGGTAGAAACAGCCCACGAACTCTCAGAATTTTTCAACTTATTGCTAAGTTCGGGCAACAAGTTCGACACAAACTTATCAACAAACAGCCGCTGACCACCCTCTGAGCCCATGTCCTGGCCACTATGATCGACAAATGCTTCCTCGAATCTCGTAAAGAAATCGGAAACGCTTTCATCCCTCTTTTGCTTGCACGCGGACAACTTGTCCCAATTAACGCGCATCGCCGGCATAAGCGTTTTCATACGGGTAATTATCCTCTGGGGCAGCTCCACAATAAGCTGTTCAGGCTTAGCCCCACCGACTTGCTGAGCGTCTGCCACTGTAAGGGCAGCCCAGTCACCGCCTAACTCAGCCGCGTGATTCTCGTGACGAATTTTCGCCCAAATCGGCTGAGGCACTACATTGCCAAACAACATATCAATATCAGCTAGGTTCATAACCGTAGCATCCACCAATTGGGACAGCTCCTTATAATAACCTGCTGGATTTTTACGGGGATCAGGCAAAGTTTGCTTCACCTGTAAGACTTCCGATCATTTCCAAGGGAGGTGTATCCACACTCTCTGAAAACGGCCTGGGACAGCAGGGTTAGCATTAGGATCGCCTGGCATCCATACTGGGGGAACTTCCCGCATCGGATATTGACCAGGTTGTGCCATCCATGCTGCCGTCTCCTCCTTAAACAAAGCTCGAGGTTGCACTGTACATCGGAATGATAACAAACGTTCCAGAGCTTCTCGAACCTTGTCACCTACGATCACACCAGTTGTGAACTGATGCTGGAGCTCAGAAACCTCAGACGGTACAGTTTCTACCACATCATGATCCCACTCCTCCTTCAACGATTTACACAATTCCTCAAACACGAATCGTTGAGTGGGCGCATTAAACTGAGAAAATGTGTCAAACACTACACGCGAAGGATATTTAACAGGATTACGAATCCATTTACGTGCCATTTTTACCAGCGATTCACGTTCTCTATCATCAGGAAGCTGGCTGCGCCTCTGAGCGACATCTGGAAGAGTCGAGCCGAGTATTGGCCCAAAAAGCGGAGAATAAAGAGAAGCAACAGCAGTCAAGAGACGACTACGAACAGAAGGAGAAGAGGAAGAAGATCCAGGCGCGGCGACAGTAGGGGTGGAGACAATAGCAGTAGACGCCGCACCAGGAGTAGCAGGAACAACAGACTGAGGAGGGACTGGAAAAGGCGCAGTAGGAAGAGAAGCCGGCAAAAGAGGAGGAACGATCTGTGGCACAAGGGGATTCGGGAGAGCGGGAGGAACAGCGGGCTGACCAGCAGCCACCAAAACAGCAGGTGGAGGAAGAGGTAGAATCACGGGACCCAGAGTATCGGGAGCATAGGGAGGTGGGGATTTCAACAGATAAGACAATAGCGAATCCTCTACCGCTTCTTCTCCTGACTTATCATTGTTAGGCGGTAGCACCGGATAACACTTATCCACCGACATATGATGAAGTCGAGCACTAACTTCCTGCTCTTTCTCATCTTTGTCTCGCTGATACTGTTCAGCATCTTGCATCACCGCAATAACGCCTTCTCTTTTATTTTTCTTACTCTGCTTGATTTCTTTCTGCTTGGCCTCTTTCCGCCACAACCGGAAGGAATCAAACATGGCCGGCCTAGCCTTCTTTTTAAACAGTTTAGCTTCCAAATTATCTAAAACGGCAGTTTCGAAACTACCATGAGATGGCCAACTAAGAACGCCATCATGTTTAGTGTAGCGGACCCAATATTCATTATACACGATAGGACCTACGCCATGGCGACTATAGAGCTCATAAATTGGAGTTCCAACCGGAGGTATCGGACATGAATCCTCCAGCCGGGAATCAACATTTAAGAAACCCAAACAAAGTACTACGGCTAGGCATCGCGCACACTAACCGAGTTTACAAACTTCAAGGGCTATCGAATTTACGATATCCTCGCAAAAAGTTTGCGAGACCCTCGGTTTTTGGCAATTGCAATCGTCAAATAAAACCCAACAACTAAGAACCACAAATGCTATGGTACCATGTAAACAACAAAGGAACACAGGGAGCGACCCACAAATACTTAACTGAAAGAACAATGGCGTCACCAGGAAGGCCCGTCTATCGTCTCGCCGTACAAAGGACTACGCCAGGCACCAAAAACAGGTCGACAGTCAGGGCATCAGTCCGTCGCAGCCGTCAGGAGGCGGGGATCTTCGCGGGAAAAGACGTCGGGCCACTTATCTCGACAACTGGATCGATGAAGCGGGGTGCACCTTCCCTCGGAGATTTCACACGAAGTTCCTCACGATCGTCGGGCTTTGGACCGGTACCGCTGATGTCGCCCCACGTTGGGCGCCAACTGAAGGACTGGGTTTTTCTAAGACCCAGCGGTGCCAGGGAACAACACCTGAAACCTTCGTGGGTTACCTGTTCTGGCGTACAAAACACAGAGACACGGGACACTTCCAGCGGCGTCAGAGATCAGCGTTTATTTTACTGCAGGGATACAGAGGTCACAAGAAGTACACAGCGTGTAGGTTCTCGGAGACTGCTTCAATTTGCAAAAGTGGATCGCTCCTTTTATACACGTTTTTCCCATAGAACAATATGGTGAACAAAGATTACAACTCAGTTCCCACAATAAACTTCAAAAGGGTCGCGTTCATGTTTCAGGAGGCCGGAACATAATTACCACAGTATTGCCAGTTCCCAACTGTAAAAGCATATCTTCTCTGCAATAAAACACATTCCATCCTGATCGTAAACACATTAGGAGAAGGGACAAAAACAGATGCAAAGAAAGAACAAGGATGCACAACAGGTTAAAGAAGAGTGTTAGGAGTAATAAAGGAAACTTGATAACGGGATCAGAGACACCGTGTCTAATGTATGCATGGCTGAAACAATAGACCGGCACGGCAAGATGAGCCTCGAGCGGGGCCATCTGCCTTCGTCGTGTCGTTTCCCTCATCATAAAAGTCATACTCAAAGGAACACGTGTCTCTCGTGTAAGCTTGAGAGTCCCAGGGTCACGAAGCGGACAAAGGTCCGTTCGCTGGCTACTTGAGGGCAAGAAACAAAATGGATGCCGTATCTAAAATGGAACCCGAGGGTTCAGATGAATAAACCCAAAAATAAGACGAACCATACGTGGTTGCGTAGCGAAACTGCGTACACCCACTATACTCGTTATTTGCGGTTCGTAGATACCCAACTCATCCATATTCGTCACCACTCAAAAGTGTCGTTCCGTCCCACACGGAACCTCAGACGCTCCTTTTGCCCTCATGTAGGCAAGCACTAGTCAAGATCAGAATCTACTTCAATATTCATCAGATCGTTCAGTTGCTGCTGGAACATCATTCTATTCATCAACGTCTCCTTGGTAACAGATGGTCGTCTCATACACGTTGTAGCACATAGGCCACATAAGGCAGGACCACACTGTACACAAAGGCAACACGTGAACAGAAACGTTACAACAATCCCTACGATCATCAGAATCTCCCAACCCCAAGTTGACATCAGGCCCCAAAACCATCCTAGAAGCGTCCAATTACCTTCGTCCACGTGTATGGACTCGGAAATCTTGTGCAACTTCGAGATGGCTTGGTAGACAGTTGGAGCATTGTCAGGAATAAAAATGCAACAACTCGAATGGATAACTTTACACACACCACCTCTATCTGCGAGAACAACATCTAGAACCATACGGTTCTGCAACGTCATGAGTCTATCCGCCTGAAGTTCAGCTGTGAGATTACCAAGGGCACTTGCAGTAATATTTGCAGTCGATTCTACTACACGTGTCAGTTGTCTTAAGTTCCTACTATTAACCATAGGTCCCCAAAACGGCAAGAAACCCTTAAAGAAGTCTCCTGCTTCTTGACCGGCAGTATCCTCTTTGCTAATAACGCCTCTCACAACTCTAGTTTTGTGATAATCTGAGGCGACAGTGAAAGTCGGTGGTAAAAGATTCGCAATATAACAGGTACCCGAAAAATCACGGGGCAACCATGTATATGCGCGTTCATAACATACAAAATAAGTGCCCTTAGCGGTCAGAAAAACAGGGGAAGAGAGCATCGGCAGAACATACGTGTCAGTGCAAGCACTGTTCCCAAGTTGTGCTCTCGGATTTCGACCCAAACCTTTCAAGCAGAAATTACCGAGGTGTGGTACAATCCATATTGGGGACGAGCTCTTAAGCTGTCTATCACCCACTGACGTACTATACTCAGCCTCGCTCAGATCCTTGTAAGCCTGTACCTCCTCACTTGGGATAAGCGATGCATCAAAAACATCTCTATCTAAATCCGCTATCGCTATCGCCAAAGGTTTGTGATACGGCCCAGGACCAAAATTGGCAGAACGTGGCTCTCGACTGGGGTAGGAATCTAGTGCACTACGGAACATAGTTTGGAATGCTCGAGCCGAACCTTGGGAGCTGTAGGGAAGAACCAAATACGGAATACCCCTATCCATGGTATGTGGCATTAACCCACACACCCAACAATTGGTAGTGTTCATCACCAACTCATGCTGATGTAGAAGTTGAACAAAGGAGTTGTTCATGAACTCCGCACGTCTAACCTGTTCATGTTGAGGCAGAGGATGAAAAGAATGTGGGGAAACAGTGGTGAGGGAGCTTAGTTTAGGAGAAAGGGTAGGTGAAACAGAAGGTAATAACAACTGTACTCCAAAATATACTCCACCCACCAATAACATAGATACGGTCAGGAACAGTAGGAACACCTGAAACAAAAAACATTTTGTACATACAACTCTTCTTAATTCTGATCTCTGCGCCGACATCCTTTCTACTTCCAACAGCTTAGAGAATGCCATCCTCTACAAACCGTCCGTGACGTACTTGACGCACTTCGTTCTGAGAAGCGATTATCAATCCCCAGGAGTTCCCAGGAATCGACAAAAGTAACCGACCTAGCGTCAGAAACCTGCTAAACAGAAAGGAGTACCCGCACGGCCCTACGGTGACCCGGATGGAGAGGTTTCCTCGAAAAGCTCAGATCACAAATCTCTTAGCCGCGGGACAGCACAGAAAAACTCAAAAAGAAAGGATATAATTGTCCATAATGTTCATAACATCAAAAAGCAAATATACAACTAATTTTTATTAGTCCTTGAACGAAGAAAATATCGGCTTCTTCCAGGTTGAGTTTGCTCTACAAACAATTGTTCAGCTGGCGCAACAGTGTTCGATGAAATGGACAACGGGTCAGACCTTGGGCTTTCTGCTACCGATAACTCCTCATGTGGGTTTGGCAGTGACAAATCACTCCCCACAGGTTGAGCGTCGCTAAACGGCACAAAGTGCAAAGGAGTCTCAGTTTCTGTTGCCGAAATCCCAGTCCTCACCCAACCATCCGTTGGTAAGGGGATCGGCACCTTCTTCGTGTGGCTGGCGTGTACCCAATTTTTCCTGCCCTCCAGTCGAACCGCAGTCCTCGTCGTCAATAAGACTTGGAAGGGTCCTACAAATCTTGGCTCCAAGTTACGCTTCCGACCAAAATTTCGGGTAACAACCCAGTCCCCTGGCCGGAGCTGGTGTCCAGGACCCTCTGTCTGCGCCGGTAGAGCTTCAAAGACCTGTTGATGGATTAACCGTAGTTTAGTGGTCAAATCATGCAAGTAATCAATTAACATTGGATACTCAAGACTATCAAAGGCCCTTGGTCTCGGAACCCCCCAAATATTCGCAGGGCGGCCGAACACAATCTCATATGGGCTAAGCCCTACTCGAGAGTGTACGGTCGCTCTGGTCGATAGGAGAGCCAGAGGCAAGGCATCAGGCCACGATAGACCAGTCGTAGCTTGAATCTTGGCGAGTTTCAGTTTCAGGGTACCATTGTACCCTTCAACCAAACCCGCTGCCTGAGGATGATTAGCACTATGGAATTTCTGACGAATTCCAAGGCCCTTACACACACTCTGCATTACACTTCCCACAAACTCACTTCCATTATCCGACCATACAATCCGTGGCATTCCGTACCGAGGAAAGTATTCCTTCAGCAGGATTTTTGCTGTGGAAAGGGCAGTGTTATCCTTAAGAGGATAGGCCTCAATCCATCTGGAGAACGCACAAACCACAACCAAAACGTACTTTAGGTTATTGCATCTCTCCATATGGATAAAGTCCAGCTGGATAACCTCAAAGGGACAAACAGGAGGAGCAAAATGACCAGGTGGAGTGGGGGTACCCTTGCCAGGATTGTGCATCAAACACACCATACAATTCTTAACCACTCTCTCGGCACATTTAGCAATACCCTCATTTCTCCATACAGGGGACAAGAACCTACATATTCCTTTCGCACTAATATGTGACAACCCATGAGCCATTGTCACAACAGCTAATACATACGCATCTGGTAACATCCACCTCTGACATTCCGTCAGGTCAACCCAACATCCATACATATCCAACTTTCCCGTACTTTCTTTCCACTTAGTCTTCTCGGCTTTAGTAGCTTCGTTCTGAATTGCTTTCACACTCTCAATAGTATTTTCACACATACCAGTCTCTGTCGGCCACCTTACTGAACTCGTGACATACATTCGGGTCGCAAGATCCTTAGCCGTTTCCTTAGCAATCTCATCCGCAAATGCGTTACCACGACCGACATCATCCGTCACTTTCCGATGTGCACTACATTTAACAATTGCCACTTGTTTAGGCAGTGTAAGTGCATCCAAAAGGTCATTCACGAGCTGTCCATGCTGGATCTTCGTACCATGCGATGTCATAAATCCTCTTTCTCTCCACAATCTTCCAAAGTTATGCGCAACACCGAATGCATACTGACTGTCGGTAAACACATTCACTCGCTTTCCTTTAGACAAAACGCACGCTCTTGTCAATGCGATCAACTCTGCAGCTTGTGCTGAATTCTGATTCAATCTCGCAGTTTCCACAACCGTGCTCAACGTTACTACAGCATACGCAGTCGTCACATCACCATTCGGCAATTTAAAGCACGACCCATCCACATACAAGGTACCATCGGGATCTGTCAAGGGAGTGTTTTTCAGGTCCACACGACCTTTTGTTTCCTCCTCAGTTCGTAAATAACAATCATGTGGTGGCACATCATCTGATTCCATATTAATCGGCAACAATGTCGCTGGATTCAATACATTACAACGTTTGATCTGTATATGACTTGCCAAAAGGGTCAGCTCGTATCCAGACAACCTTGCACTCGTCAGATGTTGAGTCTTTGTCCGATTCAAGAGAGTATCAACTGCATGCGGAACCATCACCATGAGCATATTATCCATAACAAGACCTGCGGACTGTCAAATAGACGCAGCTGCTGCCGCTGTCGCCCTCAAGCAACTTGGCAACGCTCTAGCTACCGGGTCCAAGGTCGAGGAAAAATATGCACACAGGCGCTGCTTGTCGCCAAATTGTTGCGTTAAAACACTCAACGCACAACCTTCCCTCTCGTGAACGTATAATGTGAATGGCTTGCTATAATCAGGAGTACCTAACACGGGAGCCGAACACAGCGCATCACGTAGTTCAGAAAAACTTTTCTGACATTCCTCCGTCCACGGCAAAGGAGTCGAAACATCCTTACACGTGAGAGCTATCAATGGCTTCGCTAACAGTGAAAAATTCGGAATCCACTGTCTGCAGTATGACGTGATACCCAAAAAGGCACGCACATCTCTCTGAGTTGTTGGCACAGTCATTCGAGCAATTGCTGCGATTCTTTCAGGGGTCAACCTTCTTCCCGCCTTTGACAATAAGTGACCTAAGTAGGTAACTTCTTGACAACAATATTGCAATTTAGAAGGTGACACTTTGTGGTGTAAGTCACAGAGATGCTGTAGCAGTGACACAGTAGCAATCTTGCAAATTTGTTCAGTATCTGCAGCCACCAACAGATCGTCGACGTACTGAATCAAAGCCGCACCAGTCGGCAGCACAAATGCATCTAGTTGACTCTTAAGAGCTTGGCTATATATCGATGGGCTCTCACAATAGCCTTGAGGTGCGCGTTTGAACCGGAAACTGCGACCTCCTAACGAAAATCCGAACAAATCACGACTTTCCTCAGCAATCGGAATGCTAAAGAACGCATTCTTCAGATCTATTACCGAGAACCATGATGCAGAGGCTGGAATCAGAGTCAGTAAAGCTGTAATGTCTGGAACCACAGGAAACTGTGGGACAACAATTTTATTGACTTCCCGTAAGTCAATAACTAGACGGTACACGGGAGGCTTGGACGGATCAGTTCGTTTCAGAATAGGCAACACGGGACTGTTACACACGTTACCTCGTGTCTCCTCAATAACATCTTTACCGATCAGATCATAAATGATCGCTAATAGTGCCCGTTCACCATCAAGGGAAATACGATACTGTGGTATGCGTGGTAAGCGCGCATCAACTTTCAATTGAACAACATAAGGTGGGATATCCAACAGGCCCACATCATTGGGACCTGTAGCCCACAAAGAAACCGGAAGAGAACTCAATTCCGGTGGAAGCTTATCGATCGATAGATACATAGGGGAAATCACATTCTCACCCAACGTAAGCTCCACACCCGTAGGAGAGCAGTACAAAGTCGCATGTAACCTCTTCAACAAATCCAAACCCAAAAGATTCTCACCACAACCAGTAGTCAAAATCAAAGGAGCTTCTAACTCATGAGGCCCAATCGTAAGTGGCAAGGGGCTAGAAACTGGATTGCTAACGGGGGCGCCAGAGAATCCAACGGAAACATTCGTTAAGCCAGACAAAGGCGCGCCAGGGAGTTTCGAATGCATAATGGAACTTTTTGCTGCACCAGTGTCCAACAGAAAAGGCTCAACGATGCCCAATGCAGCTACTTCAACATAAGGCCCTCTCTGATCAACCGGAACTGATACTTCTCCCTTCCTTCGTCTATGGCTGTCCTAGTAGATACCATCCGTATCAACATCACGCTCAACGTAACAGTCATCCACATGATACTGTGCAGATCTACCAGACGAGAGATCGCGTCGATCGAAACAATTCTGCGAGTCTGAGGAAGTGGCAAAACGCTCGGCCTGATTCTGAGTAACTCCACGACCTCTACCACGTGAAGCTTGTTGAGGACCACCACGACCTCCTCGAGCTGACACACCATTATTCCTATCACGGAGAACCGGACAATTAAACTTCAAATGGCCCTCCCCTCGACAGTACGCACATTGATTATATCCCAACACAAAACGAGGTGCGGGAGAGTCATTTCGCGTCTGCGATCTAGAGAACTGTGATTGCGATCTATTTGGCTGTTGCGAATCATTGAAATTCGAGCGCGGAGGATACGCTTGCTGCAATAAGACCTTAGTTTTAAGATCCTTTGTTTTCTTATCTGCACGTTCACTTTCCTCCTTTTCCCTATTTTCATAATATTGGGCCGTAGCCAGTATTTGAGCAGTGGTAGAAACAGCCCACGAACTCTCAGAATTTTTCAACTTATTGCTAAGTTCGGGCAACAAGTTCGACACAAACTTATCAACAAACAGCCGCTGACCACCCTCTGAGCCCATGTCCTGGCCACTAAGATCGAGAAATGCTTCCTCGAATCTCGTAAAGAAATCGGAAACGCTTTCATCCCTCTTTTGCTTGCACGCGGACAACTTGTCCCAATTAACGCGCATCGCCGGCATAAGCGTTTTCATAAGGGTAATTATCCTCTGGGGCAGCTCCACAATAAGCTGTTCAGGCTTAGCCCCACCGACTTGCTGAGCGTCTGCCGCTGTAAGGGCAGCCCAGTCACCGCCTAACTCAGCCGCGTGATTCTCGTGACGAATTTTCGCCCAAATCGGCTGAGGCACTACATTGCCAAACAACATATCAATATCAGCTAGGTTCATAACAGTAGCATCCACCAATTGGGACAGCTCCTTATAATAACCTGCTGGATTTTTACGGGGATCAGGCAAAGTTTGCTTCACCTGTAAGACTTCCGATCATTTCCAAGGGAGGTGTATCCACACTCTCTGAAAACGGCCTGGGACAGCAGGGTTAGCATTAGGATCGCCTGGCATCCATACTGGGGGAACTTCCCGCATCGGATATTGACCAGGTTGTGCCATCCATGCTGCCGTCTCCTCCTTAAACAAAGCTCGAGGTTGCACTGTACATCGGAATGATAACAAACGTTCCAGAGCTTCTCGAACCTTGTCACCTACGATCACACCAGTTGTGAACTGATGCTGGAGCTCAGAAACCTCAGACGGTACAGTTTCTACCACATCATGATCCCACTCCTCCTTCAACGATTTACACAATTCCTCAAACACGAATCGTTGAGTGGGCGCATTAAACTGAGAAAATGTGTCAAACACTACATGCGAAGGATATTTAACAGGATTACGAATCCATTTACGTGCCATTTTTACCAGCGATTCACGTTCTCTATCATCAGGAAGCTGGCTGCGCCTCTGAGCGACATCTGGAAGAGTCGAGCCGAGTATTGGCCCAAAAAGCGGAGAATAAAGAGAAGCAACAACAGTCAAGAGACGACTACGAACAGAAGGAGAAGAGGAAGAAGATCCAGGCGCGGCGACAGTAGGGGTGGAGACAATAGCAGTAGACGCCGCACCAGGAGTAGCAGGAACAACAGACTGAGGAGGGACTGGAAAAGGCGCAGTAGGAAGAGAAGCCGGCAAAAGAGGAGGAACGATCTGTGGCACAAGGGGATTCGGGAGAGCGGGAGGAACAGCGGGCTGACCAGCAGCCACCAAAACAGCAGGTGGAGGAAGAGGTAGAATCACGGGACCCAGAGTATCGGGAGCATAGGGAGGTGGTGATTTCAACAGATAAGACAATAGCGAATCCTCTACCGCTTCTTCTCCTGACTTATCATTGTTAGGCGGTAGCACCGGATAACACTTATCCACCGACATATGATGAAGTCGAGCACTAACTTCCTGCTCTTTCTCATCTTTGTCTCGCTGATACTGTTCAGTATCTTGCATCACCGCAATAACGCCTTCTCTTTTATTTTTCTTACTCTGCTTGATTTCTTTCTGCTTGGCCTCTTTCCGCCACAACCGGAAGGAATCAAACATGGCCGGCCTAGCCTTCTTTTTAAACAGTTTAGCTTCCAAATTATCTAAAACGGCAGTTTCGAAACTACCATGAGATGGCCAACTAAGAACGCCATCATGTTTAGTGTAGCGGACCCAATATTCATTATACACGATAGGACCTACGCCATGGCGACTATAGAGCTCATAAATTGGAGTTCCAACCGGAGGTATCGGACATGAATCCTCCAGCCGGGAATCCATTCTGCAACATTTAAGAAACCCAAACAAAGTACTACGGCTAGGCATCGCGCACACTAACCGAGTTTACAAACTTCAAGGGCTATCGAATTTACGATATCCTCGCAAAAAGTTTGCGAGACCCTCGGTTTTTGGCAATTGCAATCGTCAAATAAAACCCAACAACTAAGAACCACAAATGCTATGGTACCATGTAAACAACAAAGGAACACAGGGAGCGACCCACAAATACTTAACTGAAAGAACAATGGCGTCACCAGGAAGGCCCGTCTATCGTCTCGCCGTACAAAGGACTACGCCAGGCGCCAAAAACAGGTCGACAGTCAGGGCATCAGTCCGTCGCAGCCGTCAGGAGGCGGGGATCTTCGCGGGAAAAGACGTCGGGCCACTTATCTCGACAACTGGATCGATGAAGCGGGGTGCACCTTCCCTCGGAGATTTCACACGAAGTTCCTCACGATCGTCGGGCTTTGGACCGGTACCGCTGATGTCGCCCCACGTTGGGCGCCAACTGAAGGACTGGGTTTTTCTAAGACCCAGCGGTGCCAGGGAACAACACCTGAAACCTTCGTGGGTTACCTGTTCTGGCGTACCAAACACAGAGACACGGGACACTTCCAGCGGCGTCAGAGATCAGCGTTTATTTTACTGCAGGGATACAGAGGTCACAAGAAGTACACAGCGTGTAGGTTCTCGGAGACTGCTTCAATTTGCAAAAGTGGATCGCTCCTTTTATACACGTTTTTCCCATAGAACAATATGGTGAACAAAGATTACAACTCAGTTCCCACAATAAACTTCAAAAGGGTCGCGTTCATGTTTCAGGAGGCCGGAACATAATTACCACAGTATTGCCAGTTCCCAACTGTAAAAGCATATCTTCTCTGCAATAAAACACATTCCATCCTGATCGTAAACACATTAGGAGAAGGGACAAAAACAGATGCAAAGAAAGAACAAGGATGCACAACAGGTTAAAGAAGAGTGTTAGGAGTAATAAAGGAAACTTGATAACGGGATCAGAGACACCGTGTCTAATGTATGCATGGCTGAAACAATAGACCGGCACGGCAAGATGAGCCTCGAGCGGGGCCATCTGCCTTCGTCGTGTCGTTTCCCTCATCATAAAAGTCATACTCAAAGGAACACGTGTCTCTCGTGTAAGCTTGAGAGTCCCAGGGTCACGAAGCGGACAAAGGTCCGTTCGCTGGCTACTTGAGGGCAAGAAACAAAATGGATGCCGTATCTAAAATGGAACCCGAGGGTTCAGATGAATAAACCCAAAAATAAGACGAACCATACGTGGTTGCGTAGCGAAACTGCGTACACCCACTATACTCGTTATTTGCGGTTCGTAGATACCCAACTCATCCATATTCGTCACCACTCAAAAGTGTCGTTCCGTCCCACACGGAACCTCAACCGTCCGCGTCCTGAACAATGGGTTGTGTGGTAACGGTTCTTTTTATAGCCACTCAGAATCGGTGGATCAATTACGTGTTTTTTTTTAATTGAAACCCGAACTTTATTCAGCTTTTAAGCAGCTTTTAAACAGCGATCACATCGTCAGTATGGTCGCCATCTTGGACTGGTTCGTATATTATCGAACTGGCCCATACTTGCTCTTTCATTCAAGTAGCTTCTTTACAGTGAATCCAAACTGATATATCATTCCCACTTTTTCTTGTTATTAATTAAGAGATAGTTTCTCTTTTGCTAAAAACTTTTTAATAAAAAGATCTATCTCGTTATGTGCTAATCGCGGTCGCCATTTTGGGTTGGGTTATGTCTTTCTTTCTCTCCAGGCCGCTGGCCTCGATGTGTTAATCCATATGTGCACTCTAAGTCACCCTTATTTTTGATTCTTTGAATATAATTCTAAATTATATTCAAAAATAGGTTCATTTTATGCATAGGTACCTTATTGCCCGAATATATTAGAAAGATACCGTATATCTTCTCTATAATGTACAGTTAGCTGTCAAGGGCTGAGGACCTATCAAAGGTCTGTCTAAGTGAGACCCATGTGTCTATCGCCTGGTTATCAGATATGTCATGGACACTTATGCTACGATTCTCATCCAATCCTCTTTTGTATTAAGGCCTTTTGCTATCGTATCCAATGTGGAAATGTACCATTGTTCCCTGTTTTTTCTCTTCCTTTCTGAGTTTCCTCCCCTTTTGTTCAGAGTTATTCTTTCCACTACAAACCATTCAAAGTCGGTATGGCCATGTTTCATCTTGTTGTAGTGGTCAACCAATTGTAGGAGTAGTAATGTCGTCTACTTACTACGCTGCCCATGTGGATTAGCGTACGTAGGCGAAACTGGACGCGAATTAAGGGTTAGACTTTTAGAACATAGGTCGGCCTTAAAGACGGGCAAACTCAATGCCCCCTTGGTTGACCACTACAACAAGATGAAACATGGCCATACCGACTTTGAATGGTTTGTAGTGGAAAGAATAACTCTGAACAAAAGGGGAGGAAACTCAGAAAGGAAGAGAAAAAACAGGGAACAATGGTACATTTCCACATTGGATACGATAGCAAAAGGCCTTAATACAAAAGAGGATTGGATGAGAATCGTAGCATAAGTGTCCATGACATATCTGATAACCAGGCGATAGACACATGGGTCTCACTTAGTCAGACCTTTGATAGGTCCTCAGCCCTTGACAGCTAACTGTACATTATAGAGAAGATATACGGTATCTTTGTAATATATTCGGGCAATAAGGTACCTATGCATAAAATGAACCTTTTTTTGAATATAATTTAGAATTATATTCAAAGAATCAAAAATAAGGGTGACTTAGAGTGCACATATGGATTAACACATCGAGGCCAGCGGCCTGGAGAGAAAGAAAGACATAACCCAACCCAAAATGGCGACCGCGATTAGCACATAACGAGATAGATCTTTTTATTAAAAAGTTTTTAGCAAAAGAGAAACTATCTCTTAATTAATAACAAGAAAAAGTGGGAATGATATATCAGTTTGGATTCACTGTAAAGAAGCTACTTGAATGAAAGAGCAAGTATGGGCCAGTTCGATAATATACGAACCAGTCCAAGATGGCGACCATACTGACGATGTGATCGCTGTTTAAAAGCTGCTTAAAAGCTGAATAAAGTTCGGGTTTCAATTAAAAAAAAAACACGTAATTGATCCACCGATTCTGAGTGGCTATAAAAAGAACCGTTACCACACAACCCATTGTTCAGGACGCGGACGGTAGACGCGGTGAACACTGTTGAAGAGCTGACCTCGTCGGAAAAAAGTGAGTTATTCAAGACCGATGTAATGTGAGACTAACTGACGTAGTTGAAGTTTTAGTAAGCTCCATGTAAAGTTCGAATTGCACCAGGAGTAGTAAAATATAAACTATATATTTTGTGGAGGAGCTAGAGACAGGGTTGTCTTTCTGTTAATTTATATCGTTAGAAACAACATAAACATTTCGCGCCCTAAGACAAAATGGTAGTTAAAAAAATGCCCAGTGTTCGGATTTATAACCAAGTTTGAAAAGCCAGAATAGGATGTAGGCAAACAGGATAACTATTGGGCCATGGTAATAAATATATACGGGTCTGAATAGGCATTCTTTGTCTTTTTTCTACATTGCATCAGCCACGAGTAAGGGTGCAAATAGAAAAGATCCACGCCTGAAAGGTATTATCTGTTAAAGGGGCGGAGGACGTGATCCGAATAAACTAAACTGCAATGTGGTTCAAACTCTGGAGATAAAGCACATCTGCCATACCCTAGAAAATCGAGTTTAGTTAATCAACGATTAAGCATTATATTTCTCCCCTCTGTTTTTAGAACAACGGCCTGTATAAGAAGTGGCCTACTGTGAAATTGACACCAATACTCTGATACCTATATAAGGAATGAGTTCATAAGGTACTTTCTTGATTAAGTGCATATTAAGGTGTCCATTTTAAGTAGGGGAATATAAAGCCAGTATAGATTGCCTGATGGTGCAGATATAAAGTAGATGACTATTGAATCATGGCTAAGAGAGTGATAAAAATACACTCCAAATCAGTGCAGCTGCACCTATGAGACTTTTACAAGTCCTTTCTTAAACTAAATGTTGAGAATATGAATGAGTGAATGTTCTGAATGAATGGTACCCATTGACAAGGCAAATATAGATGATTGTCGCACTTATGGCTTCTAAATTAGTGGGTGAAGGTTTTTTAACTAAAAATTCGTTTGTGTTCAGATAACAAGCATGCTAGAATTACAAATTGTTGATTCTGCTCTAATTCATGTAATTTTCATTTAGGCCTATATGTGATGTGGTCATTTTAACCATTGAGGAAGACTAAAAATATTGTCCTGAAGAAGGTGGTCTTAATTGATACTACACCATCGAAACGCGTCGACGCCTACATACGCGATTAAATTTGGTGAAGTCAGCAAACAGTTTAAGACAAGGAATTTAGACCCATGCTTGTTGCTGCCTATGCAAATGTCCAAATTAACGCTGTAAATGACATAGTATATTGTCTCTTTTGTTGTATTCTTCCTCATTTTATATTGTTTTACATTTTACTTGTATTTGTGAAAAATTCCCTTTTTCGCAATATATGTTTTAATTTAGTTAATGCTTGTTCATCTTGGTGATTTTAAATATGATTGAACTCATATGAGTATCCTATATTGATGTATTTTTGATTAAAGAATATTGATATTTTTACGAGAGTGTGGTTGGTCGATAAGTGCCTCAATTATCAATTGTTTGTGCAACCTATATGGTCCATAGTTGGATATGTATGTATGAATGAGAAATGGTCAATGTATGATTCATCCAAAGGGAAAACTCTTTTCAACTTATCAGTTACTGGGTGCTCCATCCCTTTGGTGTGAGAGCCCCCTCTCCTTTGTTAAAAGGTGGGCGAAAAGATACATTTTCAGAGGTTCCCAGATATCTTTAGGGCCAGATTTCAGGGGAAGCAACTCTGCATAGTTAAGCATCTGTTCCTGATAGTAGATCAAGTCCTTGACCCAGTCCTTAAATTTGGGAGCCCTGCCCCGCCCCCATCAGCATGCCATTCGGCGCTTCACCATCAACAGTGAAAATGTAACATATCTATCGGAGGGTTTGTTCACTAGTGCAGTGTATCCTAGCAAGGTCTGTAGTGGGGATGGCTCTAGTGTCAGTGATGTCTTCTGCTCCAGTGCCTCAAAGACCTGGCGCCAGTAGACCTCCACACCCGGGAAGGACCAAGCCAGATGAAGAAATTTAGCATTAATCATGCCACATCTGTCGCATCTATCATTATCTCGCAACTTGTACTTATACATTTTGGCTGTTGTATAATAAAGACGGTGCAGAAATGTAAAATGAATAATCCTTAACTTACTGCTAGCTGACACTTACTTGCTCTATATGTAGACAACAATAAGACCATTGTTCATCAGAAATGGAACCTCCTAGCTCCCTTTACCAGTGTGCACGAGTGGTACATTGCCCCATCTGCTGCTGAGTATGGATTGCATGATACAGTGTGGAGACAGCATGCTCAGGGGATGTGGCCTGTAATATCGTATGAAGTGGGCCCAGTGTAGTAGTCTCTGATGGGTATACCGGAGTAATATCATTAATACACTGCCGAAGCCGTATGTAGAGGAGCACGTCTAACGGTGTGGTCGCAGTGTGCCCCAGCATCTGTTCTAGCGTTCGGAATTTACCATTATGGTATAATTCACCTCAGCATTTTATATTGGCTTTCGCTATGGTTTTTCTGAATCCAGCTTCCTGTAGCAATTGCAGTCGTGGATGATACAGTAGCGGTAGCAGAGGGAGGTAAAGCATGGGGACACGTAAAATGTTAGTGATTCGATGCCATGCAGCTGCTGTGCATGTCACTGTCGTAGCATCTATCTCGTGTGGTTGGGCAGGATATATATATATATATATATCATACCTGCCAAGGGTATCGGGTCTGTCAGTCACTGTTCCACTGCAACTTGTGGCATGTACTTGGGCGGGTGAAACCAGTAGTAGGCATAGTGGGCCTGGGCGCTTATGTAATATAGTTCCAAATTAGGGACATGGAACCCCCCTTGGCCTTGTAATAATATCCCATTGCAGTCTTGGTTGCTTACCTTCCCACATCAGCCTGATTAGTTCGGACCGCAAAGCGGTGAAGAAGTGTCGGCCTGGGTGATATGGTATGTTCATAAACAGATACAATACCTGCGGGAGGATCACCATTTTAAATAAGAGAGGTTCGCCCCGCCATTGATAGAGGCAGGGAGACCCAACGTGTTACACAGTTAGTGATGTTGTCCAGCGCCCTGCCATAGTTCAGGCGCATGAGCTCGTCTCTATCCTTGGTAATGTGTATACCTAGATATATGACTTCCGAGTTGCACCACTCTATGGGGAAATCAAGCGTAAATTGCGTGGTAGCAGAAGTAAGCAGGAATATTTGTAATTTTCATCAATTGATGTAGATCCCCAAAAGTCTACCAAAAATAACAAATTCACGCAGGACAGGGTTCAGATTTTGCTGCGGGTTTGTGATGTATAGCATGATGTCATCCACATAGAGTGAGATGAGTATTTGTCGCAGGGGCCAGTGTAATGCTTTATCTTGGCGGTGTTGCCGTAACTTCGCCGCAAGCGGCTCTATCACTAAAGTGAACAGTAGTGGTGATAACAGACAACCCTGCTGAGTTTCCCCTAGTGATTGGAAAGGCCTGAGATATCTGCCCAGTAATCAGAACTTTTGCAGTTGGGGATTGATAAAGGAGATGTATCAAGGATAAAAACCCTACAGGCATCCCCATGCGCTGCAATATCCCCAGTAAGTAATCCCATTCAACGGAATTTAATGCTTTTGTGCCACTAGCGGCCTGTAAGAGTCACATTGATCAGCAGCCTTTCCTGGCTTGAGCAGGGAAGAAATGAGTGCTTCCCTCATGGAAAGTGGAAGCATATCGCTTTCTTGGGCTTCTTTGTGTACTGCCTTGAGGACCGGAGCAAGTTGATCAATGTATGTCTTATAGAAGTTTATAGGAAGTCCATCTAATCCCAGGGCTTTCCCTGACGTCATTTGCATGATGGCCTCGCGCATCTCATCTTATTCAAACAGAGCTGCTAGGAACTCTCTTTGGGAGTCTCCCAGCCTGCCTAAGGCTACGTCATCTAGGTAGTCCATAAGAGAGAAGGGACCCTGTCTACTGGTGGAGCATAGGGTGGTGTAGTGCGTGGTGAATGCATTCAAGATAGCCGTAGTGTCTCTATGTCTCACGCCATCTGCACCTTTTATTTCTAACATGTGATTAGAGAAGCGAGGACGGCGGACCGCCTCTGCAAGGGCTCTGTCAGGTCGCTCACCTTCTCCGTAACAGCGAGCTACAAAATACTTGCCCTTGAACCTAGTCTCTCTGTCTGCTGTTTCTCTATACTTCGAGAGTTTCTCCCTGAAATCTCTTTGTGATTCCCCATCTGTTCCAGTGGCAAGAACTGCCTCTAGTCGCTTGAGTTCCATTTCTAACTTACGTAAGGTACCCCGAATGTCTCGTAAAACCCCAAAGCCTTTAGAAATGCAAAAGCCTCAGACAGTGACCTTAAAGGCGCCCCAGACTGTTGCGACGCAGTCTACTAACCCTATGTTGCGTTGGAAAAAATCTGCAATAGCCTGCTCTAATTCACTTCTAAACACTGTGTCCAGTAGAATATTAGGCAGTAGCCTCCAACTTCTGGACGGTCCCCCTTCGCCTAGTGTGGTCAACGTGATGTGGACAGGTGAGTTATCGGAGTAGGTTCTTGCTAGATGCCCTGCTGTGACAAGCAATGGACCCAAACCTTGTGCGGATGGACATGTCTCTGTGTCAGGCCATTATCAGACACAATGTCCCGTAGAATCTTGTGTGTACGGGTGTAATGGTGTGGGCCAGGATTCGATCTATCCAACTCTGGGTCCATAAAAGAGTTGAGATCCCCCCCCCATATTATATGGGTTGAGCCTATCTCTAGAACCCTGCCCCACAATGGAAATCAGGGTCATCCACATTAGGCCCATAACAGCATACCAGTGTGGTGAACTTGAGCCTAGTCTCCCCCACATCATGCAATAGCGACCGTCTTGGTCATGAGCTGTGCCGCTAGGGGTAAATGGGGCGTGCTTTTTAATCAATATTGCTGTCCCCCTGGAATATGATGAGTACAAGGAGAATACCCTGTGTGCTGCCTATTTAGAAGCAAAGGAGGATGGATGCCTCGGATTCAAGTGAGTTTCCTGTAGCATTGCAATTTGAACCTTATGGCTATCTAAATAAGCTAAAATTTGTCTGCACTTGCGCGGATCCTTTAGCCCTCTAACATTCCATGTTAAGAGATGTAGTCCTACATCAGAGGTTGAACTCGCCATGTGTACAAGTGTGTTCCAATACATGAATTGGTGCGTAGCCTACCTCTGGAATTACCACAAAATATATACAACAACAATCCTATGTGTTCTGCTATGTCCTGAAAAACTGTCATCACTAAACACCGACCCCCACCCACTGAAGCATCCCAAACATGCCATACTGAACGTTCCCTCCCCCATCCATATTGCCCAAAACAACAACATGCATTGTAATCAAAAGAATGGGGGGATAACCCATGAGGGGCGACTCCTAGGCGTATGCATGACTTACTCCCGTCCCTCCGACTTACAGGGTGACCAGATGTCATTATTCACCCTTCGGGGAAAGGGGTGCCTGGAGAGGTTTAACCCATAGTCCCATGGAAGTACTAATCTGACTGTATCGTCTCAGTGGCTGTTTCGTGCCAGATATGCAGTACATTGTCCCGGCAGTGGGCCAAGTCAATAGTTCATAGATGAGCGGCATGTGCCAGTTGTTTGTTACAGCTGTTGAACTGGATGAAGTGCATATCATTCCTTATCCGGTGATGTAGGTCTCGGTGGAGATTCAGTTACGTTGCGTGTGGTGCTAGGCCGTTAAATGCGTCTCAGAAAGTCCTTTACCTGTTGCGTGTTGGTGAAGAAATGCTGCTTGCCCTGATGAGTCACACTCAATTTGGCTGGATATATTAGGGCGTAGTCGACTTGTGCCTGTCGCAGCTTTTGCTTTGCAGGATTGAATTTGTGCCTTGCCTCTTGGACTGCAGCCATGAAGTCAGGGTAAAGGGTAAAGGTATTGCCCTCAAATGTAAGTTGCCTTTTGTCCCGAGCCACCCTGAGGGCCACATCGCAGTCCCGGTAGTTGAGCAGCCACGCAATGATCGGGCAGGGTGGGCTTCCGGGCGGTGGACGGAGACCGAGGGAACGATGCACACGTTCAACTATAAACTGGGAGGATAATAAGTCCACACCAATGACTTTGCGCAGTAGTTTCTCAATAAAGTTTTCCATCCGTCCTGTGTTGGTACTCTCCGGTATCCCGATGACGTGAATATTGTTCGTCAGCTGCAAACTTCGAGATCTTCGTTTTTAGCAGCGATGACTCGGAGCAGTTCGTCCATCTGTTTATGCATTGTGGATGTGCTATCAGAGATGCGGCGCTCGGCCTCTTTGATGCGTTCATCGTGCTGCTCTATTTTGCGTACAATAGTGTCCATCTTACATTCTATGGAGGCAAGACTCTGCCTCATGGCCAGCAACAATTCTTTTACATCATCCTCTTGCCCTGGAGCCATGTTAGCTGCAGGCCAGGCGGGAGGCTCTCTGGTGTGGGGGGAGACGGCACTTCTCCGCTCCTCATATGATGTGAGGTATTCAGAGGGGGTATTCAGAGGGGGTCCCAGCAATAATCACTAAATATCACCTTATGTATCAGGGGATAGCGCCAGTGAGGCCGCACTCTAGTAGCGGATCCCTTTGAAGGCAGGTTCTGTAGGACCCTCTTCCCACCTACTGAATAATCTTGGGTTGTTGCAGGTTAATGGCATCTATCCCCAGATGGCAAAATTCGTAGGGTAGGACAGGGCTGCAGTAATCTCTTTCCCTTCACCAGCACCGGGCAGTCAGCAGGAATATTCCATGACTCTCCCTCGTGCCACCCCTCAGTGTAATGCGGGGTACTGCAATGGACATCCAAAGGCAGCTGCAGGTCGGTAGCCAGCAGGCGGCCCACGAGGACCTACCGCAGCTCAACAGTCCACAGTCGTATGCTCGTGGGAATGACAAGGCTGTAAGCCTCAGCCGCCTTCACGCTTTTCTCTCCTGTCTTTAGGAGGCACAGTTATGCTGCAACTAGTGTTCCCACTTGGGAGGCATCGAGGAAGCCCGTCCTACCGGGTATGCAGCCCAGTCGCCTCGTATGCACCTCGCCCAGTTCCAGGTCCAGAGCTCCACGCCGCCTCCCTGGCTCCAACCAGCAGGATATCCTCCGGCTCTCAGCAACGTCGCAGGATTCCAGGAATAGCCCCGCTCAGTGACGGAGTTACGTGCTTCACTCAGACACGAGTTTAACTCGCCTTGGAGCTCCCTGGGCAGGATAAATTGTGTTTAAATGCTCCGGGTTGCAGGAGCCTTATGGCAGTATGGCCATCTTCCACGTGCGCCACCTAGTGCCCGGGTTTGGGACAAACTTTGCTCCGACCTTCAGGTTAACAGACAAATTGATAGACACCTTCTCCCTGCCCGGGGTGACCCTGCTTTCCTCTCTCAGCACACTTCACCCCAGATTTTAGTTGTGCAAGCGTCCATGAGCAGATTTAAACCCAAAACGTTTCCCACCACTTTCCCCAACAGGGAGTCTAAATTAGTGGAAATATTTGGAAAGAAATTATTTGCTCCTATCAGCCTGGCTCTCGGCTCAGTAAGTGCCAGCTGCCACCTGGAACTCTACTTCCATGTCCTTTGGGACTCGGTGGCACAAGTCCCTGGTGTCCCTGACGATATTCAACCTGGCCTTTCTTAGGCTGTCCAAGATGATTGTGATGCAAACAAGTTCATAATTCGTTGTGGCTTTTACACCACTGATTCCATTGGGTGAGCCATTGCCCCCAGCGTTGCCATTCACTGCTATGCATGGCTGCGATCAACCGGGTTCTCAGGCGATGTCCAATCTTCCCGTATGGACATGCCCTTTGACAGGACTTGCCTGTTTAGGGACAAGGCTGATTCAGCTTTAGAGCATTTTAAGGAGAGCAGGGCTATTGCACGCTCTCTAGGTCTATCCTTCCTGCCTTGTCAACCACACCACCCTTACCACTTCTTTGGCAGATTGGATCTCTTCAAAATGATGTCGCTACCCCTGTTTTTATATGCTTTGCAAAGCTCGATGGATATAGTCACGATGACCTATTTTAGAGACATTGAAGGCCTTCAGAGGGAATTGCGATGGGACGGGAAGCCCCGTATTGCGTTAAACAAGCTCACATTAAACTGGTACGATGGGGGAATCAGCCTTCCCGATATTAAAAAATACTACTGGGCAGCACAGCTTGCTGCCATTAATCATGGCACATACGGTCGACCTGACGATCCTGGGAATCTCATGGACAGGTGGCTCTTACCGGGTGGGAACTACAACTGGGCTCTATACTCCAAACCTAATCGGTACCCATTGACCGGCCCCACCAAACACTCGGTTCACAGTGGGCACACTGCCACTAACGCTCTAGGCTGGGGACAGAAACTAACACTGGCAACCCCCCTATGGGATTCCGAGAGGCTGGGTAACCTATGGAAGTCATAGGGGTTTGACAAGTGGGACTTAATTGGGATCTCACAGATTAAAGATATATGGGAGAAAGGTGACATAAAGACATTTGCCTCTCTGCAGCAACAACACACGTTAGCCGACCTCGAGCGTTTTAGATACCTACAGGTCCGCCATGCACTTCAATCACACCTCCCTAGAGGCTCTTCTCCCCCTGATTCCTCTCCGTTGGAAGACAGACTGCTCGATGGTCATCTGCCTGAAAAAATCATATCCTTAACATACAAAAAACGGATAAATAATATGGAGGACCCCCTAAAGCCTTGCGGGGAAAATTGGTAAAAGATGGCATTGAGCTGGATGACGAAGAGTGGCAGGAGGCGGTCTCCTCCCCCAGAGTTGTAGCGATTCCAGCTAGACTTCAACTAGTACAGCTCAAAATTCTCCATAGAGTATACCTGACAGGGCCCCGTCTGATACAACTGTGGAGAGCGGAGGGAGGAGAATGCAGAAGAGGATGTGGCCAGATAGGCACACTTATGCACATATTATGGGAATGCGAGCACATACAACTCTATTGGCGACAAATACATGCTATATTGAGCGAAGAGCTCGCGACAGTTCTCCGCCCAGAAGCATGTCGATGCCTCCTAATTATTTGGGAGCCCACTGATCTAAATAGCTGCTGTCACACACAATGGGTTACATTAGGATTAATGGTGGCAAAGAGGAATATTGCACAATTTTGGGGAGCTACATACTCACCCTCTGTAGAGGCCTGGGAGGGGGATCTTGACTGGTGCATGTATAGGGAAAAGACTGTCTACATGGCCCAGGGCTGTTCCCAAAAATGGTCCAGAATTTGGAACCCGTGGAACTCCTATAGGGGACATATATGTAGCCCACCACGTAGTACTGATCACGAGGATCCCCCTACGCCGTAGTTGGTTTTATTTTGCACTGTTGTACCGAACTGTCGCACACTGTATTTGCCAATACTGGAGTTTTTATTTTTACATCCTCTGTACTGTGCAATTCTTCTGTTGATGAATGTTAAATAAAAAGAATTAAAAAAAAAAAAAGAATGGCAGAGGCTTTCATCCTTTTTTAGACCTGTGCCCTCTAAACACCTTACTCCAGAAGGAGAAATTAAAAATGCTCACCCAGCCTCAAGTCTTACCTGCCCTCGACACTGTAGACTGGTTGGTGCCTTTGGACTTGCAGGACCCCTATTTCTCTATACCGGTCCTGCCAGGCAATCGGAGCTAGCTGCGGTTTGTGCTGATACATAAGCATTTTCAGTTTGCTGTATCCCCTTTGGTCTCACCAGCTCCCCTCTAGTGTTCAGGAATCATGGCAGTTGTGGCAGCGCACCTTCGGAGGTCAGGGGTGCCAGCCTTCCTCTACCTCAATGACTGGCTGTTGAAGGCGGGCTCACCCCAGGCAGTCGTCAACCACCTCCAGACTATGGCGAACCTCATCTTATCTTTGGGGTTCACTATCAATGTGCAGAAGTCACATTTGACTCCTTCTCAGACACTTCCCTTTATCAGAGCAATTCGTGGCATTCAGGCTATGATTCCAATCTTTCAGCCTCGGTCCTGGATTTCAGTGAGGTCAACTCTGAGGCTGCTGAGATTGATAGCCTCCTGCATCCTGCTGGTCGAGCACGCCAGTTGGCATATGCGGGCTCTTTGTGGGACTTGAAGTCTCAGTGAGCCCAACAGCAAGGGGACCTCATCCAGCAGTGGTGGTTCCTGGATCGTGACTGGGTCACTGGCTGACCCCTCTCCCTTCCTCACCCAGAGCTGAGAGTGGTCACAGATGCATCGTTTCTGGGTTGGGGCGGCCACCTGGGAGTGGTGGAGATTATAGACATCTGGTCTCTAGCAGAGTTCCCAGCTCCATATCAACCTTCTGGAGCTGAGGGCCATCTGCTTGATGGTGAAAGCCTTCCTTCCGTACATTAAAGGGAGGCTAGTACAGGTGTTCAAGGACAACAGTCATGTGGTACTGCAACAAACAGAGCGGGGTGGGGTCACGTACCCTGTGCCAGGAGGACCTGTGACTCTGGTCACGGACTCTGTGCCAGGAGGCCATCTGTCTGTGGAAATGACTAGACCACCAAGGGATTTTCCTTATTGTGAGCCACCTGGCAGGATCGTTGAATTCCAGGGCGATGAGCTCGGCCATCGGTGCCTAACGGATCACAAGTGACAATTAAAATCGTAGGGAGTGCAATGTCTGTGAAGTAGTTGACTTAAAATTTTAAGTCAGTTGAAGTATTAACAGGTACATCATATTATGTTAAATAACCATCACACACTTTTGAATTGTATTCAAGGTTTAACAAATTGCTAATGTCCACAGAGACATCACTGGGATAATTCACAAAGGTAACTAACACTTGTGAGTGATTTATACATGTAAGTTGACTTTTGCATAAATTGCTGAACACATTAATGTCTACACAGACATTACATTTCTTACACACCTAGAAACAAGTAAAAAAAGAACATAATATCTACTAAATGTGGGTGATTTCACAGATCTGTATCATGTTCTGCATGTTGTGAAAGGTTACACATCTTTAGCACTGCAGAGGTCATAACAAATTGGGTCTTGATGTAACTCAGTAAATATCTGGCTTTCCATTATCCATCTATGTGCCCCTGCAGCCAGCTCTCTGTGGTCAGCTTGCTGCCCATGCCAGCCTCCCATCCGTGGTCAGCTTGCTGCCCCGAATTCTTCAAGTGAGTGCCTCTGCCACCTCCCACCCTTCCTCCATTGGCCATTAGGCTGCCCCATCTTAATTCAGCCTGCCCTGAATGCTCAGCTTGCTGCCTCTGTCACCTCCTCCTGCCTTCTTGGTCAGCACCTCAATGCCCCTGCCCTATCACCAATGCCTTCCAAACTCCATGTGTGTGCTCCTCCCTCCTGCCCTGGGCGGTCTGTTGTACTGTAACTGCCTGTGCCGGCCTACTCCATGTGGTCAGCTTGCTGCTCCTGTTCCTGCCCCCTCTCCTCTGGCCACTGTTACCCATGTACGTGCTCCAGCAAATACCCTTTTGCCCTCTTTGGTCTATGGTGCTGCTTCTGTTCATGAAGGCCTGCCCTCCGTGGTCTGCATGCTGCCCCTGAACCCCTCATGCCTGTCCTCTGTTCACAGTCTACATGCCTGTGCCCCTTCTCACCTGCCATTTGTGGTCAGCTTGTGGCCCCCGTCCATGCCAGCCTGTCCTCCATTATTTGACTTCCAGCCACTGCCCTCCATTTTCTGTGCGCATGCCCCCACCCCCTCCTGTCTGTCCATGCCAGCCAGACCTCCGTGGGCAGCTTGCCCCATTGCCCTCTGTTGTACATGGGCATACCTGGACACCCGCCATCTGCCATCCGCTGTGTTGTCACTGCCCCAGACCTGCTTTTCCTCATCAATTTATCTTGCTAAAATGCTAACCATGATTTCTATGACTAACAAACCCCCTCGTTTTGTTAATTTCTAAAGTGAATGCTTTTTTTTCAGCTTTGATTCCATCAAGATGGCTTCAGGCGTGCCACACTGTTGTCATAAATACAGAAGTTAGCATTCTAGTTGGCTGCAGTAGAATACCGGGGAACCAACTGACAGACTACTTCTGTTGGAAGTGCATGTTCTACTCAGAATGTTAGACTTTATTCTCACATGGCAGAGGAAAATAGTCTGAATTTATTGCGAATGTCTTCTTGTTTAGCTTCTGAAGCACCTTCCATAACCTCTATGAGACAATCATGAGAGGTCAGTCCGGCGAATGCAGCAGGAATGCTTTGATCCTTGTTCTTTTGGCACCCAGTCTCACAGACCGGAGGCTAATTCCTTAATTATTTTTTTAAATACCAGCTACTCACTTCAGAAATAGCCGTTCAAGGTCGTGGCAATCGCCTTGACATCTGTCCTGTATCACGCATGAGGAAACCTTGCACTGACTCTTCGACACTTACATTTGCCACTATATCAATTAAGGCGCTTACAGGAGTGGCACTTTTATAGAAAACTTCTGGATCTCCACTACATTTGATCTTTCATTTCAAGTTAACCTCTTCTATGCCCATGACGAGCTAGTCTCGTCATGGAGCGCGGTTGCGCTGTGCCCATGACGAGACTATCTCGTCATGGACCCCGCCCGCTAATGAAAGGCCCGGCACAGGAGGGGGAAAGGGCGGGGCACTCAAGGGGTTAAGAAAGCCAAGGAGAGTGTGAGCTACACTTACCCGGTATCTCATCATATTTCATCAGAACCCAGATGCCTTCTCCGGATATCCAAATACACTACGATTTATGCGAAAAAAAGGTGGGCACTCCACCATCCATGGTGAAGGTGTGGCTTTCCTGATGAAGGAGCGCAGTGCTCCGAAACGCGCGTTGAAGACCCATCACATAGCCACAATAATGTCATCCTTGTATAATTAAGACCATAATATCATGTTCAGATAATTGAACCATAGGTCACTAATCTGATCGATGGTGACGTTTCATGTGTTTTGTCATTTATAATTTACCATCATTAGGATGGCTGATGTTTATTGTTCATTATTTTCACTTTTGATAAAAGAGATATGTTTTTAAGAAAATGATAATAAAATCAATGATGTTTTAGCGAATTTATGCTCTTACACTGAGTTTTTTTAATATCATGTTTTCGGTTATTATGAGTCTTTAAATGTTGTTTTGACCACTTGACTGCCTAGGGATTTACCCTCAAATGTGTTATTGCCCTGCCCTAGGAATTCAAATTAGTTAGCAGGGGGTCCTAGTTATATGCAACAATCATGAGAGAAAACTGTTTTCTCTCAAACATGGTTCATCAAGGAGATCAGCATTTTTCACCGGGTAAAATCTCCTTAGACTACACCTCAATTCCTAAAACTAGTATGGTACTACCAACAAATGATTTATATCATGACTAAAAATTGTTATCACCATAAATGTGCTTTTTTATGACCGTCAAAACCGGCCATTCACTACAATGCATTTCAATGGGGACCATGACCCCTGAGTCCTGCAATTTCTGCCACAGCATGTTGCCATGTTGTGGCCAGCCAATTAAAGGGGAGGTCCCTCTGGAACTCTCCCTCCATATGCCCCTTGGGGTAAGGTTGTGCTCAATCTGTCCCCTATATATATTTTTTATTCATTTTCAGGATGTAGGGACCATATACTTGATCCTGTAATGGCTGGCGCAACATATTGTTCAAGGTGTGACCAGCCAATCATAGTTGACTGGTCCCCTTTAAAGTGCCCAATCGGAGCATATGTGGATACTAACAGTCCAGATATACCTTAACCCCTTCATGACTATCCCAAGCACCTTTTTAAACACTAATTTCTTGCAAATAGCTAGACTGATTAACACTAAATAACAAAACACACTCTTTCTGAGTAAAGTTCTACCTTTCCGACAAAGTTGGTGGGATTGCACTCAGACGTTTTTTCTGTGTTGCATCCCCAAATTTTCTATGGAAATTAAAATGGGAAATCTATCATTATAATGACCCTGCCCCTTTTTTTGGACCGCCACAAAACTTTCCAGGAAGGAGCTGAAGTGAATAAACATTTTTGAGAAACGTCTATTAATATTTATCAAACCAAACCCAAGTTATTACCGGAACAAAAAACATGTAATCTTTGACCTGACTATAACAACTGTGTAATATATATATATTTAATCTCCATGTAGATTCATAGAGGGCCTTAGAAGCAGACTTCTTCCACCATTGATCTGTCATTTACATTCTACTTCCATCCATGTTTGCTTACTGCATGAGGTAATGGAGCAGTCATTGGCCCGCTTGTCCTGCCAATTGTGGCATTTTCTGAACACATGGGCACATCCAGCTGAAAATGAGTGGACTTCAGTCTCAAGTCTGCTTGGCCAGTCCTTTAATTTTCAGTGTTTCCCTTTTATAGTTCCCCTTTCATTTCTTTCCTTCTCTTTTTATTTACATTTTTTAAAGAGGATAATACAGTTCTGAGGTATTAGTAAGAGGCTGCCTTCTTGGAGTTCATTTAATCTACAGTGCACTGTATCCCACATAGCAACTTCCTCTAAATCAGGCGACCACTATGGAAGGCTGTTGTCTAGTCATATCATTGTTATACCATTTAAAGATGGAAAACATGTTGGTTCTAATTGTGGAAGCCATACTGGAACTTTACAATGATAGACTACTTACACTACCCATGTAAGACGAGCTCAAGGCGCTAGGCTTAGTTTCATTATTGCAAGCATATACTTGACGTGTTTAGGCAGCAGCGTGTTTTCTTTTTTTCTCCTTGTATTTTATTTATCTTACATATTTTGTTGAGTTTGTGTGTGTTTTCTTGTGGTTGTGTCAGAGGGTGAATGTAAAAATAAGTCCGTGTATGACTGTATAAGTGCAAGGATGAGTAAAAGACTGTATGATGATTTTCAAATGCATAACCCCATTAATAACTCAAAAAATTCATAAGTCACACCCGCTGGAATCGCCAACGCTTGTTTGACATGGACTAATCTGATAGCATAAGTCTGAAGTCTGGCAGCACGCACTACATAATCAGGTATATAACAGCATTAAAGCCCATTGATGAGGGCTATACTGGTTGTTAAAGGCCCCAAACCCGAATTATAGGCCTGAGCCACAGGTGAGGGCCTATAACGAATCAGAACCGATATAGCCGGATGCAAAATATACATTTTTTAGATGGGTAACAGTGAATTATGGGGAGGTTTTTCACCAAGAGGTTCTGAGTGACATTAAATAGACAACTAGAGCAAAGCTCTAGTTGAGCATGATGTCACTCAGAACCCCGAAATTAAAAAAAGGCCGGTAATTCACTTTTTACCCATTCATAATGTTATCTTCCTCTGCTTTCAACTGCTACGCAGGAGCAGCGGATGATTAATGGGGGAGCCATACATAACAAAGCCTCTCCTCTGTCTCCCAAATTTAAAAATACAACCTTACCTGCAATCTCTAACTAACCCCGACAACCTTCCCTGCCTTCCTACCCGCAGCTGCGTTTTGTGCTTTCAGTCAAAGCAGACAAGCAGAGCTGCACTGACAGGCTCTCATGGAGGCCTGTCAGCCTGCCCTGCAATGCCTTTATGACATCACAACAGTGGTAACTAGTTTTGTTATCAACTGTTGCTATGTAATACCAGTGGGTTACGAGATTCAGAAACTAAAATAAACAAAAGGTTCTCTATGAGAGCCACACATAACAAAGCTATAAAGCTATCAGAAAATGCCATCAACTGAGAGTGGAATGTTCTAAATTAAAAAGGGAGGAGTAGAATGATAGACACTGGACTGTTGAACCAGAAGGCCTATAGCAGCAGATATTGGCCCTGAGCCACTCCATTGTCTTCAGGGGAGTCTCCAACAATCCCATGTTCTAATATAGCCTTAGAGCCCACCGTAGCAGGCTCTACCATCCATTAAAGGCCCGCTCCAGCTCGGCTAGGGCCTTTAACAAGTGAGCGGACCTATAATGGCCTGGAGAGCCAGCTACGGTGGGCTCTAAGGCTATTAGAACATTCCACCTCTAGAGGGCAGAATGTTCTGATTTGTAAAACAAAGGCCTTACGGAGTCGGAGGAGATTGAAATCCCCTTGGGCTCCGTGAGGCCTTTATTAAACATTAGAATGTGATGCTCCGGGCTTCTATCGCCCATTAGGAGGTGACTATAAGGAAAAAAAGGCCCCCCCTAATTACTTTTAGGTCCAAGAGGAGGGGGAAGGATAGGAATACGCTAATACAAAAAAATCTCTATTCTGACCTATATTGCTTTCAATGTGACTTAATCAGGTTCTAGCCTGCCATAAGACCCACCATCAGTCTGCAACACACCAAAATAAACAGTCAATTTTAATTCTTTATTTTACTGCATCTATAATATATTTACTTTAAATGTTAAAAAAACGTTGTTCTTATATTTTATCATTTTTATTTTTTTGCATACATTTAGTTGAAAAAGTACATATATATATATATGTACACAATAGCGCCAGCAAATAGGCTAGCACACACTTGATTACTTTAAAACCAAAATGTTTATAACCCCACAGCAACCTACAACAGATCATTCTCACCACACAACCTCATTCATTCAACCTACAGTCATCCTTATAAAACCACAAGAGATTCAGCCCTGTGAGGTGTCCAAGGTAGATCTAGAGAGAACAATTTATGCTGATCCAGACACCAGCAACTTCTGATGGAACTATCTCTCAAGGACCACTCCTCAGATGTAAGATTGGTCTACGCGCGTTTCAGTGGACAAGCCACCTTCCTCAGGACCGAGATATACAAAAGGGAATCTCAAACCCAGAAAACCAGGGGTTATCTGTGGGGTAATCAAAGAACAACAATTATTTTATAAAAAATGGGGTGTGGCAAGGAATATTTTTTCTTTAAAATATCTTGTACTTCATAGCCAACCTGTGATACCAGTGTACAGTGTTTTACAATGTCCCACATGGTACGAGAGTCGTGGACATGGAATTACATCCTTGGTTCCAATAAATAAAGTGCACATGAAGAATAGACCAAGAGTGTGGTAGAAGATAGACGTTACTCAAGAAAAAATGCACCATCTAGTAGAATATCATGCAAACACAGTGTGTTCTGGTTTGGAAAGCGTAAGTGAAAAAGAATACACAAGTGATGGAAAAAAAGGTAAGGCAAATTCTACAGCCCAAAAAGTAATAAAAGCCCAACAAATCAGACTAAAGTACCTGCGACTGATCAAAGAGCCAGCATCTAGTTTTTTGTAAGCCGTCTGTAAAAAAGGTGTACCATCAAACACCTGAATGCTCACACTAAATCCTGTAAGCAAAGGTCTAGAAAATAAGGGGCAGATTTACAAGCCCCTTGTGCCACTTTTGCGTCACTTTCCCCATGTTAAAAGTGACGCAAAAGTGGCGCAAGGGGCTTGTAAATCTGCCCCTAAGAGAGCTAAGTTGTAAGGAACCAGAAGGATGGTTACCCAGGCCCTCGTCACCAGCAGGCTGGACTACGGCAACGCCCTCTACGCGGGAACCAAGGCCAAACTCCAGAAGAGACTTCAACGCATCCAGAACTCCTCCGCACACCTCATCCTCGACATCCCCAGCCACAGCCTCATCACTGCCCACCTGAGGAACCTTCACTGGCTTCCCGTCAACAAGGGGATCACCTTCAAACTCCTCACCCACGTTCACAAAGCACTCCACGACGCCGGACCAACATACCTCAAACGACTCACCTTCTACACTCCAAACCGCCAGCTTCGCTCCGCTGACCTTGCCCTCGCCACCGTTCCACGCATCCACCGAATGACCACCGGCGGCAGATCCTTCTCTCACCTCGTCGCCAAGACATGGAACACCCTCCCCATCCACCTACGACAGACCCAGGACCTGCTGACCTTCAGGAGACTTCTCAAGACCTGGTTGTTCGAACAGTAGCAGCTCCTCCCCCCTGCACATTCAGAACCTCACGGGTGAGTAGCGCGCTCTACAAATGCTTTATTGATTGAAGGTCTATTTAGAAGAAAGTCATCACTTATGATGTAGATAAAGCAAGATTGCTTACCCTGCTTAAGGTATGTGACTTGACTATTCATTAATCCAAGTGTTGCATTTTAAGTTCATATCCCTTTAATTGCATGTATCTTGTTTACCAGTGGCATGCGCTATGTTATCTTTTACCATGCATTCCAAGTTCTATTGTAGATCTGTTTGTATGTGTTCCAGTAAGAGACTCAGTTGTACTTGGAGTCTTCTTCTGGATGGATGTACTGCCGTGCTGTCTTAAACTATTTGAAGATCTACTAATTCTACCGATTTTAATATTGTCAACGAGTAAGAAACCTCTCCTGTCTGTACCAGCACGGGAACGGAGAGTTAAAAGCACCCAAGGATTAAAAGAAGAAAAGAGGAGTTTGGAAAATTTGGAATTAAGAAAACGCGGAGGGAGAAGAGTAGCATTCCTGACCAGTCAACAAAAGAAGAGAATGAGCAAGGAAGTGCTGAATTAACGCTGAAGTAAAGTATATTTTAAAAATAAATATACAGTACCGGAACGAAATGGAATGGTGAAGAGGAGCGATTGGCGTATCCTAGTAGCGCTGAAAGGAGAACGCGGCAAAGGAAGAGTCGGTTTCCTGGAATCAACGCGAGGATCGTCATGAGCGTCAAGGGCTACGTCCGTGTGTAAGACGTATGCTGACGTGCAGCGCAGCGCGGCGGCCATTTTTGGTTGCTATTGGCAACGAATACACGGAGTGAATTCAGACGAGTGGTGCTGCGCGATCGGAAGAAAGTGTGCTCATTAGGCTTTAAACATCGCATTTAAGCTGGAAGAAGGTTTGGAAGTAAAGTTTATTTGTTTTGTGAGCAAACTCTGGGGGACATTAATTAATTGAAGCAAACCGCTTCAAGTGTAAACATCGCTTTTAAGCAGGAAGAAGCATTGGGAGTAAAGTAATATGTTTTGTGAGTAAAACCTGGTGAACATTAATTTATTGGATCGAACACTGAAGCTGCAAGGGAAATTTTAATTAAAAAAAAAAAAAATAAGAAGGGAACAACAATTTTAAACTAGTAGCTAGTAGTAGTAGTAGGCTGAAGAGGCGCTTACAGAGGGCAGATTTAGTCAAGGAAAATATTGAAGAACATTAATACTAGTTAAGGAAAGAAATGCAGTTTGAACCACCAGGAAAGTTTCTACAGAATAAGGGTGATTCACCATTGACATGGACAAGGTGGAAAGAAGAGTTTTTAACATACATGAAGGCGATTGATGGTGAACGCATGGGCGCAGAAAGGAAAAAGAGCATATTATTGCATTGTTTAGGATCAGGACAAGACATTTTCAGAGCACTACCACAAGTCACACCACAGATAGGAGAAGAGAACGTTAATGTGTATAACAAATCTTTACAAAGGCTTGAAAAGAGGTTTAAACCAACTACCAGCATTGCGTTGAACAGATTTAAGTTCTACACAAGGGCGCAGAAGGAGGATGAATCGTTCGATGATTTCTTAACTGCTTTAAGATCTTTATGTGTTCATTGTAAATTTGGCACGATGGCTGATGAAATGATAAGGGATCAGATAATTGTGCATGTTAGGAACAAGAAGGTGCAAGAGAATTTATGGGTGATGGGTGATCCTAGTTCATCTGAAGCAATAGATAATGCTAAAGCTGTAGAACAATCTGAAAGTTGGATGCAAAAGGTTAGGCAAAGTATGAAGAAGAATGAAAGTGTGGAAGAAGTTTGTGCTATAAAGAATAATACGGGAAGCAGTATGCAGGGTCGCAGCAGCAAGCCGGATGTTACACACAAGAGATTTATAAGCAATAAGTACAACAGTGGTAATGCGTTTCGAGGTAATGAGAGTTTGGGAGGTCAAAGTTCATGTTTTAGATGTGGAAGTAAAACACAAATAGCATCTTTCACAGGCTGTCCTGCTATTAATAGAGAATGCAGGAAGTGTGGAAGGTTGGGTTATTTTAGTAATGTTTGCAGAGAAAACAGGAGAAGTAACCCATCCACGTCTGTTTCAGGCTCAATCTCGACGGTTAGTGGAAATGAAGTGATTCACAAAGAAGTTGAAAGGAAAGAAACTTATGATAATTCTGAGTGTGAAAGTGGGTTCGTTGTATCCATTGTTAGTAAAAGCGTAAGTGAGGGAAATGAGATTTTGCTTGAATCACCTAAGTGTACGGTTAAAGTGTTGGGTGTGGAATTACAACTCATGGCTGATTCAGGATCACCATGGACGATAATATCAAAAGAATACTTTGAAGAGAAATTGCATGATGTTTGTAATGGGAAAACATTACATGCTAGTGATGTCATTGCTGAAAGTTTTGACGGATCAAGAATTGATATGGAAGGATACTTTAATGTTACGTTGTTGTTCAAAGGAAGATGTGCAGAGATTAAATTGTACATTGCTGTAAAAGGTGTAAATGTGTTAGGATGGCATGATCAATGGAAGTTTGGGATTATTCTCAACCCACGATCTTCAGAACCAGTAACATTAGGGGATTATGTTTCAACACAAAAGGTGGCCGTTTTAGATCCTAATGACAAGTTTAGAAATTTAGTTAGTAAGTACAAAAATGTTTTCAGTGATAAATTGGGAAGGCTTCAGAACTTTGAACACAAAATTATTCTAAAGGCAAACGCACATCCGGTAGTACAAAAATTAAGGGGGGTACCCATTAATGTGAGAGAAGAACTTAGGGACATGTTGAAAGAACTCACCAATGAAGGAATCATTGAAGAAATTGAGTCTTCTGAATGGGTTTCACCCATAGTTTTAGTACACAAGGCTGATAAAAAATTGACGGTGTGTGTGGATCTGAGAGCCTTAAATTCTAATATTGTCATTGATTGCCATCCTCTTCCAAATATAAACAAAGTGGTGTCTATGTTGGAAGGCGCAAAGGTATTTTCAACTTTGGACCTAAGGTCTGTGTATCATCAGATTTGCCTGTCTGAAGAGTCAAAAAACATAACAGCATTCATAACTCCCCAAGGCCTATATCGCTACACAAGGATGCCGTTTGGTTTGGCATCAGCCGCATCGGTTTTTCAAAGAGTTATGTTCAGGATTTTCAGAGATATTGATCATTTTGTTAAATGTTTCCAAGATGATATATTAATTTTTTCGAAAAATGAGGCAGAACATAATGTGCATCTGAAAGAGGTCTGCAGTAGATTGGAGGACAATGGTCTCACACTCAAGGAAAACAAATGCAAGTTGTATAAGAAGTCAGTAGAATACTTAGGACATACCCTATCAGGGGATGGTGTTGTTCCAAAGAGATCGAATGTGGATGCTATTGTTAATGCTCCAGCTCCTGTTAACAAGGAACAATTATTGAGTTTTGCGGGAATGTGTGAGTATTATAGCAAATTTGGCAATAACTTTGCATGTAAAATGGAACCATTGAGAGAGTTACTTAGAAATAATGCAAACTACATTTGGACCAGTTGTCAACAGAAAGCGTTTGAAGATATCAAGCCGGAGATAGTGCGTGCACCCACCTTGAAACCTTTTTGTTAAAAAAAGAGTGCATTATCACAGTTGATGCAAGCCTATATGGTATTGGTGGTGTACTTTCGCAAAGGTATGGTAGAGAAGAATGGAATGTGGCGTTTGCTTCAAGAACGCTCAATGAGACAGAGAGAAAGTATTCTGTGATAGAAAGAGAACAACTTGCTTGTGTTTGGGCCATTGAACACTACAAGTTGTTTGTATGGGGTAGCAAATTCACGTTAAGGACAGACCATAAACCATTAGTGAACATCCTTTCATCCTGTGGAGGGTGAAATTCTACTGCTAGGATTGCTAGGCGTTCATCTAGGCTTCAAGAATATAATTTTAAGACGGAGTATGTACCATGTGTTCAAAATGGATTGAATGTTGTTAAAGAAACTGATTTTGTACTTAACATGTGTGACATCATGCCTGCACAATTTCATGAGATTAGTGAGAACCTATGGGAAGAGTGTGTTAAGAAGGATAGGGACTGGCTAGAAATTAAAAAATATGTTATGGAAGGATGGCCCAACAAACATCAGATTAGACCCGAGTTATTACCTTTGTTCAAGGTCGCAGGGGAACTAGAATTTGAGGGAGATTTTCTTTTTAAATATTGTGAATGCATTCCCCCGAAAGGAATGCCAGACGTCATTCTTAAAATAGCTCACAAGACGCATCCTGGCATTTCATCTATGAAACGCCTAATCAGGAATTTTTTTTGGTGGCCAGGAATTGACAAATTTATCGATCGCGTAGTCAGGGAATGTGAATTATGTGTGTCTAGTGAGTGAATGCTGAGTGTTAAAACTCCTCCTTTAAGAATGATTGAATGGCCAAAGGAACCGTGGCAAAACTTAGCCTTTGACATTTCTGGTCCTTTTCACATGCTACCGGAAAAGTTTAGATTTGCGTTCGTGTTAGTGGATTACCATTCAAAGTGGCCTGAGGTCAAATTTGTGAACAAAATCACCACGGAAGTTGTCTTACATTTTTTAAAGAAATATTTGCACATGAGGGATGTCCATCGTGTCTTGTCACTGACAACGGTGTACAATTTACTTCATCAGAGATGAAAAAGTTTGTAGGTGAATGTGGCATTAAACATATTTTCACTTTCTTATATGGACCGCATGAAAATGGTCAGGTTGAAAGATTTAACAGGGTTTTAAAGGATTTCATTGTTGAATCTGTCAAACTAGGGGATGATTGGTTGAGTAGAGTTAGAGAGAAATTATGGTTATATAGAATAACTCCTCATACCACAACTGAACCCAGTCCTTTCTAATTGTTGAGGTTAAGAGAGCCAACCTCTAAAATGTGCCCATGGTGGTTTCGACAGAAGTGTGTTAAAAAAATCTGAGCAGGGAATGTGTTAAGGACATTGCTTTTAGAGTGGAGAACAAACAACAGAAAACTTGTGCTTGGTTTGATAAGAAGTGGAGAACTCAAGTACCATCTTTTAGAGATGGTGATTGGGTTAGGATTTTAAAACCAGGAATCATCAGCAAGGGTGCCAGCAGATTTGGAAAGGCCATTCAAATTAAAGAGTTTTTAGGAACTCTGTTGCCACTCAAGATGGTAAGGTATGGAACGTTAGAAGTGTGGAAATATGGATTTTTCTGATCAGTTATGTCCCCTATCTTGGACCCCAACGGTTCCATGTATGAATCACAAGTACATGTATGTTCCCTCCAGTTCCAGTTATGAAGACGCAAATAAATGTGCGTCCACCGTCAACATGTCCTCTGTCAGATCCGCCATGAATAGGCCGGATATTCTATTCCTAAGTATGAAAGGCCACCGGCTTTATATGGTTCACTTATGCCATTTTACAGTCCAGGCAAATAGGCCCTGATTCTGTCATCGAACCCTTCTTGCCTTCTGCCTCTGAAAGCTCCAGTCTGAGCCTGCAACTGTGACCATGAACTTTGTCTCATTCTCTGCGCGGCTCACGAAGCCTGACATCAGCCTGCTGCTTGCCAAAAAAACTGCATTTCACCTTCGAAATTATCTGCTCCGTTCCCTGCCCGATGCATTCCTGTCTAGCAGTTTAAGTAAACATTCTTTCCAGCTACCGAGCAAAGGCCCGGCTTCTCTGTCTTTATGAAAGTAATTCATAGCCCTATTGCTATGGAAGATTTCCGCCCTCGCATCCAGTGTAGACACTTAGACGCTTGTACACGCACTAACAGTCAGTATAGTCAGTATAGAATAAGATTCTACTCGAAGAGACCTCTCTTTTGGATAACGTAGTTCTTTAAACATGGGATGTTAGATATGATTTGGGATTAGGTTGACTTGACCCTCCAGACTTCTGTCGCCACATGTAGAGCTAAATGTCAAGTCCCCTTCACCCCCTAGTTGCGCGTCAATTACACGTCATGCTGCTGCGCGCGCATTTCTGCCAAGCATTTCTGCTGACATTGCGAAATTCTTTCATAGAACCACCCTCTTATGACGTCACATCTGATGACGTTCTTTAAATCACTCCCAGTTACGCCTATTTTTGCTACGCACGAATACATTATCACCACTATCAATTGTTACGCCTCTTGTATTTGCTTCACTGTAATGCCTATTGTATAAAAGTAATTGATTGTCAATAACGTATGTACTTCACTTCCTGAACCTTCGTGGTGATGGAACTTGGAGCAACCGATTATAATCGACCATTGGAATAAAGCCCATTCCGAACCTCTAATACCACGGATTCTGCCTCTTATTTACTGAGCTATTTTATTATGTTTCTGTATCAAATTAAGTCCCGGTAATTAAATTATTTACCACAGAAGGGTTGCAAGATGTCCAACAAGCCCTTCTAATGAGTCAGACCATAGAAACAAATGTAATGCTGGTACCTCTGGTGAATCCAACAAGGCGAACAAAGATGATTCTCTGTTTCCTAAAGTTAGAACCTCAAACCGTTTAAAATATTTTCCCAGGAAGTTAAATGACTATGTTTAGATGTTTTTTTTGTTTTCTTTTCAATTGTAGTTTCTTCATATATTGTTTCCTTTTTGTTTTATTAAATGAGGGGGTTGTGTTGCATTTTAAGTTCATATCCCTTTAATTGCATGTATCTTGTTTACCAGTGGCATGCGCTATGTTATCTTTTACCATGCATTGCAAGTTCTATTGTAGATCTGTTTTTATGTGTTCCAGTAAGAGACTCAGGGGCATATCAGCAACACCCGGCGATAATTATCGCATAGTGCTCTTAGCGTGAGGATAATTATCGCCGGGTAACATGGATTTTTATCGCTGAGATAGCGTGCTATTAGCAACGCTTATCTCCTCAGCGATAAAAATCCTCACGCTAACTGCCTAACGTGAGATTATCGCTGGGTTTCCAGCGATAATATCACGTAGTGTGGCGTTAGCTTGCTGATAGGGACTCACAAACGTAGCCATGATATCCACCTTCCATAGGATATCATGGCTAAGTCAGTCCTGAAGCAGGCGTAAGGAAAGTAGCGATAACGGGGGTTATCGCTACTTTTCCTGCCACTATGCTTCATAGCGTGGGGCTTGATGATAGGAGAAATGTCGCTTAGCGACATTTCTCCTGTCATGTTAGGTCAGGAACGCCCACTTTGCATCTCATTAGAGATGCAAAGCTGGGCGTTAGGAATCCCCACGCTAAAGCAAGGTTTCATGCTTTAGCGTGGCCTTGCTAATTAGGCGATAAAATTATCGCCGCTTTTCGGCCGAAAACGGCCGCAAAAGCGGCGGTAATTTTTTATCGCCAGCTTGTAAATACGCCCCTCAGTTGTACTTGGAGTCTTCTTCTGGATGGATGTACTGCCGTGCTGTCTTTTAATAAACTATTTGAAGATCTACTAATTCTACCGATTTTAATACCAAGGTTATCAGCATAGTTATGCCTGGTCCATCATTTCGGAGATTTATCATTACTCGCATTTTATTCGAAATGTGTTTTATGTTTATTGAAGACACTTCCCAGCTGAAAAAGGACGGAAAGGATTGTGTATCACATTTTGAAATAACACTAAAGATACTGCGTACTTGATTAAGACACAGAATAGTTCAGTCTAAACCCCCGTATCGAGTTTATATGATGTTGATTTTTCACATATTGTTGTACACTGGCCCATGCTCATAAGGAGCATGTGATGTTAGCCCCAAAACTATTCTCTCTAGAGAGTGTGGCTGTTTTAGTGATATGGATGCGAGAAAATATCGCGAACCGATATACTGTCCGCAGTTCCAATCTGTTATGGGGATACAATTAGACAATCTGATGCAAAGTCCTATTACTACAAAGGTTCGACTTACTTGCTTAACTATGTAGTAAGCTATAATATTAAGATCGAAAATGCGCGCCAAGATGGAAGCTCCTCTTACCACCTCCCTTCTTTGAAAAAGAATATTTAAAGCTAAACTTAAACTCCTGCGTCTCCTTACCTTCATAGCGCTGTTTTAAAGAGACGAAAATCCCGTATCAGGCATCTGTTTATGACAGCAATCGCAAAAAAGGCACACCGGAACGGGTTCTTAAATCTCACGTAAAACAAAGGGAAATCACGTAAATCTCGCAAGTGCAGGACATCACATCTGGTAGCCAGAGTTTGAGAGGATATGAATGATGAGCGATGGGGGCCGCCATATTGGAATGTAATACAATGCATGACGAGGTCTGTCTCCTTACTAAACAAATAGTTTAAATTTAACAAAAGAATGAGACTCTGCAAATTAAGCATATAAAATACCTTCTATCTTTTTTAGTTGATATGAAATCAAAATTGACGTCAAGACCAGTATATCTACAGATAAGGTCCTACAATCACATGATGTCGCCCGGCATCACGTGTTACGATATATGAATTCGCCATAGCGATATCCACACTGATGGCAGACATATTGAGCAATCTGCATGTTAGGTTTGCGTAATGTCAGACACCAAAAATGGCAATGACTAATAGCGGACTATAGCCGCTTAAAAGTACAAGTAGTTGGCAAAACAGGCTAATATGCCTCAATACAGTGTCTGAAATCCTGACTTCTTTGGAATCCATTGCAAAAATGTGTAGGACACAAACAAATTAGCAAAGTTACCTGTGTGCCAATATTCGTGTATGGATTTCCAAAAAAACAGTCCACCAGGAATATGTGGTTATTCCCGAATAACATGCATTCAGAATATACCACATCACAGCCTGCTAGTCTGGGTTGGAATGCTGAAGTGCGGCAATCTACCTAAGCTGAGTCTGCTAAAGGACACAGTCCTGGAAACTACTCGGACCCATCACAAGGGGGGCATTCATGTGACTATCCATACAATCTCCTCATTCAGACCTCTACGCACTGTGTCACAATGAAAAATCCAAAACGTTTCCCTATCCTTTCTAACTTTGTCAGTATCATGTCCCGGTTTGGTGATAATTTTCTCGAGAATGAGCCATTTCAGCTCATTCTCATTATGATGATTGTCCATGCAGTGTCTTACCATCGGTGCTTGTGTTTTGTGGGTCCTGATAGCTGACTTGTGTTCTGACAACCTTAAGCGGAGTTCCCTCCCTGTCTCTCCTATGTATCCAAGACCACAGGGGCAGATGATAAGATAAACTATATTACTGCTTCTGCAGTTAGTGTGGCTTTTTAGTTTATCTAACTTGGTTCCATAGGACCACTTTTTTGAGTGGTGATTGCTGAAGGGCAGGCATGACAATTCCCACACCTATGATTACCTAAAATTGGGGGGAGTCCATCAATTATCCTTTGCTCCTACATTTTTTTGGTGTTTTTGTTCTACTATGTACTAGCTTTTCTCTCAGGTTAGGGTTCCTCCTAAAGTGATCAATTGTGTGCTAGCCTATTGCTGGCGCTATTGTTTTGAATATACAATGACAAACATGTATATATATATATATATTACCTACTGGCGGTCGCCAGTAGGTAGTTATAGTTAGGACCACGTTTCCATAGGAAAACCGCAACATTCTATTTGGAATAACTTTGGCGCCTGTCGACGAATCCTCGCGAAATTTTCAAAATAGGTGGGGCGCTACGCTCCGCTCCTACCCTGAAAGTCTCGGGGGGATTCGTCAAGCGGGGGCTGAGATAAAAGGGGTGTCCCAAAACGTGTTTTTCCCATGCATTTTTCCATAGGACCTTTAGACACAGCTACAGCCCGAACGGCTGAACAGAGTTCCTTGAAATTTGGCAGAGAGGTAGTCTACAGGTCAAGGAAGTGCCTTTTGTAGGTTTGGTGTAAATCTGTTCAGTAGATTCTGAGAAAATAGCCTTTAAATCAATATATATATCTGAGCCAGCTTACGGTGCGCTTACGGTGCGCTTACCGTATGCGTACGGTGACGTGCGCGAGCGCGATTCTGATTGGCTGTTAGATCTTAGTAAACATTCGAATCGGTCGAAACCAGGAAGCGGCGGCCGCCATTTTCTCTCTCGCACTCTTAAGCGGAGAGGAAAAACAAAGGCAAAAAACATGTAAAGGGACTGTTTAGACAGCTCCTTACCACCTAGCCTTGATTAATGGGTCCCCACAGTTCCCCCAAGGTCAAAAATGTAATTTTTTTTTCTATACGAAAAATCGCTGATTACGCTTACCGTACGCGTACGGTAAAAAAATAAAAAAATATCCACACTCTCTCCATCCCGTGTGCAAATGGTGCCCATAGGGCACCATTTGTGCATGGCATATCACACTTGTAGAAAATGTAAAAGTTTACATTTCACAGCGAAGCGCATAATATGTCCTGCATGTTCGCACGGTGCGTGAAGCGCATCGTGCGTACATGGCCCATCCACGGCACTAACTGCGTAAAGTGGGCGTGCGGTGCGCGAAGCGCACCTCGTGCTCACTGTGCGCGCACGGTGCGCGAAGCGCACCGTGCGCTCACGGAACGAACTGCGCGCACGGAACGAACTGCGTTAAGTGGGCGCCACCCCGTGTGCAAATGGTGCCCGCGCATCGCGCATCGTTAAGTGGGCGCCACCCCGTGTGCAAATGGTGCCCGCGCATCGTGCGTACATGGCCCATCCACGGCACCAACTGCGTAAAGTGGGCGCGCGGTGCGCGAAGCGCACAGCGTGCTCACTGTGCGCGCACGGTGCGCGAAGCGCACCGTGCGGGCACGGAACGAACTGCGTTAAGTGGGCGCGCACGCCACGAATGGCGTAAAGTAACTTAGCATTTTAAAAAACGTACAAATTCACTGAAAAAACCATAGGTTTCACACACGTTATAGTTAGGAATTAGCATTTAAAAAACCTTGCAAATTCAATGAAAAAACCATAGGTTTCACACATGTTATAGTTAGCTGGACATTTTACTGATAAAAAACCAATGAAATTCCCCCGTTATAGTTAGTGCAGGCAACTATAACTCACGCGACCGCAATCCTCTGCTGATGACATATGTGTCTTTATGGAAAAAAAATATTTGTAATATATGTATAGCTAAAATTTAATGGAAGAAGACATGGGCAAATAAGTGTCTAAATACAGTAGTAGCATCAGCAGAGGATTGCGGTCACGTGAGTTATAGTTGCCTGCACTAACTATAACGGGGGAATTTCATTGGTTTTTTATCAGTAAAATTTCCGCTAACTATAACATGTGTGAAACCTATGGTTTTTTCATTGAATATATATATATATATATATATATATATATATATATATATACACATGTACTTTTTCAACTAAATGTATACAAAAAGATAAAAATGATAAAATATACAAAAAAGTTTTTTTAACGTTTAAAGTAAATATATTATAGAAGCAATAAAATAAAGAATTAAAATGTACTTTGTCTTATTTTGGTGTGTTGCAGACTGATGGTGGGTCTTATGGCAGGCTAGAACCTGATTAAGTCACATTGAAAGCAATAGAGGTCAGAATAGAGGTTTTTTTGTTTAAGCCCCGTTGGTGGGAGGAGGGCCACCCTGAGACAGGCGCATTCCACACCTGGAACAGACTTCATTGGATGCAGCCAGCGGCAGCCCTTGCCAAAGCCAATGAATACTACTCTGCAATACCTTTGTTTTTTTTTTATAAATAAAAAAGGCACTAGGTGGAATCCTTACAAACAGGCTGCCAGTAGGCCCTATCAGCTAATACCATCATTAGCCGTAAACGAGCATTCCCCAACAGAATATTAACGCTCTACGCATGCATAATCCTGACGCTAATGAGCAGCCAAACACCTTTAAAATCGAGAAGGGCCTTCTACAAGCTGTGGCATTTTTCTCTCGTCTTTCTTCCTTGGTTCCCCAAATGGAGAATTTCAACTTCCAGACAAACAACTTCATTCTCTAGCGTGTCCCTAATTAGCTGCAGAATTAGCTAACCCGCGCTCCCCCCTCCCCAGTAGACCGGCGCGAGCCCCCCCAGGAGAGTGCTGGGACCGAGCGTGCCGCGCTTCCAATTATTTTTCTGGAATTGCTAATTTAGTTATTGTGCCTGCCGTAATTGTGGAGGGTATTGGGTGTGCAATTCAATTTGTTTCTTAAATATTGGCGGGGGTGGCGCGGGGTCTCCGGCGGCGGGGACTGACCTATTTGGCGGCCCAAATACGCAAGGGGAGCGACCCCAAAAACAAACAAATGGCGGCAAAGTCACCCCCTCCGTTCCCCGGTTTGGTTGTTTGACTTTTCATCTCTCCAAAGACTGTTGACGCAACAAAAGGTTTAGATTAATACACAACAATACTTCATGCTCGGGCTTTTGAAAGCTTAACGCTTTTCCTATTCCTTTCTACCAATTTACTATGTAGATATTTAAGGCTTAAGCGTGTTTCTTGATGTTTCTATAAAAAAAAATCTACTCCTGTTTTTTAAACAGCGTTTTAAGGTGATTTCTGCTTTTATACTTTGCACTGGTTCAAAGGAACTTCTGAAACAGAAGCGTTATTTTATTCTAATAGAAAACCTTTTCAGACACTACACTTGTTAAATAATGAAAATAATACCATTGTACCCATTATACCTTGTGACGTCAAGGAGGCGACTTCGTTCTTTGTGGCTAGTCTCGAGAAATAAAGGTTAATTTAGAGAAATAAAAAGCATTTACTTTCCTGTCCTGGGTCAAATATTGTGCTATGGCGCACAGTTTGTCAGCAATTTTCACAACTTCTTTGTAGATGCCAGTTTTACACAACTCAATCAGATTTGAAAGAAATTGTGGTCGATTTACGAATGTCTGTGCAACAAATTACACAAAGCACAAACCATGTTGTTATTTTATTTTATTATGGCACTCATGTCGCTTCAAAGTGCCGAATGGGGTGAGTTAAGAGGGAAGCAACCGAGGCATATTCACATATTTGCAAGGACAAACATTGGCAAACAGGGGCGGTGGGTGAGATTTGAAAGTGGTGGGGCGGAAACGAATTAGCATACAGCACCGTAGCGAGCGAGCGCAGCGAGCGAGCCCGAACCCCAAAAGGGGGGTTTGGGGGGGTAACCCCCCCCAAGAAAATTTTGAAAAAAAAGAAGAAAAATCGTGCATTTTCAAGCAAATTTGAGAAAGCAGGAAGGTTAATAAAGCAATTGTGAAAGTGCAGTTATTACATTAATAGATGGCATAACATATGTAGCTGCTTATTCAGTATTACCACAGAGCTTCATACATTCTGTCCTATTATGCTCAGGTGCTGAATTCAGACTATAAGACTCATGGAAATCTCAGCTCTAAGAGTAGAAGAAGTTGCACAGCAGTGTAATGGTTGCCAGGCTCGTTCCGCAGGAGCGTCAGGAACTTGAAGAAAAGTCCACAGTCTTCCCCTACGGCCTTCCGACTCTATTAGAATAGACTCTAGAGTAACGAATGGCACGCAAGGGGAAAACAGGGAAACAAAACAAGGAAAGGCGGGGGAAGAAAAACAGTCTTACAACATACTGAATATTAGACTCTAGAGTAACGAATGGCAAGCAAGGGGAAAACAGGGAAACAAAACAAGGAAAGGCGGGGGAAGAAAAACAGTCTTACAATATACTGAATATAAAAGAGGCAGCGCAATGCGCTGTTACCGTGATTCTGGTTGAGCTGAACTTTGTACACACACTTCACATAGGTCCACGCAAGTACCCCAAATATAAATGGTATAAAGCAGTGTTTCCCAAACTGTGGTCCGCGGACCCCCAGGGGTCCGCGACACATTCCCAGGGGGTCCTCAGGCAGTAATTTTAAAAGCACAAAAAAGTTCCTTGTAGAATCAGCAGTTTTCCAGCAACAATAAAAGTGTCAAGATTACGTCGGTGATTAATGTACCTGCTGGAGAGAGATGAGAGTTGTGTCAAGTGGCAGCTTTGACTTATCTAATGTAGCACAGAGGGTTAATATGCCTACTGCAAAGAACGTGTACCATGCATTTTGAAAAACATTTTTTATGTGCCTAGGTTAGTGGGTTACTGCTTTAGTCACAGATTCTTTTGTTACTGTGCAGTTCATAAGTGACAATAGTAATCTAGCACAGTGACCTATAAACTGTCATCAAAGAGCTGCTTGCAAGCTGCATGATACAAGTTAGAAACATATGTTTGTTTCAAGTCTTTCATTATCCTAATCCTGCTAAAAAGGTTTATTTGGGTGGCAATACATTTTTATTGTTAAAGTCAATGCTAACCACTGTTATGTTCTGAATCCTGAGTTTGTGCTTCTCCAGACCAAGCACTCTTTAAAAATGCCTACCAGTATGAATAACATGTGAATCCTACACCCTGTAGTCGCATTTGCCTTATGTAACATTTTCTATACACTGATTTACACGTATGAATCATTGTCTCCATGGGGCAGATTTGCAAGAAAATTGACTGTGTGTGTCGCAAGCCATTTGGCTGCGCCGCACTGAGTCACTTTCGAAGCACAGGGATGCGACATATTTACAACAATATGTTGCATCTCTGTGCTTCCCCCTGTGCTGGCGCACAAACTACTGCCATACGCCTGCACAGGCACATTTGCACCATGGTGCAAGGATGCCTGTGTCGTGGGGAGATTGTTTATGTGCAGGAAGTAACCCTTCCTGCATGTAAACAATCAGAAATGGCGTTTTTCAACTTCTAAGTGTGCTGCATTAGCACACATAGAACTTGCAAAACTTCATTGTTTTACTGATTGTTTATGTGCAGGAAGGGACACCTTCCTGTACATAAACAATCACCAGAGGTAATATCCTGTTTCTATGCATGCTGCAGAATGCAACATGCATAGAAAGAGGAGAAATTAATACATTTCTCCAAGTTGCCCCTCCCTACGCCTCCCCTGGGGTGGTGTAGCATTCAGACACATTTCCAGATTTACGATTCCTCGTAAATCTGGAAATGTGTCTGGTTCCATGGGTTATGCGTGGGAACACCCTCAGCAACACTCATGGAACGTCCCTTTCACGTAAAGTGCTGTGTGCAATTGGGCCATATTTACAAGACCAGTAAAAGTCACGCAGGGTTGCTTTTCCTGCCTTGGAAATATGGGGCACTAAAATGCGTCACCGGTGCATCACTTTTTGTGACGCACCTGTGGCGCAAGGGGCTTGTAAATCTGCCCCTATATGTGTGTGATTTAAGGTGCTCTGACATCCTTCAATGGTATGAGAGATGTTATAAAACAAATTAAATACATGTGACAGAGGGGCTATGGAGAGATGAGAGGCACTGTTGGAGGAGGATAATATGGGAATCATTGAAGAACCCCAACAAAGATTGTCATATCCTGGTGCATAGTAAGGTCATCATTTACTACACTTTAAAAGCTGATACAATTCAATATATAATGATACATTTGTTGTAGACTGCACCATTGTTTCCTAAATTGTCTTGGGGGGAGAGCCTCCCAAAGCCCCCTTTGTAGTGGTCAGGCGCACTCACTGCACTAGGTGTGCACTGTATGGGGACTGGTCTGAAAACATTTGCCAGGGCTGCTTTGGGTTTCCAGTCTGGCCCTGGCAGGAGTCTCATACTGTGAAATAAAACCAACCATTTAAAAGTTAGTCATGGAGATGCAGCGCTAACCCTCCTGTTTTTTGAAAATTCTTTCAATATAAAATACTAAAATCCTTAGTAATTCGAGTATCCGTTTTGTGTGCACATGTGTGTTTATTGTTTTCGAATTACTGTTTTAATGTTTGAAATTTAAGTCATACAAATTGTTTGGGGGTCCCCGGCTTCCAGTGGTGACTCAATTGGGGTCCTCAGGAGTAAACAGTTTGGGAACCACTGGTATAAAGGTTTTCGCAATTTGCCAAGGGGAAAGGTTTGATAGGCAACACAAGCAACGAATCGTTCACCCTGCGGGAGACAGGTCCGGCCAGTGAACAAAGGTGAGCAAATCTGTGTAGTCTCCAAATAGAACAAACACTACAAAACTTTTAAAAACAGAGATAACAATGCATTTCTTACCTCAATCAGAATTTTTTGTATTCAAACAAGTAGCAGCATTCACTTTTTGTAGATGAAATCCGCACGTCTCTCTTTCAGTGTAGCAAACTTGTCAATTACTTTCATGTTGAAGTCCGGTATCTTTTGGACTAGCTTGCTCTCTACAGATAGCATCGCCAAAGCATTTAGTCTTTCCTCTAGCATGGTGTTCCTGAGGAATGTCTTTATGCGCTTTAAGGCTGAAAAACATCGTTCAGCTTCTACTGTTGTCATCGGAGTCGTAATCACAATTTTTAGTAAAGTCACTGTCTCTGTAAGTGAGTTTTCCATATGCAGTTTATGAATTAAACTCAGCAAAGTCAAGGCGCTTGTGGCCTTCCGGTACACAGGCATTCCGTAGAGTACAGTTAACTCAGTTCTCAGCTGCTCTTTTTTGAGCATAGGATACGCTTCCACAGCCTGATTCAGAGCACGCTCAGGGAAGGATTCATCATATTGTGCAAACTCTTTACCTTGCAATAAAGTCGCACTCACCAAATGTTTTGTGAACGAAAAGCGTTCTTTCGCCTGCACAATTACAATGTCACATATCTCCTTTCCAATTCGAACCAGAGAGGTGATGTTTTGTCTGCGGTTTGCAAAAACAGAATGCTGCGGCAGTTTGCTCTCTAAATCTTCAACCCCATCTCTCACTTTCATAATCTGTTGTACAAATGCAGATGTATTGGCTTTCACAGAGACAGTATCTAGGTCTTTTCTTTGCAACTGATCGTATAACACATCAACAGGAATCATTATGTCATGAAATAAAAACAGTAAGAACTGAAACTCTTTGTCTTGTAGTGTTCTAATAAAGCCATGGGCTTCATTCTGACTTGTGTGATCAAAGTCTGCTCTGGATGCTATGGCGACAAAACATTTCTCAAGGCCCTCCCTCTGTTCAAAGATTAAGTTGACTGTACGAATGTGAAAGTTCCAACGAGTTGAGGATCCCCTTGGTACGCTTTTGTCCACAATCTCATGAAGGGCTTCTGTTCTTTTGGGGGAACGTGTGAAGAATGCTGCTATGCCTCCGATATCCTGAAAGAAGACTCGTGTCTCTCTGATCTTTGATACCGCCTGTTGCATAATAAGATTGAGTTGGTGGGCGTAACAGTGCACAAAATGAGCATTAGGGTACACATCTCGAATTCTCTTCTGAACTCCACTAAGGCTCCCACTCATTACGGATGCACCGTCATAGCTTTGTGCGATAAGCTTTTGTTTTTGAGGCAGGTCCGGGAAAATTAAGTCCAGTTGACACAGTATTGCTTCAGTGATGGTTGCTGCACTAGAGTCACTTAAATGCGTGAAGCCATAAAATCTTTCCACAATGTTTCTGTCACTGTCAAGGTACCGAAACACTAACACGGACTGTGTTTGAGTGGACACATCAGTGGTGTCATCAGCCTGAATAGCCACAAAGTCTGTGTTTCGCAACTCTTGCACAATATGGCTTCTTATAATTTCGAGCATACAGTCAAGGAGTTCATTTTGTATTGTATTAGAGGTGCCCTTAAAGACTGTAGCATGTGCTAAATGTCTTTCCAAATCCTGGTCTATGGTTGACATTAAATCCACTAGGCCTCGGAAGATCCCGGGTTTTGAGGAAGTTTCTGATTCGTCATGGCCTCGCAATGCCAGTTCGAAAGCACCACAGAAACGAATGCAATCAATGATCTTGGATAGATTTTGTCTGTTCTTATCAACAGCTTCATTGTGTTTTTGAATGGATTTGCGATACGCATCATTTATCTGCTGCTCAATTGGTGCGTCTTCCCCCAACATTCCCAGTCTTGTCAGGTTTTCCAGATGATTTCTTGTGAGCGCATGCTTCTTTATTTTTTCAGCGATGTGCTTCAGGTCGACCATTCCTTGCCGTGTCCAAGAAAAGTCACCGCCAAACAGCAAGCAGGGGAAGCAGAACAGAGAATTTCTTATAGGGCACCCTGTAAGCCAATCAGCTTTTGTGTACCAGGCATTTGAGAATGTACGTTTTGACATTTTTCCTCTGTCCTGGTTAGTTTGCTGTAGGTTTATTTCAGGCTGATGAGGTCCCAATTGTTTTAACTGTAGTTTTTGTTCAAGTGGCCGTGACTGGAATGACTTTGTAATCAGCTCTTGTACTGTATTCATGATGGGGTGTTGCTGGCCTTACCAATATATATATATATATATATATATTAAAGAAACCTGCCAATAATCAAAGTACAACGTATAAGGTGCAGTGCAATAATATGAAATTTCAGTATAAATACATTATACATATATCTTGTGCATTATCCTAATACATCTCAAATGACTGCTAAAAATAGAGCCGTACTGCCTCCTGCCTCTCTGTGCCATAGTGGTTGCTGGAGGCACTGAAAGACACTGCTTGAGGGCCTTGAGAGTGACCACATGACATACATGCTCTAACTGCGATGTAAAAAAATATATAGCATCAGTTGCCTTACCTTTAACACTGGTGTTTGCTGGGTTGTAGCCGGGGTCGGGTGAGAGAGCAGCAAAGGAGGTTGGGGTCCTCTTGTTGTTTGCTGGAAAATTGCCCCAAAATGCGGTAATGTTTCAGGTTGTTAGGTGCTGAAAATGAAAAGATAACAATTTATTTTTGAAACAGTAGGGTAATGAAACAAAGACTGTGGGGAAAAAACACAGAGCAGTCATTTTTCACTTCACAAACAGTGCAGAAGAAACAAAACCAGACTGCTACATACAGTTCTAAGTGTAAAATGTAATTACGCATATAAACACATTGGGTAACAATATACTGACACACACACCTCAATGCACAGCAGTTCAGCCACTTGCAAAGCAGTGGGCACACATAAGAGAACAATGCACAACTATGTGTACATGCTGTACATAAAGACATTTCAGGAAACCAAAAATACACACCTGTGTTGACACTACCAGACTTTGCCTGTCCCACCACCTCTGGGCAGGAAAACCGAATGAATAATGCATAGTGCACATCAGTGTACCCATATGCACTGCAGCCTTCATTACTAGCTCATGCTACCCGTACTTTATTTTCAGTTTTATATAGCGCGAACTCGACCCGAAGGTATACGAGCGCTTTACGTGAGCACCAGTTGCGAATGGAACCTGGTTCCCCAGCTTCTAATCAGCCCATACACTCATTTAATTTAGCCACTTTGCTCCCCGATAGGCTCAGTTGTATATATGTTCTTTGCAGCAGGCACATTAAGCTTCTGCGCTGCCGCCTGCTGCTAGTTCACTACTGGGACGGTGGGACCACAAACATAGTCTGCCAACGCTCCTCCTACATATATAGGCCAACAACTGATGTTTCTATTTTTTGTTTTATATTGCGAAGTAGACCCGAGACATCGGATCGGGCATGTATTTTATGTATGTGTTGTAAAAACTTGGAAGTGGTTGTAAACACACACTTTCCTACTTTTCATCGTTGCTTACGAGAACCAAGGCTGGCAGTAACTGCGCCTCGTTTACTGCCAGACTTGCTTGTCGTAAGCAAGGACTACAAGTACAAAGTGCTTATTTACTCACCGCTTTCAGGTTTTCAAAACACATAAATAAAAGGCATTGTCAATAGCTCAAACTCTTGCAAATGCGAGACCTATTGCATTGCAATTGCTTGTTTTTATAGCGGCCTAATCCTCAGCAAAGATAAATAGGCTGCCCTGAATCACCTCTGTGGGAAGGGAAGAAAGACTTTTACACTCCTGTTCCCCGAATATGCATTCCTTTGCCTCTAGTCACATTCACTTCACGTCCATTATTTCTGTAAATTCGGATTCCTACTCTGAGTGCCAGAAAACAGGCATTTAAGAGGGCAAAAAAGATGTTGGTGGATTGATTGCGCTTAACATAAAATGCTAACCACTTAAAACTCCCACCGCCTGGAGTTCTTCTTTCAGCTTTTTATAATGTATTCATCGCTCTAAGAATCTGAGCCATGTGACAAAGCCAGAATTGACTCCCTTACCTACATTTGGACCAAGCTATGCTCCCCTAGCAAGCTCTAATGGGTAAATGCTCTTTTTCAAGGTGGGTTTGAATGGTATTTCTATGATATAAAATCAGGAATACTTTGTATGGAATGGTAAATGTTTCTTGGTTTTTGGCTCAGGATTTCGCCAATCTCCTACAAAGGATCAGAGAGAATACAGACGTTTACAGCGTTGCTGGCCCACAGCTTTCTTTCACTCACATGAAATGCTCTCTCTCTATAACTGGAAGCACCCAGAGTTCTTTATCCCACCCAACCGCAGTGCACCAATAAGAGGCCGTACCCCCTCACCTCCGGTGCCCTCCCTTCTGGGACCACTTCCTAACTGAAGCCTGCTTCTCCTAGTCCTGTCCCTGGTAGATTAGGATCAATGCATCCATTCTCCCTCACTGATTCTGTATTTATGTGCCAGGAAGGAAATGTCCCCGAATCCTCCCTGGTAGCTCCATATAAACAAAGTTAAAAAGAATGTCACATATCAGCATGTGGTGTTAAACAGATCACCATTTAATACATAACAAATGGTCATTAATACATAACAAATGGTCAGGAAAGGGGTTTGTACATACATTAAGCATTTGTAAGCTCAACGTGTTTCGGTGTGGTTCACGTTTTTCTCAATGATAAAAAATAAGCCTGCCATGACTACGATCAGTTTTTTTTTTTTAAGTAGCCACTGAAGCCCAAACAAAAACGTAACATATTTTGGGTCCCATGTTCCTGCCCCTGTTATTTCTGCACATTTGTTGCGTAACTTTTAACTAAAGGATAATGTGTGCACGTTACGATTTCCCTATATTTATACTTTATAAGGTGTATTAACTGCCTCTGTCACCTGACACACCATTTACACAGAGTTCAGTTAGTATGATAGCAAAAATAAATTTAGGCAATGAATATCGTTTTTTTTATTTGTTTTAATTGGGGCACAATGTGGACAGGAAAAGCAGGATATTCGCCGTGCATCATGTAACATGTATTGTTCATGCATGACCCACAGTTTGACAACTCTGTTGGCTTGGTCGCACCACGGCTTGAAGATTTTGCCTTTTTAAATTTCTCCCGTGCAGGCAGTGGTATTGTGTAATGTTTGGAAACCCCGGGCATTTCTGCACGCCTGCATTGTCGAGTGCTGCTCTGGAAATGCAGATCAAGCACGAAAATAGGACGCCGGGCAGCCCGCTGTAAATCTGTAACCGGCTGACGTTGATAAACATGAGCTCAGCATAACGGGCATTAATTTCACAGCAGAGCGGCAGTCGCAGCCAAGCCACAAACACACGCGCATTTTACATGAATGAAGGGAATGACACTCCTCGGTTATTCTTTCCAGCCCTGCTTCGGGAAAGGCACATTTAGCCCGGTCTCTTCTTTCAGGGGCTTTTCGGTGCTGCTTTGAAAGATCCCATGCACAGGCCGGCAGCCTTGTGCATAAGGGAATAGAGTGGTAAGGAGGGGAGGGGTGGCGGTTTACAAACCATGAATACTGATGGGGTGCGGGAGGGTCAGAGGTGTTTGGCCTCAAACGTGCAGTATGTGCAGGATGTGACCAGTGTCTGTTTGGATCAAACTGTTGTCTACCCCACCTCCACTATGGTGGTACTTTGGTGTGCGTTCAGATACAAAGGACAGTAAAAAGTAGAGTAACTTGACACATTAATAGTTCTTTGGTTACCGTTTCGCTGCAAACAAAAAAATTAACGCAACTCCCCTGGGGCTTGATATACAAGGTTACAAGATGATTCAATGCCATCGATGACGTAGTGCACCAGCCCTTGGGATTCCCTTAACAACTGCATGCACTGTGACACTTTTAATCCTAGTTCTCTTCGACGAATTTACTCACATTATTGCAATGATTTGTTTAAAAAAGACGCCATGACATGAATATTGTGTCCCTTAACTTCACTTTTAATGGGCATGGCACGTCCGGATTGTGCCTCTGTACTTTACATTGCAACTATGCAGATTAAGCAATTTTAAAACAATTATTTGCTCAAGCTTAAATGGAGATGGTAAACGTGCATTTGTACAAATAAAAAAATAAAAATGTTTATTGTTACTCAGCGTAAGTTGTACTCATTTTATCGACCTCAGAAAAATGAAATGCTGAGTGGACCCACCGGGATTTAAACTTGTGATCACGAGGTTGAACACAGGCCTCTACAGTGTGACATTAGCCTACTGATCTACCAGACCCGGAAGGTCGACACCTTCAGAACTCAGGCCAGTCCTGGAAACGGACAATCCACCGAACTATCCCTGTACAAGACTTTACACTGCTTCTAAACTGCAGAAGGCAGCTGACCCTCCTCTGCGACTGGGCTGCTCCGTCCGCGGTACCAAGAGAACTACATCGCCATCGGGGACCTCACATCCCAGTTGTTTCAGAGCACTCTTCCCTTCCACACACCACTAGCTGGACTACAAGTCTGAGAATGCATCTCATACGGTTGGCAGATTCAAGCCTAGGACTGGAGTGTGGTTCAGTCATTGCAGGGCCAACTGGTACCTTCAATATAATATAATATAAAATATGTTTATCCTGTAGTGCTTTTGTGTACAAGAACCGAGAAAGGTTGTTCTCGCTCCTTGTACTCTCTTTCAAATGCCTGCCGCAAGGAATCTAACCAAGTGAGGGAGGTGGGGAAGGACTGACTATTCCATGTACAGTACATGCACTTCTGTTGGGATATCACTAACACTCGTGTGCGCTGCCGGAATGCTGCACTACCACTCTCCACACACTTGGAATGACATATACTTCTCGATTTGTCTTCTTCAAAAGACCGGGCAGTAGAGAAGCTTGGATTTTTTAGTAATATTATCATCTCAGATGAACACCTACAATGCACTCTCTCTCCATCTAAAGAGTTCCAGGCCAACTCCGGCTTCACTGTGACTCGGGAAGGAGTTTACACCAAGCCAGGATACTGCCATCATTCAAACTCCGCTGGTTTATTTCCCTCGACCTCGAATCATTTTCACAGGTGGCGTTTGTGTAGGAAAAAATGGCACCACTCACATTTTGGCACCTGGAAACGAGGGGAAAACACAGCGTCTGTTGTCACGAGGTGCTGCACACTAAAAACGCGCTTGTAAATACTGCACCCCGTGGTATCACCTAAAGTATACTTTAAGTATTAGCAATTAATTAAACATAGGGTGAATCAGCAATTGTGCAGCAGTGCTGTGTAACTCCAGCATTACCGCCCATGACTGCAGGCCCCAGCAGAGAGGAGCCCAGGGGAATACTTTAACAAGGCGTGGGAGTAAACTGGCCTACCGGACGTAGAGAGGAGCAGGGACGGTCCGTCCCTGCTCCTCAAACAGCTGTTGTGCGTGACTTGCACACTCACACATGAAGTTCCTTGTTTGAACAGAGAGGTCATTGGGTTCCTGCCAGTCGCTGATGCAAGAAACACGGCTGTTGGTGCAGCACTCGAACCCTGCTGCAGCTCCACTTCGACGGCTGCCCATCCATGTTCTAAAGAAAACTTACCCTGTGTCCTTGCTGGCACATAGGGTGAAACGCTAAAAAGCAGTCGGAAACATCAGACTGGCACGTCCCCATACCTGCCGTACCTTCCACACGCCAGCCAGCACCAGTGCACCACTCCACACACGACGAGCGAGGTCCACGAGGCGAGTCCGCGACGCGAGTGAACCGTTACCGAACCGGATACGACACTGCAGCGCCGCGCGCCGCAAATGGCCAATCGCTGTGCTGCGCGGTGACCGGCCAATCCTGGCGCTGCATGCAGCGCCAGGATTGGCTTGGAGGGCACACTAACTGCTCGCCCTGTCGCCGCCAGCATAAACCTTAACCTGCACCCCCCCCCCCCCTACTAGCTAATGGGGCCCTGGCTGGCTTTAATGTGCGCATGCTCGGGCAAGTTGCTGCCCGAAGCATACATGCGGGAAGAGGAAGACTCACACAGTATCATGTGTCAATCACGTCACCAGCCCGGCAGCCCGCCCCCCACGCACTCCCGATTCAGTCGGGTGCTGCCCGGCGGCGCCGGATAAATATCGACCGTGCTAAGTAAGTAAATACTGTAAATGTAAAAACATTTATTTTACTTATTTTTCCATACGGCAGTCGCGGGTCTGGGGCTGGTGGGGCTACGCCCCTACGCCCCAATGGACGCACCGCGGCTGTTGGCAAAGCAAATAGGTCTTGCCTTTCAGTGGTGTTACTCGACCGATTGATTGACTTTGCCAATGCTTTTTCCCAATGCTGTTCTGCATCAGCAAAAAGAAAAATGCTTGCTTTCCGATGCAGGACAGCATCTGCAAAAAAAAAAAAAACATGCCGCTGCAGTGTGATGACGTATACATGCATCACCATGCTTGCGCACATACGAGTCATGATGAATTGGCCATTTTCATTTTTACATTTTAATTTACTCTTCCAAGATGGCAGACTCCAATCTTGGAGCGGTAATTACAAAATAATAATGTGTGGCATAACCCATAAGTAAACAATTCTAGCAAATTGCAGTTGCTGGGCCTTCCAAAAAACAAAGATTTGTTTTTTAAGGCACACAACAGGGTGATTCAGGGGAGCAGAAGAGGAGCAAGTGAGCGTTGCAAGTTGACACCATGGTGGGAGGCACAACAGATTAGCACAACAAAAAGGGGAGAAAAAAAAAGACCGGAGAAACGGGGCAAGCTGTGCACGAGGTGGGGTGGTCCTGGGGGCAACATGGAGAGCAAGGGTTCCAGTGCGTAAACAGCACATGAGGGAGAGAGCTAGAAAATCACATGCACTCCCATGGAGTACTCCTAGAAAAAGAAATAAAAGTCGTTTCTTGAATTTTAGCAGTGCAAAGATATGTCATCGAATAAAAATGACGGTATTGAAGCTGTGCTCTAGAGGCGGGACAAGCACAAGAAGAGTTAATCAAATGAGACTGACAAAGAAGCCAACCAATGGTAAGTAATGGGATGACCTAAAACCCTCTGTAAATATTGGTATAGTACATAATAAAACTTACAGTTTCTAAGGCTGGCAGTCTCAGTACTCAATCAGGAGATGAAGGCTGGAATTGCTAGGGTTAAGTTGTTGTGCTTCTGATCAGCCAGATCTGCAGGTTGGCCATCAGCTGATATTAAACCAGGTGGCACAGGCCCACTGCTTAAACAGGGCTTGGCTCTCATGAGCGACATAGATATTGAGACTGGATTCTTCTGATGTCAGCGGACTCCCGCCCCACCACCCATAAGGCAGCGTGCATATATACGGGCTTTGAACGGCTCACGTATGTCAATGCATTGAACTGGTTAGAGGAAAAAATGTAACTCTGAACCCCACAACTCATGGAGTGCAGGGGTTTGCAATGCTGACACTGAACATTTTAGTCTACAATCAATGCTGAACATTCCTTTGAAGTAGCGCAGTGCAAAGCAACAGAGAAGTGTGCTGTCACTGAGTTGCACATCTGAATATAAGGAAGTGGCAGGATAAGTGTAATTGTCTACCACATCACTCTTCCCAACAGTTGAGTGCACATTTTACACTGGGGCCTTTCCTAATAAAGGGGCATATCTTCAAGGGGCCGCGATAAAATTATTGCTGCTTTAGCGTCCGTTTTCGGGCGAAAAGCGGAGATAATTTTATCGCACCATCAGCAAGGACACGCTAGCACGTGATTCCATGCCTCAGCGCCCGTTTTCCTAACGCCCAGCATCGCAACGCTAATGATATGCAAAGTGGGCGTACCTTACTAAAGTAACGTGGAAAATGTTGCTAACAAAACTTTCTCCTATTATCAATCTGGACGCTAACCCGCGTAGTGATGATAAAAGTAGCGCTTATCGCAGGTTTCATTACGCCTGCTTTGAATCTTACTTAGCCATTATATCCAATGGGAAGTGGATTGTACGGATGAGTCCACCCTGCCCTATCTACAAGGATTTGCCTATCCCTGTGCTTTTATCGCTAGATTTCCAGCGATAATCGCACATTTTGCTGCTATCGCTGGATTATTTATCGCATTGGAGATAAGCATTGATGATAACGTGCTATCTCGGCGATATAATCCAGCGATAGCCGGCGATAATTATACTCGTGCTAAGTGCGCTTAGCGATAATTATCGCTGGCTGTTGCTTATATGCCCCATAGTAAGGTGCATTGCACACCCACAGCACATTTTGTGTTTGTGTTGTTTGTACTTGTGAATCTGCTCATGCACAAAATGCATTTGTTTCCTCACCTGCTCTAAGGCAGATGAGAAAAATAACTTTGTGAATCCTGCCATTGGGAACATGATATATATTTTTGTTTGCAGTTTTATATAGCACGAGCTCGACCAGAAGGTATTGGAGTGCTTTACATGAGAACCAGTTACATTACACAAGGACACACTAATTTATTTTTTGTAGGCACAGGGAGATTAAGTGATTTGCCCAGAATCACAGGAATGTGCGCTGACACCGAGACTTGAACCCAGTTCCCCAGTTCCAACGTTGGCAGCTCTAGCCATTACACTACACACTGGGGGCTCCTATCATGTTGCACTTCTCTGTTAGTTATTGTAGGACTTGGCCCTTTTTCCCTCATTTGTTTTCGTTTTAAGTGTTGCTGCAGATTCAGGGAGCCATTTTATCTACCCCTGAATCTTCTGTCTGAGGGCCTGGAGCACAAAATGGTGGCCACCTGTGACATCACCAGCATCCACTGGAACCTGCTAGCACCTTCCAGAACATTCCAGAACCCTGTGACAGTTGGAGGCGGTTTAGAATGTTGGGGGGTTAAGACAGAGTGTTGGCAGTTGGAGCTGGCAGTTGGCACCTGACTGGTGAAGAGAGAGCAGCACAACAGTGAAGGAGGAAGGAGTGAAGCAGCAGGGGTGGAAACTTGTGCCTGGAGTGGGGTCCATAAACCCACCCTTGATACTAGTCCCTACTGATGGATCCCAGCCTGTAGCCCTGTGTGGGAAGAAGCCAGAAAAACTCATCCTAAGGACCTGGACAGCAGGAACAGGCCTTAGAAGCAGAAAGCAGCAAGATCCTGACCTGGAAACTGGTTTCCCTGGAGTCCGGCGTCGAGTAGCCTAAGACCTGGAGCCCGAGGTGGAGAAGCGGCGCTGACTGAAGAAGCAGACGTCGTACCCGGAGCCGCCTGAGGTCGTGAGAGGGCGCCGACGGAGGTCGTGAGGAATACCAAAGGTCGAGGAGGAAGTTAACCGAGGTCGAGTGAGCGGCGTCATCGGAGGAGTGAAGTCCGCCCTCCGGAGTCGTCGGAGACCGAGGTGAAGTGTACCGGAGGTCGGGAGTGAGGATCGCACTCCGGAGTCGCCCGGAACCTGAGAGGAGGAGCACCGGAGGTCGGGGGTGAGGATCGCACCCCGGAGTCGCCGGAAGTCGACATCGAGGCCAGTCCGGCCGACGTCATCGAAGCCGAGAGCGCCATCGGACCGGAGCCGCCCGAAGTCGACATCGAGTAGAGACTGCCCGACGCCGTCGAATCGGAGGTCGAGATCGAACCGAGGCCGCCGACATCGGACCGGAACCGCCTACCGGCGTCGTCTAGAACTGACATTGTGCCGAGGCCGCCGAGACCGAACCGGAACCGCCTCACGGCATCGACATGACTCCAGCGGCGTCGGAACATCAGAAAAAGGGCAGTAAGTGGAGTAGAGGGCGCCTAAGGCCCTGTGGAGACCTGAGAGACTGCTCTAAGGGGCTAGGGAGGTGCTGGAACCAACCTGACTGTGCCAGGGGTGAATTGGGACTAACCTAGAGAGGTTGTGTGGAGAGAGAAAGCCAGGGCACTGGTATTCCCCCCTTGATCTACCTCAGTTTAGGCCTCAGCCTTGTCCCAGCCAGGGAGTAGAACCCCTCAAGCCTTCCACAACCCTACAAGCTGTGCCTGGGCCAAATCAGCCCTTAGGAATTGAAAAGTGATCTGATTACATGAGTGTTGCTGTATACTCTTAATTATTTATTGGGGGGCCCTGTATTTATTGTGGTTAACCTATTTATTGCTTCACTATATTTATTGGTCCACAGGACTTGTTGGTGTACAATATTTATTGGTGACAGTATTTATTGCCTCAGAATATTTAATTGCCTGTATTACCTGCACTGTTATTTATGTCCTTTATATTTATGATCACCCCTATTTATTGAATCTCCAGACAGTATTTATTTGACCTGCACTATTTAAAATTTGTATATTGTGATTGACTTATTTATTTTCCCAATCAGCAACTAAGAGAAAAAGATAAAGAAAGATATTTTCATAATTTTTACGGTGTAGAGTCGTTTTTGGAACGGATGCACGCATGGTTATTGTATGGGTATATTGTATGCTTAGCACGGGGCCTGTTTCCTGACCACTCGAGCCAAGCTACCACAGTGTGTTCGGGGAGTCCACCACCACCCCTTCTAGTGGGGGAGTGGGTTTCCAACATAAATTGGTGTTCAGTGGTGGGATTGAGCTGTGCCTACGTATACTCAACAATAACTGTGGGTAGTCCATAGGCCTACACCGGGAGTTTTCTCAAAGCGGCCTTCCTAATTGTGGGTTTTTGTTTTTTCCAAATTTACTCTGGTGGTGGGAGGAGGTATTATTAAAGGTACCCCCTGCATTGTTACTGCACAAAACCTGTCCTCTAACCTGAGTGGGCAAGATGGAGTTTGTACTAGAAAATCTAGAAACGTACACTGTGGCCCAACTCAGGGAGTTTTGCCAGCGGGAGGGGGTGTACTGCCCCCCAGGAGCAAAGAAGGGTGCACTCCAAACCAGCTTAAGGGCTTGGGGGGAGGCACGCCGAGAAAGCAAGGCTGAGGAGGAAGACAGGGATGGAGAGCCTGACCCCGAGGGGGCTGAGATGTACCAACCTGAGGTGGGGAACCTGTCAGCAGGGCCCAGAACCATTTCTAGGAAGGGCAGCAGTGCCTCTAGCGGTGGCTTGTCTAAAGTGGAGTTAACAGACCGGAGGGAGAAAAGACAGCTCACATGGGACTTAGCAAGGCTGGAGAAAGAGATGGAGGAGAGAAGGATGGCGCACGAGCTTTGGATGAAGGAGCTGGAGCTGCGTGCCCTCCAGATGAGTGTGTCCAGCGAGGACACTGGTGGCAGCATACCGGAAGCTCCACAGGAGCTAGAAGTTTATTTACCCCAGGATGACATCACCAGGGTGTCTGAGGAGGCATTGGGGTGGGAACCTGAAGGAGGTAGTACAGGGATCTCCCAACCCAGCGAGGTGGGAGAAGTGGCAGATAGCCCAGCTAGGTCCCAGGGAGAGAGGGTTGTAGGGCCTCACGACCTATCTGTAGGAAGGCGTGAGACGGGGAGGTGTCCCGAGGTGCCCCAACCGAAGTCTCAGGGCCTGGAGAGTTCCGCAAGGGAGCCCCAGGTTGGGAGCCTAGGCTGTTCCGATGTGCCCTCCAGTGCAGGGGAGCCCCTAGTGTCAGGAGGACCCAGGGCAACTGTAACCAGCGCGCCTGAGGTTCTGGGGTTGGTCCAGTTTCAGGGTTTAGGTCCTGGGCTGGGATGCCAGGCTCAGGGGTTGCCTGACCTGGCGGGTGGGGCCTCTGTTAACCGGGTCCCCCCGAAATTGACTTCCAGGGGTACTTTTCCCGTTAGGAGGGTGCTGAAATCTGGAAGGGGGTGCAGAGGGAGGAAGGTCTCGCCTCGGGCACCGATTCAGCCTAAGGGTTTAGACCCTAGGTTGAAGGATCAGTTGAGGGGTCAAGGCCCTAGACTGAGGAGGAAGTGTTGGTCTGAGGGTGCCTCGCAGGGTAGGGTGAGGAACCCCAGAAGGAGAGTTAGGGGGAGGAGAGCCTCGCCCCTGAAGGATGGTCAGCCTAAGGGTGTGAACCCCAGGAGGAAGGACCAGAGGCAGTTTAGGACTGCAAGGAGGAGGACCGGAGTGGTCAACGGGCACTACAGGCCTGGGGCTACTGCCCCCCACTCCGCGAGATCACCCGGGCCAGAGACATCTGGACGGCCCAGGGACCGGTCCTGGCCACAACTAGCTAGGGAGCCCCAGTGGGGTGGTTTTGTTGGTCCAGGGAGGTTCGTTAGGGAACCATTGGGTTCCAGAGCGGAGGAGAACTTGCGGGTGCTCCTGCCGTTGCGGGCCTGCGTCCACCTTTTCTCGCCCCAAGCAGGGAAGTATATCAAGGCATTGATCGGTCTACCCTGGCTTTTGGCTGGAAGGGGGTTATGTAGGACTTGGCCCTTTTTCCCTCATTTGTTTTCGTTTTAAGTGTTGCTGCAGATTCAGGGAGCCATTTTATCTACCCCTGAATCTTCTGTCTGAGGGCCTGGAGCACAAAATGGTGGCCACCTGTGACATCACCAGCATCCACTGGAACCTGCTAGCACCTTCCAGAACATTCCAGAACCCTGTGACAGTTGGAGGCGGTTTAGAATGTTGGGGGGTTAAGACAGAGTGTTGGCAGTTGGAGCTGGCAGTTGGCACCTGACTGGTGAAGAGAGAGCAGCACAACAGTGAAGGAGGAAGGAGTGAAGCAGCAGGGGTGGAAACTTGTGCCTGGAGTGGGGTCCATAAACCCACCCTTGATACTAGTCCCTACTGATGGATCCCAGCCTGTAGCCCTGTGTGGGAAGAAGCCAGAAAAACTCATCCTAAGGACCTGGACAGCAGGAACAGGCCTTAGAAGCAGAAAGCAGCAAGATCCTGACCTGGAAACTGGTTTCCCTGGAGTCCGGCGTCGAGTAGCCTAAGACCTGGAGCCCGAGGTGGAGAAGCGGCGCTGACTGAAGAAGCAGACGTCGTACCCGGAGCCGCCTGAGGTCGTGAGAGGGCGCCGACGGAGGTCGTGAGGAATACCAAAGGTCGAGGAGGAAGTTAACCGAGGTCGAGTGAGCGGCGTCATCGGAGGAGTGAAGTCCGCCCTCCGGAGTCGTCGGAGACCGAGGTGAAGTGTACCGGAGGTCGGGAGTGAGGATCGCACTCCGGAGTCGCCCGGAACCTGAGAGGAGGAGCACCGGAGGTCGGGGGTGAGGATCGCACCCCGGAGTCGCCGGAAGTCGACATCGAGGCCAGTCCGGCCGACGTCATCGAAGCCGAGAGCGCCATCGGACCGGAGCCGCCCGAAGTCGACATCGAGTAGAGACTGCCCGACGCCGTCGAATCGGAGGTCGAGATCGAACCGAGGCCGCCGACATCGGACCGGAACCGCCTACCGGCGTCGTCTAGAACTGACATTGTGCCGAGGCCGCCGAGACCGAACCGGAACCGCCTCACGGCATCGACGCGACTCCAGCGGCGTCGGAACATCAGAAAAAGGGCAGTAAGTGGAGTAGAGGGCGCCTAAGGCCCTGTGGAGACCTGAGAGACTGCTCTAAGGGGCTAGGGAGGTGCTGGAACCAACCTGACTGTGCCAGGGGTGAATTGGGACTAACCTAGAGAGGTTGTGTGGAGAGAGAAAGCCAGGGCACTGGTATTCCCCCCTTGATCTACCTCAGTTTAGGCCTCAGCCTTGTCCCAGCCAGGGAGTAGAACCCCTCAAGCCTTCCACAACCCTACAAGCTGTGCCTGGGCCAAATCAGCCCTTAGGAATTGAAAAGTGATCTGATTACATGAGTGTTGCTGTATACTCTTAATTATTTATTGGGGGGCCCTGTATTTATTGTGGTTAACCTATTTATTGCTTCACTATATTTATTGGTCCACAGGACTTGTTGGTGTACAATATTTATTGGTGACAGTATTTATTGCCTCAGAATATTTAATTGCCTGTATTACCTGCACTGTTATTTATGTCCTTTATATTTATGATCACCCCTATTTATTGAATCTCCAGACAGTATTTATTTGACCTGCACTATTTAAAATTTGTATATTGTGATTGACTTATTTATTTTCCCAATCAGCAACTAAGAGAAAAAGATAAAGAAAGATATTTTCATAATTTTTACGGTGTAGAGTCGTTTTTGGAACGGATGCACGCATGGTTATTGTATGGGTATATTGTATGCTTAGCACGGGGCCTGTTTCCTGACCACTCGAGCCAAGCTACCACAGTGTGTTCGGGGAGTCCACCACCACCCCTTCTAGTGGGGGAGTGGGTTTCCAACAGTTATTCTCGTAGAAGCCAGATATTGAACACATATTGATCTAGAAGCATATACATACTAGAAATGCTACAAAATGACCACTCTAAGTAGTCTCTGGGATTAGGCCAACAACAGTTCATAACACCAGTGTCTCCTCAGTATAGCATATAGTAGTAGGACATACTCAGACTTTCCCCTTTCTTGCTGCTCTTTAGCAGTCAGATAAGTGCTCTGTGGTCTTTACCACCATTCCAAGTTTGTTTAGTGCGCCTTGGCATAAAAAATATGTTTCTTTTCATTCCCATTTATCGTTCTCACACAAAATAACTCTGATAACATTAGAGGAATATCGTATACCAATTCACTGCTCCTCCTTTCCATCCCTCTTCGGTCCTTTGGTCTTTCACCAAGCTGCTCAAACCACTGATTTCACGTTGTCCAGAGGAGCCATGACCTCTGATGATTTTCGGTCAGGTGCTAGATTGAAAGACAGTCTGAGAGTTGCCGATTGGCCCTCAGCTTCAACTTTTAAAACCTTTTATTGCAAACCTGTTCCTCATATGATGCATCTTTTTCTGTGGTTAATATGGTTTGAAAATAGGGGGCTCTGATTGGGAGATAAAAGGCAGATTTGCCAATTTGAATTCGTACTCTGGTTTATCTGGAAAACATGATAATGGCTCAAGACAGGTCTTGTCTTCTTTCACATCTACAAACATCAACCACTCTTCTGGAGGGCTCGGATTTTTTTTTCTCAATAAACCAGGCACAGTCAATTCTAATCCCTGTTCAGTCATTACGATTTCTGGTCTTCCTAGTGATTTCCTCATCCTGTAATCTTCAACTTCCAGGATCCAAAATAACTACTATTCAAAGGAAGTTATATTTTCGAAGGTCACTCACAGTGTCCTCTATCACTCAACAAGAATTGAGTGATTATTACCCTTGTACAATCAAGCAGTGTTTCCAGGGCCTATCATTGCCTTTCCCTTTAAAGATTAAAAATCTGTCACCTCAGAAATGAACTCTGTTACTCAGACCCCAGTCCACTAAATTTGTAAACAAAAGCAGAAGCACTTTGGTGGATGAATCACCTTCAGGTCTGGGATGGGAGAGCAATGTTCAGTTCTGCCCCTGATAACTAGAATCTCATGCCATGTCTGGGTAGAGTAGCACCCTACGGCCAGATCTCAACTGGCAGTGCGTGGTCTGCGAAGGATTCTTCGATGCACACCAATTGTTTACAACTTCTTGCAGGCTTCTTTGCAAAACTGGTTTCAGAAAGAATTGCACCTGTGTTATGTGCTTCTGTGCATGGAACGTTTCATGGAAATTCAATACAACAATCACTTGGGGGGGGGGGGGAGGGGGGAGGGCACCCATTCAAAAGGTCTTGCAAATCTGGCAAGTGTTGGGGGTTCTGTCCTTTTCATCACATATCCGTAAGTGTGGCGCACTTCCCTGGTTATTGACACTTGATAGCAGTATAACATTCACATCATCCACAAGACTACAGAGATTGGAAGATTCACCCTCTTTTCTTCCACCAAATTCATAAAATGTTGAGTCTTTTTTCAATAGATCTTTTTGCCACCACACTCAGCTACCACCTACTTCTCTTCTGCAGCTGGAGGTTAGAACCGATATCTTTAGCAGCAAAATCTTTTCACCAGCTTTGGAACATGGCTTCCCGCTTTCCTAATGATTTCTCACTGTCTTACCAAGCTCAGCAGGGAAGTGTCATCTCTGGTGATCTTAACACCATTTTGACCTTCCCAGATCTGTTGGAAATCCAGTGGTATTCTAATTCTCCTTCTCAACGTCGATTATCTCCTCCATAATCCATCAGGTCTGTTTCATAAATCTAATCTCTCCAGACACCTCCAACGGATGGCTTTAAATACCTTGAGACAAGTTAGATAATCCTTTAGTAGGACTCTATCAAGCTCATCAAAAATTCCTGGGCTTAAGGAACAATCAAAGTTTATAAATTGACATGTCTTCCTGGTCTTGCGGGTGTCTGGAGTCAGACATCTATCCCTTTTCAGCTGATACATCCTCAATAGCTGTGGGCCAGATTTACAAATGTAAACGTACTCTTATTTGGTATTCGCAAAACTATAATTTAATGGTAACTTTATGACTTCATAGACTCAGCAGTTGGGGCTGAGAACTGAACACATAAAAAGATAGACCTGTCATATCTTATGTGCAGAGTTCTCCGCCCCAACTGCAGAGCCTCTGCAGTCGAAGGTTAATATTAAATTACAGTTTTGTGAATACCAAAAAAGAGTAAACTTACACAAACGTGTGAGTTGTCTTTTGTGATTCAGGCCCCATGTTTTAAAACTTGGTAACATCTTCAGGCAAGTCATAGAAAACCGTTAATATTCCTGAGTCTGCAATTTTCCTAAATCAGAATCAAGTCAACGGAAAGCATGTTGCTGAACATCCTCTGATCTGTAGACCTCTTCATAAAATAAGGATGAGTATAACTCCTTCTACTAACTATTCCTCTTTCTGGGAGGTTAACATTGTTCTAAATTGTTTGTTCTCCAGATAATCATATGCTTTCTTTGAAATCATGGTCAGCAAAATGTACTATGTTATTGTGCTTGATCTCCTCTAAAAGGGTTTCCAATGACGGGCTCTGAATGTATTAGCTAGACAGTCTACTCTTTTGGGATCTTTTAAAACTTATTTTCTGACAAAGAAGGCTTTGTTTTCCCTAATGCAGTATCTTTCTTTTCCCAAACATCCAAAGCTTTTTGCAATTCGTTATCTTGAAGAATATGAGCTTTGCATAGCTTCTCTTAGAACATCTTCCGTAAGGCTTTAGATTTCTTTCAGTATTTTACTTCAATTTCAGTCTTGTTTCTTCCACTATATTATGCATATGGATCAGGTGTGTCATATCTCAGGCTGGAATAGATTCCTTGGTTTTCAATGCACACGTGTCCAGAGGAGCCATGACCTCTAATGATTTTCGGTCAGGTGCTAGATTGAAAGACAGTCTGAGAGTTGCTGATTGGCCCTCAGCTTCAACTTTTGAAACCTTTTATTGCAAACCTGTTCCTCATATGATGCATCTTTTTCTGTGGTTAATATGGTTTGAAAATAGGGGCCTCTGATTGGGAGATAAAAGGCAGATTTGCCTCTGGTTTTATTTTTCAAGGGTCATGTGGTTCGTGCGGGTGGTGTCGTCTTGTAGTCACACATTCGTCAAAGATCTGGACACCATGGGATTAACTCGGTGTTTACGCTCCGACCGCCACCGGTGGTTGGAGCGGAAACACCGAGGTAATCCTGCGGTGTCTAGATCTTTGACAAATGTGTGACGACACCACGCGCATGAACTGCATGACCCTTGAAAAATAACACCATAGGAAAACCCTCTGAAGAAAAAACCAAGACAGGTGAGAGCATTAGGCCTCGCGAGTATGCATGGTGTGCGTGCACAAGACGTAGCCGGGATACACAAAACATAGCTCTGACAAAGGCCCCTGATCCGATTGGGCTCCCAGAGAGGGCCGTAACATGTTGGCACAGGAACAAGGGTAAAATTGAATAGTTGAATTCAATAGAACATAAAAAAAACAAGTTTTTATCTATACCCCAGGTACCCTTCAAATAAAGCAAAAGACTTTGGGTATACCTTGAGGTATTTCTAAGTATCACTCATCTGGATCCCTGCTTATCCAGTTTTGCATTATCTAGGAACTCCCATTTCATCTATGGTTGAGTCCGCCCGGGTAGTACCATCTCACCCAGGTGTGGATAGGCGCCGATGACTAAGCATGTCACGACAAGTGAGTGAGGCGTCTACTCCAATGTCTTTGGATATCCCACATGTGTAGGACAGAGCAGAGGTAATATCTTACATACTGACACTACAGGAAATCTGGAGTTTCCTAGTAGAAATTTTATTTCATCAGTTGCTTTTGTGTGTGTAAGTATCTATAGCGGGAGAGTGCAACTGATTTGATGTTCTCTCACTCTCCATAGTGATAAAGATAAAAGGCAGATTTGCCATGGTTGAGTTTAGGAAATCCCTAATTTGATTAAAGACACAATGGCGAGTAATATCTCACCTCTAAGAATAATATAAAAGGGAGTTTATATTGCATCTTTTCTACCACCCTGTCTGTTTTTGTATTTTGAATTGATTATTGTATGGGTTCTAGTCATGCAATCAACTGTTCCCTAGTCTTCCTAATTACTCAATTGAAGATAAGAATTGGATAGCATGTTTTCTTCTATTTGCTGACTTTATTTTCTTTATCTTCTTTCCATTTTTGAACAAACTAACCTAACAGTCATTGCACCAAGAAAGCGGAGGGACTGAGTATGTTCTACTAATGTATATTGCACTGATGAAACACCTGTTAGAAACTGTTGTAGTCCTTTCCCCAGAGACTACTGGGAGTTGGGCTTCTGTTATATGCTTCTGGTTACATTTGTGTTTAATATCTGGCTGCTATGAGATCAAATAGCAAAGAAGCAATGCTTAATACTGGCCTCAGTATCTTTAATAAAATTAGGACTTTCCTAACACTAAACCTTGTAAAATCCACATTAGCAGTCTTTTTTTAATTCTATGATATTATAATGAGGAAAGTGCACCAGTTCCTGTGTTGTTTCTTTGTACATTTGTATACTACCTAATTTCTGCTTTTTCCTGTACATGCTGCCCCTTCTTTGGCTTATCTTGTAAACTGCATAGATCAGTGATCTTTTAATGTGCAACACCTGTGAGAATCCAAAAAGTTGCTGTTACGGCGTGTGTACTACGTTTACTATACATCTATTTTCCACTTCATTGACACTCCCACATTTGCACATCCATTTGGAAATCATGTGTGCTCGTTGTTTGCAGGTGTTGCATACATTAAGTATATTAGAACATACACACCTATTCTATACTTTCTTTTTTTTTGACTCATGCTCAGGTAACATGTGCACATTGAGTTTTACCAGGAAAAGATTTATGTATCGGCCTCATTACCTACAACAAACACATCTTCAGAGAGCATATTGCATATTATGACCATTCCCATTGTGAAAGCTATCTTTCCAGTGAGTGACCATATCTGGCAAGATTACTGACACTAAAGATGGCGAAAACAAAATTGTTAAAGTACGCGTTCTCATGGTGTCCGGTTTTCTTTGGGTCTGCACCAGATTCCTGTCCTCCACCTTTACGTGTTATTTTTACTTAACATTTAATGTCCAGCTGCCACACCTTAAAGGTGTTGGGGTACAGTACAAAGAACAATAGAGCTGTACTTTAGCAAGTTTTTGATAGACTTTGGACAAAAAGAGGTTGTACTGTGCGCACATGTGGCAGACCACTGCAGTTCAGTACTTTTTATGGTCATACTTCTGCCTCCCACATTTTGTAAGGGCACCATTTTCCAGTAATGCCTCCCTAAAACTATTTGGAATAAATGAAATCTGCAATAGAAGTTGATTGAATTATTCCTTTTTAGTTTTCGCCTGAGACAACGAGCATGTGCTGTCAGCAAAATCTTTTGTTAACAAAAAAAAAAAGCTTAAAGAGCCTGCCCATTACTTACCATTGGTTAGCTTCTAGGTAACTCCTGTTTCCTTGCTTCTTATTGGTCATTGCCTCCTACTTCCTGCTGGCTCTTCAAGTGTTTGTCCCTGCTGTGGAGCATGGGCCAAGTATAGTTTCCTGGCTGCGGCCAGTGTCCTTCCAATGGCAGCAGCTTCGTGCAAGACTTAAAAAAACATTATTACATGCCTCTTTAGGAGTTTGTGTCTCCATTCAAACCCCCTCCCACCATCCGTACTCTTGCCCCCCACGCTGTCCCTCTCTCCATTGTGTTTCTGTTCCCTAGAGGTGGGTGAGTCACTGAAAGCTAGAGCCAGGTTTGAACCTGAAGCCTGGCCGTGGCTCAGCCCGAGGTCCTTTTGCAGCCTCCAGCCTATAAGGAGCCGAGCTTTCATGTGGCTTCTGCCTGCCTCCCTCCGCTACCCAGGATGAGGCATTATGGTCAGTTCTACCAACTGTGGAACTTGGAAACCGGGTTTGTATCTTGGCATCAGCTCAATTTCCTGTGATTATGGGCAAATCACTTAATCTCCCCATGCCTATAAACAATTCATGTGACCTTGTGTAATGTAACTGGCGTTCACGTAAAGCGCTCAGCCTTCGGGTTGAGTTCACAGTATGTTTAGAAACTGCACTAAGAAGTAAAAACAAAGCCTTAACAAAAGGAGAGACTAATACATACCCATTTACTAGCTGATTTGTACAAAGTAAAACCAGAAAACCTGGATATGACGCAGCTTCCTGGCTTATACTTTGTAATCTTAGACAAATGTTTTATTTCACCAAAACTGTTTTTTCATTATCGTGTATGAAATCACTTTCAAATATGTGGGTTCAAAATACCAGTTGAACAAAACTATCACTTTTAATAATTACTTCTCGGTGCCACATGCTAAAGAGAAACGCTTTTTAGAATTTTGGAGAGGCTATATCATATTTTACGTGATGTTTGTTGTCTTCTTTCTTTCTTTCTTTCTTTAAAATCTTTATTTCGGTTTGAAACAAACCATAAAAGTACATATACAATAAAAAACACAAGTTTGAGACACATTAGTTATAAACACATATCAGATAAGATGCCAAAAGTGCCAAAATATTGTATGTTCCATGCAGTGAAGTCAGGAAGGGAATGATACATTCATCACAGATGACCATTAACGGTCCATACAATCTCTTAACTTAATACTCAATTTTAAAAATTCTGTAATTTGGAGAATACTGTCACTATGCAGAAGTTGTAAATACATTAACGCTGGTCTGATCTGAGTAAAGTTAAGTTTTATTAAAAGGGTTACCAGGTAGCGCTTACGTGGGTATTCATAAAACCTACATAAAAATATAAAATGCATCATGTCCTGCCGAGACTTTCCGTCGCAGCCGCAGGGTGCTGCCCATTTATTACAAATATCCGTTTTAGGCCTAATCAACAGATGATGAAAAAGATTTAACCTAAACCTTGTTAACAAGAACTTTTCATGAGAGGTCAGTGAGCCCAGCAAATACGGCTCCATAGTTGCACATGTTTTCAGCATGACAAATTTTCTCACACTTTGTTTCTGAAGCTCCATTCCTTCCCTCTGGATCTTCTTATCCATGAGGAAGGCCCGTTTAATTAGCTCCAGATCCCCCTTTACAATCTGACTTGGGTGTTCAAACAAGTCCAAACGGCCAAGCCTTGCAAAGCTAGAGTTCAAATATTTTAACCATGGGGTGCCCATTGCCTTATCCTGAGACAAATAGTCCCGCACAATCAGATGTGTCAGTGGCATGTCCTGATTCAACCACAGTTTTAGCCAGCAGGTCAACGGGCGTAGGGAGAAAGTGTCACTTAAATATTGCATCCCCAGTTCTTCATGTACTACCAGATTCAACGTGCCCACAGGGACACACAGGAGACGCTTCATAAAAAAGTTTTCAGCAATCTGCAGTTGCTCACCGGTAACATATCCCCATATTTCACTACCATAGGCAGCGATTGCCACTGATTTTGCATTATAAAGTTTCAGCATAGCACTGGTAGGTTTTTTCCCCAGTTTCGATGCAAAATTAAAGATGGAAGCATTAATCCTGGCCAATTCCCCTTTCTTTTTTGCAAGCTGAGGGCCCCAATTAAGTTTAGTATCAAAAAGGACCCCAAGATACGAAAACGTTTTTGATGTGGGGATTACTACTTCCTCAATTTTAAAAGAGAAGTTCCTTCTTGGTTGTTGGCCAACTTGCATCACAAATGATTTCGAATTATTGACCAGGAGGTCTCTATCCGTCATGAACAGTTTAAAAGCATTTAGTAGTGCTTGAAGACCCCTCTCAGTTCTAGAGATTAAAACCGCATCATCTGCATATAAAAGTATGGGGATTCCCCGGCTGCCAACTCTAGGGCAGTCAGCTGGTACTTTCTGCAACACACTATCCAACTCATTAATATAAAAATTAAAAAGGAAGGGGGCCAGGATACATCCTTGGCGAACACCCTTACCTATGTCAAATTTTTTTGTTGTGCTCAAGTCTTGAGAATATCTCACGTTTGCTCTAGTGTTACTATGTAAATCAACAAGGAAGTCCACAATTCCACTATCTAGACCCTGCGCCCTCATGGATTGTCACAGCTTTCCCCTGTTTACACAGTCGAAAGCTGAGGACAAGTCCATGAAGGCGAGATGGACGGTACCCCTTCGAGCAACAGTGTACTTACTTAATATTAAAAAAAGGTTAAGGTACTGTGTTACTGTTGAGCGACCACTACAGAAACCATACTGGGCTATGGACATAATATTGGTTTCTGATGTCCAATCTGAAATTCTCTGCAGTAGGATTCTGCCTACAATTTTAAGCATAGAGTCTATTAATGAAATAGGTCTATAACAATGTGGGCTGCCTTTGTCCCCCTTCTTGAAGACCGGGACAATCGTAGAGACCCCCCATGATTGAGGGCAACCTGTTTTTACAGCAGCATTGAAGACAGACTCTAAAATGGGTGCCCAGAAACTTGGCTCGGACATAAATAAGTCGGGGGAATCCCGTCAGGACCGGGAGCTTTCCCAGCTGTTAGGCCCAGTATGCCCTCAGTAACCTCTCCTACATCAAAAACAAGTATTCCACCATTACTACAGGGGGTAAGATCAGAATTTGCGTCCGTCCGGCAGCAGTATAATTGCTTAAAGTGTGCTTCCCACCCCTCCTTTGAAATGTGGCGTTCCAGGCCGTCACCCGGCTCTTGAGCAAGGAAAGGTTTCTTCATTAACGCCCAGAATCTAGAGCTACACCGCAAAGTGGTGGGATCAAGAATCTCACTCCATGCCTCATTTCTTAAGGTTTCCTTGCGATTGCCAATGATAGATTTGTATTCGTTCCGACACCATTTAACTGTCGCCCTTACTCTTGGTTTAACCGCTAAAGCCAGCCTTAGATTACGTGCTGCTTTAGAACAGTCATGGTTAAACCATTTTGGACCCACAGTCTCTACCTTCCTTGCTGGGGCCGACAACAACTGGGACACCTTAAACGATAAATTTTGAAAAGCACTAAGGACCTTAGTCGGCTGTGACCCTTCATGAGTGCAGACCGTGATTTCATCTGCACAGGAGGCTTTAATATCTTTACATAACAGATCTGGGGTGATCTTAGACCATCTTAAGCGACGTCTCCCATCGATTGTGCTAACCCTCCCAGTGCTATTATTCCATCCTTCTTTAACTACCCAAGGACCCTTCAAGTGGACAGTGAGCGGGTTGTGATCACTAAATTCACTATCTTCAATATTAAAAGAGTCCACAAAGGACTGCATTGAAGAGGTGATTAGTATATAATCAATAAAAGATCCCCTCCCATGCCCCTTGAAGGTCGGGGTCACAAAACTCTTAGTGGGGTCCGTCAATGCCATAGTCAGCATTAAATCCAGGTCATTCAGCAGACAAAGTTCCCCCTCAGTCGTGTGTTCCAAATGGAGACCCTCTAGGCGTGCACACTGTAAATCCAAAATACTCTTCAAAAGGAGGTCGCCACAAGGGTGAACATTAAAATCCCCCATAATCATAAGGTTGTGGAGACAATCCTTCAAAGAGGTAGTAATAAAAGCGTTCAATGCAAGTATCTGACTAAAAACTGAGCATGCATTGACAGCATTATAAAAATTGACCAGACCGACCGTACAGTTTTCTCCAGTTAAAATTAAACCAATAATTCCAGAATTACATGTTATAACTCTGCGTATTTTACAAGATAATGCAACCGAAATGAACGTAACCATTCCCCCCTTAGATCTACCCCTGGTTGTTGCCGTTGCAGGGACATAATAAAATGCCTTATAACCTTCGAGGAAATAATCACATTCAACCGACCAGGTCTCCTGCAGACAGATAATCTGAAACTGCTTAATATACCTAGTCCAGTTGTCATCCTTCATTTTAGCACCCATTCCTGCAATATTCCAGGAAATTACATTGTTTTCAATAGATTTTACCGGTGTAATCTCCATACATCCTGCTTCTGCCAATCTCTCATTTCCCTGGTCCCCGAATTCCTCATGTCAGTCACATGCCTCCAGACCTGAGAGTGAATCGAATCTATTCTGTATTGCAATATTGAACCCATTCATACAATGGCTATCAACATTGTACAAATATGCCCCTTCAGGAACCGGAGGCTGGATAGATTTTAAAGGACTAATTTTTCTGGGATTAGCAGGGACTTTATTTAAGTGAGTATAAAAATAACCAAGTGGGCGTACACATACACTGTTTGCATCATAAACTAAGGAAGCCGCTCTTAATAGGACTGTTGCAACGTGTTGGGGATGTTTAAAATTTATAATGATACAATCCCCACTAGATGTCTTTCTGGACGGGCCAATCCAGTTCACCCTTCTCGTTGACAATATTTGATCAGAGTATGTGATTGGGAAGCCACATCTGGTATTTAACCATGATACAGTTTTATTTTTCAATGAATCATGGGATTCCCCATAGGACTGAACAGGGTGACAGTCACTAGGCGGGACATTTGTTAATACAGCGACATAAGGTGCACAATCAGAAGGCAAATTAATGTAACAACTTCTTTTTACTTGGGTGGTATCCGGCTTACCCCCTGGACCTGATATGGCCTGTTTCTTCTGGACAATTGGTGGTGTATGATCAGGTGAGGCAGTTTCAGTTATATGTAATTGCTGGCTAGTTTGCTGAGTGTTCATTCTACCAGTTCCCTGCCCCTCTCCCACAGAACCCTTGGCCAGAGCCTTAGGTCTACCAGCCGAGGCTGAGGCCAAGTGTGTAGATATCAATCCACCTAGTCTATTAACTTCAAGGGCGACGCTGTCCAATTTAGATGTCAAGGGTTTCATCAGCTCTTCTATCTTTGCCTCTATCTTGGCTTCTATAGTGTGAATCAATAGGGCAAATTGCTCCGGATTTATATTTATACCACCAGTATTATTACCTTCATACAAATTAATTCCAGTAGCGGGGCTATTGGGAGCGGATTGAACTATTTCTAATCTTTTTTTACTGTATTTCCCCCCGCGTTTGTGTTGTGACTTTCTGCAAGTTCTCACTGGTCTAGAGGCAGGCGGTGACTGCTCTGTAGCCTCGATAGGTGTATCGGGTAGATCTTCGTGCAGTTCAGCATAAACCTGTACTTCAGCTGTTATAACAGCCCTATTGCCCACGTCTGGGATATCCGGGATATTAACCCCAACTGAGGGCACCTCTAAGGGGGGAATATCTACGTCTGACACAGGTTGGCTCCCTCGCCCTAGCGAGGCCCTACGATCATTGTTAATTTGAGTCACCATTTTTACCAAATAGTTGTCCATGATGCCCAGCCCGGGTACAGGTTTATCAATTTTAGATTTAGACATCGTCCAGATTTGTTTTTACACTAGGATAATGTATGGATAAACAGGACAAAACTAACAAACTTTGAATACACTTTATACTAATAGAAAGGTTGAATGTCTCACTTGGTGAAATAAGTCCTTTTGACACACGACCAAAGTCTATGGCCCAGCCCAGCCTCCTCCGGCCTCTGAGGGCCTGAGAGGGCCCGCCCTTTGCCCGGGCTTAGCCCCGGGCGCTCCCGCGCGCTCCCGCGACGCGGGAAATGGCCTTTGCTTTTAAGCGCCACCTGGCGCGGTATTGCGGAATGCGACTTCCGGTCCCCGAGGCAGGGGCAGCTGGGTAATGTAGTTTTGGCCCCCTCGCTCTTCCCCACTCAGCGGCAGCACTCAGATTCTTCAAGGTGCAGCGGCGGAGGGAGAGCGGTTCCCAAAGCACGGGGCAAGGCAGCAAGAATACAATCCTTCAGGTTCAGCAATAAGTAGTTCTTGGAATACGTCCCCGCTCCACCGAAAATGGCCTTTGCTTTTAAGCGCCACCTGGCTCAGTATTGCGGAATGCGACTTCCGGTCCCCAAGGCAGGGGCAGCTGGGTAATGTAGTTTTGGCCCCCTCGCTCTCCCCCACTTAGTGGCAGCACTCAGATTCTTCAAGGTGCAGCGGCGGAGGGAGAGCGGTTCCCAAAGCACGGGGCAAGGCAGCAAGAATACAATCCTTCAGGTTCAGCAATAAGTAGTTCTTGGAATACGTTTGTTGTCTCATTCACAGGCTCGGCTCTCCCTGTTATTTTGTTGGTTCCCCCAGGGATAGCCAGGACGGGTTCCCCAGCGGTCCACAGCGCCGGGACGCCCCCGTTGGTGGGCAGCTGTGCGCTTTACAAGCTTACAACATTTACATTTACTGCTCCCTTCCTCCTCCCCCACACCTCCCTTGTGTTGCTTGCCCCCCCCACACTCCTCCCCATGTCTGTTGTGGTGCTGACCCACCCCCACGGTACCCTCCTGTCACCCACGAGAAACATCAAACAAAGCCAAAAAACTCACGCAGATATGAGTGCTATTTGGCTCTGTTTTAATGTTTTAGACATATTGCACAGCAATATAGGCTGCTGTGCAACATGGCTTAGAGGGGAAAAAAAAGTGCATAACGTGGTCAATGCTGGTGGCGTCATAGTGTTTTTGTTTTTTTAAACTTCAAGCCATGTTGTACAGTAACCCCCGCTGCTGTGCAACATGTTTAAAAAAAAAATCATTGACAACACCAATAGATCTAGTATAGGTGAAATCTATTGGCTTTTCCAATGCTAGTTTTCAATGTCATCCACAGCATCCAGACTTTACGTACTCGTGTTTACAGCTCCTGCTTTTCATCTGTATGAGACTTTCCTTAATTTACTCCTATTCAAATTGCAAAAGCCCTGAAGACACACATTCCTGTTTGTCCATCATGGTCACTCCTTGACCGTATGGAGGCAGCATGCTCCAGGTGAATAACCTTCAGAGGTGCCATGGTCTATATCTAGGTCACATCCAGTGTAGACTTCCTGTGTGAGAAGTAGTTTTTTTCCCCTCTTCCACGATGGATCAACCTATCTTCTGTCTGAATATACAGCTTTATTTAATAGACCACTACCAAAGATAGCAAGATCACGTCTGTAACACATTTGCCAGCTGTTGCCACAAGTAAGGTAAATGATGGGATTAGGTGAAAGCGGGCCTTTTACAACTTCCTTAAAGTATGTATGACAGTAGACTGTTTCAGCTCTTAGGGAAACCTCCAACTATTGGGCAACCCTTTTTTCACATTAAGACAGAATGGACACTGGATAGGAAGTCAACCCATCACAGATCATGGCCTCCTGAAAGCTATGTTTAATCTATTATTGGAAGCAGACACAGTGGCTTGTGAGATGTCAACATGACATCTCTTTGCTATGGCACTTTTATAAGGCAGCTAACTGCGGTATTTGGGCATTACTATAGACTAATTGTAAGTTTTAATGTAATCCCACCAAAAAGTCAGTCCATGTTTTGCTTGTTGTAGCACATTTATTTAATTGTTTATCTTGTATGGTAAATTTTATGGCAGGTTGCTGTCTCTGATGGAGTAGTATTTTTATGTTGACTACAGTCTGGTCGGTTATCTTAATCCTGCCACTGGCCAGTCACCGCTCAGTCAGTTGCCTTTCTCGCTCACCAGGACAGAATTATGGAATTTTCGATCTTGTGCCACTTTATAAGCACTTCAAAATGGCCGCCAGAGCACTATACTTAAGCTACCATGAGGTGTCACAACTAAACCCATGAAAGGTACAGAAGAAAAATGTGCCTGCCCCTTAAAGTTTTGGGGTGACTCTAGATATAGAAAATTATAAAGGTAATCCTGTGAATCTCCACTCAAGTTAGCTCCCCTTGTCAATGTACATGACAGTCACTTTAGCAAAAGCCCATAAAGGGTACAGGGCAAGATTGCTAAAAGGTGCCAGTGCAGGGAACCCTACTTTACGTTGTTCTGTGACATTTTGAAAGCCTGAATGGGGTGAAGAAGTATTCTAAAAATCAAGCTTATTTTTGTGGTAGTACATATAGTGTAGGAAAATACTGATATAAAATCACCGGAGCAAGGGTCTGTCTGCCCATTGCTGAATTTGTTTTTGCAATTTCAAACTGCCTTGCAGATGCGGGCATATCCTAAGGATTTAGTATAACCAGGGTTGCTTAAAATGCACCACTTGATACGGGCCTTGCCTCCTGTTCCTCCACTCCTACCTACCCCTAGCCCTTGATCCTTCTCTGTCCCCATCTATGTTCAGTCCTTACTCTCCCCCTTATTAACTCCTCCTTTCAGAGTGTTCAGACCGGATAACAAGACAAAAGACAGAGAGATTAAGGATGTCTTCCAACAGTGACTACCCTGTTTAGGCCTGTTGAGACCAGAACCTGTGCCCTTTTTCCACAACTACTGCCCTTTCATATTTTAGTCACTCTTTTCCCTTTTTGCTTATCTTAACACCTTCTTGCTAAAGGTGTCCATAGTCTGGCCACAAAGGGGCTCTGTTTTCTGTTCACATAATCCATAGTCCACTATTCCCATGGCTGATCTTGATTGGACCAAAGATTATTCCGGGCTGCACCTTAACAGGTCTTGGGTTTATCCCACAAACCATTTACCATGTGTCTGTCTCACTAACCGGTGGACTTCCTATAATCTTTACACACTCCCAGGTAGAAAACAAGTCATCAACGGCCATCTAGAATTCAGAAGAGCAATATCTGACCATTCCCAAAATCTAGACCAAACCGATTCTCAGACTACATGTCACTTTGGTTTGTGTACACATATCCCTTCACATACTGACCATGTGTAATAACACTTCAAGATGCAGTTTCTCCAAGTGTGGAGAGCAACTCTATGCCTGAAACATGGCACAAAAACATGCCACTCACAGGAAACTATTCTACCAATATTCCTCTCTGATCATGCACAAGAATCAGAGTAGCTACTTACTCAAACAACTAGAAAGAGGTTGGAGCTTCGACAGGAAGGAGGAAAGAGAGATTTAATTTGGCCAGGATTAGACAAACTGGTCAAGTGGGGGAAACTGGTAGCCATACCCAGGTGACCGGGTTCGAACATCTGCTGTGCAACTAAGCTACTAGATGGTGAGAATATAATGTTTTTTGGACAATTTTGTGAATTTATGTGCTGGGAGGCGGTATCAAAAGTGGTCATTGTAACCCAAAAATATCTTCATGCCCTGTCATTTATTACATGAAAAATGTATAAGAGAATTGCATGAATGCATGAGATTTGAAGATTTCATTTCTGGAACACCGAGTGCTCCCTGGCATTGGGGTGCCAACAAATCATACACCAGTGATCAGGAGGAAACACAGACACCATTAATTCTTTACCCTCTTATGTGAGACATCTGAAAAACCACCAATTAAAGTAGAGCAAGAAAAGACGCACAACTGAGTAAGCTGAGAATCTGGTGGCAGCATTTTCAGTATTTTGTGATATATCTGTACCATGAAGTCAAACAGATTCTTGTCTGCCAAGGAATCTTTAAAAAAAACGAAATTGGAATGCTCCTTTAGTGTTGCAAGACGGTGCTAATGGCAGAATGCCTGTTAGACAAATAATTCTAACAGAACATAATGTTCGAGGCATGTGTTATTGTAGATACAAATGCTATGCATACTCCTGGCTTCTACTGTTGGCCCCGGTGTGCAAGTTGTTTATTTTTGAAGAAGTCTTTCAAGTCACGAGGTACTGTGACTCCTCCACTTGGTGATAATGTGCATGGTCATCGACTCCATTGTTAGATTGTTTACTTTCCGCCATCGGGTTTGCATGTGTGCTCTGGGTCAATACCATCTCATTGCTCTTTTCAGTTCACACGGTTTCCTTCCCCCCTATTGCACTCGATTGCATCCAGGGACAGACTTTCACAACACCATTGCCTTCAGGCCATGGTCAGCACTGACAAACCACTTCAGACGCCCCACCCAGCTCTGGCTCAGTGCAGAAGAAGCCTTCGAGGCCAACCACTTCAGCGTGGGCTACTCCAACACCAGCACCGAGCCAACCCTCGGCTCCGACCAGAACCTCGGCGCCGAAACCGAAGGTACCTTCAGAGTCAAAGACTTCGGAGTTGACCAGCACAGTCGAACCGATTCCCCATAAGCTGCAGGAGGAGCTTGATTCAAGGCAAAAACATCTGATCATTCACCCCCACACAGGCCACATCCTTGTCTGACCTTCGGGCACTGCTGCTCCACCCTCCAAATGTCAGCTGATGTACAAGGAGACCTTGGACATTTCAATTCTGACAAAACAACAGAAGAAAGCGAATAAGGATACCAGCCTCTTGCCACATGTACAACCATCCTTGCACCCTGTTCTTCAGCCTTCGTCCTCCCCGTCTGCTTCACCAGGGGGCCCACTTGACATTAAGCCTCAGGGGTCTCAAGACTCTGAAACAAGTAGAGGTTGGGGGGGGGGGGGTGATGACACATTTGACACTCCTCCGCTGGGTGACCCATGGAACTTCTACGGTGTAGACTCGCCAGGGGACACAGATCCAGACCTTTACCCAGGTCATCAATTCCAGTGTCCTGTTACGCATTTGGCTCTGTATCTCTGACTTCATGCCAGAAGTTCAGCAGAACCTCTTAAACATGCCCTTTGATCAGCATCTCGTTGGTCCGCAAGTGGACAAAACCTTAGAGAAGATAAAAAAATATACGGAAACAGCCAAAGCGAGGGGGACACTTCAAACACCCACTCCTCGCGGCTCCTTTCACCACACCTGCCCAAACACTGCCAGGATTGAGTCCTTTTAGGCATTGCTCCCTTTCTTCTAACCAAATCAACAATGCAAAGTCAGAACAGTCATGCGCCTCCTAGGCATGATGGCCTCATGCATTGCCATTGTACCTCATTCCAGGCTTCACATGCGTCAATGTACAAGAATGCTTAGCACAATAGTGGTCTCAGGCAGAGGCTCATTGGAACGATCTAGTTTTGATCAGCCGCTGCACTTGTCGCTCTCTGTAGTTGTGGAACACCAACAACCTGTTACAGGGGCGGCCATTCCTCAACCCAGTTCCACAGATGATTGTGACAATGGACACTTCTCTTACGGGTTGGGGTGCACACTTACAAGATCCAGGGTCAGTGGGAACCCAAGCAGGGCCTCCACATCAACTAACTGAAACGTATAGCTGTTCACCTAGCATTGAAGGCTTTCCTACCTCACCAGCTAGGCAAGGTTGTTATTGTCTGGACGGACATAATGACAGTCATGTAGTATCTACAGAAGCAAGGGGACAACTGTCTCAGCTATCCCAGAGCATTTGGCATTGGGTTCTCCATCACAAAATGTATTTGCTAGCTGAGTATCTTCCGAAGATGGACAACAATTTTGCCAACATCCTCAGCAGAATGCAGCAAGAAGTCCACGAATGGGAACTCAACCCGCAAGTCCTCCTCCACTACTTCCACAGATGGGTTTCCCACAGATAGACCTGTTCACAAGAGTAGAACATGCCAAATGCCCAAACTTTGCCTTCAGGTTCCCACACCCACAGTCCAGTGTCAAAGCACTATGGATGAACTGGTCAGGGATATTTGACTACGCTTTTCCTGCTATCCCTATTTTTCCCTTTGTGGTTCGGAGGCTTCGGCAGATGTCCCTCACGCTCATCCTGGTGGCATCCACATGGGCCCGCCAGCCATGGTTCATAACTCTTCTCAAACTCTCTCTGGCTCCGCACAAGATGCTCCCAAACAAGCCAGACCTTCTTACACAGAACCATGGAGAAATCAGGCACCCAGATACCTCAACCTTGCGATCTGGATCCTGATGTCATAGAATTTGGATATCTTATTCTTCCACCTGAATGCATGAGCATTCTCAAGAATGCACACGTAAACCTACCACCCATACCTGCTATGCAGCCAAGTAAAAGATTTGTGAACTACTGTCACTCAAAGGATATTGATCCTTTGAAAGCTACAGTACAGGACATTGTCTGTTACTTCACGTGCAGGTTTCTGGTCCATATGATTGTACCTGACCAACATGGCTGCCTACCTTTAGTATAGGCAACACATCTCTAGCTTCAAAATACTGGTCATTAAAGCTTTCATGGAGAGTCTCAAAAGGGTCATTCCTCCCCGGGTCCCACTGAAACCCTCATGTAATCTTAACATTGTACTCACACAACTCACGGGCCCTCCATTTGAACTCCTCCACTCTTGCTCCTTCAATTCCTCTCTTGGAAGGTGGCATTTGTAGTTGCTATCACCTCACTCAGGCATGTTAGTGAGCTTCAGGCATTTACCCTAGAAGAACCTTTATTCCAAGTACATAGGGATAGGGTTGTCCTTCGCACCAACCCCAAATTCAACCCTAAGGTAGTGTCTCACTTCCACCTTAACCAGTCCATTGACCTTCCTGTTTTTGCCCACAACCTGATTCAGTTCCAGAATGGGTTCTTCATACTCTGGATGTAAAACAATCCCTCATTTACTATATTGATAGAACCAGACCATTTAGAAAGACATAACAACTTATTGTTGCTTTCTGTGAACAAAACAAAGGGAAAGATCTATCCAAGTCCGGCATTGCCAGATGGATAGTTAAATGCACCCAGACATGCTATAATGAAGCTAAAGAGGACTCTACCCACTACTCCTAGAGCACACTCTACTCAGAAGAAAGGAGGCTGTATGGCCTTTCTGGTGAACATCCCTATAGCTGATATATGTAAAGCAGCTATCTGGTCCACACTACACACTTTTATAAAACATTACTGTGTGGATGTCCTAATCCACCAATAAGCTAATGTTGGTCAGGAAGTTCTCTGTACACTCTTTCAGTATTCTGCAACACCGACTGGCTAGCCACCACTTTTAGGGAGGACTACTTTACAGTCTATGCACAGCATGTGTATCTACAGCCACACATGTCGCAAATGAAATATGTTACTTGCCATGCAAGCAACTGTTCATGGCATGTAGTGCTGTAGATTTGTATGCGCACACCCTCGGCCCCAGATGCCTATGGTTGTTGCAGTATCTTTTGCTATCTCTTTTTCCTCTTATGCTTGGACATTTCTCTGTCTACCAACACATCAAGAGTATAGGACATTGATTCAGAGAAACTGCACCTCCTCCTTGTCCACAATTTATATCAATTAAAAAAAAATATTAATTAGAGATCTGTGTGATTTCACTTAATACATCCGCTGCCCAGGGAAGTGAACATATGATAAAAAAGAATCCAAACACAACTAGTAATGTCTTCCTTTTTGACTGTGATCATGATGGGAGTGGTAGACCTGCAAGACTACTCGGTGCTTAACACAACACCGATTGGGGAGGTGGACTGGCCTGGACAGTTTGATTAATATAAGTTCCACTCTAGTTATTTGCCATGTTTGGACCTAGAAATAAATATTTGTTTAATCCATGGGATGGATTTTAAATGACTACAGGCCATGGATTCATATTGAATACATATCAGATTGCCCTAAAGAAGTCCAATCTTTGGATGAAATACATTGGCTGTGTTGTGCTGTAACCATTGGATGCTTTTACAAGTGCAAATAATAATTGAGAAAGTTGTCTTTGGAATCTGATTGGGACTTTTATCTTTTGTAGTGCATCACTAGTTGTGTTTGCAATATCTCTATATACTGCTTCACTTCACATTCCATCCTCACCCGCAGTGCAGGAAAACAATCTAACAATGTAGTTGATGACCATACACATCATCAGCAAGAGGAGGAGTCACAGTACTTCAAGACTCAAAAGACTTCTTTGAAGAAAAACAACTTGTACACATCTGGGCCCAATACTATATGGCAGGAGTATGCGCAGCATGTGAGTCTACAGCACTACATGCCACAAACAGATACTTACAGGTTAAGATACATTTCTATACCAAGGTTGAAAGGCTCTTCTGGGGCTGCCAAGCTATGCTAATAGCAGAATATGTACTAGACAAATAACTTACTCACAGGCCTCACTCCTTGTGTCTCATTGAAGAGGGTCTCACACTCTACTAATCGTAATGTGCTCCTAGTGCTTCCTTGTGCATAGGTTTCCATATGATCCATCTAGAGACGGGTGTTTGCTGCACTGGGGCAAAGGTACACTTCAGACTCTTGCGAGAGTGTAACCATCTTGGGCATGGCTTAGTATTTAAGCAATGCCCCTTCTTCTTTGCCCATACTATTTATTTGGTTTCTTTGGAAGGAAGCTCATCTCTGAGGTCTCTAAAGAACTAGCTTGGCGTCTGTAGGAAAATGCCCCCATTTTGCATGGCTACCACCTCCACTTTTTGCCTGACACATGATGCATTTTTCACTTGGTGTGCCGTGGGTCCCTGCCAATCAGGCTCCCAGGGCCTGTGTTCTTTCCCAAAGCTGTACTTCTGTACCCACAATTGGCACATCTCTGGCCACAGCTAATCGCCTTGTAAAAGGTACCATGGGTATCAAGGGCACTGTGAAAGACACACAATTGATGGACGGAATGCAGAACAAATCAAAACATTCACCCCCAGTCAATAGATCTGGGTTAAATCCATCATTCTTTTGCTCACCATGCCACCCCAGTTTAGACCTGGCCATATGTAAATCTGTCTTGACCCTGTGCCTCACGGGAACAGTCCAGCCCGAACTGCCAAGCCAGGTCCTCCCTGGACCGGAAACAAGCATCCTAGGACTGGTTTCGGGGTATCAAGGGCACTGTGACCAGGGAAGGCCGCTAAGGACTTCAGCACCTATTGTGCCACCCTTAGAGGCCTTGCACCTTAACATCCACACAATGCCATTGCATGCTGTGTATTTCGGTGCAGAGAAAAGTGAAGAGTCGACATGGCCTGCAACCCACTGCCTGGGGCCTAGGTAAGTCACCCCTCTAGCAGGGTGCACTAGCCCCAGGTGAGGGTACAGTGGCATGAGCCCTAGACCCCTACAGTGTCTAAGTCAATTCTTAGACATTCTAAGTGTAGAAAAGCCATAAAGGGTATATGGTCTGGGAGTTGGTCATTACGAACTCCACAGCTTCATAATGGCTTTAATAAAACCTGTGAAGTTTGGTAGCAAACCTTTCAGCACATTAAACCCACACTGATGCCAGTATGGGATTAAATGTAAAATGCACATAGTGGGCATCTTAGAGATGCCCCCTGAAAAACGACCAGCCCTGGTGCGGTTCCTGAATGGCTGCCTGCCATTTGCTACCACCAGACAGGTTTCTGGACCCCGGGGTAGAAAGCCTCCACTCTCTCATTCCAGAAACAACGCCATCTTGGACACAGGTGTCATGCCTCCTCACCCAAGATGGGTTGGGTCCACAAAAAGGGAAGCTTCTAACGGTTGGTGCCTTTTTACGCTGTCCCTGCCTTTTGCTTCCCCTAGCAACTGGCTTCTACCGGTTCTGACCTCCCTTTGGGTAGGAGAATCGGCGGGAAAACCAAGCTAGGAGGAGATGTGCCCACCTTTGCCAACCCCACCCCTCAGGTGGGGGAGACGAGGTGAAGCACACATAGCAGTCCCCTCCATATTGGAGATGAGGGGACCCAACCAATTAGGAAGTGGCTCATGCCCCCCTCCCACTGGAAGGTGGCATATAGGGGGTGTACTCACCGAAGGAAGAGACCCATTGGTCCCGACCTTCACACCCCTGTAACACCCCTAAATTTAATATTTAGGGGCGACCCGCACCTTGATTCAAGGAAGAAAGAAGAAGGACCGTACAGCCATTCTGACCCAGGAAGAAGAGGACACCTACTGTTTTGGCTCCAGCCGTACCGGCTGGTCCTGACTCCGACCTACCTAGAGCGAAGTAACCAGCGTGTCCAGCTGCCCCCCAGAGTCTGGAGGACCTGCCCTGCACCCACCTTACAGATTCTGTCTCTAGTAAGCACCGGATTTGCTTACCAAAGACTCCGAGACCAGAACCCAGACCCAAATGGCTCTGCGGTCCTGCACCACTCTGCACCCGACACCCACGGCCCGAGATCGAGTGGCCCAACCCCACGAGGATGTCTCCCCAGTGATCCTGACCTGGCATCTTGTGATCCCGACCTCCCTCAAGCTTTAAGACGAGGCCTGCATTCTCAACTTGAGGGTCCCGCCGACCGCGACCGAAGTTGGTAAGAAGCCTGATGTCAAAAGACACCCCTGCATCAGACGCCCCACGCCTTTGGATGGCCCAACCAACAGTTTCCCGGCATCCCCCAAGAACCCAACTTACCCCTCCAGCCGGTGTTCGCCTTCAGGAAGTCTTTCTGCCAGAGCCTGCAGCCTCTTTGCTGAACCGGAGCTCTCCATTGGAATCCACAGGGTCCCCGACGTCTTCTTGGCACACTGCACCCGGCTGCCCCGGTGCAGCTAGTGGTGCATCTCCTGTGCTGATTGTTGGCCCCTGCAGTGCCGACCTTAAACCCAGGAGCTTTGCTCCCACACCCGAGTGGTCTGCTTGTAAGCTGTCCCTGACCAAAGGCCCTCTAAGCCCCATTGGCTAACGTTCGGTCCCTGCACTCTGCAGAAGTCCGCCCCAGTTACGCTAGTGGTGCAATTTGAGTGCCTAGCTAGAGCTTGGGAACCTTAGTCCCAACCCCCAAAACTCCCACTCATATGTCATTTACCTACCTGAGAAACCGCTAACACTTTTTCCCCATAGGAACCAATGTTGTGATGTTTTGTTCTTGAAAATGTTGAGCTGAACTTTGTATGAAAGAAATAGTAACTAAACTGCAAACCTTAAAAAAGTCTTACTTACCTTGTATTGTGAGATCCCCGGTGTGGTATTTAGGCATACCACCCGAGTAGTTGATGTAATCCAAAAGTAATCTTAAAGTATTTCAACAGTAATTACTGTGCAATTTAAACTGTTTTGAAAGCCAAGGCAAACCTGTAATGATTGCAAATTCAACCACAAATGTTCTTCCTTGTAAATTCTTGCATGTGAGAGTATATGTCACTTACCTGTGCCTAGTCCTGCATGGTTCTAAAAATAAAACATAAGTGTACCTTTTTTATACTTACCTAATTGGTCTGGATTCAGTCTCTGAGTGTGTGCTATCAGTCTTAAGTGAGTGAATACAATAAATGCTTAACAGACCCTCTGGATAAGCCTAACTGCTCGCCCACACTACCACAAAGGGAGCTGTTAGTACTTACCTAATTTAGCCTCTGCTATACCTCTGGGGACTCCCTAGACTCTGTGCACACTATACCTTACTTTAGTATAGTTTATACTGAGCCAGCTTCCTACAGCATCATCAATCACAGTAACAGAAACACTCAGGCGCCATTTAGAATGTTACTTATGCTTGATATTTACTATAGTTTGCTATCTGCGAATGAAAATCTTCTCAAACTCCATAATCCTAAAAGTATGAGAAGTCAACACTAGTATGTTTGTATGTGTGGGTGAGGAGTTTTACTATAAACAAAAGGCCATAATTGGAACTTAGCAGACAGAGTATTATGTTTCAGTCCACACTACCTTTTGCAGAATACAGGTACAATAAAAATCAATATTACAAATAGGTTGTATTGAGGTAAAAAAAGAGTCAAAGAATAATTCTAATTTCCGTTATACATGTTTTGGAAGGACTCACAAGCATTTCTTTTTGTACAAGGCAAATGGGAATTACAAGTATAATAATAGGACTATTCCAGGATTATCAAGCACGGCGTTAACATTATCGCCGCTTTAGCGGCAGAAAACTGCCGCTAAAGCGGCGATAATGGGCTTGATAATATGCCGCAGAGAATCCCAATTGAAGCCCAGGTTGACACCAGAACATGGGCTTCTATGGGAATTCTCAAGGGCATATTATCAAGCCCATTATCGCTGCTTTAGCGGCAGGTTTCTGCCGCTAAAGTGGCGATAATTTTAACGCCGTTTCTTGATAATATGCCCCTTAGTGTGTTACAGCAGATCAAACTATGGACAGTAATACTTCTATACATTATCCCAACATATATTCTAGAGTGCTGAACATAAGCGATCTGGGCTAGTCTTACAGCATTGACTGAATGTAAATAGAGGTGTAGAACCAAGAAAAGCCCACCTCAAGGAGGAGTGGGGGCTTGGCGGTGCAGGAATCACCCGAGTCTACTCTTACCCTCCTTATATAATAAAGTGGACCCGGAAACCTTTGTCTGCAGAGAGAACCACCTTTATTACAATAGCTCAGGCTATGGAACAGAGTCCCAAGCTAGTCAGAGACAATACCCAGGAGGCTGCTGCTTTACTCCACAGCGAACAAGCCTTATATACATTTTTAACCCACTCTTTTGGTATTCAGTCCATTGTTCAATCAGGGCGGTGTTTGCAGTTGATAACCTGATCAAGGCGATGTTTGTAGTTGATGACCTGATCAAGGCGATGTTTGTAGTTGATGACCTGATCAAGGCGGTGTTTGTAGTTGATAACCTGATCAAGGCGATGTTTGTAGTTGATGACCCGATCAAGGCGGTGTTTGTAGTTGATGACCTGATCAAGGCGGTGTTTGTAGTTGATGACCTGATCAAGGCTCGGCATTCAGACCATTGTTCAATCAGCTTGATCAAGGCTCTGCATTCAGATCATTGTTCAATCAGATTGATCAAGGCTCGGTCAGGCAGACCATTGTCCAGATAACCTGATCAAGGTGTCAAGGATGTTTACCAAGCAGGAAGCAGAAGATGAAAAACAAGCTTGTTTACATAGGGCGTAGGTGTCTCATGGCTTTCTGTTGATGAATTGGCTAACTGCAAAAAACAGGGGGACTTGGGTATGCGATAGTTTTGAGCGTCAGCAGAAGTGGAGGCTGTAGGCAGGGTTTTGTCACGAGATGGCAAGGAATGGAGGAATGTAAGGAAATTAATAGAACCTAGTAAAAACTCATTTTCTTCAGAGGATTGCGGGGAGGACAGCAGACACTTAAATGACCTTCTGTGATGGTCTCTTAATTAAATATGCCTCCTTTGTTCTGTCCCATTCCCCTCTTCCCTTGCCCGCATGCTTGTGATTACTGTGTTTCATCAAGAAGTCAGTGATAAAGAGAGATAGTCTCAGTTCAGAAGATCCATATACCCTGCCACAGGTTCTGGCTTTAAGGTAAGCGCTTCAGATTGTGACACGTTCAGTAATTCCCTTTCAAGTGGATACTCTAGCGATAGAATTCCCACCTTGTGCATCTCCCCAAATGCCTAACTGGCTCCCAAAAACTCTGCAATAAGTCCTATGTGTCAGTAGGTGGCACCATCACCTCAATCATGACTTGATCCGGCCTACGGACATGACGACACAGAGCCACAAATAGACACCACCCTTGTGTGCTGACGTCAGTTGTACCCTATTTTACATTGTACACAAAACAAACCTGGAACCGTATTACTCCTGAAAGACTACTCCATCGAACGATGTAGGTGGGCAGATGAGTGGTGCGGTATTCGCAGTTCGATTGAGTATCCACCACAACGAGCATTTCAAAAGGTAGGTAACTTATTATTCTAATAGATACTTCTAACTGCAGATTACTTGTGAATCAGTACCAAAGCAGTATCCCCTTGAAGGAATTATTTCTGAAGAATGGACTCATCAAGAAGTCCTGCAGTACTGGGAAGGCAAAATGGCTGTCCCTGCAGACTTGAGAATTGATGCAGTGAAGCCTGGTGAAAGTATGGACAGATGCCCACATGGCGACCTGGAAAATGTCCAAAATTCGAATACCTCTAGCTAGGGTTGTGGTGGGGTCTTTCACCACGGTGGAACAAGCCATATGACCCTTAGGTGGGTCCTTCTTAGCCAAGGCATAATACTGTTGGATGCAAAGGGCAATCCATCTTGATATGGTACCTTTCTGAATCAACTTTCCTTTCTTCGCACTGGAGAACCCAACAAATAATTGATTGTTAACAATGTACTCCTAAATCATATCAATGAAGAAACAAAGAGAACGTTGTGGGCCCGCTCGGTATAGCTCTGCCTCCTCTTTATATAGAGGGGATAGATGCCTGGGACATGATAGGCTGCCCCATATGGAAGGATGACATCAATTTCAGATGAAAGGATGTACATGTTCTAAGGACCAGCTTGTCAGGGAAAAAATAATATATGGATGATGCACTGGCAAGGGCTGCAGCTTCCTAATACGATAGGCAAAAGTGATGACATTAGAAATACACTTTTCAGGGTCAAGAACCTCAGGGAACAGCTGTGGGGAGAGGCTTGAAGGGAGCACACATCAAAAAGGTTAGATGTAAATTATGGTCCTACTGCAGCATAGTGAAAGAGTGGAGGGGGGCAGGGGTAAGATATGTGAAAGCCCTTTTAAAAAACACATCACATCTGGTGATTTGATAATGATGGCTGGTTGGACAAACAAAGAAAGGCCAGAAGGATTGATAACTAAACCGTAACTGTGCCCATAGCAAAGACTTGCTGGGCCAAAGACAAAACAAACAACTGAACAACAGATTGTTTTGCCTGGAGAGGATCGACTCGCTTCTGTTCACACCAGGTGACAAATTTACCACAGCGGTTCAAATACAGACTTGGTAGAGGGGCAGCAACCAGAATGGCATCCGCCATTTCTGGAGAAAGATTGAACCCTCCTAGGTGGATCCGTTCAATTTTCACCCATCGAGGTGTAGATTATGGAACAAAACTATGCCCTGCTGCTTAGGTAACAGAACCTCCTGTAGTGGAGGGCATATACTCAGTGTCAGGATTTCTGCATACCAGACTCTGAGTTAAGTCCGGGGCTATTAGAATGAGCTACGCTTCGTTCAACCTTACAATTTCATCACCTGCAGTAACAGACACAGAGGTGGCAAGACGTAAATGAGGTTTAAGTTGCACTGAGGGCAGAATGCATCTCCTAAAAACCCTTGAGGGGTTAACTCAAGGGTAAGAGCGCAAAACTGGGTAGTGAGTGCTTTTGGAGGTGGCATAAAGGTCTACCAGCGGCGCGCCCCACTGTGTGAAGATGCTAGTCCCACTTTTCGGTGCAGACGCCACTAGGGCTCTGCAAGATGACACCTGTTGAGGTTGTCTAGCCTGATGTTGCAGGATCCTGCTAGATGAACGACCGCCAGTTAGAACCTGTGAAGTGGAAGCCAAAGCTACAACTTCAGTGTCTCCAGACAGATGATCGGTGATCCGAGGGTTTCTTCCTTGTTACAATACTACACAGCGGTTGTGTTGTTTATCAGAACCTAGATCAACCTGCTCTTTGTAGTCAGGCAAAAGGGCCTCTAGAGCCAGTCGAATGGCATGCAGCTCTTAAGATTAATGTGGTGGCACTGCTCCACTGGAGACTGGAGGCCTCTGATCCCCACATTATCCTGGTGACCTTCCAAAAAAAGAAACAGTGCTTACATTACCACCATGACGTCTGAACCTGGTAAGGAGAATGGTCTGTTGCAGGTCAGATTGGTGTAGATTATCTACAACCAAAGCACTGAGCCATCTCGTCAGAGGTACTGATCTTGTCCAAGAGGCTTCCCCAATGTTGGCCCCACTTCACTTGTAGGTTCATTTGAAGGGCCCGCAGGTGCCACTGAGTGTGAGGCACCAGCAGGGTGCAAGATGCTCAGAACCATCAAGGCTGGAATAGGGTCATAGCCTGAATATCCAGAAGAACAGCAGTTGGAAAAGCCTTCAGAGCGACCATGTACATAACAGTAGTATCTGTGGAGGCTCAAAAGTGGAACTGGGACTTGGACTTGCTGATTGAAAACCCCAGGGTTAACAGCCAATGTCGGTACTCTGAGAATAACTGAGCAAACACCTCCTTCACCTGCTAGGCGGGTCCACCCTCTATAATAAGCAATACTAACATTGGCCTCACAACCGCCCTGTGACTATCTTAGATAACATTCTCGACTGGATCTGACTGAGTATGCCCAAATCTCTACTATTGGGACTTGGAGCTCACGCAATAGTATTTCTCAGGCTTCAGTTGTGTATTTAATACTTTTAAGCCCTACATCACTTCTGTGGTCCTCTGACAGAACTGATGCCTCATGTCATTGATATATAAATAAATGCACGTATAGCACCTACCTTTTGGCCAGAGTGGAACAAATCGCACTTGTGTGTGCCACAACCCACCAGGAGGCAGAGCTCACTGTTGGTTCACAAGATAAAGTGTGCTTTAATAAAGTTTTCAAACTTTGATGGTGCTGGCACCAGAAAAAACCCAGCGTAGCCAGATTTTTAATAGCTCCTCCATATCACCCTTTGGCTCCTTTCATAAAATTTAATTTTCTCTGCTGGCCAGTTTGGCGTAGGGCCCTTCAACTGGACTGTTAAGTTATTGCTTACGCAGTAAGGGTCGGCAACATAATTCCATAATGGACCTGAATTCTCCTGTCCACCTCATTCGGTTCTGTCTCCAAGAAACGAGTGTTGTTGCCCCGTGCACACTGACAACCTCCCCCAACAAAGCTTATGTGTATGTTTGGTACGTACAAGCAGTGTTATAAACACAAAAAGAAAGGGAAACAATATAAGTACAAATGAGGATAAACGTATAGCTCAACTTAAGGTGCTATGTACTGATTGATAAACGTCACCTAGAGTGTCACCACCTTTGTCCTTGTACCCATGTATATACCGTGGGCTGTTCACTGAGGGCCTTCATAAAGCCCACATTGAAAGGAAAAAAATCTTCTCCTGTAGGTTTTCTACCAAGTTTGGAATAATATTCCATCGTTTGTGGAGTTCACAAAGAATCTTGGTAGTACCTCTGAAAGTCTAAACAGGTAGTTCCAGGAGTACTTCGAAAACGTACTCTTGACGGTTTTCTACCATATGGAAAATCTGCTTGAATAAATGTTGTCGAAATTTGAACTTCCATTTGTGTGTTTTTTTTATCTTTCCACCACAAAGGAGTAAATATTTTCCCAGTTGGAATCCCCTAGCACTACACCCCTTTGTAATATTGGGGTTGCCCCTTCTCTGTTATAGAAAAGTAGTTCGTTACTCCTTGCGCCTTTACACGTGTTTCCAGGGTAGGAAAATTGTGAATCTACAACAGTAAAAAGCTGATGATTTTCCACCATCATCAGCGCAATTTACAATTGTGAAATGTACTATCACCACTTTTTTTTCTTATACCTAAGTAACACTCAGGTGTACACGATCCTTTCTGTGAGTCCTGAGAGCTCCAAGCTCCGCGTGGAGAGGTGGGAACAGAACCGGCATGCATCTGGCTCGGTTGATTTCGTTTCATACTCTGGGATAACTTCCCATCCTTCCTGATTAAGCGCTCACTGTTAATTAGACCTGAGGGTTTTAGAAAGCCTGTCTCAAGTTAACCATCCTGGATTTATCTCTGTGAAGGGGGAACAAGGCTGCGAAGCTGCTGGCTCGGCATTTCTGTGGAACGAGGTTGTGACTAATAGAAAGAAATGGCGGCGGATCTACCCCTCGCCTATGAGCGCCCTTGGTAATTACCGTCAGCCCAGCACTTCCCGAGGAACGCTGCGATTTGAAGCCGCACGTGTCGACGCGGTTTACGTTCCAACACCTGGTACAGTATTTTTTTTATATTTCTCAAAACTTCGGATATTTTAAGTCTGAGATTTCCTCACGTATGTTTCTTGCCTACGTTAAATTAATTTTCAAATAATTCCAGTAGTACGCCTTTAATGGTCAGACTGCGCCACCTTCCCAGCAGTACGCACGATTCTAATCCCTTATACGCACGTTTCCATAAGCAGAAATGTAATGATAAAGTTCTGCTCTAATTTTTTTTGTTTCAACCTATGGAAAATACTTTTTCCCTTTGAAAAAGCCCATTACCTCTTCGTCCGTCTTCCTGGATGCAGTCCTTATGCATGATACTTCTCCTTTCTGGCAGAACCAATTCCCTAGCTGAAACCCAAAAAGTTCCTCCAAGATGGACCCTGTTACCCATGAGCCACCACAAAAGGGAGGGACAAACTAAGCACTTCCTCCTGTAACATACCATGCCAAAAGACACAAGAAAGCAGAAAATGGTCAACTGCCATGCCGGGTGGGAGCACTGCATCCAGGAATACCAGGACTCGGAGTAATGAAGATTACCAGTAAGTAACCAGGGCATTCCCATCCTAATTAGCTTCAGCTAAGCCAATAGGTTTTGCCTCTACAGGAGCTATTGGCTTTGCCAATGTCTTTTAGCCATGTTGTACAGCAGAGTAGAGTGGCATGGCATAGAGGGTCTTGGTTGGTGTACCTTACAGTGTAGTGGCGTAGAGTAGGGTGCAATGGCATAAGGTACAGAACAGTGGCATAAAGTACAGGGTAGGGAGTGGGAGGGAAAAGAAGTAACATGGAAAGGTGGGCGGGAATAGAAGCTACATAGACGGAGCTATGGGAGACGGACAGAAAACACAAGCAGTCATATGGAGTGCTTTAACACAAAGGAAAAAGTAACTCCAAAAATGGGAGCAGTGGATGGGGGCAAGTACTTGGTAAATGCTCCAGGGGAGGACCAAACACAAGAGAACATGATGCCTGCATGCCGTGACAAACAGGGACGAAGGAAATGAGAGCAATCTGAAGCTAAGAAATTCGAAACATGTCTTGCATGCACTGTGTAGGCGAAACCTTAAAAGAAGATATCCTATTAAAAATATTCTGACCACAACTCTGCTTGTTTGAAACAAATCCATCGACTTTTAGTGGAGCAGAAAAAGTCATTAAATTTTGCACTATTTACAGAGACACAATGAGAAAGCATATTAGAGCGCTTTGAGGGAACAACCTTGCACTTGCAAGAAGCATGCAGGAAGTACTGACCTTTGGCTTTCTAACTTTGGAATTTCCTAAAAAACATTTAAAAAAATTCCATTTTCTCTCTCTATCTCTCTATCTCTCTCTATCTCTCTCTCATATACAGTCCCTAGTTGCCTTCCACTTGAGAGAGAAAGAATTTATAAAAAGAAGAAAACAAAAAGGTCCACACTCTACAAAAACAAATGCAGGGCATACCACCACACAGCAGACAGGTTAGAACTCCGAGTCCTCCACTTGAGGTGCACGAGCCACCAAAAGCTCGAGCTAGATGCCTGACTCTGGCTCAGATTGAGGTCATCTTCGACCCTCACGCCAACAACAATCAGGCTTCTGTCTGCAGCAACATTCTAACCTCATGCATCAAGAACTGAAGACCATGCATTAACATTTGATTTAAAATAGAAGGCTGGGAAAAAACCTCAAGTTGTTGCCGAGCTGCACAGTATGAAACAATAAAACCTGTGATCAATCCTGCCTGCGCTGATCACAAATTGTGTGATTCTCGGCAAATATTTCATTTTACCAAGCCTCCTTTCAATCACCATCAGAGTACCTTCAAATATATAAGTTCAGGGTTTGCGCTCTGCAAGAAAACTCAGGTTTGATTTATATGTTATAATGTTGCTCAGTCCATAAGTATTTAGGCCAAATGTATGGTATACATGACAACTGACTGCCTCTAATGGCATTGTTGTGTGCAGAAACGTTTTAAAATTCATGTTTAAAACTATCACCTTTAGTGAATACCTCTCAATGTGGGGATATAATCTGATGTACTAAAGTTAAGCGCTTCCAATGTGTTTAAGAAATACACTTGTTTGAATTTTGAAGGGACTTTAATATTTGTTCATGATGTTTGTTGTATAGTTTACGTAAAAAATATGGTCAGGGTTCAGTTCCTGTAGGGCCTTCTAGAGCCAAGCCAGACCCTTGGCTCGGCTCTCCCTGTTATTGTGTTGGCAAGCCCACTTCTTTCCTCCACCAATAGTCACTTCTCCTGTGACAGGGTCTATGGAACAGATCCCACTCCCATTGACTTTGAAGCGCTATGAAGTGGCTGCAAGACAATAAGCTCGGCCTTTGCAAGTGAAAATCTATCATAAAGACCTCATCTTGGGCAGACACTAATTATCTAAAGGCTCATAAATGAACCTTATGAAATTTGAAGTACTTCTAAGCTGACGACCTGACTTTTCGTATAAGCACCTTGGGGACCACACACCTACATACCTGCTCAAGTGCCTGGATACCCTCTTGTGTGATTAGTGTGCTATACAAATCAACATAACATAACATTACCATGATGTTCACTCATTTTCAAAGCACTGGCTGCCAACAGATACTATTTTAAGGGTGTGTTGACGAGCCAAACAGAATGCAATTAACACGTACAGGTCATGCACTTCACAGAAATCTTCTGGCCGCCTCCTATTCCATCAACTCAATAACTAGAACCACACTTTATTTTTTTTTTTTTTTAAATTTGTTTATTAAAGTTTTCAGTACCATACAGCGTATTGGCGTAATAAACATTGTACTCTACAACCATGAGAAAACAGTAACACACAAAAAAAAAAACACTTCGAAAGAAAAGGGGCACAGTAGCGACCAGAAATCACAATAAGCATGGTGATGCAATCTCGCATCGGTGGCGCAATACCAGTATATTGAGGAAGACGATGACACATTAGCATAGATCAGCAGTCAACACTACACATTATCAGCGTGAGTCTGGAGTAGCAAATATTCCCGGAGAGGGGTCCAAATGTCATTTGGTCTGGATGCGACCGGCAGTTCCTCTGCATACAATTCTAATTGCTCACGGCAGTAGATCAAGTCCTTCATCCAATCGGCAAGTTTTGGGCCAAACTTACTGTCCCAAGTAAACAGCAGGAGTGCAACTCTAACAAACTTGCCCACATTGGCCCTGACCTGAGGGACAAAGCCAAGGAGGCATTCCAGGGGCGTGCCTCTAAGAACAATACCTGTCATGGCATGTAGGCGTGCAACAACAAGTTCCCAAAATTGAAAGACTGTGGCACGCTGCCAGGCAAGGTGGGCAAAATCAGCATTCCCTGTACCACTGCGCTTACACTTGTCAGAATCTCTGAGGTCCATTTTATACAATTTAACAGGGGTATGATACATTTGATGGATGAATTTAAAATGGATTATGCGCAAGTTGCCGTTTGGTGTGAGGCAGCCCGTTAACATGCAAATTTGTTCTCATTCTTTCATAGTGATTTGAGGGGCTATGAATGTGTTCCAGCGCACTAGACTAAGATCCGGCTCACAGATCGTTTCAGCCTGCACTCTCTTGAATAGTTTAGTAATTAGTTTTTCTTGGATGGGGCTACCAGCAAGAGTTGGAGTGATTGAAGTACAGCAGGTTCGGCAGGGAAGTCAGGGTAATGAACCCTCAGCGCGCGCTTTAGGCGGTAACAGGAGTATTGAAACAGGAATGTAGGATTCTGGATGTATGCTAGGTCCTCCTCAGTAACCTAACTACCCCCCTGGAATAAATCTCTCATGTGTGTGATGCCAGCCTCCTTTAGAGCCGTTAGAGGCCCTTTTTCCCACGCGACAGACAAGGCCGCGTGACCAGCCAGGGGTAATGCAGGGGCATACAGGGGGAGTTTATGCGCGCGCTTTCCTATCGCCTGCCAGGCTGCAATAGTGGTATCAATAGTGTTGATGTCAGATCTAGGCGTATTTCAATGAGTGTGAGTCAGAATGCCCCCGAGTGGCACGGGGTGCGAATCTCCGTCCTCTACCGCTAAATGCGGAATATAATTATGTGTCCGGAACCAATAGTAGGCATATTGCGCCTGTGCACACAAATAGTAGACATAAAAGTCAGGCGCAGCAAACCCCCCTTTATCATATCCGAGCGACAGTGTATGCCAACTTATTCTGGGCTGTTTACCCCCCCACACCAGTCGTAATAGCTGTGTTTGCACTGTTTTAAAAAAATGCTTGGTAAGTTTGATTGGAATGTTGCAGAACAAGTATAGAAATCGCGAGAGGATAATCGTTTTAATGACTGCAACACGATCTGCAAGGGACAATGGGAGATGGGACCACCTGTCCACTTGTTGTACCAGAGTGCTATAAGCTGGACCATAGTTTTCCCTTATCACAGTGACAGGGTCGCAATGTACCCAGACCCCAAGATATTTAACCGGGTCCGCGGACCACACTAAAGGATATTCAAGTTGAGGCTGGGTCGTAATCAGTGTCAATGGAATGATAACCGATTTTTCCCAATTAATAAGGAGTCCAGAGAAGAGGCCAAATTTGATATATTCTCGTATGATCGGAGATAGATGTATTTGAGGATCACGGATGAAAAGGACCATATCGTCCGCGTACAACTAGAACCACACTTCTGCTAACATCTGCCGATGTCTAGAGGCACCGCGACCTGACAAGGAAGCAAGCACTGCACACTCTGCTCCACTGCAGTGCATCCCACTGCAGAAGACAATGTGCCTGTCCAAAAGAAGGAAAGGCAATATCGCTTCAGCACTAAGCGTGTGCCCTCCATGCATTATCCAAATGGAGAGCACATTGCACTATGTAATCGGATGTACTACATCCAGGCCTGGGGTAGCCCCACCAAACCCATCCAAACTTTATTGCCTTGCCCATACACGATGTATGACAGAATATCAGCTGCACGACAAGTGGCAGAGATGAGGCTGCAGTAAATCGTAGACAATCCTTTAAAGACCTATTGCATGCATCAACTCAAAACTAGATTGTGAGAAATTTGGATACACATTAATGCCAAAATACCTAATGAAAGCGTCTTGCAATTTGAGCGCCCTTGAGATAAATTGAGATAAATGAATAACCCAAGCGTCTGCTGTACTGACGTTCAGGGGCCGATTTGAATTCTCACACGGCAAACTCAGCCTTGTATCCTTCAAAGGTTTAAGAATTGAGTATCTTGAGGTGGGTTAATTGTAACACATTGTTTTGTGTTCAACGAAACACCTAAATATGCGGTATTACATGACAAAGTTTCTACGACGGTCAACCTACATTGGCGCTAGGCTGCTGAAACGGTGCCATAGCGGAAAGAAAGGACAGGAATGCACCGTATTGCTTAAATACTGGGTATTCCTGCCCTTTCACTTTGGCGTAGGACAACACAGCAAGGTGCCTTGCTGAGCTGCCCTACGCCAAAATCCCATTAATAAGCTCCTTAGGTGCACATGCATCAAGCAAACCAAAAGCGAATCCTTAATAGCGAGAAATAAGGAATCGTTATTAAGGAATCGCTTTTGGGCATGCATCAACAGATTCGGTCATTATTAGCGATTCCTTAAAAATCGCTATTTTTACCGAATATACAATAGCGGGGCATGCAAACTCCGAATAGCTAATAGTGAGTTCGGTAATACCGAATTAGCAAATAGCGAATTCGGTATTAGCGAAATCGCAAATGACCGCGTCGCACCGGGAACGTGCAGATGACATCACCAACCAGGAAATACAGCTGCCCCACCCTCATTGCATCGACAGAGGAGCAAACAGGAGCACTGACTGCAGACTGCCTGTGCAGACTGAAGCCACACAGACTGTTCCATCTGCTAAAATACACCATCCATGGAGAAGGAAGCCCCATCCAGCGCTGAGGCTGCGCGCAAGTGCAAGTTCTCCGACAGGGAGCTGGAGCTCCTAATTGAGGGAGTCTCGAGCAAGCACGATCGCCTCTTCGGCAAGCTGTCCCTCAAGGTGCCTGAGGCGGAGAAGCGCTGCATATGGCTGCGCATCCGCGAGAGGGTGAATGCAGTAGGTGTGACGCCCCGCAGCATCGACGACCTAAAAAAAAGGTGGTACGACCTGCGGAAGCGTGCGAAGGAGAGGATAGCAGAGAGGCTCCGGGACGCAAGCAGAACGGGAGGCGGCCCTTCCACGGTCCAGGCTAACACTGCCCTGGAGGAGCTGGTGGAAGGAACAATTGAGCGGGAAGCCGTCGTGGGAGTGACCCAGATGGACACGTCCGGCGCAGCCACAAGTGCCCAAGGTAAGATGCATGCCTGTTGCCATACCCAGCATAGCATAAATCCCATTCCAGGCCCCCGGCAGGATCTGAGTGTGCATGCAGCTTTGCAACACACAGCTTTACTCCTAACACTAGTGCATCATGGGAGTTGTAGTCTACTCAGGCAAATGTGCATGTAAAGGGGTAAATGCAATAACCATTCACCAGATCAGTAGAAGCTGGGTATAGACAGTATATTTAGTGGATCACAGAGGGACATGTATGTGTACAACACTACGTAGGTCTAACTATCCCACTAACCATGCACTGTTTCACACACAGATGCATCACCTTGTGGAAATATGGATTTTTCTGGTCAGTTATGTCCCCTATCTTGGACCCCAACGGTCCCATGTGCATGTCACAAGTACATGTATGTTTCCCTCCAGTTCCAGTTATGAAGACGCAAACACATGTGCGTCCACCGTCAACATGTCCTTTGACAGATCCGCCATGAATAGGCCGGATATTCCATTCCTAAATATGAAAGGCCACCGGCTTTATATGGTTCACTTATGCCACTTTACAGTCCAGGCAAGTAGGCCCTGATTCTGTCATCAAAACTCCTCTTGCCTTCTGCCTCTGAAAGCTCCAGTCCGAGCCTGCATCTGTGACCATGAACTTTGTCTCATTCTCTGCGCGGCTCACGAAGCCTGACATCAGCCTACTCTCTGCCAAGAACTGTATTTCACCTTCGAATTATCTGCTTCCCCCTCAGCCGATGCATTCCTGCCTAGTAGTTTAAGTAAACATTCTTCCAGTTACCAAGCAAAAAGGCCCAACTTCTCTGTCCTCATGCAAGTAATTCATAGCCCTGTTACCATGGAATATTCCTACCCCCTCGCATTCAGTGTAGACACTTAGACGCTTGTACACGCACGCACAGTCAGTATAGAATAGATTCTGTCCGAGAGTCCTTCTTTTGTGGATAACATAGTTCTTTAAACATAGGATGTTAGATATGATTTGGGATTAGGTTGACTTGACCCCCCAGACTTCTCGTCTCCACATATAGAGCTAAATGTCAAGTCCCCGTCACCCCCTAGTTACACGTCAATTACACGTCATACTGCTGCGCGCGCATCTATGCCAAGTATTATCTTATAGATCCACCTATGTATTACATCATAACCAATCATGTTTCTTTTTACTCATTATTACACCCATTTTCGGTTACGCAGACCAAACGTCAATGTCCTTATCAATTGTTACGCCTACTGTATTCACTTCATTATAATGTATGTACTATAAAAGTTACTTCTTGTCAATAAAGTATGTACTTCACTTCCTGAACCCCCGTGGTGATGGAACTTGAAGCATCCGATTATAATCGATTATTGGAATAAAGCCCATCCCGAAACTCTAATATCACGGATTCTGCCTCTCATTTTACTGAGCTATTTTATAATGTTTCTGTATCAAATTCAGTCCCGGTAAAGGAATTTTTATTTACCACATGATGGCGCCCGAACAGGGACACTTTCTCATCTCACGCGCCGGCGGTGAGTTGCAGGCCCGGTCTCCTGCCACAGCTGGACGGACAATAACGCGTACCAGCAGGATTTCCTGTATCTCCCTCCGGTCAAGCGGGGGCGACTGAGACTGCGATCAACACCCAGACGAGGCGGTGAGAAGTGCGAAGTATCCCGACCAGAGCCTAGCTGAGAGAGCAAGATCCGAGGTATACAGAGACCCACCAGTCCGAAGTCAAGCCCAGTGTCCGACGAGTCGAGTCGAGTCGAGTCCAGTCCGGTTCAAGTTCAAGTTACTGAGGCCTTCCGTTTCCGAAGCTACCCGGTGAGTACCATTGCTGGGGAGGCATTTCTGACGTGCACATAGGTTGTGCCGGTCAAGACGGGTTTGGGTACACAAATCCGGTCTGCACTGTTTTAGCAGTGTATCTGTACTGTTTAGCAGTATATCAAGTGTTCCGAAGTATCTAGTAAGTGTCAAGAATTAAGCATGGTGATTTAGTTATGCAGACGATCATCATTGTTGTTTCAGTTAAAGGTTTAATGTTTAATGTTTAAAGTGTTTAAGTATGTTCTGTATATCGTGGTATGAATGACTGTTCATTATCGTGTTTATTGTATTAAGTCTGTTCAAATTCAAGTATCAGGTCAAAATCAAGTATAAGGTCAGTTCTCAATATGCCGCTCTTTTCGAAATTAAGACAGATCACTACCAGAAAAGGGGTTCTCGAAGAAGCCGTCCCTATTCCTCCTAGGGACACTCCAGGGCACTTTATGTATCACAAACATGGCTTAGACGCTATATTATTTCTTGATTTATGGGTAGACTACACCAAGGGATTACCAGAAAGTCAGAGGTGGCCCACAGCGGGGACCTGGGATGCAGAGTGCATCATGAAAGTCGAGGAGGAGTTATGGAAAAGGAAAGTCAGACAGTCACAGAAAGACGCCGTTGAGTTATGGCGTAAAGAATCTCATAGACGTACAGAAAAAGCACGTAGACAGGAAGAGAAGAGTAAAGAAAGTTCAAGCAAAGTTCGAGAGAATCTATTAATTGAGGAAGGTATCCGAGTGAAATCAGAGCAAGTAGACAGACAAAGAAATGCCCTTATGAATGGTATGTATCCCCTTCTGGCCGAAGGATTACCTAAGGCTACTCCAGAGATACCGAAAGACTTGCCACCCCCATTATTCCCAATCAAGGTACATCCTAAGGGGCATCCTAGAACCGCAGAGGATGTTTTTCTTTCCTCATATTTAGATGACGCAGCTCCCGAGTATGCTAATTCCGCCCCACGTAGACCGCATACCAGGGAGGTCCAACGCCAAGATCCAGCACCCGTATCCCTACAGCAACAAATCGAGTCACAAGTTCCGGCAAGCACATCTGTTTCTGCATCTGTTCCTACAGGTACTTCTATAGCTGAGTCCACGCCTATAGTTGCTGTGTCACGTTCGACGAATCCTTTCACACCCGACGCCCCAGACGGGGCCACGGGAGGTGCTACCAATATTTTTTCTACGCCACCTAGAATAAATAAACTTATTTTTCAAGAGTCAGCGCATTCACGTACACCCAAATTCGTAAGTGATCGTACGCTTAAGGAACTTCTTATAGATTGTAGATATGACCCGGTGCTCGGTAAAGAGGACGAAATGATCCTGGCATCATTACGTATCAGACGAGCCGCAGGGTATTTAGCGAAGCTACCAGGAATGACTGCGCATCTAGATAAAATATATCATTTTGTTCAAACAGGGCGAGATCCAGAATGTATTAACAGAGCTATGGAATACCAGAAAGTAGAGATACAGGGGGAACTGTTACGTTTCCTCATAAACTGTGTGATCAGAAATCAAGACCGACCGGGGGTAGATCCGGAAGCAATGAAAATTCTTACAAAATGGAGCCAGAATATATCAGAAGGGAGACACGATAAGCAAAATTGTATAATAGCCATGTGCCGAAAGATCCGTAAAGAAATAGAACGCCTACACGAAGAGAGATTAGAGACAGACGAGTTCGAGCAAAGCGAGGAAGAAGGGTCAGGACTGCCCGCAGGACAGTCGGACACCATAGCCTATGTAGGTAGAGGAAGATCTTGTAATAGGAATCAGACTAGATGGCATACTGACCAAATACGTCCAATATGTCCAGATAATGACAGGAATTTCCAAATACCTATAATTAACATAAGGTCTAACGAGCATTCGTTCCAAACCGCCGACAAACTACTCCGAGAACGAAGGGGTTATCATTTTCTCGATTCTATGGATGAACAAGATTTAGCAAGGGCAGCTGTTCATTGGGTGGACAGTCCCGGAAAATATAGTGATGAGACAGTAGTACGCACATTTTTGAATCTCACCCCAGATGAGCAGAGGTTAGCTGGGATTTATATGATTCAACAACTCATTATACTATATCAGAGTCAGCATTCGGACCCTGGTCCCTTACCTGACATATTGACTGAATTGCTTATGAATAAATGGAGAGGTCCAGGTACTAAATTAATTAAAGAAATTCTAGTATCAAGAAAGCAGTATATTCTTTTTGTATGCTCAGAGCATGTCTCATTGCCTGTCAAGGAAAGAACTACGTATCACCTGGATAGACAGAATCCCTTACGAGAAGTACACCCAATAAAAGGCGAGGACAATCAGTTTAAACGCGTATTTGTATATACGCCCATATCGAAAATAGAATTGTTAGAAATGAAGAAAGTGGTACCCAGTCATGACAAAGACCCAGCGGGTTTTCACCGAGAAATTAAAGACATGTTACTCATGGGAGAGTATACCTACCCCGACATCATGACAATATTAAAGGTGTTGATGCCTGCTGGCATTTATGAGAAACTCAAGGAAAAAGAGTGGGAGGTAGGTGACCAAAAGATAGAATGGTCAGCATTAGAAGCAGAAGAAAGGGCCCGAGGTCCAGGTTCGGGGCTTGGGGACAAAACTAAAGCACTACCAGGTCTACTAGTACAGGTACTGCCACGTTTATTAACTACGAAAAAGGAAGATTGGGGTACAATTTCAGCCTGTAAACAGAAGCAAGATGAAGACACTAGCGATTACTATGCCCGATTCGAGAAATGTTTTGGTATAAATAGTGGCATAAAAGCAAGTAGCGAATCATACCCGCATCTGTTTGTAACAAAATTAGTGGAAAATGCCCTGCCCCCAGTAAAGAATAGAGTATTAAAATTCGAGAGTACCTGGCAAGGTAACACTCCAACACAAATGTTACAAATGTTACAGTACCACCACAATAGAATTAGAGAGGAACAAGAACATGAACACAGACGCATGAAAGACACGAAAATGAAAATGCTAGTTTCCCAGACAGTTCCAGCTGAAGGACATAAAAAGGGTATGACACATTCCGATTCAGCAGGACCTGTAAAAGGGACATGCAATTATTGTAAAAAGCCAGGTCATTACGTACACGATTGTCCAGTGCTAAAACATAATATCGCCATAGGTAAAACACAAGAAAGATCACGGCCACTAAGACAAGATCAGAATGAACAAGGAGCTATGCAGCATGCCCAGGCCATGCCAGCCGCACAACAGCCAATACAGTTTGTGCCAGCTGCACCACCGTTGCCTGTTGCTGCCACACAGACAACAACACGACAAATGTATCAGACCGCACAGTATGAATATCCCGAGTATCAGCGTTACGCATGAACTAGCCTAGAGAGGGAAGTTGACTTACCCCTTATCGAGATTCCTGTAGATCAAGAAGGACCTTATGTACATAGTAAATTATTAGGTCAAGATAGAAAATTTTTACTCGATACAGGGGCAAGTCGAACAACTATAAAACGTAGTGAAGTTCCAGGGGCACCCCTCTCAGGCTCACAGAATATTTCCCTTGGTTTTTCAGGAAAACCTATTGTTAATGAAGTGTCACAGCCTCTTCCACTTACGATAGGACCTCTGACCCGAACTACAGATCTATTGCTTACTAAATCATGTCCAGAAAACTTGTTAGGAATAAAAACGTTGAAAGCCCTAGGAGCCATAATATGTTGTTCTCCGGAAGGAGTAAGGTTGTTTTTACGTGATTTTAAAGGTCACTATGTATCTAGAGACATGGATCCCCGACTGCAGACTTTACCTACACATCTATGGGCACAAGGCCCTACTGATGTTGGTTGCATGAATATTACACCATATCGAGTCACACTAAAGGCAGGAGTGGTGCTACCACGAATGCGACAATACAAGCTACCACCAGATGCTGTAGCGGCTTTACTACAAATCATTGACGAGCTCATTGCCCAAGGAGTAGTTGTAGAAACAGACTCCAATGTATGTAATTCACCGATAATTCCGATTCTTAAACGAACAGATCCTACAGCGCCGCCAGTATATCGATTGGTTATTGATCTGCGCGAGTTAAACAAATGCATTGTGCCACAATTTCCTGTGGTCCCAGATATCTCGTCATTATTGACAGCTATTGATTCCGAAGCAACATTCTTTACTGTAATTGATCTCAAAAATGCCTTTTTCAGCGTCCCAATAGATCCGGAAAGTCAATATTTGTTCGGATTTAGTTTAAATGGGCGTAGCTTTAAATTCACCCGCGCACCTCAAGGATTTACAGAAAGCCCCAGCATCTATAGCCAAGCACTGAAACGAGAACTTGACAGTATCCACATGCCAGTTAACACCGCCTTGCTTCAATACGTCGATGATCTGCTGATCACCGCCCGAAGCGAACCCGAATGTGAAAAAGCATCACTGACAGTTTTACAATTTCTAGCCGAAAAAGGGCACAAGGTGTCCCCTTCTAAGCTGCAATTCTGTGTCCAGCGAGTTGTTTATCTTGGACACTCGCTGGACAAGGAGGGAAGGCAGCTTACACCCGACCGCATTCAGTTGATAGCTAACATGTCAATACCCAAGACACAAAAGGAGGTGCGGGCTTTCATAGGCCTCACTTCATATTGTAGGCAGTGGATCCCTCAGTATGCATTTCTAGCAAAACCCCTCATTCAGTTAACCACACAGGAGGCAGCCACATCGACTGTTCTCCCTTGGACTCAGGAACACACACAAGCTTTTGAAAGCTTAAAGAAAGCTTTATGTCAAGCACCCGTTTTAGCAGCGCCATGTTACAGAAAACAGTTTACACTTTTTGTTACAGAGCGCGAAGGTACTGCCTTGTCAGTACTCACACAGGAACAAGCAGGAGCACACAAACCATGTGCTTATTTTTCTAGTACATTAGATCCCGTAGCTCAGGCTTTGCCTGCATGCCTAAAATCAGTAGCAGCAACAGCTTTAGCAATCAGACAAAGCGATGCCATAGTGTTAGGACATCCATTGACAGTTCAAGTACCACACGCAGTAGAGGTTCTTGTAAATAGAACGCAAACACAACACTTGACTATAGCGCGACTTACAGGATACGAGCTTACATTGTTTCAGCCACATATAGAAATCAGACGCTGTAACACATTGAATCCTGCCACACTTTTACCAGTAGTCGGAACAGACCCACTAGCCCACGACTGTATTGAAGTTATTACTATAACGACAAAACCCAGACAAGACTTGACAGATGTCCCATTGTCAGATCCAGACCTGACCTTGTATGTAGATGGTTCATGCATGAGAACAAGTACAGGAGAGTTAGTAGCCGCCTATGCAGTCACAACAGATACTGAAGTCATTGAAACTAATCGTATAAATACTTTGTCAGCTCAAGCCGCAGAACTTATCGCTCTGACACAAGCCTGTATTCAAGCCACGAATAAAAAAGTCAACATATACACTGACTCACGTTATGCATTCGGAGTTGTACATGACTTCGGCGTGCTGTGGCGAGAGAGAGGTTATTTAACTTCCCACGGTGCCCACATTCAGCACGGACCCCTCATTCATGCATTATTAGATGCAATACATCTACCCACTGAAATATCAATTATGAAATGTAAGGCCCATACGAAGGTTACTGATATCATTTCCCAAGGCAATGATCTAGCCGACAGAACAGCTAAACTGACTGCTCAAACTCAAACCCCCGACATGACAAAGACAATAGTCCCGACACCGACACATTGTATGACAGTTAAAGATCCTACTCTTGACGTAATTGACATACAGACACATGCTACACCAGACGAAATAAAGAAATGGACTGAATTAGGAGGGATCCAAACGGACCAAGGATGGATGATGAAGGAAAAGTCTGTATGGTTCCTTCCTGATTCAATGGTCCAAGTTATAATTAACACTATACATAGTCCAGCACATCTAGGAGAAAAAGCTATGCTAGACAGCATTCAACACATTTGGTTCAATAAACATTTACGAGCAGCAGCAAAACAAAAGGTCCGTACCTGTATGATCTGTTGTCAGTTCAACCCAGGAAAAAGCGTTCCCGTAGAACAGGGTGGATTTCATACTCCTAATCATCCTTTTGAAGTACTCCAGATGGACTATATCCAGATGGAACGATGTCGAGGATTCAAATATGTTCTCGTAGTTGTCTGCGCTCTGTCCCGTTGGACGGAGGCATACCCGGTTTCAGATTACACTGCCCCGACTACTGCCAAACAGTTGGTTCGAGAATTCTTCCCACGATACGGTTTACCACGTGCTGTTTACTCAGATAACGGCCAGCCGTTCTCATCCGAATTAATGAAACACGTTTCACTTCTGTTAGGATATCAGTGGAAATTCCACTGTGTCCGACATCCCGAGGCAGCAGGTCTCGTAGAAAGACATAACCAGATACTGAAAATTAGAATGTCCAAAATATGCAGAGAGAAAGGTGTCGACTGGGTAGTAGCGTTACCAGTTGCACTCTTTTACATGAGAATGGTAGCACACTCTCGAACAGGGCTATCCCCGTATGAGGTGATCTTCGGTAGACCACCGAATATGTGGGGGACGCCTGTACCACGCAAAATAACTGATATTGACTGTAATATGCTGACAGATTACTTGGCTTCCTTGATGTCTGCACTACAATCTTCTCGTTCACAGGTAGCTGCAGCCTTTCCCGACAACACTGAGGTGAAACCCCATGACGTTGTTCCGGGTAATCTTGTATTTGTGAGGAATTTCGACCGAAAGACTCAGCTGGAGCCCAGGTGGAAAGCACCCAAGTTGGTCCTGTTGACCACAAGAACAGCCGTGAAGATCGAGGGCCGCAAGGGCTGGATTCATTCAAACCACATCAAGAAATTTCATGGACTATCTTCGGATATAGACATTGTGCCCTGCACCCCCTCACAGACTGATACAAAACTCCCTTTTGTTGAACCGAACAAATCTGAAAATTACAAACTAAAGCTTAGGCCCACCAAGTCGAGCAATTTGATTGTTTAAGTCCTCTCCAAGGTGAAGCGGTTGAATTGTCTCTGACATGTATCCCTTGGACCTGAGTAGAAAAAATACCCGAAAAATGTTGAAACGACAGGCGTATTGTAAATCACTGCGTAGCCACTGCATAGTGACATTATTAATTTTGTTTTTATTGAGTCTTTTAATAATTATTACAAGTATGTTGTTGCACATATATTACCCTATTTCTAGACATGTTTATAATGTTGCTGCTGAACATTCTTTTAGTGACTTACCTCCGCATGAATTGTCTTATAGACTTGCGCTGCGCAATAACACTTTCATTAGTATGTTACATCATTCCCATCAGACTAGTAATGCCACCAATTGTTGGGTGTGTGGCCGACTCCCTCCCTATCAGAATTATGAAGGAGTCCTGCCTTTCTTTCCACATCCATTTACACATAATGGCTCCTGTGGAGCATGGTTTAGCTTAATTAATTCCATAGACTCAGACACAGCAGTTTACCGAGATCATTGGGTATGGGGAAATCTGAACCTAGCTTTACTCAAGGTCTGTTACCCTGACAAGGAGGGTCGCCCCAAAAGAACAGGAACTGATCTAGAAAATGAAGTATATGGATTAGGTAATTTTACACCTAATCTCATGATTCTAAATGTCGTATCTGAAATTGAACTAGTCTTACCCACCATGTCAGTATTCCCAGCGAAGGGTGAATTGTGTGTAAGAAAGGTTGGTTCCATACATATGGGCCATAGTAAATGCACTACTATAGTAGAATTCAGTGATCAAGGAAAATCTTCATTTAGAGCTTCTCGCCACTCCTACTTTATATGTGGTCAGACTGCATATATGCGTCTACCCCTAGATTGGGATGGTACCTGCTACATTGCATTCCTTTTGCCACCTGTTTTCCTAGCTCCTCCTGATTATTACAGAAATATTCATTTAGTACACAACAGAGAACGGAGAGATCTCCCCATTGTCGATTACACTGAGACGGCATGGGACAAGTATGTAGATTTTAATAAAGGCATCTTTCCCTATATAGGTACTGTTACTAACAGTAAGCTGATACGTAGATTAACTAGAACCCTTGAAGCAGTAGTGAATGAGACTATTTCCGCCTTAGGCAATTTAACGGAAGAGCAGTCTGCTATGCGGATTGTTGTGCTTCAAAATCGTCTTGTCCTTGACGTCATCCTGGCTGATAGGGGCGGAGCTTGTAGGGTCATCGGATCAAGCTGCTGCGTATTCATACCAGAAAATTCGCCATCTGTATATAAAGCCATCACTCGCCTTCATAAGATTGTAAGCCAGATACACCAGAACCCAGGCACTTGGACTTGGTCCAGTTGGTTTTGGAATGCGGTATCAGCCTGGGGATGGAGAGTTTTATCCTTCCTAGGTATTGGCCTTCTCATACTATTCAGTTGCTGTCTATGTCTACAATGTGGACCAGCGATTTGTGGTCTGTGTGCCACATCGTGCATTCCACATCAAGATTTTCATTCAAGATCCCGGAAGAAGAAAGAAGAACAAATGATGCTATATGAACAGATCAATGGATTGATGAAGATTGATATCTCTTGAAGGGCAAGTAGGGGACAAGGAGGGAATGTGGAAATATGGATTTTTCTGGTCAGTTATGTCCCCTATCTTGGACCCCAACGGTCCCATGTGCATGTCACAAGTACATGTATGTTTCCCTCCAGTTCCAGTTATGAAGACGCAAACACATGTGCGTCCACCGTCAACATGTCCTTTGACAGATCCGCCATGAATAGGCCGGATATTCCATTCCTAAATATGAAAGGCCACCGGCTTTATATGGTTCACTTATGCCACTTTACAGTCCAGGCAAGTAGGCCCTGATTCTGTCATCAAAACTCCTCTTGCCTTCTGCCTCTGAAAGCTCCAGTCCGAGCCTGCATCTGTGACCATGAACTTTGTCTCATTCTCTGCGCGGCTCACGAAGCCTGACATCAGCCTACTCTCTGCCAAGAACTGTATTTCACCTTCGAATTATCTGCTTCCCCCTCAGCCGATGCATTCCTGCCTAGTAGTTTAAGTAAACATTCTTCCAGTTACCAAGCAAAAAGGCCCAACTTCTCTGTCCTCATGCAAGTAATTCATAGCCCTGTTACCATGGAATATTCCTACCCCCTCGCATTCAGTGTAGACACTTAGACGCTTGTACACGCACGCACAGTCAGTATAGAATAGATTCTGTCCGAGAGTCCTTCTTTTGTGGATAACATAGTTCTTTAAACATAGGATGTTAGATATGATTTGGGATTAGGTTGACTTGACCCCCCAGACTTCTCGTCTCCACATATAGAGCTAAATGTCAAGTCCCCGTCACCCCCTAGTTACACGTCAATTACACGTCATACTGCTGCGCGCGCATCTATGCCAAGTATTATCTTATAGATCCACCTATGTATTACATCATAACCAATCATGTTTCTTTTTACTCATTATTACACCCATTTTCGGTTACGCAGACCAAACGTCAATGTCCTTATCAATTGTTACGCCTACTGTATTCACTTCATTATAATGTATGTACTATAAAAGTTACTTCTTGTCAATAAAGTATGTACTTCACTTCCTGAACCCCCGTGGTGATGGAACTTGAAGCATCCGATTATAATCGATTATTGGAATAAAGCCCATCCCGAAACTCTAATATCACGGATTCTGCCTCTCATTTTACTGAGCTATTTTATAATGTTTCTGTATCAAATTCAGTCCCGGTAAAGGAATTTTTATTTACCACAACCTGGGGATTCAGATGACAGCGGCCAGCTGGTAATCTCCGAAACACCGGTTGATTCAGACCTTGAGACAGCGCAGGATGCCCTCACATCACCTACACCTGCCACCCCACCAGCACCACCAGCACCAGCAACACCAGCACCAGCAACACCAGCACCACCAGCACCAGCCACACCAGCTGCTGCCACGACAGCCACCAAAGCGCCGCGGCGCAGGTCCCAGGTTGCGCCCTTGCCGGTGATGGAAACACCCACCACACAAACGGGACACGGTCAGCGCGCCATCACACCACCTGATGCACCACCTGTCCGCGCCAGGCTAACACAGCGGCGCAGGTCTCGCCAACGTTCGGTCTCCTCAGGCAACCTGGATCTCCAACACACTCCTGGCATTGAGGAGAGGATGCTGTCTGTACAGCGCGTGCAGAGCCGCCACATGGCAACCATCAGCACCAACATCGTGCACCTTGTTCGTGAAATGCGAGCCATGACTGCCGCAGTAACGGCCATGGGCACGGCGGTCAGGGACATGAGCACTGTGGTGGCAGAGGGCAATGCTCACCTCAGGGAAGATATACAGGAGCTCACCAGTGCCATGAGGGAGGGCCATGAGTGCCAGAAGAGGAGGCACCGACAGCAATTGTTGCGTTCCGCTGCCGCTACTAAGGCTATCACGCGCCACAGCAACAGTACCGCAGTGTTGGCACGCCGCACTGTGTCCTTGCAGGTCGACCTTGGGCACTTCTGCGGGGATGTGGCAAAGGCACTGGGGCAGTTGACCACTGCTGAGGAACACTTCCAGAGCAGCACATGCAGTGCTGCAGCTTTGGGGGGGGGGATGACGCTAGTGAGGCTGCCTCCAGTGTCAGCAGCGTGTCACTGGCAGAGGCCAGCACCAGGCACCGCAGTTCGCGGGCATCCACGGGGACAGGCCGTGGTGAGGCAATGGCGACACCTGAGCGGAGGCTTGGGGTACGTGGCAAGCGCCACTAGACAGTTGAACATGCATACAGGACCATGGTGGGGCAACCATGGACATCCACTTACTGAGTATGCACAGGCGTGAGTTTAAGGCACATTTGATTTTAATTTATGCAATTGGAGCATGATTTACATAGCTAGTTTTGTTGCACAAACCTCAGTGCTACTATGCATTAAACAGTTGCACCCCAAACAAACTTGTAATGTTTCATTCTCACATGTTTCAAAAATGATTTTGCATGATGTATGTCCGCCTCCTATGGCCCTCTGCTGTGTTAGGGACGTGTGCCTGTCGTTGTTGGGCGGGTGGTTGGTCATCCCGGTGGTCGTCATTCCTGTCCACCTCTATGGGTATCCCCCTTCTGGTCGCAATGTTGTGCAGCATTGCACATACAGCAATTATCCGGCAGCATGTTTCAGGTTTGTATAGCAAGGCGCCGCCAGTCTTATGTAGGATTCTGAAGCGACTCTTCAGAATCCCAAATGTCCTCTCTATGACATTCCTAGTGCTGATGTGCGCAGCGATGTTCCTGTGGGGTGGCTGGATTGATGTATGGGGTGAGTATGTATTCACGCAGGGCGTAAGCACTGCCACCTAGAAGATAGAAGCATAGACTTAGCATTGGTGATGTGCATACATGTGTGGTGTTGGTGTAGGGAAGCGTAATTTTTACGTACCTAGCAGGAGTCCCTCTCCAAATTCTCCGTTGATTAGTCGCCTGTGCATTCCATTGTGGCGGAAGATGTAGGAGTCGTGTGTGCTCCCCGGGAATTGTGCCACTAGGTCCGTTATGATGTTATTGGCATCGCACACAACCTGCACGTTGATTGAGTGGTATGACTTGCGGTTCAGGAATATGTACTCATTTGCTGCGGGTGGACATATGTGGATATGCGTACAGTCGATGCATCCAATTACATGTGGGAATTGTGCCACCTGGTAGAATGCCTGTTTGGTGCGGTCCAACTGCTGTGGGGTTGTGGGGAAGCTGATGTGGGTGTGCAGCATTGTCAGCATGGCATCTAGGAATTTCTTGAAGAAGCGTGACAGTGCGCTTTGCGATACGCCTCCGGCCACCGCAATTACCCCCTGGAAACTCCCTGAGGCCAGTAGGTGCAGGCTGCATAGGACCTGAACTGGCGCAGGGATTGCATTGGTCCGGTGTGTCTGGTGCTGCAGTAATGGTTCCAGGTCTGCAATCAGGCGCATGATCATTGCACGATTGAGGCGATACTTCTCGTACACCTCGTCCTCATTCTGCCCGAGCAAGGTTATGCACAGTCTGAAAACTCGCTCCTGGACCCTTCTCCTGCGCTGTCCTGCTGCATTGATACGCATCCTCCTTGCAAGCACGTAGAGGGCAGCCATTTTGTGGGAGCAAACAGGGTCTCCTGGGCCACATTTAAGGGTTTTGTGATTGCCTCAATCATTTGCACATGTTGTATTTTTTTTTTTGGATTCGCTTTTTTTTTTTTTTAACTTTACCTCCAGGATTTGATTCCCCTTATTTAGCTCTGGCAAAATAGCGATTTTTGGGATTTTCGTTATTAGCGACTGTTGTTTCATTGGGGTGCGAATCGTTATTTGCTATTGGCACTTTCCGGGAGCTAATAGTGATTTCGGTATCTGCTAATTCTGTATTTAGCGATTCGGTAATTTTGCATTTTGGTTATTAGCGATTCGGTATTTTTGCGGATTTATTTTTTGCGATTCGTTATTTGCTCACGTTTTGGGTTCATGCATTTGAAGTAGGTATTTTGTAATCGCTAACAGGTGATTTTTGCGATTTGGTATTTTACCGACTGGATTTTGGCTTGATGCATGAGGCTGACTGTCTTTTATATTGGAACAGACCAATATGTATAGAAAAGGTTGTAATGTACCTGCAATTCTTCTCGAGGTCCAACTGATGATATCTTTTATTCAAATATAGGCAATAAGAGATCTTTGCACCATTCAATTGTGTTATACTGTCGGCAATGTGCTGACCTGCATGTTGTTGTCTTTCAATTGCCTTGTTCGCTTGACACATGGCAAGATCGATGAGTGCAGCTACTTCACTGGCCTTTTTGGGTGCTGCCACTATGGGAGAAACCCATGACGTTGAACCAATGCAAAGCTCAATATCATGTTTGGGTAATGATTCAAGCTCTTTTTCAACTGCTTCCTGTAAATGAAATGCAATTTGTCTGTGTCTTTGAGCAACAGAATGCACATCCTCATTTATGTATAATTGTACTTTCATAGTCTTAAGTTTTCCTAACCCATAAAACAATGAAGGTACTTACTATTTCGTGATGAGCATTTGTGTTATAGTCCACTGATCTCAGTCCCATATCAGCAGTTGTGCTGAAGCTGAGTAAACAGGCACTTAACGCCATACCTTGAAGTACATGAATGGGTGCGTGTACTTTTGTTTTCATGTGTTTCATCAGTGCTACAAATGAACCTTGACTTTTTAATGGCATTGATGTAGTCCGTGTATACACTTTCAATCAATCAATCGATCAGGGATTTGTGAAGCGCGCTACTCACTCGTGAGGGTCTCAAGGCACTGGGGGGGAAGGCTGGGTGAGGGTTCGAGCAGCTCCGTCTCATCCGAAGAGCCAGGTCTTGAGCCTCTTCCTGAAAGCCTGCAGTGTGGGGGTTAGTCTGATGCTGAAGGGAAGTTGGTTCCAGGTCTTGGCTGCGATGTAGGAGAAGGCTCTTCCTCCCGCTCTGTGGATGCGTGGGATTTTGACCAGGGCAAGGTCGAAAGAGCGGAGGATTCTCTTGGGTGCGTAGAAGGAGATTCTTTCATTGAGGTATTGGGGTCTGTTGTTGTGGAGGGATTTGTAAGTGTGAGTGAGCAGCTTGAAGGTCACTCTCTTTTCGACGGGGAGCGAGTGGAGTTCACGTAGGTGCTGGATGATGTGGTCTTGTTGGATGCCGAGGACAAGTCTGGCTGTGGCGTTCTGGATGGTCTGGAGTTTGAGGAGTAGAGATTTGTTGATTCTGGCGTAGAGGGCGTTCCCGTAGTCCGGTCTGCTGGTTATAAGTGTGTGGGTGACGGTCTTTCTGGATTCGGGGGATCCATTTGAAGGTCTTGCGGAGGATGTGGAGGGTATTGAAGCACGTGGAAGATACAGCATTGACCTGTCGGTTCATGGTGAGGGGGGAGTCGAGTATGATGCTGAGGTTGCGCGTGTGGTCCGTGTGTGTGGGAGGGTTGCTGAGGGCAGTGGGCCACCAGGTGTTGTCCCATTCAGAGGGCTTGGATCAGAGGACGAGGACTTCCATTTTCTCTGAGTTGAGCTTCAGGCAGCTGCTGTTCATCCAGATGGCGATGTCTTTCATTCCTACCTGGAAGCTGTGTCTGGTGGTGTCGGGTTCATTGGTGAGGGAGAGGATGAGCTGTATGTCATCGGTGTAGGATACTATGCTGAGTCTGTGATTTCTGACAATGGTGGCGAGGGGGGCCTTGTAGATGTTGAAGAGCATGTGGTTGAGTGAGGATCCTTGGGGTACTCCACAGCTGATCTCTCTGGGTTCGTAGAGGAAGGGCGGGAGTCTGATTCTTTGAGTTCAGCCGATGAGGAAGGAGCGGATCCAGTCTACGGCGGTTCCTGAATGCCGGCATTGTGGAGTCTAGCAGTTAGAGTGCAGTGGGAGACAGTGTTGAAGGATGCTGAGGGGACTAGTAGGATGAGGGCAGCCTTGTGGCCTTGGTCGAGGAGGGTGGGGGTGTCGTCTATGGCAGCTAGAAGGGCGGTCTCGGTTCTGTGGTTGCTGCGGAATCCAGATTTGGAAGTGTCGAGGATCGAGTTTTATTCTATGAAGTTCGTGAGCTGGTTGTTGATGATCTTTCCATGACTTTGGCTGCGAAGGAGAGGAGAGAGATGGGTCTGTAGTTCTTGAGGTTCTTCGGGTCTGCGGAAGGCTTCTTGAGGAGGGGCTTGACTTCTGCGCGTTTCCAGTTGCCTGGGAACGTGCCTGTTTCGAGGGTGCAGTCGATGGTACGTCGTAGTTCAGGTGCTATAGCGGAGGCCGCTCTGTGGAAGATGTGCGGCGGGCAGGGATCGGTGGGGGCTCCAGAGTGTATGCTTCTCATGGTCTTCGCGGTGTCTTCTGTGGTGACAGGGGTCCAGGCGGTGATGGTAGGCTGGGAAGCTTTGCCTGTTGTAGGTGTAGTGTCGGTGTCTGAAGTCCTGATCTTGTGAAGGAAGTAGGTGCAGAGTTTGTTGCAGAAGTCCTGGGAGTGAGGGACGTCGGAGAATTCGCTGGGGGGTTTGGTGAATTCTTGTATGATGCTGTAGAGTTCCTTAGGGTTGTGGGAATTGGAGAGGATTCTGGTCTGGATGAAATTCTTCTTCGTGGTTCTGATTGGTTGGTGGTGTTCTGTCATGGCGGTCTTGTAGGCGGTGGGTGCTTACAGGGTTTTGCTGTTTTTCTCAAGGCTTTCTCGAGACGTCAGCACGTGTGCTTGGTTTCTCGGAGGTTGGTGGTGAACCAGGTGGCTTTAGTGGTGCGTTGTCTGTCAGAGTTCTGGAGGGGGGGCGAGTGTGTTTGCGCAGTCGGTGATCCATCTGTGGAGTTCGTTGGCTGCAGAGTTGGTGTCGGTTGTGGGGAGTGGAGGAGCGTGGATGAGGACAGAGTTGAGGTGATCTTCGTTGATCTTGGTTCTGTTCCTGTGCTGGGGGGGGCGTGGTGTAGGTTTGTGTGCGGTGGGTTTCAAGCAGGAGAAGTGGACGCAGTGGTGTTCCTTCCAGAGGGGTTGCATTGTGTGGCTGAAGCGAATGTTGTTTCTTCCTGTGAAGATGGGGTCGAGGGTGTGTCCAGCCCTGTGGGTGGGGGTGGTGACGAGCTGAGCTGTCTTAGTCCGATGTTGGCGAGGTTGTCCAGGAGGGCGGTGGAGTTGGAGTTGCTGTGGTTGTCGAGGTGGAAATCCAGGTCTCTGAGAAGTATGTAGTCCAAGGATGCGAGGGCATGGGGTGCCATAAGGTCTGCAATGGTAGTGGTAAACGTGGTGCACGCGGTCCAGAAGGTCTGTAGGCGAGGGTGCTGCGTAGAGTCGTTCGGGGGTTGATCTGGAAATGGAGATGTTCCATGGGGGACGGGCATTCGTTTGTGCTGGCTGTAGCGAGTCAGAGGGAGTCTTTGTGTACGATGGCGAGTCCACCTCCAGGGTGGTTGGGGCGGTCCTTCCTCTGGATCTTGTACCTGTTGGGGATGTCGGTTGCGATGTCGGGGGCGGAGCTGGTGTTGGTCCAGGTCTCTTTGAGGAAGGCGACGTTGGGCGATAGGGTGTTGAGGAGGTCCCATATTTCTACTGCCTGTCTGTGTAGGGAGCGTATGTTGAGGAGGATGCAGCTCCGGGATTTGGGTTCACTGGAGTCCAGTGGTAGCTGTAGGGGTCTGTAGGTGAGTGAAGGTGCGGCGGCTGTGTCGGCAGGAGAACTGACCTTGGGTGGTGTTCATCGTTGACAGCTGGCAGTTGTTGTTTCTTCCGGGGTTGAGTGAGTGGAGGGTTGCTGTGTCGTAGCGGTGGAAGGTCTGAGGACCTGGGTCCCTGGCGCTGGTCGCGGAGGGGCTCAGACGGGCTTGCCTTTGGCATGCCAGTGGCGCGGCCGCCATTAAGTAGGGTTTAAGGGGAGGGAGAGCAGCTGGGAGGTGGGAGCGGGAACAGGCAGGGGTGGAAGGACCATGGGGGCGGAAGTGGTGGCAAAGGGAGTGAAAAACGGCAAACAGGAAAGTGAAAAAAAGGCACAAACGAGACAAGTAGACAAAAAGGCAAAAGAGAACAAACGAGACAAATAGGCAAAAGAGAACAAATAGACAAAAAGGCACAACAAAGGCAGAAAGTGCACAAACGAGGCACAAAAACAGGGGACAGACAGACAAAGGCAGACAGACAAGGCAGAAAACTACAGAAGGCTGGCAGAGCGTACCAGCAGAAGTGCAAGGCTCTCCCATTGGACCACCAGGAGTGAGGCGCAGGCAGGAGCCTGCGGGTGGAGGAGGGCCTCGAACACCCACCTGCAACCAGGAGGTGCTGGGGGCAGCGGCACAACGATGGAGCAGCACGAGGGAAGAGCAGTTTCCCTGACCAGGAGGTAAGAGGTCTTGCTCACTTTAGTTTTCTATGGCGTAAGACAGGGCAATATAGATTGTTCATTGTATTTCTCCTCAGGCATAATGTTTATCGACACACCACTGTCGATAATAAAAGGTATTGAGTAACCGTTTACTTTTAGTATAATCTTCAGACAATGTTTGAATGACTTTGGTGCTTTTGCATGCCGACTTTTCTTTGACCTGAATTTTTCTTCACATGTGGCCTGTCCAACATGTGCACACGTTTCTGAGGTAAACATCGACATTACACAATCATCTTCTTCACTTTCACTTGATTTTGATACCGAATAACTTTTTGACAATCATTTAGATGACGATCAACTTCATTTGATGTCGATTTTTCCACAGCTGGTGTTGTCACTTGGCCTTGTGGGTGTACGTCGAATGTTGCTTCTCGAACCTTCGGGCGGCCATTTTGTCTTAGCGCCGTGATGCACTTGCTTTTTCCTTCGCCTTGCAAACCATTACAAAATGGTTTGCCTTACCACAGCCTTTGCAAATCTGGTCAATGGCAGGTCATTTACCTTCGTGTTGAAACGAAAATGCACACCAGAAGCACAACTTTTTCTGTGGAAACATCATTAGGCCTACTTTTCATGTTCATGACTGACTCACTCTGGACACCTCCAGTCTCCATGTCAGCAGCTTGGTGATCAGCATGCTCTTCAACTCTGGCAGCCATGAGAGCTCGCTCCAGACTAAGAGTTTCTTTCAGCATTCGTCGTCCGAATGAATCTGACAGACCTCCATCAAGAACTCTGAGACGTATAGCTTCTTCGTCATTAAATTAATTGAACTTACAGTGTTTGATGAGCGTATCCAGTCTCTCAACAAATTTGTCAATGGTTTCACAAAGTTTTTGTCATACTTGACTGAAAATGTACCTTTCATAATCTACATTTACAATGGATTCAATTTGAGATTCAAGACTTCTTTGATATGACAGTATTTTACACCTTCACCAGCAAGATTCTTAAGGTATTTGGTTATCAGCGGTGGTTCCTGCATAAGAGCAGAGGTGCTTCACCCCCCTGCCCTTTTTGTGTCTTCCTTAAAAAAAAATATTAACTGTAATTAAATTACAATAAAAAAGACACTTTTTTATGCAAAACTGCTAAATGCTCACTTAGTTAGGGTCAGGCACTTCCAGGACATACACAATATGCATGTTAGAAAGTGTGCCGCCTGCTGTACTGCAACGTCACTAGGGCTTGCCTACGCATAGCCCTTGTATTTTATTTTGGAGTAAGTGTAATCATCTCCTGGACCCCTTCTCCTTCAAACGGCACAGATGTGAAGCAGCCTCAGGTGTTTTATTCTCAAGCACAGGCCTTTCAAAGCAGCATGTCAATCAAAAGCAGTTTTCCACACCCGTTCCAGTCACATCACAGAGTGTGGTGAGATCAGAATGCTTCACTAACTCCACGCCACTTTGTAACAAGACTGGAAAGGGTGCAATCAAGAAATTTGCACCCAGACGTTAGTGATAATGAAACATTTTTTCTGATGTCAGGTGGCATTCAGCTTCACTTTTCATTTATGTATATAACTTGACATTGGTTCAAAGTTTGGGCCTGAGTTAACAGAAGGGGAGTTTAGGATCATATGTATGCGGATTGCAAAGATAGATTTATTGAGGCGCTGTGGATATAAAGAATGCACGGTGCCCTTTGAAAATGCAAAAAAGCTGGAGATTTTGCATCTGAAGTTATGAGACTGCATTTGCCCACAGCCTTGTAGTGGAGTGAAAAAAATGTAGGAGGGAGAAAAAAAATGAAGTTTTACTCTGTGAATTTGATATAGGATGTTTTGTGACAAAGGTACTCCTTATTTTAAATAATTGAAAACTTCCACAGCAGGGACCCTCCCATGCTGGCACTGGATTAACTTGATTTTTTTCCTACAGAGTCCATATTATGTGGCTACTCAGTGAGCCGGGCCCACGAGTGAGTTATGTGTAGCAGGTCAGATGATGCTGTGGTAGGAGAAGGCTTAACTTGTCTTCCTAACAAAACTGAGACACATTTTTTGTAGTGTCCTCTCTCTGTATTGTTGAAATGTTTCTGTACTGCTCTGAGACTGTAGGCACAGTTTGAAGGTGGCTTTTGGGAAATCCAATTACTTCTGAAACTGTTGACTTTACCGACTACAGCATTGTTGTTGCATGTTCTTATAGTGACGTTTTTCCTTCCACACACCATGGCACTATATGGCCCAAAATGACCCAGAATGTATTATAGCTTTTTTTTTACTAACAACTTGTATACTTGTTGCATATGGTTTCATAGCCTCCACTGTGTGATAAGTGCTTATGTGGCCTTCCATGTGACCTCGCTGTCAGACTGTACTTTCATGTACGTATGTTTATGCACACTTACCATGCAGATGATTTTTCATTCAAATGGGCCTACTTTAAAACATTCCTGTGTTCTTGGTATTAATTATCCTGCTTCTGAAACAATGATGTTCTCCTAAATGTATTACACAAATCTGATTAAAGTGACATATGCACCAGCACTTGCCCAAATTGGCATCACATAACTAGAAAAACCTACCTCTATAAATGTTTATTTATCAAGTACCCCTTAAAAATTGCCATTTAAAAATGAAGCGTCCAAGTCAGTGTGTTTGGTAAATTGTTGCATAAACGGAACCAATTTTCAAGCCCCCCTCCACACCTCCCACTGCGACCGGCTATCGTAGAGTTGGGCTTTGCTCAGTAAGGTTTGAGGCATGTGCTTATGCCTCACCACTTTGGAATTACACTAGTCGCCACTGTTGATAATCTTCTTATTATCTGTTTCTTTTAGGGCATCAATGAAATCATCAAATGTCTCTATCCAGGTGGGGTAGGCTGACCATGGAAACCCCGCTGTGGCAGAACGGGCTGCTCCCTCCATTGGCGACCCTTTCTGGGTTTAGGGACTGGGACAGGATAGGTATCTCCACATTGGGATCGGTGGTTCAGGGTGGTGCGATGAAGTCCTTTGAGGACCTACAGCGGGAGTATCTAATGCCACGGACGCAGTTCTTTAGATATCTCCAGTTACGTCACGCCCTCGCCCCTAGGCTGGAGGGTCTCCTACCCCTCCCTGACTTCAGTCCCCTTGAGGCTAAGGTGTTTATGGGGGATCTCCAAGGCAAGAAAGTTTCTAAAATATATCGGTCTCTGGTGATCCACAGTACTCCGTCCCTGCAGGGTTTGCGTGAGCGGTGGGAGACAGACGTGGGGCCCTTGGACGAGACGGGTTGGAGGGAGGCGCTGGCCTCCCCTCGGGAGGCTAGTATAGCGATCCGTTTGCGTCTCGTCCAATTTCGATATCTGCACAGGACCTATTACACGCGACAGCGGCTGTGGCGGGCGGGTCTCATAGCCTCCCCGGACTGTCTTCGGTGTGGGCGAGAGGTGGGGTCATTGGTGCACACAGTCTGGCACTGTCCTACAGTACACCGGTTTTGGGGGAGAGTGTTGGGGTGTTTATCAGAAGTGCTGGGCTGGGATCTCCCGGTAGACCCCAGATTGGTGTTGCTCCATGTTATGGCGGATATTGGGGGTAATATCTATAAACGTCATTTACTGCTCCTGGGTCTAACGACGGCCAAGCGGGATCTGGCTCGGGCGTGGAAGGCCCCGGCAGCTCCCTCTCTTAATGTTTGGAAACAAGGCCTCGATTTCAATATGGGCCTGGAGCTGCCGATCTTTAGGGCGCGAGGGTGTCCTCGGAAACACTTCAAGATCTGGAAGCGGTGGGCTGATTATAGGGGCATTTTCCTTGCACCGGTTCCTGCGGATGGAGATTTGGGGCCTATTTGAAGGTCAAACGTGGTGCTGTGCTCTAATCGTACTGGGATGGTTCTGGTGGTGTCTGGCGGTGGCGCGGTCCGGGGGTGGGGGGTGGGGTTGGGGGATGGGAAGGGAGGGGGGTTTTCTTGATTGTTGATGTATGAATAGCTTTCCATTGTTCCTTTATCTGATAAACTGTCAAGAGCTGTTGCTAGCTATTATGTGGCAGATCCCCTGGGTATACAGGGGCCTGCAGCCTTTGCCTTCTTGACCAATAAAAAGTGTTGTTAAAAAAAAATGTCTCTATCCAAGCAGTCCATCTGTCACCAATATTCTACTTTCTGGCGGTATCGAATGGTGGTGGTGGTTTCAGGAAGGCGGCGGCATTGTAACCATTTACAGGATTGGCTGACACAGAGTGAAGCTCTCTCTGACCTGGTCTACTGTCCACTAGGACCTGCTTCATCCATGCCATCTTTAAGGCCCTGTGCTGGCCTCTGGGTCATCTTGGACAGGCTGTGGAACCTCCCTCTTGGTTTCCATGAGAGCCTTTCACTTTCCTGGAGACCTTTGGAGTTGTTTTGAGCCGCCATCCAGCAGCTTTGGTGGTGTACCATTTAGTGTATGGACGGTTCCGTAAGCACAACCCCGGACACTGCTTCTTGGGCCACTTCACCCAGCTCTGTGGTATGAAGACTCTCATTAATTGGTTCTTGTAAGCACATAGCCATTTCTTGTCTCTGAATTGCTTTGCTTTTAGGTGTCTCTTTGTATGTTTTGACACCTGGTTAATCTATGCCTCGCAGGGCTTCTGATTGCAGTGTTATCTTGTAATTTGCTGCAGCTATTTACTGCTCTTTCAAAACCTGGTTGTATTCGGCTTTAACGTTATCCCTCCATATGATGTATAGCTTTAGGTTACTTAGTAGCACAGTACCTCTCTTTGTGGCCTTACCAGTAGGTTCTTTGCCAATGAAGTGTAGACTTCTCCGTGAGCCTTTCATTGTACTTCACACTCGCTGGAGTTGCACTTTGACTCCACATACGCCAAAATTGATTCTGCACTTCGACTGAGGCACATGTGGCAGTCACGAGCAGTTTGCTTGACCATGGCAAACTCTCTGGGAAAGCACAGTTGATGAGTGGGTTACTTGTCCCCTATCTCGCCACCAGTTGTAGCATCATCCCCGCCTAGGTAACTGCCAAAGGTTTTGCCACAGACAGAGTTTGGTATTACACGCATTTATTCATCTGCGTGTAACTGCGAACTCAAGATTCTAAACCTGCATTCACTTCCCTACACTCTAACACTTACGTCACAGTTCTCTAGATTCCATCAGGAGCCAAAAGGGTGACTCACATGACACTACACTAAGCAGGGGCATAGCTACCACTGGTGCAGCAGGAGCAGGGGTGCAAAAGGGCCCATTGAACACAAAAATTGTGTATTTTACTAACAGCAATTTCCTTTGTTTGCACCAGAGCTTATGGCTTCTATGCTACGCTACTGGTTCCCTTATTACCTGCCCTCACCTACCTACTGGTGTCATGCTATACGTACATGCATCCTCATGTGTCATGTTGTCTTCCACTTTCCCCTAACAGTCCTGCTTGTCACACTCCCCCACCAGTTTCCTCCAATAAATAGAGTTGTTTCCCAGTCCCTACAATACGTATTGGTACGATTTCCCCTATCAAATAATCCTGAACTTATGCCCCCAGTACATATCTCTTTATTTTCTGCCATCTGGCTCTGGCAGCGCTAGGAGAGAGCTAGGGCTCCTGCTGTCTTGTTGGCTGATAGTCAGAACATGGTCATGGAGGCTGGGACTGCAGTTGTTTGTCAATTCTTCGCAGGCACATCAACATACACTCAAACTTTTTGGTGTTCCCATAGCTTAATCTGTAAAACAATGAGTGCTGTGGCCCAATGTTTTGCTCAGAACCCCCTTGCCGAATATCACTGGTGCCGATTGACAATGCTGCATAGTCTTGATTCCACCTTATACCGCTTTCATCCACCATCAGACGCTTACTGTTCTCTTATCTCACTCTTGTGGGTTCTTTTTCATCCTACCTTTTTCACTGTTTTTAATCTTTCTCTTCTTTCTTTTACCCTTTTGTGTTTTTCTTTCACTTGCTCTGGGTCAAAGTCTATTGAGGAAAAATAAGTGCCAGTCCCCAAAAAGGAGTGCCAGTGTGCCCCACCTGCAAACACCGGCTCAAATTAAGTATTGAGTGTACAAATCTTTTCTGACCCCATGCAAGGAGAGGGGCAGCTTAAAATCTTCAATGCAAAGTCACTTCTGAAGGCCAGATATGGACAAGACGTTTGGGCTCACAAAGTGGACATTTTGCTTAAAGTCACACAAAACCGCTTTTTGTTTGAGATTTTCTGCTTATTGGCTAACATTTTAAAATGAAACATTGAGACCGTTATGGACAGATTTCCTTTCTCCTTTTCTAAACTATTATCTTTCACAAAGAGACCACTTCATATTTCTTCACCAGCTTTCATCTGTAAGATTTTGAGACCTCTTTTACTTACTAATAAAAATGGGGACATTCATTTTTAGGTCTCGCCTGACCCAGCGCATGCGCTGGTCTGGCGAGACTTATTGAGAGGGCTCCAAAAAGTGCTGCCAGCCTAGTGCTACAGTGCATGTGTGCGGGCGCGCACGCCGCACTTGACCACATTACTTTCACTTTCGCGGCCGCACGGCCGCTTTGATGTTTGATCGCGATCACTTTCACTGCCGCACGGCCGCTTGATCTGATAGCCTCGTCTTCATGCTTGGTAGCGATGACCTTGTTCCTACTTTCTCCCAGCAATGGAAAAATCAATAGAAGAGGATTTAATGCCATAAAAACGTTTGTACATGCTGCTGCCCGAGAAAACAGCATTTGTGAGCGTCTTTGTTTGCTTGTGTTGGCACGTGAAAGCCAAACCTGCCAGCTTTGCTACTGCTGTTTATCTATATCCTGTATATAATGTTCCCAGAGATGAGGGGTCGGGTGGTTGCTCGGATTTATGATAAATAGTAAAAAATAGTGCTCGCAGGGTGCGCCAGACTGGGCCCCACGCGCACCAGCATGCAGGATCAGTTGTCATGCGCACATGGCGCGAGCAGACTGGGCCGCGTTTCAAGCACGGTTGGTTTCACTAAGCGGCCTGTCCACCCTGCTGTCGGCGTCATCATTCAGTAGCACTACATATACATAACCTAAATGCGCAATATAATTGGTTCAAAATATGAACCGCGACCCCCGTGCTCTCCTTAAAGTGCACACTGATCTAATTTCTGGAAGTGCTGAACTGCCAAAGGGAGGCTAATGTGGGCTCGTGTCTGTCACAGAGCACACAGTGTGTACCAGGGTGACAGGGAATAGATTATTCTCAGTGAGGCATTTGTCCCGTCCTCCTCAGCAAAGTCACTTCAATCTTTCTGGTCCTTCCTACCCAGCACACGATGAAAGTCATTCACTCCACCTGGCAAGCTGAAAAATCCACGGAACGTTTGATCTTGGGCCCGATCAGCAAGTACTGCTTGGAGGCCCCTTTCTGTAAGGGACACCCCTCACAGCCCTGTACATAATTGGCATCGGGGAGAGGGAGGCCAGATTTACAGGTTCGGAAGGGCACAAGTTCTATAAAAACAAGCATTGGCATAGCCAATAGGTCTCGCTTTTGGGACCTTTATAAGTATTTAGTTATGCAGCACAAAATCCTTGGTGCAACAACAACTGTTGTATAGCAAAACAGTTATATGGTCCCAAAGGCGAGACCTATTGGCTGTGCCAATGCTTGTTTAATATGGCTTAACAACTGTATTAAATTTAAAAACAGATATATTTTCTGGAAGTTGAGGCAAGACAGAGGTTTAATGTGGGTTAGTCAGCCTTTGGCAAATTATAATATAATATATTGACTTTCCTGGGTATTCAAACAAAAATCAATTACCAAAATCATACCACAGAAGATATAATTTTTTAGCTAGTACCATTTATGAATCACTCTTCGCTAGCCCATGCACAAATGAGGTAAATAAAAAAAAGACACAATTTTGCTGTAATTGCTATCTTCTCACTCGAAAACATAATTAATCTAGAAGTTGCTTCATACATCTAGTGAAGTCAGGCTGAAATCAAAAGTATATACCAGAATTTGCAGGAGGACCTTAATGTTTGCTGAGCTATTGAGATATGGAAGAATATTTGGATGAAAATACATAAATCATTCTGCAAGCGAATATTACTCAAACCTTATACTTTATATATAGTCGTTTATTAATTGCACTAGTCTTATTAGCAAAATTGAATACTGATGTTCTTACTAAATTCTGGCCCTGTAGTGAATCGGGGTGCTGTGTGAGGAAACTGGTGTCGCCTGGGGCGGAGCGCTGGTGGTGGGCTATCGTCCTATGCACAGGAGCCCATGTGCATGGCTTGGACCTGGCCCCAAGTAAGACGTCTGTTAAGGCTTCATTGAATGGGAGTAATGGTCCTTTAGGGGCAACTCCCGGCTGAAGCACCTCCGTCAAGACATTTATCTTGACTGCCACTGAGGACAGCGTAAGGTCCAGGACCTCCACTGCCTTCTGCACGCATTAGCAAATAAGGCACCCTCCTCCATAACCATGGTTGGAGGAGAGACCAGGCCAATGTCTGGGGAGGTGTTTAGGCCATTGACCAGATCTTCATACGAGATGTACTCAAGATCTTCTGTTTGAAAACAACAAGGGTCCACACACCCCTCCCACTTATTGCCCATTCCAGGCCTATCCTAGAAATAAGGCGCTGGCCCCTATATGGAGGGATCTGCAGTTGAGCCGGAGTCGGAGACGCCCATCCGGCTCTGTATCGGAGTCAGGAATGATGATGGGGCGGTGCCACCGCTGGGTGCCAGGAGCATCGGCCCTGAGTAAGCACTGGGGAAGATCGAGGTAACTTGACCGATGCCACTCCTCCGGATCCATTAATGGATCACTGTTGCTCGACTGGCGCTGAGTGCGAGCCCACTGGTGGAAGACCAGTATGGACCCCCCTGCCTCGTGGGACCCAAGGGCACTCGTGAAGGGTCAGGCCACCTGAAGATGAGGTTCATGGCCTTATAAAATTCTTTCCACTGGGCGGGGTTCACTCCGGCTCACGGAAACTCATAGAGGTGCAGAGACAGCACAGGCGCAGGCTCTGCCACAGAGCTAGGCCTCGAGTTTCAACTTCCCCATGACTTGTCCAGGGACTTGCACTGCGGTGCCCAAGAACTTTTCAGCTTATTCTCTTTCTTTTGGGACTTACCCAACGACTTGGAGTGGGACGACGATCACTGGATTCAACTTTGCAAATGATCTTAGGACCTTCCTCGCGATCGAGATCTCGAGCGTTGCGAAGTCGATCAACATCAGGCAGCGAGGAGCTGTGGGAGCGCTCCCTCATCACCTTGGGATGCATCACGCAGCAATCCTCGCATGTCTTGGCATCGTGGTCGCGCTCAAGATACCAGAGGCAAACCAAGTGCAGGTCTGTTACCGACAGGCGCCACATGGTTTAAAACCTACCGTTCTGGTGGAAACACCAAAGTCTCAAAACTTCTCCAACAAATGTCAAAAAAGGGTCAATTAAAAAGTGACTGAGCGTAGCTCTCTCCAGATCTGCGCTGACTGGCGTGAAAAGAAAAGAACTGACATCAGTGCATTAGGGATGCGCCAATATAGACACCGCGCACGTCACTTCCGACGTGAATGACGTCAACGACTCCATGTGGAGCTGAACAATGCCACCTACCGCATGTGGAGGTACTGATCACCAAAAGTTTCAAGACACAGTCTTATGCCTGGGAAATATTTTGAGGTAAGGAATTTGTGGCTAAAAGTCTCTATCAGATACTTAATGGATGGGGAAGTGTATTAATACTAGAGTATCAACTGTAAACCTGAGAATTAACTTTAATGAATACTGTAAAATATGAATTATTTTTTAATAAGAAATAAAAAATATATATAAGGTGACTATTCATTGTTTAAAATAGTACAACAGGAAAGTTATTTAAAAAAAAAAAGAAAAGTAAAATAAATCCATAATATTTAAATTAAGATTTTAAAAAACACTAATTTATTTTTAATGATTACATAATTTATAATGAACTTTTATTGATATATTCATAAAACACAACCAAATATATTTTATTTTTGACAAATATAAAACAAATTTAAATAAAGCTAACCATATTTATTTACATAAATAAAACCTTTTCCTATACTATTGCATTGAATTCAAGGGAAGAAACGGACCTTTATTAGTATTTACTTTTCTAGCTTCATATAAAAGGTTCAGCGTTTGTTTCTGCAGTCGTTAAAGCTTCACGGTCAAAATCGGAAGCAAGGACGAATTGCAGTCGGGTAGGAACAATTTAATTTACTTTTTAAGACATTTGTATCTAAATTTCTTGTAAGGAGAGCTGGAGGGAGGCAGATAGATGTTATTTAGTAAAAAAACAAAAAATTTATGTACGTTGTGTTTTAACCAGTTTTATATCCCCGTACAAGGGGTTTTTGTTTGTGCTTGTCAGGACATTCTTTCTCAACATAGGTTTAAAACAGGGGAAAATATCAGGTTAACAACTTTTTTAAAACCTATTCGATTTAAAAGTAAAATTTAATTGTTTTGCGTCACGTTTTTTTTTGTTCTTCACTTTTGAAATAAAAAAACAACACTTTTGGAGAGAAAAATCTGGATTATTGGATTGCTTTTCTGTTTCTCTATTCAGTTCCTTCGGGAACTGAATACATTTTTTATTTTTTTAAATACATTTTTGGGGTAACCTGGTTTTTGGATTGAGTTATTTGTGGATTGTTAAAGAATGCAACGTGGAAAATTGATTTTTTTCTGAGTTTTTTGATGCGTTGTTTGTGGCACACTCTTAGGATTGCAGGATTAATTGAGACTCTTGGTGAGAGATTTCTTAAAATATCATAAAGAGTTGAAGAAAAAAGACAATTACAGGTAGGAAGTGAAAAAAATTTGAAAATGTGAAAAATAAGTTTACAAATGCTGATTAAATTAGTTTATACAGTTAAAGTAGGAGAGTAATTTTAGAAGGTATTAGTTCCCGTTAGTGGTGTAAAAGGTTGCAGTACTGTCAAGGTAGTTGGAAGCTTCCATCAATGGAAACTGATGAATCTTTGCTGATAGTTTCTCTGACATTGTTTTATTTTTTTGGAGATATCTGACGATTTAGACGATCTGACAATGATTGTGCTATTCTCATTTCCTAGGAACATTGTTCTTTTTAAAAGAAAATGTCAGGAAATTATAGAGGTTGGGGTGACATTTTCCTATTGGTTGTTGAAATAATTATGCCAGCCCTCTATGGCATTGTTAGTTTTTGTACCTCCCTCTAAAGCAGGTCACAAAACTGTTCCACAATTCAATAAGAAATTTTGGTTCCCTTCTGTGACCGACCTGCTTAAATGCCCAATCCTTGTGTATTTAGAAGTAAAACCAATTTTTCCTTGTTTTGTGAAAAATATTGTGATTGTATATTTGAAGTATAGAAGTCATTCACACATTAAGGAGGGTACAAAACACAATGCAGTTATTTTTTTAAGTTCATATTGTAGTTTACTATTTGACATGTAATCCTCAGCAAAGGATGTTTTAAATGTTGTTTTTTTTTTCAAATTTGCCTAAGAAAGGTGAATAAAATATCCTTGAATTTGTGTGTTTGGATACATTTTAGTAATTATATAAATCATTTGTAATTCAAAGTCAATTATTTTCTTCCTAGGACATTTATTCATTGTTTTAGATTTTTAAACTGATATTAATTCAGTGTAAGTTGAGGATTGTTTGTCAGGAAGTAAACCATGAACTAATGAAATGGTGGTGTTGCTAATGTAAGCATGAATGGGATACATTTGGGTGAATGGATGGGGAGTTGATTTAAAGGTGCCATCCATCATCCAAATTTCCCTATTCTCTAGGTTTACTGTGCAATGTGTTTTAAAGATTAGTATACGTTTTAGGTGCTCTGATCATAGAGTAGAAAAGGTTTGTTATTAAAAGTACCAGTTAGTTTAGGGGGGATTTTCATGTAAGAGTAGGATTGAGAAGTTACTCTTTGAGGATTACTCGGCTGTTTTTGTCATTGAACCATCCTTCATCAATTTGAAATTGTGGGCATACCACTGGCAACGTGCAGGGCGATTTGCCGCTCTACATCCCTCAAAACTGAACCACAGGGTTTATTGGAGGTGGCTGCAAACTTCTTTATTTGTTGAATACATTCTCTTACTTTAATCTCCATTGCAGAGGCAGAGTGGTTATGTTCTGTTATTTTTCTACTGTCACCAAGAGTAACCAATATGCCTTTTCAATGGGATGAGCAACATTCAACATACCTATAGAGACTCCCGGGCTCAGTTAATATTCTAAGGTAAGGAGTATGTGGCTAAAATTCTCTATCAGATACTTAATGGATGGGGAAGTGTATTAATACTCTAGTATCAAATGTGAACCTGAGTATTAATTTTAACAAACACTGTAAAACATGTATTCTTTTTTAATAAGAAATAAATATATATATATATATATATATATATATATATATATATATATATATATATATATATATATATATATATATATTAAAGTTCACAAGGTTGCCCCTCCGTTTAAGCAGCACTCGAGATATCAGCTTGCTGTCTCCAGCCTTTATTCGGTATGGACGCAGTATCGTTTGCCAGTTCATTAAAACAGCTGCCTCGTCTTTACAAGCCTGACGCATTTCAAAGTTTTATACTTCTTCTTCAGAGGCTGACGAACACAGGTAAGTGCATGACGGTCTCATTTCTCCCATTTTTGACGCGATATGGCACGTCCCTGGATGGGCAGATCCGATGATTCTGTGCACTGCATTCTGGGAAATGAGGTTCCGAAAATTAGTCCACCAATGGATGCACTTACAATGACTGTCGTTTTTAAGCCCACAGATGAGCCTAGGCAAACGTACCCCTCCTCAATCCTCAGTTGATACTCCACACATGAAACTTGATGATTATCAAGCTCCGTGGCCCCCATTCATAGCGGGGTGGTGCAGGCTTTGCGACAGGACGGCCGCACATAGATTAAAGTTCACAAGGTTGCCCCTCCGTTTAAGCAGCACTCGAGATATCAGCTTGCTGTCTCCAGCCTTTATTCGGTATGGACGCAGTATCGTTTGCCAGTTCATTAAAACAGCTGCCTCATCTTTACAAGCCTGACGCGTTTCAAAGTTTTATACTTCTTCTTCAGAGGCTGACGAACACAGGTAAGTGCATGACGGTCTCATTTCTCCCATTTTTGACGCGATATGGCACGCCCCTGGATGGGCAGATCCGATGATTCTGTGCACTGCATTCTGGGAAATGAAGTTCCGAAAATTAGTCCACCAATGGATGCACTTACAATGACTGTCGTTTTTAAGCCCACAGATGAGCCTAGGCAAACGTACCCCTCCTCAATCCTCAGTTGATACTCCACACATGAAACTTGATGATTATCAAGCTCCGTGGCCCCCATTCATAGCGGGGTGGTGCAGGCTTTGCGACAGGACGGCCGCACATAGATTAAAGTTCACAAGGTTGCCCCTCCGTTTAAGCAGCACTCGAGAAATCAGCTTGCTGTCTCCAGCCTTTATTCGGTATGGACGCAGTATCGTTTGCCAGTTCATTAAAACAGCTGCCTCGTCTTTACAAGCCTGACGCGTTTCAAAGTTTTTATACTTCTTCTTCAGAGGCTGACGAACACAGGTAAGTGCATGACGGTCTCATTCCTCCCATTTTTGACGCGATATGGCACGCCCCTGGATGGGCAGAGCCGATGATTCTGTGCACTGCATTCTGGGAAATGAGGTTCCGAAAATTAGTCCACCAATGGATGCACTTACAATGACTGTCGTTTTTAAGCCCACAGATGAGCCTAGGCAAACGTACCCCTCCTCAATCCTCAGTTGATACTCCACACATGAAACTTGATGATTATCAAGCTCCGTGGCCCCCATTCATAGCCGGGTGGTGCAGGCTTTGCGACAGGACGGCCGCACATAGATTAAAGTTCACAAGGTTGCCCCTCCGTTTAAGCAGCACTCGAGATATCAGCTTGCTATCTCCAGCCTTTATTCGGTATGGACGCAGTATCGTTTGCCAGTTCATTAAAACAGCTGCCTCGTCTTTACAAGCCTGACGCGTTTCAAAGTTTTATACTTCTTCTTCAGAGGCTGACGAACACAGGTAAGTGCATGACGGTCTCATTTCTCCCATTTTTGACGCGATATGGCACGGCCCTGGATAGGCAGATCCGATGATTCTGTGCACTGCATTCTGGGAAATGAGTTTCCGAAAATTAGTCCACCAATGGATGCACTTACAATGACTGTCGTTTTTAAGCCCACAGATGAGCCTAGGCAAACGTACCCCTCCTCAATCCTCAGTTGATACTCCACACATGAAACTTGATGATTATCAAGCTCCGTGGCCCCCATTCATAGCGGGGTGGTGCAGGCTTTGCGACATGACGGCCGCACATAGATTAAAGTTCACAAGGTTGCCCCTCCGTTTAAGCAGCACTCGAGATATCAGCTTGCTGTCTCCAGCCTTTATTCGGTATGGACGCAGTATCGTTTGCCAGTTCATTAAAACAGCTGCCTCGTCTTTACAAGCCTGACGCGTTTCAAAGTTTTATACTTCTTCTTCAGAGGCTGACGAACACAGGTAAGTGCATGACGGTCTCATTTCTCCCATTTTTGACACGATATGGCACGCCCCTGGATGGGCAGATCCGATGATTCTGTGCACTGCATTCTGGGAAATGAGGTTCTGAAAATTAGTCCACCAATGGATGCACTTACAATGACTGTCGTTTTTAAGCCCACAGATGAGCCTAGGCAAACGTACCCCTCCTCAATCCTCAGTTGATACTCCACACATGAAACTTGATGATTATCAAGCTCCGTGGCCCTCATTCATAGCGGGGTGGTGCAGGCTTTGCGACAGGACGGCCGCACATAGATTAAAGTTCACAAGGTTGCCCCTCCATTTAAGCAGCACTCGAGATATCAGCTTGCTGTCTCCAGCCTTTATTCGGTATGGACGCAGTATCGTTTGCCAGTTCATTAAAACAGCTGCCTCGTCTTTACAAGCCTGACGCGTTTCAAAGTTTTATACTTCTTCTTCAGAGGCTGACGAACACAGGTAAGTGCATGACGGTCTCATTTCTCCCATTTTTGACGCGATATGGCACGCCCCTGGATAAGGTGACTAATCATTTTTATAAATAGTACAACAGGAACATTATTTGAAAAGAAAAGCAAAGTAAAGCCATAATATTTTAATTAAGATTTAAAAAAACACAAGTTTCTTTTTAATAAATGTATTATAATTAACTTTTAGTAAAATATTTATAAAATACAACAAAATATAGTTTATTTTTGACAAATATATAACATAATTGTAAATAAGGTTAAACATATTTATGTACATAATTAAAAAAAATCCTATCTTTTTGCATTGAATTCAATGCAAAATTCGTCATCCGACTCCTTACAATAAATATAGCCTCCATATTTTAAAAGTTAGCTTACCACATTTTGATTTAATGTAATTTGCTTGTCTTGCATTTTCCATGTTAAAATGATCGGCAAAAGAAACAGAAAAAAATTATATGACTATGATGTTATAATGTTTAGTAGTCTTTTCTTCATTTTGATTGGCCGTCCTGCGAAATAAAATAAAAAAATGTGAGGTTAATTGTTGGACACTGTGGAGAAAAAGTTGTTAATTTGCACTATAGAAACTGTGGAAAATAAGTTTTTTAGTTTGCTGCTCTCAAAAAAGAATGCGGTTAATATTGTTCTGTTCTTTCATATGTTACAAATGTTACCTTTTGATTTGTTCCCTGAACTTTTGTCATTGGGGTTGTATCCTGGTTTGGTAGAGGTGTTGATATTTTTTGTAGTCTTTGTTTCTTTGTAGTGTATCTAAGATTGGAAAGAAATTTAAGGATTATATACTGATTTGCTTCTTTTCTTTTGATTACTTGAACGGTTTTTGGTTTGTTCAAAGTTTCTTCTTATTTGAAGTTTTGTTGCTTGGTTTTCTTATCTATAAAAAAAGAAATCTTTACATTTGCTTATTTAGCACTGTTCGGCACCTTCCCTGAGTTAACACTTGGAAGAGTTAGAATAGTAAATCCTCCACCCCAGCCACTGTCCAGCACATCCCTGAGGAAACACTTGACAGATTTGGAATAGTAATTCTGCCCACAGCCAAAGTTCAGCACCTTCCCTGTGGTAGCACTAAGCTAGCCCATGCACAAAAGACTGATTATTTTGGTGATTTTAGGAAGCAGCGTCTTTCACTGGAGAAATCCTTGTTGCCCTATGTGAATGTCATAATTTCTAAATAACTTGGTGTTTGTGGAAGCTGTTGATGTGGCAATACCTCCATTGTTCATTGGTTAAAATCATAGCCTCTGATACCTTGATGATTTAGGAAGCTCCATCTTCGACTATTCATTTTTGGGTGTACCTCATAGGCTCTGATAGCTTTGATGTTTTTTTCCAGAAACTGTAGTTGTCATTGGGTGCACCTCCACACACCAGGTGGACCTCGGGTGCTTTTTGGCTATACTATTCTTGAATTGTGCCAGGAAGAAGGCAGTCATTTCACCAAAAAGCTGTTCTCTATCAAACAGCATATCTGTCATTGTGACATGGAAATTTCCTGAAAAGCCTGAATAGCCCTAAGAACACATCCAGGCATGGAGGAAGAGTGTAACAGCAGTGCCCATGGACCGGCTCATGTAGTCACAGAATACAAGCTGCACATGAACATCTGCTTAGAAGCATCTAAGACATTAGTGACCAGATCTAAAAACTGGCTTCTTCAGATGTTCCCTTAGGTTTACGATTGCTGGTTTGTCCAAGTCCCAGAAGGCATGAATATAGTGGCCTAATAGGCATGTGGCATTCGCCGGAAGGAGATGGAAACTATCGGACATCAAAACCTTCTGGCCCATGGTGCCCACTCATTTGGACTCCCTTTTCAGAGCATTCAGGTTTATTCTTGAGGATTAAACGCACTCCACCAGGCTCTCCTGCAATAAACGAGGAGCTGAGAACTTCAGGTCACCTGGAGCAGGTCTATGGTACTTTGTTTGTGTACTACTGGGTCTGAGAAGGGCTTTTCCCAAGCAGCCAGAACAGGTTCCAACATAGCTTCCGTTGCAGGGATTCTGGACATATACAGAACTATGCGCAGGAAACCAGGACCTCGGTGTATAGTGGTGTATCAACTACCCACCTTAGTGCCCAAAATCCCAATCCGACTAGCTATAGTGTCTAATTTGCTCTCCGTACTGCAGCGAAGCTTCCAATGATTAGACAACCCAGAACATGTAGGTCCGACTCTCTCAGGAATCGCGGGAGCAAGAACACTCTTTCGCTCACTCACTCCTACTTGTCCACAACATGAGTAATCAGAGACATGGTATGGTTTAAAATGTTTATTTTAACTAACATAGCTCTAAAATGCAGTACACGTGCCAGTACTATCAGCATAATGCATAAACACAATGTAGTCAGCATTGTTACAATTCCATAGAATATGAACGGGGATATCATTTTATAAAGCTGGTGGAAAACGGCCTACTGTGCCTTGCCACCCTCCCTGTGATAGGAACTAGTTTATTATAAAAATGGAAGACCTCTGGGCTTTGTCAGGGGGACCCCATGCCTCCAAGTCTAGATGCAAAGATTTACATCTCAGCTCAGCACAGCTCTTCTCTCAGGAAAGTTTTTCTCCAAGTGTCTTTAACATGCATGCCTGCAATATTAAAAGCACTCGATTTTCAGCAGTGCAGCTGCGTTTCGGGTTATGTCTAAGTGCGGGGGACTGACCAGAGCAGAATAACAAGGGACATTGTTTTTCGACCTTGTACATCATGTGCAGACAAAAACCACAGAGTACAGCAAGGAACGCAAAAAGCAGACAACTCTCATGTGAACACGCACAAGCAGAGTTTTGTGAAAACAAAGTCATGTAGTAACGTGCGCAACAGCAACATGTCCGTTAAGATTGTGTTAAGTTAGAAATGTCGACAATAAATCCACCAACCTCACTACACCCTCCCCTAGTAAGTCCATTAGATGTAGACATAGGACGAACATAGAGTTCAACAAGTGAGAGCAGAGTTCAAGAGCGTCTAGAATTTGTTGAATTTTTGAAAAAGGAATACAAATGTAAATAGGGGCCAGGCAAAAAAAAATATTGCTAAAAAATGCAAACAAAATCCGACACAGAAGTGTACTGTGAGCCATCCACCTTAATCCATCAGCGTGTATGCGCAATACCGCAACAGCCTCCAAAAGGAAATCATTGTCATTGGTAGCAAAAAGTGATGCCATTGAATTCAGCAAGCTGAATGAGCATTCATGTTCCTCGCAATAGGGTGTGTCCAAGAGCCTCGCAGGACAACTTGGGGGATATTCAATGTAGCTGTGTTGTAGGAGATTCTGCTCATGGGCCACTAAGGGACCCATTAACAAGTCTTAATCCGGGTCCGAACATGACGTATTGGAGAGGCAGATATCCAATGCCCATGAAAAGGAACATCGTAAACATGTGAAGACGGGTTGCCCGCAAGTGTAGTACGCAAAGCAGAAAGACAATCCATAAGCCATGCCGAGTGTAGCCAGGGGCAGTGTGCCAAAGCATTCAAGCACACGGTAACGGAGCATTTGCAGCCAGCCTGGGCTGTGCAGGACCACAAGAGGAGCAGCCATTCCAGCAGCTATGGCAAGTATTAGAGGCAAGCCACCAAAGACGCTGGAAAAAATAGAATGAATAAAGGCCGGTATTTCACCAAATATAGCCTGAAACGAGGACACAAGGCCAGAGCCTACAACCTTAAAAAAATGTGCCAGGCCGTGTGTATCAGACAAATTGAAAATGCGATTAATCAATTAACCGAAATGCAGTGAGAGGTTAGTATTCAGAAGGGCCTGAATCTCAGAATTGGTGCTAGTCACCTGCAGCACGAAGGTCTCGCGCGCAAAAGTAAGGGGGACTTCGTGTTGGAATAATAGTGTTCTCACTCTGCTCAACTTATTGAAATGTGCTTTCAAAGTTGGTATGGAAGGCCAAATCGAGTTATCGAGCTTCCCATGCAGCGGCGTAAAAAGACACATTTTTACAACAAACTACGCTCTATGAAACTGTCACAATGTACGGTATGCCAGCCAGCAAACCGCAACAATCTTGGTTATTTAAAAGAAGATAGCTACCGTTAGCAAGCGGGGTAAAAGTGGGTTTTATAGCTGGAACTGGAATACCTTTCAAAACGCACTCCAGGTTCGGGTCGGTAACACTGCAGGCCCCGTGTAATTGTATGTTTTTGCAAACAAGGGAATGACCTACTGTAGAATCACCAGACTCCCTTGTAAGGTATACCTCTTTGTCATCCCGCAGGCATCTGTACGTGAAAGGCAAGGACCACACTTCATGCAGAAAGTTGGCACCTAAGGATTCATAGCGGCTTAGCGGTTAATGCTTCATGCAGGAGCTAAATTTAAACTATGAGAATGGTAAAGTGATAACGCCGTGTATGAGCCAGACAGCAGTTTCAGCCATGGAGAACGGTAAAGGGTCTATCTTTTCCATATGTAGAAGAGTGTATGTTGCATCTTTCATGGACATAAACTGCTGTTTTGTCTGTCAAATTAAATGAGGAAAACAAGGCAGATGTGTTTAAATAATCCCTGTTGCAGGGATTCTGAACGTACACAGAACTATGCGCAGGAAACCAGGACCTCAGTGTGTAGTGGTGTACCAAAAAACCCACCTCGGTGCCCAGAACCCCAATCCGACTAGCTATAGTGTCTCATTCGTTCTCCGTACTACAGCGAAGCTACCAATGATTAGACATCCTAGAACATGTCACTCCGACCCTCTCAGGAATCGTGGGAAAAAGAACGCTCTTTCGTTCAAACACTCATACTTGTCCACAACGTGAGTAAACAGAGACACTGTATAGTTTTAAAATGTTTATTTTAACTAACTTGCTCTATAATGCAGTACACAAGCCAATACTAGCAGCAAAATGCATAAGAACAATATAATCAGCATTGTTACAATTCCATATTGCACAAAAGGGGAAACCATATTATAATGACAGTGGAAACAGGATTACAGCGTCTTACCACCCTCCCCGTGCTAAGAGCTAGTTTATTATAATTATAGAAGACCTCTAGGCTTTGTAAGGGGGACCCCATATCTCCAAGTTTAGATGCAAGGATTTACATCCCGGACGGAGACGGCTCTTCTTCGTTGGAATGATTTTCTCCGAGTGCTTTTTCATGCATATAATGCCATATTAAAAGCACCCGAGTTTCAGTAGTGCAGCTGTGTTCCATGGGCGTGGGACTGACCAAAGTAAATCAACAGCATACATTGTTTTTCGACCTGAACACGCTGTGCATACGAGGAGAACAGTGTACAGCTAGATTTGTGAATGGCAGACAGTTCTCATGTGAAAAAGCGCAAGCAGAGTGTTTACGAGAACAGAGCCATGTAGTAACGCGTGCAAAAAGCGGCACATGGCGGCCAAGCCTAACTAACTTATGCTAACTCTATCAATGTCCACAGTTAATCCAATGTCCTCACTACACCATTCCCTGGTCAGGCCATCGGACAGAACTTTATGGAACGCAGAGTTCAACATGGGTGACCAAGAATTAAGAGCATCTATATCGATGTGACCTCAAATTTAGGCAAAGAGAGTCAATTTGAAATCTTGCACAAAAGCCTGGGGAATTTTTTTTTCTCATAAAAAGGAAACAACAAAAGAAAAATTTAAAAAATCCGGCCGATGATGGGCGCCAGTCAAATTAATCCATCGGAGTGTATGAGCAGTAAGTTACAACAGCTTCCAAGAGGAAGTCATTATTATTGTCAGAAAAAAGAGACGCCACCCAATCAAGTAAACAGAACGTACATATGTGTTCTTCAATGATGGGTGCCTCCCGCACCATCAGAAGACAACTTGCGAGATACTCGATATAACTTAGTTGGAGGAAGTCCTGTGCAGCCGCACAGATATCCCATTGCACCAAAACGCCAAGCGCAGCCGCGCAGGCCATAATCCCAACACTGGAACACTCTTGCTAATGGAACACTAAGGGACTTGTTAGCAGATCAAAATCCGGTGCAGGAGATACCGTATTGGAGAGGCAAAGATCCAATGTCCATTCAAATGAACATTCCGAACAGGTGAAGACTGGTTGCACGCAAGTGTAGTATGCGAAACGAAAAGAAAATATATAAGCCACGCTGAGTGTGGCCAAAGTCAGAGTACCATAGCATTCAAGCATACGGCTACGAAGCATCTGCAGCCGGTCTGGGCTGTGCAGGGCCAGAGGAGGAGCAGCCATTTCGCAGCAGGCAAATCAACAGAACTCCAGCAGCTAAGGCAAGTTATAGTGGCAACCCACCGAAGACGCTGGAAAAAATAGAATGAATAATTGCCGGTATCACACCAAATCTAGTTTGGAAAGAAGTCACAAGGCCAGAGCTCACAACTTTAAAAAAATGGGTCAAGCCTATAGTATGAGAGGGATTGAAAATAGTATGAACTAACGCACCGAAATGCAGGGGAGGTCAGTATTAAGAAGGGCTTGCACCTCTGTCCGGGTGTTAGCTACATGATGGACAAATGTCTCCTGGGCAGATGTGAGCGAAACTTCTTTTTGGGATAATAATGCTCTTATTCTGCTCAATTTATTGAAGTCTGCCTTCAAGGTCGGCCAAATCAAGTTATCGAGCCTCCCGAGTGGGGGTGGAAAAAGTACATTTTTGCAGCAAACCACACGTTGTGAGACGGTCACAACGTAAGGGATGCCGGCAAGCATGCCGCAGCATTTCTCATTATTTAAAAGCAGATAACTACCATTTGCAAGCAGGGTTAAAGTAGGTGTAATAGCTGGCACAGGATTACTCTTCAAAACACATGCAAGATTTGGGGCCGTAAGGTTACAGGCTCCATGCAACTGTATGTTCTTGCAAACCAGAGAATGACCTACGGTTGAATCGCATGATTCCCCAGTAAGGTAAACCTCTTTATCATCCCACAGGCATCTGTATGTGAATGGTAACGACCACACCTCATGAAGCAAAGCACTGCCCAAGGGTTCAAAGCGGCCTAGTGGAAAATGCTTCATGCATGAGTCAAAGAAAACGGCAGGGTTATTACCCCATGGATGAGCCAGACAGCAGAATCAATTTCAGCCAGAGAATGGTAAAGGATCTAGCTTTTCAATATGTAAAAGAGTGTATGTAGCATCTTTCATGGACATAAATTGCTGTTGGTCTGTCAAGTTAAAAGGCAAAAATAACGATGACGCGTTCAAATAGTCCCATGGAACTTTTCCCCATTTTCAAAGTTTGTAAAGTCCATGCAAATTGCATTACTGAACGCAATTGATTTTGACCATGATATAAAACAGACACATCATCCTGTATAATATTAACAACAGACGAAACAATATTATCCAATGTATAAATGAGGGAAGAAAGTGTGTTAATACTATTATCAAGAACTGCAAGTACCTTTTCTAGATTAGCCTGCTCTACTGCCCTTAAACGTGAAACAGCTTCAATTTGGGATAGCTTTCAGATTTTATTGTAAGCTGCATAAATACATCTTTTTGATCTATGACCAGCAAGCCCTTTTATGAAATCTGTCAAATCAATGTCCCCTGATAATAATGACAAATGTTGTTTTACTGATGATAGTGTTGAATGTTGTACCCAATTTTGACATAACTTTCCCACTGAATAGGTGGTAACCGAATGGGAGTTAGAAGAACGTGGTTCAGGCCTATCCTGTGTGTAGCCAGGGGCCTGATCATGAAAACGGAGTTGGCAAGCATCCAAACAGGTCTGCCAAACCAACAACCTAGGGGGTCTAGACTAGAAATATTAAAGGTATCATTTGTAAACAATGATTGCAAGTCTTCAATGGAATAATTGGTATGACTGCTCCAGTTCTATGTTTAGCCAGAGCAGGAATCGTAGGGGCATTAATTTGCTTTGAAGTAGCCAATCCAAAACAAGTAGTTTGATAGACCGAATCATTTAAAAATAAAATCTGAGTTGGGATGAGACACACGCGATGTAAAGCTTCTGTGCCCCTCACTTGCCATGATCTAGAACCCCAAACAGATTTAAGATCCACTGTGGCCTTCCACAGATCATAACCACCCACTGACAACTTATCAATAAAGGTTTTGGAATACAATAATTTAGTGTGGGTGAGCATTACCTTAGGATTGGACGAAGTATTTAATCTAAAGTAGAATGACTCTGGTTTTGACTTATCAAAATCTGTAAAATATGTAAACTTTTTCAAGAGTGTTTTTTAGCTGCCTTCCAAAGGAGTCGGGCAATGTTCCCACTGTGTGTAATTAAAAACATTTCTAAATGTACTAGCTTTATGCAGGTAGTGATGTCCCTAATGCTGGTAGCAAAACAAATCAGCATAATTTGCAGCATTCAAATACAAATCGTCATCATCAAAAGCATCATAATACTTCAAATCTGAAAATAAAGACTGTACAGCTTGTACATCCCAATCATCCGATCGTATGTTATGTTTCACCACATCACCTATTGATACACAAAGTACATTTTGTACATTTTATCTCTGTAGGGCCATGAATTTGGAACTCTACTGCATCCCAAACTATTCCATCCGCAACTAGCCAGGCTGAGATGTTGACAAAAGTCTGGTCTCTTTTCATGATGTGAGGAGAAGAATGCGGAGCCAAAGTTTTTCATAGCAGAGTGTTCAGATAGGTAGTGACCATTGATTAGAAGGGAAAAAAAATCACAAACCCAATTGACATGAACAAAAAAAATGGTGATGAGCACCAACCAGATGTATGTCCAAGGCGGAACCAAATAAGTCTGTTTAAACCAGGTGTCGAAAATAGAGAATTTTGTAGGGTTCAATGATGATGTGGAGTGCGAATCAAAGGAAAAACGAATGACTCAGTAGTAGGATAAGCAGATTCGGTTTCTCCATTATTACTGGAAGCTGGCGGGTTTAGCAAAGGATTAGTAACAGAGTCCATCTCTATGGCAGTGTCACATTGTGTGTTGTCAGAAGCTCCCAACATCCGATTTCTGGACAAAGCTGGACAAGAAGCCGCTGGTGTTTATACTATTCAGGATCGGCCAGACGTTGTAACTTGACATTGTCCACCGAGATGTATCTGTTGTCTTTGCACCCAGGAAGTGGTGGTAAGATGACTGTACGAGTACCCGTCACGCCAAACACTGGAACCAGTGCACGATAAGAGGGGCCAATTCTTTTTTGTTCTCCACCTTCTCTCGGACCAGATCTTCAACTTTGGGTAGCCAGCCGCCCACCGGAATCTGCAGTGCTGCATCAGTGGCAGAGGGCAAATGTTCACTAGCAAGTCTGTCACGGGTCTCTTTAAAGTCCTGCAACATATTATAATGATTATCTACGTCAAAGGTTGCAGCATCTGCCGCCATGTCTAGACCATCAAGGTCTGGAACAAACATTTTTATGCCAAAGAGCATTTCGTATGGGGTCCGCCCACCCAGACATCTTCTAGGGAGGTTATTATGTGCACGTTGTACGCCATACAAGTGAGCCAGCCAGTTCCTGCCAGCACCTAAGACTCTAGCTGTCAAGGATTGCTTTAAGTCACGGTTCATTTGCTCCACAATTGAGTTGCCCTCAGGCTTGTATGGAGACGAAAACTGCACCAGCACCCCCAAAGACTTAATCGCATTCTTGTACACTGTAGAGGCGAACGCTGGACCTTGGTCAGAATGGAAGATGCCACAGGCAAAAATTCCCACAAAGACACGCAAATCCCTGATGACATTTCGAGCGTCAGCACTGCGTTGTGGCCAAACCCAAATGAAACGTGTGCACGAATCAACTGCAACTAAAATGTATTTATAAGCAGTACCTTCGTGTGCAGCTGTTATCAAAGAAAGTCTGCAGTCCGCGTTGGGAATCAACCTATCTCCAACGTTATTTATTCTTACATAAGTAACTTGGTCGGGACTTAAATGATGAGAGTACTTTGAAGGGAACCCTTGTGGGTAATTACCACCCTTCTCAGTAGCAGCAATAGCTGCCAAATTTCATTATCTATCTTAGTCTTGGATCTTGTAACGGCTGCAACTGAACACGTGGCTACTGCTGATTTGGCTGCTTCATCAGCTAAACTGCTACCAACCGCGTGCGCTCCCACACCCTGGTGGCCAAGAGTATGTATAACATGTGTGAGCGGCAGACGTTCTTTAAGATCTGCCACTCGAACCCAAAGCATTTTATGCTTAATTGCACTGCCTTTGGAATCACGGTAGTCATTCTGAAACAAAAAGAATAACTTGTCATTGAAAGACTCTGCACACAGTAATAAGAATCACTCACAACAAGAGCACTCACATTAGGATCAGCAAACTCAAGAGCAAGCACCAACTCGCGCGGCCCTGCTAATTGGGCGGTACAGTCACCTAGCGCCTGCACAACACTGGACTTGAACTCACCGTTCACAATGGTACCTGCCACAATTGCACAGGCCACCCAATAAGCATGCTTAGACCCGGTGGCCGGTTGCGCCGAACCATTGTGTAAATGATACAATCATACTCCTCAAGCGGGCGCATAGACAGAGGAGGAGGATGAACAAATTCATACTGCAAGAACTCCTGAATCTGAAGAGATGAGTCAAAGATAAACGTGACATCCGGTGACATCAAAGAAGTAGCCGAATGTATCCAACGGGAATGCAAAGCCCTAGAGTTTGGTACACTTGCCTTTGTCACTGCCTCAAGTGCAGGGTATGGTGTTACCACCAAAATGCGTTTCCCCTGTGCCAGTGCACGTTCCTTCAGGATCGCCATCTGTACAGCTGTTAAGACTTTCCAACAGTGGAAAACCGCATCTCGGCTGAAGTGTACAAATGTGATTTGTAAGCAATAGTTACTGTGTCACCTTCATTAAACGTTAAGTTAGTAAAGCCCACTGCGCCTGGCATGATTTGTATCACCAGGTTTGTGTGATTGTCACAGGTCAACAAGTATTTCGATTCATGAAGATCAGACTGCAAAGATTGCAGGATAGATGAATGTTCCGGAAGCCAGCATGCTTTTGAAAATGTAGGTTGTATCAAGGCATAAAGCGGCTTGATACGCTGGGCATATACAGGAATGTAAGAACGCAGTAAGTTCAAAAATCCCAGCAAAGACTGAAGTTTTTTTCAGGGTTGTCGGAGGCCGCAAACGTGCGCATTTCTCCAGGAAGTGAGGCGCCAAGCCTCTACCTTCATTATTGAGCTCATAGCCCAAAAACAAACTGTGTACTCTGCAATGTGTAATTTAGCAAAGTTAAATTTGTAACCATAGTCTGCAAACAAAATAATGATGCGGTCGACTCGGGTAGAGATGCGTCCATAATTCGTCGTCCGTGAGATAAATATCATCAACGTACAAGTACGCATCTGGGTCTATGCTGTCTAACAAAGAGACAACACGGGCGGCAAATTAGCCATCTGTTCTTGTAGCCCATTGCTAATCGCCAGAATTGTCTTTGTTTTCCGCCGGCTGTGAATGTTGTCCATTGACTGCATACAGGGGACAGATTGTGACTGAAGAAGCCGTTGGAAATGTCGAGTGTTGTTTTATAACTTTTATGAACAAGACTGTCTACAAGAGCAGAACTATGGGTATTTTGTACTGCAAAAGTGCGACAATGAGAGTTCAAATGTCGGTAATCCAAAACTATGCGGAACGAACCATCGGGTTTGGTAACAGTAAAAAGAGGGTTATTCATCGGTGACGCACATGTCTCAATCACACCTTGATACTCTAACTGCATTAGAATCTCAGAAATGGGACCTTTCGCTTCCCGCCGGAGGGGATATTGGGGTTGAGGCTGTGGCATAGACTGCAATGGTATCTCATGGGGCGGAGAATCTTTATCCCAGCCCACATCAGTATGGTACAGTGCTGGTGCAAGCACCAATGCCCATTCTTCTACAAAAGCCTCTGCATGCTCCTGGGGGACGTTATGCGAAAAACTCGGAAGTATCATCTCCTCCCCTTTCGGAGCGTTCAAAATAAAAGGAGGGGGCCAATCTGCCTCCGCCAACAAAATGTCATAAGAAGATGATAGATTCTCCCAAAAAATCCCTTTAATAATACGTTGAATGTCACCTTCAATTAGAAAAACTATATCATATAGTCTGTCAGGGGGAGTCACTCGAGTGTCAGCGGTTTTAACTGTAATGAAAGTGTTAGTCGTTGTGGCCTCCAGAAATGGACGCAGTACCTGCTGCACTATGGTAACTTCCACTGCGCTGTCGAGCAGAGTCGCCGCCCATTATAAATTGCGGAGCCGGGTTCTCATCATCTGTGGCATAGCTGGCTGTTAAGGCCGCAACATTCTTTTTCTGAAACTGAGGGCGCTGACTAGGAAATTCGTCTTGTTCCTTGTGGTGCACCTCGACCTCTTCCGCGATCCTGGCGTTCCCTTCCACCGGCTTGTGAGCCTGATGTTTCCTGCAAAGAACGAGGAGAACGCTGATCAGGAACCTGAAACCTGTCAGGAGACCTAATTCTCGGGCGGTCGCGCAAATCATTAGTGCGCTCAGAAGACTCGGGTATCAGCGACGCAGCATGCAACCCCTGTCTCTGTTGTTGCTTTCCCTGTTTCTTAGTTCTCCAATTCTTTTTAGAAAAGATTGGCTGCTCGTCTTTATCAGACTGAGACTTCTGTTGTGTTTGCGTTTGAGGTGACATTTTAGCAAAAGGCTTAACACCCAAAGTTTTGCGGACAATGGTTTTATAAGCCTGTGCAATCATTTTTGGCAATTCGCATAGCTTCTTTACTTCTCGGGCAAGAACCAAAGCATTAGCCACCTGAAAGTTCACTGCATCCCCGTTCACTTTTGCAAGGATGAGATCAGCCAATACGTCGAACACGCCCACCAACCACATCACCAACTCAACAGCCACTTCAGGCCCGTGCTCATCTTGAACACGCTTAATCACGGAGGGGAGTACGGTCATTGAGGGAGTGCCGAAACACTTCGCATATACTGCTGCAAGCACCTTACCCCAATTGTTACAATCGGTTAACTTGGGATTTAAGTCTGTCTGCAAACTAATAGTCAAAATCCTGTGTTTCTCCACAGGAGAAGTATTTGGAAATACCGCCTCCAGCTGGTCAAATTTCTCAGCAAGCCAATAAGGTAAATCATCCTTATTTTGAGGACGCTTGCCCATTACTGAATTAACCATGACGGGACTGATAGTTACACGGCCAGGTCCAGCCGGTTGCGCAGCATCTCCAGGTGGTCCCACCTGAACGTTGCGCATGATGTATCGTACAACAGCTCTATGCACCCGCGCTAAAGCGGTGTGCATTACGTGGAGTTCTCCACCCGAACTGTCAGATAACGTGAGTGTGGGGTGTACCCAGCCAAAACAGGCCAAGTGGCCCCATCAATAGATAAAGGGCCTAAACGGATAAGAGTCACTGGGTGTGGGAGGGCGCCATTAAACCAAATCTGGTGTTGCCATGCCATTAGCGGAACTTCAAGATTTCTATAGGGTCGATAAACATTAGAATGCGCCGTGGCAGTGTATTGATGGAACAAACCATCGTCTCCATCCACCGCCGGAAAAGTAACTCAAGAGTAAAACACTTCAAAGTGTTGAGCTGGATCAGCTTCCACCACAAAGATAAGATCGACACCCGCGTCTGGCACACCATATGCGGTCAAATGTTGACGGAGTGCTCCACGGCTATGTGCTGCATTATCTATATCAGCCATGAAGACAAATGACGTATAACAACCTAATGCGTGGCAGCGCAATAAAGGGTTAACAATTAAGAGAAAACACCTTTTAATAATATCAAGCTTGAAAGAACCTATATAAACATCAATATAGGAGGTTACACTGTCACAGCTGTTTCTGGAAACAGAAATGAGGGTATTGTGGACAAGCACAAGCACTACTCAAGCGTCTCGCAGATAAGAACCAGACCAAACGTTTGGTGCACCATGTTGCAGGGATTCTGCACATATACAGAACTATGCGCAGGAAACCAGGACCTCGGTATATAGTGGTGTACCAACTACCCACCTTAGTGCCCAAAATCCCAATCCAACTAGCTATAGTGTCTCATTCGTTCTCCGTACTACAGCGAAGCTACCAATGATTAGACAACCCAGAACATGTAGCTCCGACTCTCTCAGGAATCGGGGTAGCAAGAACACTCTTTCGCTCACTCACTCATACTTGTCCACAACATGAGTAATCAGAGACACGGTATAGTTTAAAATGTTTATTTTAACTAACGTGCTCTAAAATGCAGTACACATGCCAGTTCTATCAGCATAATGCATAAACACAATATAGTCAGCATTGTTACAATTCCATAGAATATGAACGGGGATATCATTTTATAAAGCTGGCGGAAAACGGCCTACTGTGCCTTGCCACCCTCTCCGTGCTAGGAACTAGTTTATTATAAAAATGGAAGACCTCTGGGCTTTTTCAGGGGTACCCCATACCTCCAAGTCTAGATGCAAAGGTTTACATCTCAGCTCAGCACAGTTCTTCTCTCTGGAAACGTTTTCTCCAAGTGTCTCTAACATGCATGCCTGCAATATTAAAAGCACTCGATTTTCAGCAGTGCAGCTTATTTCTAAGTGCAGGGGACTGACCGGAGGAGAATAACAAGGGACATTGTTTTTCGACCTTGTACATCATGTGCAGACGAAAACCACAGAGTACAGCCAGGAACGCGAAAAGCAGACAGCTCTCATGTAAACACACACAAGTAGAGTTTTGTGAAAACAAAGTCATGTAGTAATGTGCACAATAGCAACATGGCCGTAAAGCTTGTGTTAAGTTAGCAATGTCGACAATAAACCCACCAACCTCACTACACTTCATTAAATGGAAGCAGATACTTGACAACTTAAGTAGATGGTTGCAAGAGCCCTTTCAAAATATTAGACATTGGTGTTTTGGAGAGCAAAGTTAGCTCTAGAATTTGTATAGCTTCACACACCACATGAGAAAAGGTAGAGACATACTCTGTCAGGGCCCCAGAGGTGTAATGAATGCCCCCTTCTACAGACACAATCTGGCATTTTGTAAATCAAGATAAAGGGCAGCTTTGGAGTAAGCTGGAGGAAGTAGATTATTGGCCTTGGCATCATCGTCTGTGCTACCATAAGTTCTATCAGGCAGTGTTATTATCTCTGAATCTGATCCCAGTAACTCCTCCATATCGGAAAATGTATCTGCCCTAAGAAGCAGACCTCAGACCTCTTGTTCTACCCAGATAACTTTCCCCAACAAAGGAAGTGTGAGTGATAAGTCCAAGCGCAGCACTGCGACCGGCTGCAGGGAAGACATCATGGAGGGTGTCTGGCGGTCAGATGATGAGTATTGTGGCATGTGATTTCTTTCGAAGCACTGACGACAGAGCCTATGGAGGCATTGAGTAAGGAGACATTAGGGTCAGAGCTGCCAAGCCTGGTGGAATAGGTCTGACTTTGGAGAGTGGGTTAGAGGGTACTAGAGCCATCCTAAAGATGCTTTGTCCTGATGTGGCCTGACAGAAAGCTTCAGGGTTGTCAGATGGAACAGGGAATTCCAGCTAGATTGTCATCACCCACCACATCAGGATGAGGAAGAGACTGGCATCAGGGAACAGACACTGTGACTCCAAACGTTATCAAAAACAGAATTGTTTTCTCAAGGAAAGACCGGATTTATCTTTCATATGGTACTTTTTATGTTTTTTTGGAAGACCTTTTGGGAGTCGTTCCCCACAGAAGGCTTACCTGCAGGAGAAGGGGTGCACAATGCTGTGTACCCAGCAGGCCTTGGTAAAAAAAAAAGTAAAAAAAACTTGGCCACCCTCTGAACATGAATTGCAGACTGCGGTATCATGGTCGGATCCAAGACGCCACATGCAGATGTCGTGTGGACCTAGTGCTGCAACCGCTGCAGACAGATGCAGGAAAAACGTGTGCCAATAGTCACGGGGCACCAGCAGGATGCATGAGGCTAAGAATAAGAAGTCTCACAACTATTCGTGTCAGAATCAAGGAACACGCTCGGAACATCATGACCATAACCTATATGTGAGGAGAAGAAGAAGAAGAAATACTAAACGGGAGTGGAGGGTCCAAGGGAAGTTTAAAGACCGGCGTGGATATATTCCCCAAAATAACTATTACTGTATTACTGAACACACAATTATCCACTGGTCTAACAGGCTTCGAAGAGCCAAAAACAAAACAGAAGACACAAACACATGCTCCCAATCATAAATACGAGGAGTCCGTTAATAAGGACGGAATCCCATCATGATGGTATACGACATGCAAGTCCAAAGGACACCATCCAGTCCCCTAGACCTATGGCGGAAAGAACATGGGCCAAAATCTTGAACTTGTCCTTCCGAAGGAAGGTATTCATCGGTCAAAGGTCTACTATAGAAATGAGTCCTCTATCTATTTGGGGTACCAAATATGTTGGGATTAACAGCTCCTGCTTCTTACACACAAAAGCCCTTGGTAATATCCAGGGGAGGGAACTAGAGGCTACGGGGTCTCTAGGGTAAGCTGGCCTCTAAATCTGACTGAATTTTTTTTCATTATTATGAATGTTGTTGTTGTATCATTTAGGTTCCACCGTAAACCACCAGATGTTGCATAATAATGGCACTAAACCTGGTTAAAGATGAAGCAACAATGAGCATTTTATGTCATCTTTTTTCTCTTTTACACTCTAACTGGCGGAAAGTATGTTCACTTTTTTGAATATTATTATTGTATCATTTAGGTTCCCCCATAAACCACCAGATGCTGCATAATAATGGCACTAAACCCGGTTAAAGATGAAGCAACAATGAGCGTTTTATACACCATCTTTTTCCTAAACAGCACAGTGTTATACTCCACTGTACTTTAATCTATCGATTTGCATGGCCTCAAAAAGTACGCAACAATGAGACCCACGCCCACACTGGCTGCATATGCCGGATTTCGAAGTCCTGATGCCATGCCCAACTAACCGCCACGTCATCACGTGAGTACCTGGCGGGGGCGTGGGACACCGGAAGATGAAAAGAAACAGTTAACGTGCAACCCTAAACAAGCTACGAGTGGTAACCCTCCCATGAAAACGGTACATCATTATGGTATCTCCAGGCATGGGACACCGGAAACAAAAGAAAAAATCACTATGCAGTTTAACAGACTACACATGCCGATCATCAGCCCCTTCCCACGAAAACTGGACGCCAATATATACGCCCTCTTTTCTCCATTCCGACATTCGTCTGGGAGAAGGAGTGGATGTGCGTGGGTGTACGGTGAGGGACGCACCTTGAGGCAGTAAGAGTGTGCTTGAGAGTATGTATGAGTGTATACAGCGGTTCCCTTCATGAAGGTACGCACTTGGTTACAATTTTTAATAAATATTTAAAACCTTCAAAATTCACATAAGAATCCATACAAAATGTACCTTTTTACTTCCCCAGAGTTTGACTACTGGGGTCCCTGAACCCGTCTCCCATGGGGCAGTAAACGGCCTATGTTCGGGTAAGGTTGTGAGATGGTCTCACAATTTATGTCAAAAAAATGTTTTATTATTACCTCACATTTGCAATGGCACGTGATTATCACATTAGCATGCATATATCGTATATATAAGATGTATACAATGTTACCCATGTCCAATTTACAAATAAAAGACACACAATTGGTGGACTGAATGCAGAACAAATCAAAACATCCACCCCCAGTCAAGAGATCTGGGTTAAATCCATCATTCTTTTGCTCACCATGCCAAACCAGTTTAGACCTGGCCATATGTAAATCAGTCTTGACCCTGTGCCTCATGGGAACAGTCCAGCCCGAACTGCCAAGCCAGGTCCTCCATGGACCGGAAACAAGCATCCTAGGACCGGTTTCGGGGTTTCACCCCTCTCCAGCCAGGATAGCTTGATTTCAGTGGCACAGTGAGCCCAAGACCCACGTCTGGGCATACCTGGCGCACTTATGGCGAGAAAGCAAAAGACACACAATTGATGGATGGAATGCAGAACAAATCAAAACATTCACCCCCAGTCAAGAGATCTGTGGTGTTTGAGGACAGCCCTTCACAATTTTTGATGTGTCCAACACTCCTATTATAGTGTGGTTGTAGGGACACGGTAATGCGATATAAGTAACCACAACTTTAGGGTAGCTTCTACGAGTAACAGCTCCTGCCCTTTTCTACTTATGGAACTCTATGGCCCCAGTGGCCAGCAGAGACTGACCTTCCTGGGCCAGATTGGAGGCATGATTAGCGGAAGTCTGACCAAACACAATGGGTGTGGCTGCAAAAAGGAAAGTAGACAGGAAAGGGAGGGTGTAACCTTGCTGAACAACCTGCAGATTGGATTATAAAAAGTATCCTGCCTCCTACTGGCCCACATGACCATTGGGAAGGGAATCGGAATATCCTGACTACAGTTGCAGCAGTCAAAGAGGAGTAGGAAGGTGATTGCTGATCTTGCTAGTGGCCATGGTCTCTGCCACCAGATGCCCTGTGGAGTCACAAAAGGGCTATGCTGGCTGCTTTATGGTTGCATGCAATAGCTGCCTCTGACATTTGGGGAGTCCTTGAGAGTATACTCTAAACTGTTGGTGTTGCCATTGAAATTGAGGGTACGGGTTAAACAAACCCAAACAGCTAGCAATACACAGCTGTCTTTGAAGCATTCCAAGCAGTCAGCTTTTTCATTTCAGAGCCCCAAACCATCAAATGGCATATCCATATGGGATGCTTTAAAACCCCCAGAAAATCCAGTGTCATGGTTCCAGCCATTATGCCTGACCACTACACTGGTGGCCATGGTGGAAACTACAGTCGTTTGTGTCCTGGGCTGTCCTTACCACATACCTAGCCACATCTTTGATTGTTTGAGCAAAGGCATTCCTGAATAAGTAATCTCACTAGTCATATCCCACAGAGCATGCTATAGCATCCCAGCAGGAAAAAAAAACTATTTTACCAAAAGCAGCAATGTGCTTTGATTCCCTGTCTGGCCGCACTGTATTGGATTCATTGAGATTCTCTATGATGGTAGAAGTTTGAACCAAAAAGCTCCCGGGCGAAGGTCACTGGGTCAGAAAAGTCAGGTTCACCGGGGCGGGCCTATGAGATCCAGCCACTGGTTAACTTACTGGAAAAGCCGAACACGGCTTAGACCAGGTGATCATCAATGTTTCTGTCAAAGCCTTGTTAAAGGATAGCAAGGGCTCTGTCAGTAGATTTGCTTTAGTAAGTATCGTAGGTAGCTGAAGATCCAGTACTTCTGCTGCCCTGCGGACTACAGTAGCAAAAGAGGCACTCTCCTCTGTGGGGAACTCTACCCCAAGGGAAGCATTCAGGCCACTGGTATTCTGATGACTAAATATAGGCCAGTCTCAGTGTAATGTGGAGGCAGTAAATTATCTGTCACCTCATTATCACCCTTATCATGCAGATGACTTTGAAGGCCTTGAACGGTTTCAAAATTGGACCAGAAAGAGGCTTCAAGACTATGGGAGTACTTGCATAGAGGAGGCTGGGGTTTATCCGAAATTGGTGGCTGCACCTTGGTGCTCTTGTAACAAGACATAGGCACGGCACTAGTCAATGTCCGCTCCGGATTGGAAACAGCTGTCAGCATTGGATCCGGAGCTGCCACAGGAGACAAGGCTGGTGCTGGAGTGGGTGGAACCGAAGGGGCTTCTGGTGCACGAGGGGAGGTATGGGCCAGTACCAGTGGAGGCAAAAACCCAGCAGAGCCTGTATGTGCTGGAGTATGCTCCCCCTGCAGAATCTTGACTGGGGCTCCCTACTGCTCTATGGGGCCAGAAGGCACTGCATAGGGAGTCAGCATTATCCATAAAGTTGCAGACCTCTAGCTGCTGTGAAGTCATTGACAGCAGGGGGGACACAGGGTGTGCAGGTACCAGCCTCAGAGTAGGGGCTGACTCAGATAATGGATGCAGAGTCATGCCAATCGAGTGCTGACTGTGTGACTTCTATCCAGATTGCGAGGGACTGGGTGGAGGCAAACCCTGCTTGGCCTTCTTGTGTCTATGTCAAGACTACCTCCTTATCTTCATTTTCAACCTACCCGAGGACAGTGACTTGAAGCGGTACCTGGAGTGAAAGATGGCCCACTGTTTGAATCATGACCTACTCTGTTTCTTGTGCTCTGCGGCATAGGTCACGTCCCACTCTATAGTGGCCTTTGAGTGCATTAGGGGGCATTTGTCACAGGGCTTTGAGTCCTGCTTAGACCCTAGCCACCACAGGTAGACACTATATGGATCTGTTACCAACATTTGTTTTTTGCAGTGCCGCCATGGCTTTAAGTCTGTCGTCTTTGCAGGAGATATTTTCCCTAGTACACTTTGAATAAAAACACTTTCGGAGTAAGTAAGACACTAAGCAAAGTTGGGAGCAGAGCTTCAGATTCACATCAACAGGTGCATAAAGAGAGGAACTTACATCAACATGCTACACCCCTCACTTCTAGAGGCATTAGTGAAGCTGCTGTGAAGTCAAATGGTGCCACCTGCAGATGCGTGGGATTAAGTACTATGAAAATTTCCAGATCCAGTCGGGCACAGGGGAGAATTCAAAATGTGAGGAATCTGCAGTTAAAAGTATCCATCAAAGGCAAGCCTATCTCAGGAAAAAATACTCAATGGAGCAGATAATGATAATGTCTGAAGCTTCACTAACTCTCCTAACCGAAATCATGGCAATCTGAAATGCTGTCTTAGAAGATACAAACTTTAAATCACAATAATACAGAGGCTCATCAAAAAAAATTACACACCAAATTCAAAGCGGACACCTCAAAGGAAAGGAAAAAAAAAACATATTTTTATAGTGCACCTCAAAGTGTGATATGTAAACCGAGCATATCTGTCAAGCAGGCTCTGACACTCAAACAGGATTTTATACTGTAATGTCAAAAAGGATGCTCCCAGCCCCCCATCCTTCTGCTAAGCTCCCAGGAGTGCTCCCTGTCCATTCAGGTCGACCTGTCAATGAGAGTGACCTATTGTGCAGCTCCTTGAAGGCATTTCACATCTGTTTCGCACCTATTCATATGCTAATCCTTGGCTGGTAGAAGTTGGAGAGCAAATGCGCCTCCAGGAACGTCAAGCAGGGGAAAGGTTATTTTCTAAAAGTTACTTTCCCTTAATATTTATTAAAAATCCAAAATCACCATTGTATTGGATTTTTTTTTAGTAACTATTAAAAACTGTTGTATAATGATTTTTCTAGCAGTTCCATTCCAGAAATACAGTATTAATATTGTATTTAATGTGCACTCCTGTTTTCTACATAGGACAGCTAGGACTGCCGAAGTGAAAAAAATGCTTTTGGGTGCTAGTCACTTTAGAGACATGCTAACATTACACTTCCACATTTTGTAATTTTAATATAATGGACCCTGCCATGTGGGCTGCCAAGCCTACTTAGGAGTGACTTATTACTATTTAAAAGGGAGGTTTTACCTATCAAAAGTGTTTAACAGGTTGATTTGCATATTTTATACTGCTAAAGTCAGGCTACAATGGTAGGCCTGAAGCCATGTTTGCATTGGTACTGTAGTGAATGGCACAATAGGTGCTGCAGACCATTAGTGGCATATGACTTACAGGCCCTAGGTTTGTCGTTTACCATACTAGTGGCTCAGAGGTAAATTAAATATACCAATTAAGAAAATGCCAATTAGGCAATGTTTAAATGGGGAGCACATTCACTTTACCTCTGCTAACCAGTAGTAAAGTACACAGAGTTCTACAGCCAGCAAAAATAAAGGGTTGAGTGAAAGGCAAATAATCCAGGGTGATCATGCAGAAAAGGTGTATTTCCTACACAGCCGTTTTAGGAAACACATTATAACAGGTGATTTAAATAAGGATGGTTGGTCTGAAAAACACAAAAAGGTCGTCAAATACCATTGAACAGTGCACACTGCAAAGTCTTGCTGGGCTAAAGACCACACTGAAGGCAAAACATCGCAGATGGAGGCCTGGCTGATGGAATGACATCCACTATCTCAGGATGGAGGTCGAAAGAAGTCAATTGTCGCTGCTCAATATTCTTGCATGGAAGTGTAAAATGTGCAGCCCTGAGTACAAGACATTGTCCTGCTGCTGCAAAAGACAATCATCCTAAAGTGGCAGCCTGATCCGAGGACAAATGATCAAGTTCCAGAAGCCACACTCCTCTGACCCAATACAGAGCCACTAGAATGACTTGGGCCTGGTAATTCCTGATCTTTTTCAGCACTCTGGGAAGGAAGTCAGAGGCGGGAGGGCATACACAAGTCCTAAGCTCCACTCCAGGTGTAAAGCGTCTCTGAGAAAGCAGCTTTTTGGGAACTCTAGTGGCTTATTTACAAGCCCCTTGTGCCGCCAGTGGGTCAATTTTTATATGGGAAAATAAGGCAAAAGTGTTGACAATGTGCCTTTTCATCATTGGTGAATAGATCAAGCCAGGGAAGATGTCCTGCGCCTACTCTGAGTGAAATGGTCACTCGTGATCCACTAGGTGTTGCAGTCTTGAGTGCGTCTACCCTGGTGTTCAAAGATCCAGCCAGCTGATTCATGATCAGGGAGATACCCTACCACTTCAGCCAGATCTAGAGGCATAAGGTCTCCTGGCACAAGCACTACTCCACCCCACTTGTTGGAGTAGCACATGGAGGTGGTGTTGTCTGTGCTTACCTAAAACAGCCTCCCTTTGATGGCAGTAGTAAGGCCTCCAATGCCAAGTGTATGGCCTGCAAATCCAATAGGTTGATCTGGTGCTGGGTCTTCACCAGAGATCACAGTACTCTGATCTCCTCCTCCGCCAGATGACCTCTGCAACCCAGAATCAATGCATCTATCACCACAATCAGGTTTTGGTGGGGGATGTGGGGGTCTGTCTACAGTACAATTATGGTCGGCCAACCACCACTGCAGGTCTTTTGCAGTCGCCTCTGAAATGTGGATGGAATCCAACAGGTTCGCTTAGTGCCGAGCCCAATGAGACTGCAGATCCTACTGCAGAGCCTGAATGTGTTATCTGGCATATTCGAAAAACAGCATGCGGGAGGCCAAGAAGTCTCAGAACAACTCTGATCTATTACGATGAAATCAGATGGGACCTCAGCATGTTGATCGAGCACCCCAAAGATGACAGGAGGGTCGCCGTTGTCTGGAGTTGGTCTACAACAGACTGTGGCAAGCCCACCTTCAACAGCCAGTCATCTAGGTAGGGGAAGACTAGTAATCCCAAACTCCGCAGCTGTGCAGCAACAAGGTTGCTTATGTTCCGGTTCCGGGAGGACCTGGCTTGGCGGTTTAGGTTGGACTGTTCCCATTGGAGCAAAGTCGAAGCTGATTTGCATATAGGTAGGTCCAAACTGACGTAGCATGGTGTGAAAAAGTTCTGAGTAATTACCAGTGGCTGAGATTAATTTCAAGCATTCCAGATATGACTTTTTTACATTTCTTCCCCAGGGAGTAGCAGATTTTCATGCAGAGCACAATCCATTGAAGGATGGTCCTCTTCTGCACAGCCTTGCCCTTCTTTGCCTCTGTAAAATCCAATGAAGAGCTGATCATTCAGCCTCTGTTCCTTGGTACGATCAATATAAAGACTAAGGGCCCTCTTTGGATCCAAACAATGGAGCCTCTCCTCTGTCTGAAGGGGTATCCCCTGGCCGACTTAAAAGGGGGTCATCACCTTAGGTAGAAAGAAGGGACATGTTTGGAAAACCAGCTTTTCCTGGTAGAAGGTGGTATATGGAGTGTGAGCGGGCTTGAAGCTCACTGACCCTAAGGGCTGATGTTATGGCCACCATGAATACCGTCTTAAGAGTCAAAAGCCTGAGAGTACAAATATGCATCGGTTTGTAGGACGAGCACATCATGAGGTCAAAAAGAAATTCATGTTCCACTGGGGCATAATGAAAGGAGAAGGGGGAAATATGTTGCAAACCTTTCAAGAAACAAGCCACAATTAGTTACTTAAATAGGGATGACTGATTCGGCAATTGCAAAAACTCCAATACAGCTGACAAATACCCTTCAACAGTGTCCAGAGCAAGGCCATGCTGGACCAATGATAAACAGGAACACCTCAGACATTTTGGTATGAAGTGGGTCAATGTGCTTGTCTGAGCGTCAAGCCGCAAACTTGTCTCAGCAGGGGGCGTATACAGTTTTGGTCGAGGGATGCCTGGCTGCCAGAATAACATCAACAGCCTCGGGAGGAAGATCAAAAACATTCAACTGTTGGCGCTCATTCCCCAATCATGAAGATGGAGTGTACACAGTTTGGGGTGCAGAATCCACCCCTGCTGCTGCTGCTGCCGTAGAAGGGCAAGTGTATTAGTGACACCTGAACACCACGTGGATCTCATCCAGGCATGGCTCTGAATCACTGGTTCACCCTTCCATGCTCAAGCAGTCAGTGCTGTCTAGTCCTGAACGGATGATGTACTTCGCTTCATCCCAACTATCTTGTCTAATCTGCACAAGGCTGGCACAGTATTAATCAGCAACTGTCTGCAAGATCTTACTAACCATATCCCATAACACATGCGATTAGGAGGCAGCAAGCATTCACTGAGACAAGAGCGAGGTTGACTAAAGAGAATATCCTCTTCCTGAATGCCTCAATGCATTTCGATTCTCTATAGTAGAAATTAGTTAGGGTGTAGTCTGTTCATGTACACCAGGACTACCAAATGTTTAGGAATAGAGTGTTGCATGAGTAAAAGAAGATCTTGTGGAAGTTCTGTATGTTCTGGTGACTTCTCTATTTACTGGTGGAAGAGAGCAAATGTCCATTAGTGTGTTCATCAAGGATTAATTAAAAGGGGAACAATTTCTTTGGAAGTGTGTCCCGGTTGCAGAATCTCCATCAGGACATTCGTTTTAACTTCAGTAGACAAGAGTTCTAGGTCTAAAGCTTCGGCAGCCTGTCTGATCCTCACAGCAAAATAAGAGGTTTCCTATGTGGAAGGGCCAGGAGAGAGTGCAGGCCAGCGTCCAGAGATGTATCTAGTCCTGAAGGGCCATAAAAAGATTGCTGTAATCATTATAACAGGATGCATTATCCCCATCATCTTCGGTATCACCGTGCTGACTGTGTTCTGAATCTGAGGCAAAAGGAATGTGTAGTCTCCTACATAGTGGCAGTGTTCTGTCTGAGTCAGGATGAGGTCGGACCAACAGCATCAAAAGTTGTGGAGGATGCAACTTTGGTCGAGGTTGTCTCGGTTTGCTTCAGAGTCCAAGAAGACAATGGGCTCTTCATCCGGCGTCGAAGCCAGTGTTGACCCGGCAAGGACTGGCATGGATCATGGGGTTGGATATGAAGTCGGGTGGGTTTCAGACCCAGAGTGGGGAGAACCCAGCAGAAGTGAAGATTAGCAGATAGCATTGAGGACTTATCTGCCAATGTTGGCCTCTCCAGATCCATGGAGCACCAAAGTGCACCAGATGGAGCCTGAAGGGTGCAGAAGATGTGCAATTTGACATCCTTAAAAGCCTCTTCCTGTTGCGGCATTGCTGATTTACCATGAAATTTGGGCTGGATTGGTATGAGCTGAGAAATTGGTCCCTCAGTAACAGATTGGGACCAAGACTGGGGGCACTTTGAAGTCCTTGCGACTTCTCTGGATTAGAAGGAAGGACGAAAGAGGGTCACACTTTTACTTCTTGTATTTCTTTTTTGACTTGGACGTGACAAAAAAAGCCCCTTTCGTAGGAATGTCCTTGAGAACAGGAATAGGTTTGCATCCTCAACATCTACCAGGACTGGCCCTTCCTAACAATTAGACTGTGTTTGGCGACTAGAACAAGACTACGTGGTCCCGAATCATCTTGGGATTCATCCGTACGCAGTCCCTGCTGAACTTAGAGTCATGCAAAGACTCTAGCCACCAGAGACATACTGGTGAGTATCTGTCACAGACATCTGCTTGTGACAGTCCTTACAAGGTTTAAACCCTGCAGTTCTTAGAGTGCATGTGTTACCTTACACAGTGTAGGAAAATTTGTTAAAAGAACGAGAAAGTTGAGGGAGTGGGTTTTGGAAAAGCACCCAAAGGTGCAGAAAGAAAGGAACTGACATCCGGGGAAAAGAATTGATACAGAGCCGCACTATGCCACCTGCTGCTGCACAGGGGTAATGCTAAGAAAAATCTCCAGATCCAGTCTGCCACCTGGGTATTTCCAGGGTCAGTAATAAGCGGTTAGAAGTATCCATTGAAAAAGGCCTTTTAAATTTAAGAATAGGATTGTATCCATCTTCTCAGGTACAATGAACAGACTTAATAGCCACCCTTTCCCAAGGACTGGGACGCGCGTTCGTCCTTACAGTGGCAACATCTCCAAGCTCAAAACATAAGTATACCTCTGCCATGGATTACATAAACTGCCTCCCCAACACCATCCACTTCAATACCCAATCCACAGAAAGAACAACATCTTCAAATTAACCAGTAAACTCTTTGTAAACTTACATTTTATCCCACAGTAGGGATACCCTCAGATAAGAGGGCGGTCACCCCCAACGCAAGGCATGTCGCCCATGCTCTCCATCCACCCCTTGATTTAATCTCATGTTGTACTATAGAATAGCCAGTACTGTTAACATCTCCACTTCAGAAGTCTGTTAACCAGATCTCCATAATGAACAAGTACTTATCTTTGGTAACGTTCTTTCTGGAGGATATTCTATCTACAGATTCTTCACTTTTAGAATATCCCAGGCACCAGTCATCAATCAGCAGAAGACTCTTGAGCACCAAAAAGGCCTTTTAAATTTAAGAATAGGATTGTATCCATCTTCTCAGGTACAATGAACAGACTTAATAGCCACCCTTTCCCAAGGACTGGGACGCGCGTTCGTCCTTACAGTGGCAACATCTCCAAGCTCAAAACATAAGTATACCTCTGCCATGGATTACATAAACTGCCTCCCCAACACCATCCACTTCAATACCCAATCCACAGAAAGAACAACATCTTCAAATTAACCAGTAAACTCTTTGTAAACTTACATTTTATCCCACAGTAGGGATACCCTCAGATAAGAGGGCGGTCACCCCCAACGCAAGGCATGTCGCCCATGCTCTCCATCCACCCCTTGATTTAATCTCATGTTGTACTATAGAATAGCCAGTACTGTTAACATCTCCACTTCAGAAGTCTGTTAACCAGATCTCCATAATGAACAAGTACTTATCTTTGGTAACGTTCTTTCTGGAGGATATTCTATCTACAGATTCTTCACTTTTAGAATATCCCAGGCACCAGTCATCAATCAGCAGAAGACTCTTGAGCACCAACAGGTGGCAACATGTCGCTCTACGGTGATCTTGTGCAGCCCCAGAAGTAATGGAGTGGGACCACTCATAGGTGTCATCCCAGTGTGTCTAACCTAAATTTCTTAATATTTCTCCTTCACACCCTCGGACGGTGATCATGATGGATACTTCTAAAGGGACTACCCACCTCCTCTTCTGCCTCTCTTGGTGCAGTGAAACCCAACAAGAGCGGGTCGAACATGCAGTGGTCCCTTGCACAGTCAGTATATAAGTTAAGGGCTCTTCTAGGGTCAAGCTGATGAAGCCTCCCCTTCTGGTTAGAAGTTGGGGCAGTGCGGAGACGTCCGGTAGGGTAATAAACCACCACTCTTAGCAAGACGATGGCCTAAATCCTCAGCATCAATTGGTTCTGGAAGGAAAGTGGTGTATGGAGGTTGTACCTTCAGTGCATGCTGTTTGTTTATATGGTGTGCAAAAGTGATTGTAATGAGAAAAACTGGTTTAATTTTCAGACTCCATAGAGAATACCTATGCATCAGCTCAAATGGTGTGCACATGAGATATGTGAGAACCAAATGCAGGCACCACTGGGGCATGACAAACGGTTTTAGAAGAAACATCTTTCAGAAAGTGCATCACAATATGCGTCTTTAAAGTGGAAGGTTAATATGGCACATGTAAAAAAGTCAAACTGGCTTACATGTAACCCTTAAGAGTGCCCACTGCAAGACCTTGCTGGACGAATGACAAAACAAGCAATACCTAAGTATGTTTAGCCTGAAGAGGATCAAGATGACAGGTTCCACACCAAACTACACATTTTTTTCAGTGTCCAGCATAAATGGGACCCAGCTGTCACCACTCAGTCTCCATGCATGGAGGTCTTGATTGCATAGATTCAGGTATAGGACCTTCCACTGTTGCTTAGACAGATGGTCCTCCCAAAGAGGTAGCTGGAGCAGACAGCAAATGGTCAGGCTAAAGCGAACTGGGCACCACACCCTCAGGTCCAAACTTTGGGCTAGCAAGATGATTTGGGCATGGTCTGTGCTAATTTTCTTCAGAACTTAAGGCGGGAGTGATAATAGTGAGAATTCATACAGAAGCCCTGTGTCCCATCACAGATTGCATGCATATCCCAGTAAATGTTCTGGAGGGGACTTCAGTGCACAAAACCTTTGATTACTGTGAGTGCTCAGCGATGGTGAGCAGATGTAACCAGGGCAAGCCCCAATGTTTGCAGATGCCATTTGTGGTCCACCAGCTGGTAGATTCTCATCTCATTTGCTCTGGAATTCAGGGACCCTGTAAGGTGGTTGGCCATTTAAAGATCTGCTGCTGATCCAGCCATCTCCAAAAGTGAAAGACCTACTGGAACAGGATAGGATCCACAAGCCCATTCTGCCCTGGTTGTTTAGTACCACATGGCACTCATAATGTTTGTGAGGAACTGCAACAGCCTCACGCTGATAGTCATCAGGAAGCCTTTCACGGCCAGCCAGATTGCGTGAAGCTCCAAAAGATAGATATGGAGCTGTACTCCCCTCTCCCATAAGACACAGCCATCCCAGCAATAATGCACCAGTTACAACCATGAAATCTGGGTGGGGAAGGGAGAGTGGCCACAGGGTAGGTTGGTATTTATTTCTAACCACAGAAGATCCCAGGCCATCTCTTGAGGGATCTGGATTGAAATGGTGAGACAGCCTAGGTCCACTGAAACCTGGGGTTCCACTGAAGGACCTCCATATTCCATCTTGTGTAAGAGACAAGGAGGATGCAGGTGGCTAGGAGTTCAAGAAGTAATATCCACACTGAGACCCAGGACTGAGCCCAAAACATTAGGATCTTATCCTGAATATTCTGGACTTGCTACAGCTTTGAAAAAGTCTTGAAAGCCACAGTATCCAGGATAGTTCATATGAAAGGAAGTCTGTATGTAGGACTCAGGTTGGACTTTAACTCTCTAACAGAAAACCCCAATGAGGTAGTTATTCTGAGGTGGTCTACAACTAACTGTGGTAAACCTGCCTTAAGCAGCCAGTCATGGCGAATGTATACAAATACATTTATGCTGATCTCCGAATATGAGCTGCAAATAGGGTTGCTGATGAGGCTGCTATCCTCCTCCCTCCATCTCTTCTTCCTGCACACCCTCAATGTCCACCTCCTCCTCTTCTGTAGCCTGTAACTGGCGGGCCTCCGACAAAGCCCTAAGGGCCTTCTTGAGCTCCTGCTTCTTGGAGCCCTAGGTCGCTGTAAGTCCCCTCTCTGAAGAATCCTCTGATTCAGCCACACTGTAGCTCTCCAAGCTTTTGAGCTCAAACTCCATACTTTCAGGTATTGTCACAGGCGCATAATGTCAGGTAGGATGGAAGTGAATTTGAAAAAACAAAATAAGCCAATGAAGGAGAAATCAAAAAGAGGTCAGATCTGGTGTCAAATTCTTTATACTGGGATTTTTGTGTTACACAAATCACTGTATGGCACTGCACTAACACATGTACCGAATCCAATCACCAAGCACTGATGTGAGAAATTGGGATGTTAGGTGAGGGGAGTGTGAGCCTTTCTGAAGCAACAGGCACAACCCTTGTCAGGGTAAACCACAGTCATTAAATTAACCTGTGCTTAACCCTACGGTAGCTTGGCACAAAAGAACAAGTTAACTCCGGTAATGCCTTATCTGGTAGAGACTCTAGCTAGCCTCATCCGGTAGAGACTGTAGCTAGCTTACCTCTGAATTATCCCCAGGCATCAGACTAATTTGGATTTTGTTTCTTGAGCAGTACCCCTGCGCACCGGTTGGTGGTGTCGTTCTGCTGCACGTGGTGTTGTCCGTGCCAGAAGTAACATTTGTGGTGTCTATACAGGCATCACCCAGGCCCGCTAACGCCAGTTACTTTTGCAACTTTCCACACCAGAAGCGTGGAGCCATGAAGTAAACTGACCATTGGTTTGGAAAAATAGGGCCCTGAAAGGGAAAAAACCCTGTCCGTACAAATCCTTTTGCAGAGCGGGGAGGATGGGTGGGTCGATAAAGAATCTGCGGCTAGATAGAGTCTCTACCAGACAAGGTGTTACTGAAGGTGAGTAACTTGTTCATCTGATAGAGAATTCTAGCCACAGATTCCTTACCTTGAATAGATACCTAAGCAATACCTCCCCGGAGGTGCGTCTACGGATCAATTTCACACGAGGAAGTCTTGCAGGACTGAACGGGCAAAGTGCCCATCTCTATGGACCTGACTGTCCAGACAGTAGTGTTTGGTAAATGTGTGCAGAGATGCTCACGTTGCTGCCTGGCAGATGTCCAGGACCGGATCTCAGCGAGCTAACACAGTTAGGGGGTTGCTTTTTAACTAGTGCTTAGCAGATTATAATACAGAGTATGATCCATCGTGAGATGCTGTTTTTCTGTAAGGCTTGTCTCTTGTTCGCTCTGACATAACCCTTGAAGAGTTGGTCGTCCACCAGGAACTTTCATATGCGGTCAAGGTAGAACGACAACGCTCCTTTTGGGTCCAGATTGTGGAGTGGAGTCTCTACTCTTCTTTGGAGGGATGTGGAGGAGTGTAAAAATAGACAAGGTGATGGATTGGCTTACATGAAATGGAGTGACCACTTTTGGAAGAAAGAAGGCCCTGCGCGAAGCACCAGTCTGTTAGGATAAATGGTGAGGTAAGGAGGCTTGGATTACAAGGCCTGAAGCTCGCTTACCCTCCTGTCAGATGTAATCACAACCAGTAAGGCCATCTTAATGGTAAGGAGCCTGCGGGGACAATTGTGCAGAGGCTCAAAGGGAGCACACTTAAGAAAAGTGAGGACGAGATTGAGGTCCCACTGAGGAATAATAAATGGAGAAGGTGAAAACAAGTGTTGTAAACCTTTCAGAAACCTATGTACAGTAGGAGATTTGAAGAGAGATGGCTGATCAGGTGGCCGCAGAAAAGCGGAAATGGTGAAGAGATAGCCCTTCGGAGTGCCCAGAGCAGAGCCCTGCTGGGCAAGGATGATTAGGAGAATTTGAGAAAGGGGGGCAGAAAGGGGATCAATTTGTATTTCTGTGACACATGCCACACATTTTGACCAACAGCAGGCTTAAACCGTCTTGGTGGAGGGAAACCTGGCTGCCAAGATAACGTTACAGACTTTGGGTGGAAGGTCGAAAGCTGTCATCTGTCGCCGCTCGATCTCCAGGCCAGGAGGAGGAGAGTTTAGGATACCAGTCTCTCCGTGCCCAGTCCAGGGCCACCAGGATGACTTGGGCCCGGTCATTCCTGATTTTCTTGAGAACTCTGGGCAGGAGTGATATGGGCGGAAAGGCATACAGGAGGCCTGAGCTTCACTCAAGACTGAAAGCATCTCCGGGCGAGAGCTGCAGTGGAAAATTCAGCACACAGAACTGCTGACATTGTGCCTTCTTGTTGGTGACAAACAGATCTAACCAAGGCTCTCTCTAGTACTGCAAGAGACCTTGCATCACCTCCGAATGGAGATCCCATTCGTGATCCGGGAGACATCTTTGGCTGAGTTTGTCCGCTCTGGCGTTCAGAGAACCTTCCAAATGTTGAACCACCAGGGATATGTCCTGCTGTTCCAGCCATGTCCAGAGACGCAGGGCCTCTTGACAAAGGGTACACAACCCCTCATTACCCTATTTGTTGCAGTACCACATGGTGGTAGTGTTGTCCATGAACACCAGCCTTCCCTGGATGGAAGGTAGAAATGCTATTAATGGCGATCAGATAACTATCAGTTAAAACATGTTGATGTGGAGTCCGGATTACGCCAGGGACCAGAGTCTTCTGATCTCCACCTCTCCCAGACGGCCGTCCCATCTCAGGAGTGACGCATCTGTCACTACTATGAAATCTGGTTGGGGAAGGGAGAGGGGTCTGCCGATAACCCAATTGCGGTCATTAACCATCACTTCAGATCTTTCACAGTTCCCTCCGAGATCAAGACCATATTGGAGAGATTTCCCTGATGCTGCGCCCACTGGAACTTCAGGTCCCACTGCAGACCCACATATGCCAATGGGCATGTTTCATGAGGCCATGAGGCCCAGCAGCCTCTGAGTCAGTCCCACCAAAATGAAGATAAAGGCTGAAACATCGATAGCATAGCTTGAATATCCTGGACTCGCCATTCGGGAGGATAGGCCCGAAACAGCACCGTGTCCAGAACAAGTTGGATGAAAGGGAGAGGCTGAGAGGGAGTCCGCGTGGCTTCAGCACATTGATAGAGCACCCTAGCCTGAGGTGAGCCCGCCTTCAAGATAGGGGAAGACTGGCACCCCTGATCTCCACAGATGAGCTGCAACCTCCGCCTAACCTTGGTGAACACCCGAGAGGCGCTAGTGAGGCCAAGAGGGAGCACAGAAAACTGAAAGTGCTTGCGGCCCACCGTGAACGGCAGGTAACGCCTGTAGGCAGGCAAGACGGGAATATGGGTATATGCGTCCTGCAAGCCGAACGTTACCATCCAGTCTCAAGGGTCCAGGGCAGACAGGACCTGAGCAAGAGTGAGCATCTTGAATTTTTCCTTTTTGAGAAAAAAGTTTAGAGAGCGCAGGTTGAGGATAGGAAGAAGGCCTCCGTCCTTCCTGAGCACCAGAAAGTAGCAGGAATAGCTACCACGACCTACTTCTGGAGTCAGCACTCTCTCTCTAGGGCTTTTTTAGCCAAAAGAGCCGTCACTTCCTGGCGGAGAAGAGATAGGTGGTCCTCCATCAGCCTGTCATATGTAGGTAGGATGGATGGGGGGCAGTCTCCAAGGGGAGGAAGTAGCCCCTTCAGACAATCTGCAAAAGCCACTTGTCCGATGTTATGAACTGCCAGCAGGGTAGGTGACGGCGAATCCTGTCGCCCGCTGGGCACCCATGATTGTAAATGGGCGGACTCGGAAGGTTTGGAGTCTGAAGCTTCTGGGGGGGTGGTGGACTGACCCAGCTGCTGGTCACCCGACCCACGGGGCTGGTAGGAGTTGCATCCACGGCCATGCAGTGGCTGGTAAACTGGCATGCTGATGTGGCTGGAAGGGTAAGGATGCAGCTGCATACCCCGTCCATGGCCATAAAAGGAACAAAAGCCAGATTGAGGGTGACGAGGGGCCATAGAAAGGCCTAAGGCCCTGGCCGCAGCCCTGCTGTCCTTAAAGTGCTCCACCATCGAATCCTACTTGTCTCTGATGAGACGGGATCCATTGAAGGGCATGTTCATGAGGGATGACTGGACGTCCCCAGAAAAGCCTGTAGCCCTCAACGTGGCATGGCATTGCAGGGTCACTGTCGATGGAACCACTCTGCCCACTGAGTCTAGTCTAGTGCACATCAAATGGTGCCCTTAATGCATCCCACCCATCGGCAACAGCCTGAGAGAGCAAGGCCAGGGCCTCCTCCAGGAACATTGGGAGCACCTCCGCAACTATATCCCACAGGGTGTGGGAATGACAGCCCAAAAGGTATGTGATGTTCACCAACTGCAATGCCAGGCTGGTGGAAGAAAATATTTCTTGCCTAAAGAGTTCAGCCTCTTGGATTTCTGATCCGGCGGGGCAGTTGGCAATGTGCCAGGATTTACATGGTATGTGGAGGATTGGATCACCAATCTCTCTGGAGTGGGATGTTGGGTGAGAAAGTTTGGGTACCTGGTGTGGGTCGGTGGTGGCTGGCAATCGTCCTGTTCACAGGAGCCCCTGTACTGGACTTGGACCCAAGCAGGACATAAGTAAGTGCCTCACTGAAAGGGAGAAGTGGTTCTAAAGAGACACTCCCGGCTGAAGCACTTCCGTCACGACATTAATCTTGGCTGCCACCGAGGGCAATACAAGGGTCCAGAACCACAGCTGCGCCCTGCACCACCATTGTGAAGGAGGCTCCCTCCTCCGTAGCCACATTAGGGGGAGAAAGCATGCCAGTATCTGGAGAGGTATCCAGTTCACTGGCTTCACACAGATCCTAACACTAGTCCATCTGTTCCTCATAAGGCTGGTATTCTTCAGGGTCCAGCAACCAAGTCCTAGCCCATAAGAATAGGGCTCAGGCCAGGAAGGCATGGGCTCAGTCGGTGAGGGAATCTACATCTGACAACACTCCTCCGGCTCCCTATCGGAGTCAGGGGACAAGGATGGGGATGGCAGCACCGGCCTCTAGATTGGCGCCAGGGAAGTTCGAGGTGGCATGACCGGCACCGATCCGGATCCATTTGTGGATCCCTGGGGCCCGACTGGTGCTGTTGAGGGAGCCTCCGACGTGGATCAAGTAGGGACTCCTCCCGAACCCACGGGACGGAAGGCATGCTGGAGGGAACGGGCCACCCAAATATGAGGCTCATAAAATTCAAATTGATCGCGGGTTGCTTCGGCTCCCAGAAAATCGGGGCGGCACGAAGTCGGCGCTTGCGTAACCATGGAAGTCAGGCCTCAAGAGGTGATGCTCCCAGGTCTTATCAGCCAACAGATGAGGGGAAGTCGAAGCACGCTTTGACTTCTTTTTCTTCCTGTGTGAGCAGGACTTAGCCAAGTAACTCGATGACTTGGAGCGTGACGACAACCTTGGACTCCACGACCGCTCCCGGGACCTTCCTTCGACCTCATTTGTCGCGGCGTCACGCATCGAGACTCTAGAAGCTTGAGGGAGCACTCCCTCAAGGCACTCGGGTTCACGGCGCAGCAGTCGGGACAGGCCTTTGGGTCATGGTCTTGTTTGAGGCACCAGAGGCAAACAAGATGCGGGTCCGTCACAACAACTATCTGTGACAGGCGCCGCAGGGTTTGAAGCCGGCCTTTCGTGATGACATTCCTGCCACACCAAGAGGTAAAACCTCAAAAGACATCGGATGTCGAAAAACGCTTAGTCAAAAAGTGACTAAGGGGTAGCGCTTCCCGAATCTGCGCTGATTGGCGTGGAGAGAAAATAATTGATCGCCAGCACGCCTGGGTGGTGCCTATATAGGAACCGCAAACGTCACTTCCAGAGTGGATGACGTCATGTGGAGCCAAACAACGCCACCTACAGGCACGCAGGGGTACTGCTCAAGGAAACATTTGCGGATCCAGTCTAACGTCTGGGGATAATTCAAAGGTAAGGAATCTGCAGCTAGAAGTCTCTATCAGATGCTGTCAGGCTTAACTTAGACGCAATGTGTAAAGTATTTATGCAGCACATAAACAGCAATAAAGTAAAAACATAACACAAGAAAAATCTCACACTTATTTTGAAAAATAGAGTCAAATTTTATAAATTATTAGACACTAAAATGACAAAAATCCAATCAGTAGAACTGGAGGGATGACGTTTCAAAGATTTCAGGTAAGTATTGTGCCTAAAAGCACAAAGCGGAGGGCGTGGCCAACCATCATGGTCGTGCAGACGTGCATCCGCACGGCTCCGCTCCAAGCCCCGGGAACCTGACCGCACCAGCGCACGAGATACGGTCAAAACCTGCGCGCACAGATGAGTTAAGGCCTGAGTTTCCCCTCTGGAAACTTACTCGCCGGGGCGGAACTCTGGGAGCCCTCTGCCTGGCTTCCTGACTTTGACATGGCCCCCGCTGGGCCTTCAGCAGAGCGTGAAGCCACATGGTGAGGCTGCCTATTACAGAGGTTGAAGGGCCCATGAAGAGGCAAATAGAAGTGTAGGGAGGACTGCGACAGGTTGAATGCTAGCAGCCGACCGAGGGGCTTTTGAACCTTGGTTGCATGTGCTGTCTGGAGTCTCGTGAGCCGGTGACTGTCACTGGGAGCCCAGCTGTGCGGCTTTGTTGCTTTGGAAACTGGCCTGATCGAAGGGAGGGCAGCTCTGAGCTAACCAAGTTCCCCAGCCCTTGCCACCTAAGAAGGCGCAATCCAATAGAGTCTCCAGATATTTCGCCCCAACTGAGGCCAAGGTAGACAAGGAGGGGGACACGAAACAGGGGGCGCGATGGCTCTAACCCGAAAAGAGCTGCTGACTTTGCTGAGAGCCTTTAAGAAGGAGCGGAGAGAGGATATTAAGGCTGACATCTGTGCCTCTTCAATGCATCTCGAAGCTGGTGGCGCTCCAGGCAGACATGGATTCGGTGGGGGCACGCACCTTAGACCTCGAGCTGAAATGAAAAGAGCTGGAAGGTTGAATGAAGCCCCTGGAGGAGAGTTCGGTCAATGTGAACCCTCAACTACGTGCCGCCATGCTCAAATGCGAAGACCTTGAAAACCGTTCTCGCAGAGACCACATTAGGGTGAGAGGCCTGGAAGAAGGCTGCGAAAGGCCTGACCTGGAATCATTTATGGTAGGTCTCTTCTCCACGGTTCTTGGAGAGGTTTGCGCAGAGGTCCAGCTGGAACGAGTACACAGGGTGGGCCCACAGTTACAAGGAGAAAATATGCGCCCTAAGGACATTCTGGTCAAGTTCAGCTCTTTCAAAACTAAAGAACTGATTCTCCGGAAGGCTAGAAACAACAACAAGGTCACATTTTAAGGAACAACATGCTCCCTCATTTAGGACGTGGCTCAGGCCACACTAGTGTGCAGGCAGCAATTCCGCCGAATAACAGAGACTCTAAGGGACCGTCAAGTTCGATATAGGTGGTCATACCCCTTCGGCATAGCCTTTCTGCTCGACAACAAATCGTATCACTTCACCAAATTTGAAGAGGCTGCGGGCCTACTCGGTCTAAAGAACAATCCATCGCGACCGGCTACGACCTCGGGAGAAGGGTGCCTAGAGCGGCAGACGGGGCGACGCTCGCCTGGCTCATGGCAGACACCCGAGAGAGGTGGCAAGAAAATGAAAGGTAGACAGCTTTGAACGCTCTGGCCCCGGATTTGTTTTGCCACTGGTATTGGTAGGGGGGGCAATGATCTCAATGGATCTCAGGGGGGTAGGAGTGATATAGCCCCCCCATGGCGGGGGACCTTGTATTTGGATCTTTGTCGATGAGAGGCATGTCTCTGTCACTGGCTACCAATGCAGACGTTCCAGCCAACTTAAAGTTTGTAATTGTGAAACTTCCAGTGTCCCACTATCCATGCAACGGGACTCGGGGAGCGGAAGTAGACTCGCCCCTGGAGTTACCCAAGGCGATGATCTTCAATTTCTTTGGGGACTTTCCAGCTCAAAGACACTGTTCATGTTTCTTCCGTGGTGTTTAAAAATGTGGTCTTCACGATTGTTTTATGGTGGGGTCGGGGGTGGAGGGGTTGGGATGGAATGGGGAGATTTACAGCTGGTGGGGGTACCCGAGGGGCAGGGGGGCACCGCATGCCCCGGTCTAAATGACTGTTAGCTGTGTATCATGGAATGTGAGGGGGCTTAACTCTCCTAACAAGAGGCAACGCTTATGGAAATACTTGGGAGACCACCAGGCTAGGATAGTGGCATTACAGGAAACCCACTTAAAGAAAGGCGAAGACATGCGCCTAAAACATAAAGCCTATCCCTTAATTTTCTGCTCTTAATCCACCACTAAACAGAACGGGGTCACCCTCCTTTCCAATCCTCCGTCCATTTCCTCCATCTTGACACTCAAACTGACAAGGCGGGGAGGTTCCTTGTGGTCAAGGGGGTCTTGCGGGGACAGCCATGCACTGGTAAGGATCGAGGAGACGTCCCCCTTCTGTTGCGTACGCAAAGAAATCACCTATCTGCGTGTTAGAATCACCCGCAAATTAACTGACCTCTATAAGGCCTACGTTCCCCCTCTGTTGCGACAGCTTCAATCTGACTTCAGGAGATAGGGGTCTGCATTCATCTCTTGGATAGGCAGAATAAACGCAATCAAAAGGAATATCCTACCCCGGCTGCTTTACCTTTTTCAGGATCTCCTGATTACAGTAGACAAGGAGTTGTTCCCGGAATTGAAAAAAAAGACCACCAAATTCATCTGGCTGGGGCAGAGGGCGCGGCTATCGCAGCGGCTATTGCCCAGATCATGACTAGAGGGTGGGTTGGCCCTTCCTGATTTCCGCTTGTATTTTCAAGCCGCCCAGCTGTGGGTCATGACGGAGTGGTCCCTTAGGGCCTCCGACAAACACTGGCTCCATGTGGATAGGCAGATAGCGGGTAGAACCGTCTGGGACCTTCCATGGAATCCACAACGAGACAGAACTCCTAATGTATTTCTCAGCATCCCCACAGCCACTACTCTCCACGTATGGGACACCATTACCAAGACACTGTCCTTGACGACCTTTCCTTCACCCTACACCCCCATTCACTTCAATCCAGCCTTCCCCTGGCATTATTAGAGGGCCACTTTGATAAGTGGAGGGAGGGTGGATGGCTCATGCTCTCTGACCTTGTTAAGCGAGATGAATTGCTCTCCTTTGTGGAATGTGCAACCCTTTTTAAATTACCGCCCACAGAAGAATATCATTGCCTCCGACTAAAACATTGGGTGCAACAACCCCAGGTGCGGCTAGCCGCAACCAGGGACTTGCGCCCTGTTGAAAAATGTATGCAATCGGGCACCATTACCAAGGGCTGCGTGTCTTTTCTGTACTATCTTCTTTTGGCGGCAGGCCCCCAGCCGGTTCCACGACACAGAAGATTTTGGGATGCTCTGTTACCGGCTCTGTTAGGAGAGAAACAGTGGGGTTCGCTGTACAAAGATATTATCAAACACAATCGCTCTATGTTTTTAAGAGAAGCCCACTATAAAGGTATGTAAGAATAGTATTTACATCCCCAGAAAATACACTCCATATTTCCAAATACCTCAGACAAATGTTGGCAGAGTTGTGGGCTGCTGGGAGACTTTCGTCATATTTGGTGGGAATGCCCCTCCATCCAACCCTTTTGGAAAGAAATACTCTCCCAAATCAAACAGATCCTGGGATAACCCATCCTGGGCACTGTAGAACATACCCTTCTGGGAGTGCAGGGCCCTAGCTTGAAGTATCAGACCCAAGAGGGTCGCTCCATTATGTTGTTGTATCTGGGGGCACCCAAGATGGCAATTGCCGCCGCCTGGAAGAAGTCGGAGGCCCCCTCCATTACCCAACGGCATGCCCGGTTATGGTGAGTGCTGGCCCTTGAGTGGATGACGGACATAGTCGATGACTCATGTAAGGGCTTTGACTACATCTGAAGCGTGTTGGTGGGTTACCTGTCGGAGGAGCTGCCTCTATTCGCCTGCAGTCCCAGATTGCGGGCCCGACATCTTTTTCAGATTTAATGGGCTTGCTACCGCCCTGCGCTGCCCCCTGTCCCCCCTGGATCGTTAACATGAGACCCCACGGAAGTGTGTTTATTATGTTTTTTTCTTTGTTTTCGTTTTCTTCAAAGTTCTTGCTCTCATTGTTGGTTCTTGAGCACAGACGGAGGATGTATCCTGGAATTTTTAAGTGGTATCGGTGAGGCGCCACATTGATGAGCCCATCGTATCTGGAAATTGTTTTTTCTAAAAAAAAAAAAAAAAGTAAGATTTGCTGAGACCTTGTTGGAAAAGCTGTGTGTAACTTTTCGATATCTGTATCTCTTGGCATGTGAACTGTGCTCAGTTGAGATACAATTGTTGTATATCTTTGAAAAACTCAATAAAAAGATTTTGACCCAAAAAAAGCACAAAGCGCCACTCGTGGCTATCTGGTCGTGTGAAACTGGGTGTAAATCACAAGTTCATGGTGACTGCGATAGAGCGGCGGCCAGAAACAGGGATCTTAGTCCCAGTGAAAAAGTTACCTTCTAAAGTCCAGTGTGAAGAGTTCTGTTTGCAGTCGAGTAATCCGCAAGGAGCAGTGAGAGAGTGGCAGATGGTCGTCGCTATAGTGCAAAGATCAGGCTGGGTATTGTGGATGGTAGTCGCTGTAGCACAAAGATCTTGTCAGGTGTCGCAGATGGACATTGCTGGAGATTCTTGTTGGTGGTCAACACGGGCTGTCGAAGTGCAGATCTTGTCATGCTGGCGGTCGCTGTAGCGCAGAGTCACCTTCACCGAAGCTTTGTGTTAGCGGTCAGCAAGATCATGGCGCAAATGTGTCCATTTGCGGTCGCGATGAGCCCAGACCTTCAGGATATATCCTTTTCTTCAAGGAGGAGCTCAAATCATGCCACACCAAGGGTCCAGGAACTGGGAAGCACCTCTTGTGGATCCAGCAGAGGCCAGCAGGGCTCAGGCAGATCCAGTTGCAGCAGGTCAGCTGAGCAGTTGCAGAGGGGCCTCTGGAGCTTGTTGTGTCCCTCCAGCTCAGAAGAGGAGATCAGACAGCTGATCCTTGGAGTTACTTCAGCCTGGGATGAAGGGAGCAGTTCCAGTCTACCTTCTCAGCAAGCAGGGAAGGCCTCAAGCAGCATAGCATCTTCTGTAATATATACAGGTCCTGGAGTGTACTGAAGAGGGGGGTCTGAGGATCCCATTTACATACCTGGGGCCACTTTGAAGTGGGAATAGCTTCTGAAGTTTTCCGCCACAGGTGTATGAAATTTCCTACCTCCCTGCTGTGGTCCCAGTTTGTCTGGGGGCACAACAGAACAGTATGAAGTCCTTTGTGTGTGCGCTGGATACGTGGCTTTGAAGAGCAAGTGTGGTAGATGACAGCTCCAATCCCTACCCCCCCAATCAAGCCAGATTGGCCAATCCTACCAACACCCAGACTCTCTATTCTGATGCTGTCTGGGAGGAATATACAAAGGCGAACTACACCTAGTCATGTGACCCAGGAAACAGACTGCAGGTATCGGATGGCCAACTTTCTAAAAGTGGAATTTTCAGAATTGCGACTTAAAATCTCAATTTACTGTGTAAGAGGATGTTGAATTACAATTCTTCAGACACCAAACATGACTTTCCAAACGGTTCCCTATCAAAAGCTGTCACTTACTAAATGTTATAAGGTAACCAATGTTACCCTATGGGAGATGTAGGGCTTGCAATAGTGAAGAACACATTTAGGAGTTTATCACTACCAGGACATGTAAAGCGTAACTTTTTTAATACAATGCAAGGACAGTTTATGACCTTCCCTAGAGGTGACATATGTATTATAAAGTAAGGTTTAAGCCTGGCAAAAGGTTTATTTTCTCAGGTCGAAATGGCAGTTTAAAACTGCACACACAGGCTGAAATGGCAGGCCTGAAAGGTTTGAAAGGGCTACTTAAGTTGGTGGCACAATAAGTTCTGCAGGCCCTCTAGCAGGATTTCATTTACCTGTTCCTGTGTACACATAGTACCACTTTACTAGGGACTTGCAAAGAAATTAAATATGCCAATTGGGTGCAAGTCAATGTTACCATGTTTACAGGACTGAGCACAAGCACTGGTTTGCAGTGCTAAAGTGCTAGAGCCAACAAAACTGAGTTCAGCAAACCAGGAGGAGTGAAGTCGAAAAGTTTGGTGGAAAACCACACCAAAGATGTCCGGTCTAACAGCAAATACATTTATGTTGATATCCATAGATGAAATGTGACCACTGCCATTGTCTTCATTAATACCTATGGGGCCGAGGTAAGGTCGAAGGGCGCACAGGAAATTGGAAGTGTTTTGACACCACGGTGCAGCACAGGTAGCATCTGTTTGATTGCAGGATGAGAATATAAAAGTCCAATGACACCATCCAGTCTCCAAGACACAGAGCAGAAATGTTCTGCACCAAATTGACAATTTTTAACTTTTTGCAGGAGATCCTGTAAAGACCTGAGGCTTTAGTCCTTCAGCACAAGCATGTAGCAAGAGTAGCACCCCTCGCCCCTTCTGATTGCAGTCCTCATCAGTACCAGACTTGGAGACCAATAGCAGCCCTAGTAAAAATGCTCAAATCAGCTTGGCTCCATTCCATCTCTCCTTCCCTCTTTCTCGAAGCCCCCATGTGCCTGCTGCAATTAACCTTGGGGAACTGGGAAAAGTGACAGAGGCACAAACCATTATCTTAGAGCTTCACAATGGCCCCAGCTCACTAGAGAAATACTCAATGGAATAAAAGACCGGTCTGGCCCTGGTGCCTTTTAAGTGGCACTCGTGGCCTGCAGGAGGTTGGCTTTCTGCATTAAGGTTGAGACATAGTCTGCTGATTCGCCTTGGCATATGGGGAATATGAGGCTGTGAAGAGATGAAAGGTAGGGCATACCCTCTTTGAACATTCTATAGAACCCATATGTATGATGTGATGAATTTCCAGCAGGGGAGGGGATATCGGATTCTGCCCCCGTTCCGGCTGGCGGTGGCTCTGCAATGATAAATCAAAGAAGCTTTGTCCTGCTGTGGCAGGAGAAGAGGAAGTAGATGAATGCTGCCCGTGCTGGTGTGACTGCACCATGTCCTCTGCCTCAAAAGGCTGAGTTGGCTGATGTTGCCTGTACGCTAGGCCTCTGGAGTAACAAATGTTCTGTACTGCTGGTGGAAATGACGCATGTCTATCTTCAAACTGCTCATAGTCTAAATCCCTCAAAGGGAAATTCCTTAAGGGATACCTGGACTTCCCCAGAAAATCCAGCTGTCTACATCCAGGTGTGTTGTATAAGGCCAGCAAAAAGAACATTTTGCAGCATTTTGTCCATCCTGAATTATTTGGACAAGAGATGCCTTGTGTGGTCTTCCAGGATGGTCAGCAAAATCGTGCTTGTCATGTCTCATACAGCGTGGCTATAACTATCCAGAAGGCACACCACACTGAAGGAGCCAGGCTAGATAACAAAAACATACTTCCATCAAAGGCTTCAATATGGTTTGTTTCCCTGCATTGGGGGAGGGGGGGTTGTTGTTGAGGGATTCATGTTACTCAAAGATGTATGCACTATAAGGCTTTAAGGTATAGGATGTTGAGTTATGAAATCAGGCCAGGGTCGCCAGGGGCTGGTCTGTGTCACCTGCACTTAGTTCCTCTGACCAGAAGATCGGAGAATGTTTTGGACCAAGTACAGACAAACTCAAAAACACTCTTGATGTTGGAGGAAATGCTGCTGTGATCCTGGTAGATCTATCTGTTGACTTTGACACAGTGGATCACTCAACACTTTGTCTTCACCTTGAGACCATGGGCGTCAATGGAGCAGCTTTAGACCTATTTAGATCATTTTTAACTAAAAGGGAAAACATTGTGATGCTGGATAAGTTTAGATAAAAATCCCTCACGTCCGTGTGGAGTGCCGCAGGGGTCCTCGCTCAGCCTCTCATTATTCAATCTTTAAGTGGCAGAGCTCGCTCCACTGATTCAATCTTTTGGTCTTTCACTCACCTCTTACAAACAAATCGTGGTCTATGTGGCAAATAAAGCCAGCAATACGAGTGTCTAGCTCTACAGCTGCATGAAAGAAATCTGCACCTGGATGGGCAGGCATTGCCTCAAGTTGAATTCAGAAAAGATGTAAATTATGTTCGGAAATGATCCCTGCGTTTGGACTCCGGTCTGCTGGCCACCAGAGATGGGTCCCCTTTCCACTCCCTCTACTAAGGTTAAAAGCCTTGGAGTGATTCTGGATGACAAACTTAATCTAAGTAAACACGTTAATTCTATTACACCCACCTCCTATAATATGCTACGAATCATCAGAAAGATTCTGCCTTGTATTTCAGTTAGTGCAAGGAAAACCGTTATCACTGCTCTCATTTTATCTAGAATTTATTTTTGCAATGGCCTATACACCAATTTACAGAAACAATACTTAAATAAATTGCAGGTTCTACAGAACTCAGCTGCCAGAGTCCTGCTCAATTTGTCAAAACATCAGTCTGCTACTTCGGCCATTAAAGAACTACACTGGCTGTCGGTCAGGAATCGCATCAAATTCAAAACTCTCTGTTTCACTTATGGGGCCCTACATGGCATAGGTCCAGGATTTTTGGGAAACTCGATTTCATGGTTTACTCCTAAGAGGAACCTCAGATCTCTGGGTTCATATACAGTTACACCGTCTAGGTTTAAGAAAGCCAGATGGGGAGGCAGTAGCTTCCATGCAGGAGCTACCAGACTTTGGAACACCCTAACTCTCCATATTAGATCTTCACCCTCTCTGATGGCTTTCAGAAAGCTTCTCAAGACCTGGCTTTTCAACTTGTAAACTACCCTTCACGGCATGCTCCGGTACTATGCCTACTATTAGCACCAAGACACCCTTGGGTATACGTGGTGCTATATAAATGTATTTAACATAACATAACTTAACAAGTATACATAAGCCCATAAGTGCCACATTAAATAGCAGGAGAAACTCTGAACTACTCCAACCATGCCCGTTTTCGTCAGTCTTCAAATAAGGTTTGGTTTCAACCAAAGACAGTAGTAAATCTAGCACCTCTACCACTCAGCGCACCGCCACTACAAAGGAAGCATTTTCTTCCGTTGGTAGACTAGTTGGTGAGTCCTGCTTGGTCTGAAGGGAGGTGTCCAGCCCACTGGCATTTTGTAAGTCTAGGGATAGATTTTGTATGCCTCCTCTTCATCAGGTTTGTGGGGGGAGAGATTTTGTACACCTGCATTGAGAGCAGAAGAGGGCCTCCAGCTACTGATAATACTGGCATTGTGGAGGAGGCCAAAGATCTGGTTGAGTAACCACAGGCTGCACCTTACAAACCACACAGCATCACAGGCATGGTGTGGGCCAATGTCCGTTCGGAGTCAGATGTCCATTCGGAGTCAGAGACTGGCAGCAGTGCCAAGATGGAAGGGGCTGATATGGACCTTGGACCAGAAAGAAAACATGGACTGGCACTGGTATTAGTCCAGAAGTGTGCCCCGAGGGGGTCAGGGAGTGTCTACTGTTGGGAGGTTCCAGTTGCTATGTGGGGCCTGATGGCACAACAGGGAGAACTGTGGAAGGTCTTGGAGTGAAAGACCTATGTGGGCTGTTTATACAAATTCAGAAATTCTAAGAAAGATGGTTTCTGATCAGTAACAGATGCACCAGGGATTGGATGATGCTCATTTTTGAGACAGTGAGAGAAATGGTACAGGCCCAAATAAATGAAATGTTGGAGATAGAAGAGAAACTAGAAAAATCTAATGCCTTGGAAGAGGCTAAAAATGAAACTAGAAGAGCTACTCATTCAATGAATACTTATTGAAGAGAAAACCAGAAAAACTGAAAAAAGACTTTAGATACTTCTCAAAGGAGAGGCATGGCCAAGATGGCGTCTAATACAGATGCGCAATTCGGAGCTCTGCATGCCTGTCAATAATCCTGATCTTTTCTCTTGCATCCCTGCCATCCTGGACTCCCCCTCAACCATCAAAGTGTCGTGCTTGACTGAGGGTACAATTGACATTGTCCTAGGCGAAATCGAGATTACCCCACCAGGCTTCTCCCTTTAGAGAGCGGATTGGCCTGGCGAGACGACCCGGCTGTGGACCTGGGGCGGGGACTCGCATGAGTCCGGCTCTCCCGGAGCATTGCACCCAAGGCTGGACCCTGGAAGTTGGATGATACCAGGAGCTGTGGGTGCCCCGCCAGTGGCTCATGTGAACTCGGGACGTACACGGACGCCGTGACTGGCTGTGTGGAGGGCGGAGCAGGCTGGGCCTGCCCGATACGCTGCCGGGCGCCCTGCCGCAGGGACCCGACGTCCCAGGAGATCAAAGATGGCTGACCGTTGAGTCTGGAGCAGCAGTCTTGGGGGTGACTTTCAACCTCCCTCCTTCAGAGCCTGAAATTGGTGACATGAGGCGGAGGTGAGGTACTCGGCCTTACTCACTCGCCCCTCCAGCCTGGCCTTACTAAGGGAGCCCACTGCGGGCCAACCTTCCGTGGCCAATGCTAGCCAGCCAGGTAGCATGATCCGCAGGCCCTCTACTCCCGCATTAAAGGAAACCAATGCCACAGGACTCCTACCGGGCGGGGTCCCGCTGTCACACTCTACCAAGCAGGACGGCTCTACCTCGGCCACCCACTCAACGAGGGTGTCCCACTGACAGAGGCAGGGGCCTCCCCGGGGTCGAGCAGGAGTTTGGTTGTGCTGGGACATCTAAGCCTACTGCTGCCGAACGCCTGGTTTTCGGGAGGCAGACGAGTGCAAATTCCCTCCTGCTTGGCTATCTCCTCACATTCCTACACTTCTGGACTTGATGGTGGAGGCCCCACATGAACGTAGATTCTGCAATGGGACGGGGGCTGTGCGGCTGAGGTGGATCTCACTCGTGCCTAGCCGGGACACTGCTGTGGCCCCCCTCCACCGCTGCACAAAGGTTGCTCTGCATATCCACAACGAGGGACTGCTGTGGACTGCTGCTACATGCACCCAGTGGCTCATATCCTCCGTTAGCCCTAGGGGACCTGGACTCTTTCACCTAGGCTAAAGTACTCTCCACTACCACACAGGGCTACGTCTTGCTTCTATTGTCTCAGTGATCCTCAGCGAGCATGGCCTACTGCAGGGCCCCCCCCCCGACTGGTGGCGTGTCACCTACTTGCCCCCGAGGTGCCCCTGGACTCCTGGTGTCTCTTGTTTCCTCCTTCCCACAGGGACGGACCATAGCTTGCAGCCCAACTGACCCTGGGAGGCCCGCATCGGCCGGAAGCCCAACTCCGAATTTCTGCCCTACGCAGGGTGACCCGCCACTGGATCCTCCATCCTGTGCATGCTCCTGCCGTCCTGCCCACGACGAGCCTCCTTTACAGTGGTTCTCCATGGCACATGTTTGCGCAACTGGGAGGACAGTTTGGCCCCCACATAACTGGATTGTCGACTCAGTGGTCACGGTGCTGACTGCCCCCCTGGTTTCTCACGAGCTGTCTTTAGTGTCATCTGATGATGGTGAAACCAAAGAACACCAAATCGCTACTCCTGGGTAGCGCCGACTCAAACGCGGAACCTACACTGCTGGACAAGACCCTTGGCATCCTGCAGCACCTAGAAATGACGCTCCATGCCCACTCTGCCCAGTTGGACAGGGTCCGCCAAGCCATCATGGACACACAAACCTCCTTGGAGACCCGCATAGACTCTGTCACCATGGAGGTCAATTTACTGCGGGCTTATCACCGCAAGCTGGCGGATCGGGTGGATGAGGCCCAGTTCACATTGGCAGCCGCACGACCCTCACTGCAGGACATGCAGGAACGCCTGAATTAGGTGGAGGTTGAGGTTGCCACCTTGCATTGCAGAGTGGAGGACACCGAGAGCAGTTCAAGATGCAACAACATCCGCCTAATGGGCTTTCCCAAACGCTTGGCGAGCCCTAGCGTGTAGCTCCTCTTGGAGGAATGGCTGGTGAGGAATGTCCTGAAGGGCAAGGAGCCTGCCTTCTTCTCTGTTGAATGCGCACATCGCACTCCGGGGTGGCCCCCCATCCCCGTGGCTCCCTGACGCCCTATCATAGCACGGCTCCTCAACTACAGTGATTGTGACCTGCTCCGACAATGTTTCCGCACCAAGGGCCCCTGGTCCTATGAAAACGTTCAGATCACAGCATACCCTGATTTTACCATGGAGGTGCAGCACCACCGAAGGTTATACTCCAATGTCAAGCAACGCTTCTGGGAGCTGGGAATAAAGTATGCTCCCTTATTCCTGGCCAGGCTCTGCGTCATTGATGGTGACAAAACCCACATTTTCCAGTCACCAGGGGATGTATGGACATGGCTCCACGTGAAAGACCTGCTACCCTCTCCTTCCCGGAACAGACTGAAGGTGAATGGTTAGTATCTAAACCGAGATGACGCAAGCGCGGCCGTCCAAGGATCAAGCCGCTGAAGAAAGAGGCCAAGCAGTGGCGGAGCCCTCCCTCCACAGCTCAAATTCCTTTGCTCCCCTCTGAGATGAGCACCCATCGGAGTCAGGATCGGACTTGGGCGGATCACTCCCTTCAGACATCAGTGACCCACAAGAACCGAATATCACTCCCAGATAAGCTGATGACCTGTGACTAGGTAACGAGTGACTGCTGGGACTCCTACATTAAACTGGGCGCATGCCTCACTGGGCCAGCTGCCAGCCAGCAGGTAAAACATGGTACGCACGTGACTGCGGGGTGCTTATGCACACAGGGCCCGTACTGTGGTCTCACCAAACAATGTTGACTCTCCACCAAAGACAAAGAAGGCCCTTGACTTTGGCGCCATGTCACCCCAGTGTTCCCAATTGGACTTCGATGTTGACTGTTTCTTTTCTTTATGATTTTTTCTTTCACCACTCCACTGTTCTTGGTGTATAGTTTGGGGATGTGTCTCTGGACTGGCCTTACTATGGCAACTGTTCCAGGGGGGTTATGTTTTCAATTGCTATTATGGTTAATCGAGATGCTCTAACAGAGTTCTACATAGTATTTGATGATCTCCTGTAAACCACTTGCGCACACATCGATCCTTAGGTCTACGCGCTCCACCAGGGGGGTAGGCAAAGACACCTGACGTCCCTTCTCCGACACGATGCACACTATGATAAGTGAGTTGGTTGAAGCCCATGTCCCTCAATATTGTATAATCACCTGGAATGTGCGCAGCATGGCCACTCCATCCAAACGATAACGCATTTATGCCCATCTTAAGCAGAGTCTGTAGGTAAGTGGGTTTCTATTGCAGTAACCCCCCTCCCACTTTTTTGCCAGACACTTGATGCACTTTGACTTGATGTGCCCTGGGTCCCTGCCAATCAGGTTCCCAGGGCCTGTGTTCTCTCCCAAACCTGTACCTTTGTACTTACAATTGGCACATCTCTGGCCACAGGTAAACCCCTTGTAAAAGGTACCAAGGGCACCAAGGACACTGTGACCAGGGAAGACCTCTAAGGACTTCAGCACCTATTGTGCCACCCTTAGAGGCCCTGTACCTTAACACACTGCTATTGCACGCTGCGTATTTCGGTGCAGAGAAAAGTGAAGAGTCGACATGGCGCACATCCCTGTGTGCCATGCCTGCAACCCACTGCCTGTGGCCTGGGTAAGTCACCCCTCAAGCAGAGTGAACTAGCCCTCAGGTGAGGGTACATTGGCATGAGCCCTGTTCCCCTACAGCGACTAAGTCCATTCTTAGCCATTGTAAGTGTAGAAAAAGCCATAAAGAGTATGGTCTGGAAGTTGGTCATTATGAACTCCACAGTTCCATAATGGTTTTAATGAGATCTAGGAAGTTTGGTAGCAAACTTCTCAGCACATTAAACCCCACACTGATGCTAGTGTGGGATTTAATGTACAAGGCACTCAGAGGGCATCTTAGAGATGCCCCCTGAAAAATGACCAGCCCTGGAGTGCTTCCTGAATGGTTAACTGCCATCTGCCACCACCAGACAGGTTTCTGGACCCCTGGGTAGAAGGCCTTCACTTTCAGGGTACAGAAACAAACCCCATTCTGGGCAGAGGTGTCATGTCTACGCCCCCAGGATGGGCTAGGTCTACGAAGGGGAAGCTTCAAAGGCCTGCCGCCTTTGTAAGCTGTCACTGCCTTTTGCTGCCCCTAGAAACTGGCTCCCACCGGTTCTGACTCCCACTTTAGGTGTTCGAATTGGTGGGAAAACCAAGTTAGAAGGAGAGGTGGGCCCACCTTTACCAACATCACCCCTCAGGTGAGGAAGCAAGGTGAAGCACACATCTCAGTCCCCTCCATCTTAAAGATGAGGGGACCCAGCGAATTAGAGAGAGGTTCATGCACTCCTCTCACTGGAGGGTAGCATAATAGGGGGTGTAATTACCGCAAGGAAGGGGCCTATTGGTCCCGACCTGCACATCCCTGTATCGCCCCCTAAATTTAGTATATAGAGGGATTCTGAACCTTGCCTCCCTAGATTCCTGCCACGTACGAAGAAGGATTGAAAAGGTCGCACAGCAGAGGAGACTGTGGAGAAGAACTGACTTGGCCCCAGCCCTACCGGCCCGTCTGCAGTTTACGGAGATCCTGCACCAAAAGTCGATTTCTCCTGCAGCCAGTGACCTTCAGAACTCCTGGTAGGAGTCCTGACTGCTTTCCAAAAAGGCCCTATATCCTGCAGACACAAGAGAAAAGAGTGTGTCCAGAAGGACTAGTTTGCACACTTTAAAGAGAATCCCCTAGACCATAAATTCTAGGGTTCTTATTGCTCTATTTAGCTTATTTTAAATTATTTAGATTAGCGTAGAAAATAAATATTTTTTCATGTCTTAGAAAAGAAACCTTCCATTTACAGAACACCAAATTTACAAAAACACATTTATACACAATGTTATATTCCACTTAAAAACGAAAAATTTCAAAGACAAAAATGACAAGTGAAACAAACTTAGACAATCGTGTGAAATAACATTAACATTGAAAATACAACACCAGTCCTAGTTTTTACATAAGGCATCAAGCGGACGTTAGATTCTTAACTAGACGTTGTTAATTGTCCTGCCTAGGCCAAGAGACCGGGGGTTATGTCTTAAAACCAATGTTGCCTACACAAGAGATACAAATTATTACTACATTCCTTAAGGCACAATATATACACAATCCCCCGGGCTCACAAGAACCAACGCGTTTCGAATCCACACAATTCACGGATTCTCCTCAGGACTTGAACAATCTAAATAATTTAAAATAAGCTAAATAAAGCAATATGAACCCTAGAATTGATGGTCTAGGGGATTCTCTTTAAAGTGTGCAAACTAGTCCTTCTGGACACTATTTTCTCTTGTATTTACAGTGGTCCAGTCCAGGAGGTTTTGAGACCCGAACCTTCTTTGTTCTCAATATATCCTGCAGACAGCAGCTCTGGTCAGAAGAAAACTCCAAAGACAGACTCTGAGCCTGCTGAGGACGAAGAAATGCAACGCATGGAGCCACTCCAGGATTCCCCGATGCACCTGCAGCCTCTGCATGGAGACCCCCCCCCCACCATCTGCGAATGGCTCAGTAAAGTGAAATCCATCCTCAAAAGGCTCGCCTGCATTCAGCCGCCCTGTGCCCTGGAGAAGAGGACCTAAGATGCATCTACATCCCCGAGCCCTCCAACTTACCTTCCCAGCTGTTGGTTCCTCCGGGAAGACTTCCTGGACTGAGCTTGCAGCCAAAATCCAAAACCGGCAACCTCCATAGGGTTGCATTGGGCTCCGGACCCCTCCTAAGAACCCTGCACCCGGATGCCCCTGCGCTGCTGGTGGTGTGGACTTGGTGCCAACCGGGGACCCCCTCTGCCCTGACCTTAACCCTAGGAGCTTGGCTCCCAAGACCGAGTATCCTGCCCATGAGCAGCCCCCAACCGAAGAGCCCCATATGGCCTCTTCACTCGGCCGCCCTAGTGCCGCTGATAATGCTGTTTGAGAGCCTAACTGGACCTCGGGGAACCTTGGTCCTAACCCCCAAAAACCATACTTGCAGGACGTTTACTTACCTGTAAAACCATTAACACTCTTTTTCCCTCAGGAACCAATGTTATGAGTTTTTGTTCCTAAAAATGTCTGTGTTGACATGTGTTTTTTTGTTTTTTTTCCTAAGTCCTCATAATCGACAAAGGCAGAGGCCATAATCTAAGAATTGTCTGGTAGATGCGGAAGACAAAACCACATAGTTCTGAGACTTTTTTAGACAGCCTTGGACTTTTTCATTGTACAATTTCGGATTGACAATCGAGCCTAGCAATATGTCTGCTTGAGGATTTCCAATTTTCACAAGTAGGGCGTGCTTCTGAAATCTATTTTATACAAATTTCTCTGCGTGCAATAACTAATAGTTAACTGAGCCCTACGCATCCCCAGACGGACCCCCCTCCTTCCAGAATCCCTAAAACAATTAATGCAAGGCTTACCTTGATTTTTCCCCTCCAAGATTCTGGTCAATACTCCACAGACTTCTTGCCAGAAAGACTGAATAGTGGGACACTGCCAGAAAAAATGGATATCATCCACATTCTCCAGTGCACACTTCGGACAGTATCTCCTCTTACCTCCACCCATCTTTGAAAGCTTCTTAGGTGACCAGTCCGCCCTGTATAATGTAAATAAATGATTCCTTCTGAGTGGTGCAGCCTTCACTGATGATCAAAGTGTAGACATGGATACTTGCCATAGATGTAAGATGTTGCAGCCCGGCATGTCCAGCTGCCAGATCTCCTCTGGTAGAGTCGGGGGGCCATCCTACCCCTGTACCAGGGCCCAATACCATTTGGATATCTCCTTTTTGTATGTCTGAGCACTTTGTAGTTCTTCCTTGATTTCGGTTTCCATTCCCAAATTCAACTGTGTTCGAGAACAGCTTGCTAATTGATAGTATTTGAATCTAGACAGCTTGCGCTCCGTACTTCCCCATAGAGAGACTAGCTGGCCCCACCTTACAATACGCACAGCCAGCAATGGGGTTGCTAGCTGTCTTGCAGACACAGAGGAGGAGTGAAATTGGGGCCCAGCCATTATAGTATGGGATTCCCAGAATTCCTATGATTTGAATCCAGGCTTTACATGCTGCAATTAAGACTTTAAATTTGATATTTTTAAAGTATCTGGGCTGAATTTGAAGAAGAAGTTGTTTTCCGCGGAAAGACTTTTAGTTAGAACCTTAAGGTGGGCTGGGATATCCTGAATGTCCATCAACAATCTCCTTACGTTTTTCAGAGAGAAGGCCCAGTAGTTGAGTAGGAAATCCAGGAGCACTAGCCCACCATCCACCTTTTTCCTGGAGTTTTTTCCAGGCAATTCTTACACTCTTATTCCTCCAAATAAAACCACTAAAGTTCTCCCTGAAATTTTCTAAACCACTCTGGTTTAAAGTGTAGAGGAACAGTGTTAAAAATAAAAAATGAATTTTAGAAGAAGCATCATTTTTACAATGTTAGTTCTACCTAAAATGGAGATCAGGAGAGGGGCCCATTGGTGCAGAAGTTTTTGGGTTTCTATCCTAAGTCTATCAAAATGAATGAGTGCCATTTCAACCAGATCCTTGACCACCCGGATTCCCAAATATCTAATTTCTGCTTTCCCCAAGGGATTATCCGATGGGCCATTCCAAGACATGATCTCAGTCTTATCCTCATTAACTAAGTATCCCGAAGGGGGGGGCGTGGTCTGCAGCCCAAGATTGTGGTCGCTTAAGCGACGAGCTCCGGGCCAGGGCTTCAAATCCGAGCAACTATCCGACTCTCCCTACCTTGTCAGACGGTGGAAAGAGAGCGGCCGGCATATCCAGACGGCAGGGCTGCCTCGACGGTGTTTTACGGACATCTGGAGCTCCCAGGAATGGTCCTTTAGACGACGGTGATTTCTGGCCTTCCTAGGCCTGCTGAGAGTCGGGAGCTTTTGCTGTGGCCTGGCAGGGCTGCGGGAGTCTGATTCTGGTGGCGGCGCCCACGCGAGACCCCGGCTCTGGGCCTGGACTTCGCCATAGTAGTTATGATCCCCCCTGTGTGGTGTTCTGCCCGGGAGTGCTGGGGGGTGTCGGGTTCCTGCTGCCGCCTGAGGAGACGGGTGATGCACCGATGCGCTGGTGCTGCTGTGCCCGATACTAGGGGAGGCTCCCCGAAGAAGCCTCGAGTGGTTGTGGGGCCGCATTGCGCCGCAGGACGGTGGCGGTTCCTGGGCAGACCCCAGCTGTGCTCACCAGGCGCTGCGGATCGGAGGAGTGGCTGAGAGTGTTGGAATGGTGCCACCTCCTCCCTACTGCTGAGGTGAGATCGTGGAGAGCGCTATAGGTAAGCGCTGTGACTCTTGTCCTACCCCCCCGCTCCCCCCCCCCATATCAGCGCAGGGTGGTACCTGGAGATCCTTCCCGGATTACTGGTGAGGCTGGGGAGGGGCAGACTGTCACTAGTTGGTTGGTGTGCCCCCCCCCCCCTGTCCTGCCTCCTAAGCTGGGAGTTCTGGAAAGACGGCGATTGTATACCTAAAGGAGCCCTGTCACTCCACGTTGCCGCGACGGTGCCTTTCCGTGACCGGTGGTACCTGGCGTGGAGATGTGATCAGGGGTGAGCTGGGACTGGCATGCACCAGTGGTTGGTGCCCTGCATTGGTGTATGGACAGTGGGGACACCTGGCTGCGCAAAGGCCTGACTGAGCTGCTTGGACTTGGTGACACGGGAGTTGCATGAGAACCTGATTGACGCCCTTTCCTCTATTTCCGGTCTGATGAACTGGAAGGGGCTCGCTGTTCCACAGGATAGCGGCTGCCATAACCTGCCAGAGTACCTGGGTTGCCCCTGTGATTGAACTGAGTGGATTCCTTACTACAGCCTCGGGCTGTTGACTGGTGGTGGTCGCATGTTTTCTGGTGCAGCTCATCGCTGGCTGAGGTGTAGTCATTGATATCCAATTGCTGCTGCTGGGTGCTCATTACCAGGCCCCACCACGCCGCCGGCTATGGGAAAGGGAAGGCCTAGGGTGTCAATAAAGTCCAGGAGAGCAGGATCTCTCTCCGACTTCGGGTCATTCTTCTGCCATGTCCCGCCAGACAGAGGGGCCTGTGGAGACCAACACTTCAGGGGACAAGCTGGACATGATTTTGCGAGAGTTTAGAGATTCCCGTTCTGTATTGGAAGTGCAGCTGGGCATAATCTCGGTGGATCTCAACTTGCTAAAAGATGATCATAAGAAATTGGCTGAGAGGGATAGAACGACTGAGCAGAAGGTAGACACCATGGTACCCCAGGTACAGGCCCATGAAGAGCAATTACAACATATGCGTCAGCAGATTGATTCCCTGATGATGCGGAAGGCCGGGCACGCCAGAACAACCTCCGAATCGTGGATCTGCCGGAGGGGACGGAAGGATCTATGCCTACGGAATACATTGAGAACTGGTTAAAGACTACTGTGGCCCCCACCGAACTGTCCGCACATTTCACAGTCGAGAAGGGTGCATCGGGTCCCTACACGTCGTCCAATTCCAGGTGCTAACCCGCGTCCCATCCAGGCCAGGATTTTAAATTACAGGGATCGAGATCATCTACTGCAGGCGGCAAGAGATAATGGCCCTCTACAGATTGATAATGCCAAGATTTCAATATTTCCGGATTACACTTTGGCAGTCCAACGCAGATTTTCCTTCATGGAGGTGAAGGCATGTGCTCAAGCAGCGGGCCTGTCATTTGCTTTATTGTTCCCTGCAAAACTGAAAATCCTATATGACCAGCGTTCCCTGTTTTTTGATACCCCTGACAGTGCGTGGGAGTGGCTAGACAAGACGTTCCCCATTGTCCAACCTATGAGACGCATGGACTCCTCACTGCCCAAATCGCAACGCCCCCCTCGGAGGCATAAGAGGGGCCTTCTCACTCAAAGTTCGATCTCCGGCTCCTTGAGTCGTCGGCAGGTACTGGAGGGCAGGCGAAGGGCTCTACAAACTGCCTTCACTTTTCGCACCTCTCGCCCTGATATCAGCTTTAGCCCGTCTGAAGGGTTGAACACAGACACTGAATCTGATGGTAGAGTTGCACTGTTTCCTTCTGCGACCTCGCGGCTCAGCAATGATCCTCTAGCCTCAGCAGAGTCTTAGTTTTTTGTCTTAGGACTTGTGGGATATGCTTAGCCTCTTGTTGTTTTCCTGTCTGGATTGAAGAGCTATAGTACACTACATACGCCTTTGCCCAACTGGCAGAGCATCATAGAACTTGTATGCCGTTAAGACAGGTGGGAACGGATGAGTAAGTTCCCGGCCCACGTTCTGGGCGCTCTCATGTGTGCCTTACTGCTTTTATGCGGCTGTTAATGGTGTTGGCGACCTTCCCCCAAAGGCGGTAGCATTGGTTGTATGTGAAGTATGTTAATTTTGTTTGCATGGTTTGGTCGAACGATGTTTGGGCGTTGGACCCAGTATTGGGACTTTGTTGAATTTGTTGCAACTATGCCGCATGGTCTGTGGGTCGGGGGGGCGTGGGTGGGGTTGGATGGGTGGGGCTCCGTGAGGGTTCCTTATTCTATTTGATGATGCCTGCTGTTAATTCTTATACCTTTGTTTCGTGGAATGTGCGAGGTATGGGTTCCATAGCTAAACGACATAGAATAGCTGCGTAATTACATTGCTGTAAAGCTCACATCATTTGTTTTCAAGAGACTCATTTGATCCCCACTGAAACTACAAAACTACAGAGGAGATGGCGTGGTCAATTTTTTGCAACGGCATATTCGGCCTTTTCCAGGGGGGCTGCCATTTGGGTTCGGGCGGGCATCCCCTTCTCTCTTACTGAGTGCAGAGTAGATGATCAGGGCCGGTTTGTTCTTCTGTTGGGAACGTTAGATGGTAGACAGGTTGTGCTGGGGTCCCTCTATGCACCAAATACAGACCAAGAGGCATTCTTTACGCGGGTATCCCGGGCACTTGCTGGCTGGTCCCATGTCGTCTGGGTGGTAACTTAAATGCAGTATTCAACATTGGCCTGGATCGTTCCCATCCTCCTTTATTTAACACGGCGGCGAGGGCGCAGGCCGTAGGCCGTAACCTTAACTCGCTGGGCGCAGGGTTGGGGTTTATTAGACATCTGGAGGGCAATGCATGTGAACATGAGGGAATATTCCTTTTATTCTTACCCCCATAAGTTGCACACACGTCTGGATCACTTTCTTTGCTCCCCGGATCTCTCCTCTGCTGTTGAGCATTGTGAGTTTCTGGGCAAGACTATATCTGACCATAATCCTATCGAATTGCAGTTATCTTGGGGCCATTCCCCTGCTCCTATTCCAACGTGGAAGATGCAGCCTCTACAACTGGAAGACCAGGTCTATCGGGCGGCATTGACTACAGCTATTGACACATTTTTTGTGGAGAATGAAGGTTCTGCCTCGTCCAGGGCTATCGAATGGGAGGCCTTCAAAGTGATTGTACGTGGGGTTGCCATGGGGACTTTGGCAGGGTCACGGAGGGAAACGATCAGGGACATTACTGACCTGGAGGGGGAGTTGCAAGCCCTGGAGGTAGCGGCTCAGGGGAATGTGGACGGCGCAGAGCCGCTAGGATTAAGTATGCGGAGTTGTCAGAACGCTTACGCCTGTTAGATTTTGATGCTTACACACTGCGAACACACTCCGAGGCAGATAGGGCGGGTACACTATTGGCGAGACTGATCCAGCCTACGGTGAGTCCTACTCCAGTTCTAGCTGTGAATACGGTTAATAATGTATTGGTTACATCTCAGGGTGAGATTAATGCTGCATTTTCAGGAATACTATGCTTTTTTGTATGCCGCCCCATGTTTAGATGTCTAGGCTCCCACGCTTTCCTTCATTTCCGAGGTCCAGCTTCCCACGGTTTCTGATTCGATGGCCGAGGAGATGGCTTCTCCGATTACTGCTGCAGAAATTCGGGTGGCGATAAAGGCACTGGCCCGCAACAAGATGCCAGGCTCCGATGGCCTCCCTGTGGAGTTTTATTCCACTTTTGCCGATAAATTGATTCCGAGGTTGTTGCAACTCTATACTACTTCCTTAGAGAGTGGGGTCTTGCCTCCTACTACTAGGGAGGCAATAGTCACGTCCTTATTGAAACCGGACAAGGTTCCGACTGATCTTCTATCCTACAGGCCACTCTCTATTCTGAATACAGAATATAAGATACTCAGTAAGGTCTTGGCGTCGCGACTCCTTCCACTCCTTCCCCTTTTGATCCATACGGACCAATGTGGATTCGTACCCCAACGCAGTACTTTGAATATCCGCCGGCTCCATGCCTTAATGCATGCGGCGTCTGACTCTTCCCCTCTTGCTGGTTGCTTGTCTTTAGCCGTGCGCCAGGCTTTTGATACTCTCAGCTGGCCGTATATGCTAGCGGTGTTGTCTAAATTTGGCCTGCCCCAGTCCTATTGTGCATGGATTAAATTGCTGTATACGGGTAAGACCATTTCTTCCTCTTATTTAATATCCCGGGGTACTCGCCAGGGCTGCCCCTTATCCCCCATGCTTTTTGTGTTGGCCCTTGAGCCTCTTGCACAGTACCTGTGTCAGATTATGATCCCTTATGGCATCCCGCTGCGTGGTGTGGTACATTCAGTATCCTTATACGCGGATGACATGCTGTTATATTTTCGTGATTTGGATGTTGACAAACGCATGATAGCTGCTGCCTTTTCTAGATTTGGGGAAATTTCGGGCTTGGATCTTAATGCCTCTAAATCGGTAGCCTTCACCTTCTATAATACATATGCGTCTCCCACTCTACAATTTGGCCAAATGCATTTCCGAGTTGAGCCTGTCACTTTTAAATACCTGGGGATTAATATCGATAGATCAAACGCCGATACCATAGAAGGTAATGTAGTTCGCACCATTAATTCGCTGCGCTCCCAGATTGCCTTTTGGAATTCGTTGCCTTTGATGGTGGCGGGCCGCTTGGCGGTGTCGAAAACGGTTATGCTACCCCGCCTCCTTTATTACTTGGTAAATTTACCGGTGGTCCTGCCGGCTTGGATGTTTAAATTGCTTGATACGTTGTTATCATCTTTGATATGGGGGGCGGGCAGGCATCGATTGGCGCTATCTAAGCTGCAGCTGCCTAGTGCAATAGGGGGCATGGGGGCGCCTGATTTTAAGACGTATTGCATAGTGGGACAATTACAGTGGCTGGCATATTGGTTGGCAGGTAAGAATTCATTTGAAATTGGGTACTCCTCTGAATTTTTAAAACATGGGCTTCTTCAGTCGCAGCTCTGTCCAGGTGCACAGAAGTTGCGTGATCCTCCTTACTTGTTGCCTGTTGCATTACAGTATTGCAAAAACCAAAGGAAATGATGGACGGAGTGTTGAACATTGCAAGCACTCACCCCCAGTCAACTGATCTGGGTTTAATCCATCACCGTTCTTTAGCCCACTCTGCCACCCCAGTTCTGACATGGCCATATGCAAATCAGTCTGACCCTGTGCCTCATGGGAACAGTCCAGCCCGAACTGCCAAGCCATGTCTTCCCTGGACCGGAAACAAGCTTCCTAGGACCGGTTTCTGGCATTTCAGCCGTCTTCAGCCAGGCTTGCTTGAATCCAGTGGCAAAGTGAGCAAGGGACTCACGTCTGAGCAGACCCTGCCAACTTATGGCGAACAAAGCAAAAACCAAAGGAAATGATGGACGGAGTGTTGAACATTGCAAGCACTCACCCCCAGTCAACTGATCTGGGTTTAATCCATCACCGTTCTTTAGCCCACTCTGCCACCCCAGTTCTGACATGGCCATATGCAAATCAGTCTGACCCTGTGCCTCATGGGAACAGTCCAGCCCGAACTGCCAAGCCTTGCCTTGATGATTGGTTCTGATGCTCCGTCCATCACCACCCCCTTTTGTACCGCATTACAGTATTGGGCACAGGCAAAAAGGCTGGCCAGGTTACCATTTCCGTACGCCCCGAATATCCCCCTATGTGGACTGCCTACTAGGCGTGGGGTACTATTGATGATCCAAATACAGGGGTGGACTCGGGAGGGGGTGGGGACAGTTGGGGATTTATTTTTCGAGGGCCAACTGATGCCGCATGACGAGTTTGCACGCGCCAACTCGGTGCCTGACACCTTGTTTCTCACGCATGCTGCTGTAGTGCGTTTCATTCTAACTTATTGGTACACGGATCGAGCAGAACCCCCAACTTTCCAATTGCTGAGATCATTACACATTATGGGACATGGCCGACACTTGGTGCGCTGGCTTTACCGAGGCTTGAGAGAGCATTTGCATGTTCCACTGATACATCTTAGGCAGAGGTGGGACTTGATCTTGGGGCGGAATTTGGAAGATAAGGAATGGGCACAAATGCTAGAACATCCCCGGCGAGTCTCTCGGAATTGCTGTTTAAAAATAATCCAGTTATTTATACTACATAAAGCATACCTTGCCCCAGCAACGATACGAAAAGTGTTCCCCACGGCGTCCACGGTATGTCCGCGGTGCAAGGCGCCTGAAGCTGATTTCCTACATATGATACGGTACTGTCAAGTGCTGCGGGGGTTTTGGTCAGAGGTTGTCCGGGGGCTGGAGGTGTTGACGGAGCGCACACCATAGGACACAATTGAGGCCTGCCTTTTGGGTTTATTCTCCCTCCCTAAGAAAGCAAAGTTGCTACGCAGATTTGCTGGGTTGGCTCTGATATTGGCAAAACGTATGATAACAAAACGCTGGAAGTCTACCCTAGCGCCGCGAGTGGGCGCTTGGCGCGAAGAAGTGGGCAGATGGGCGGTTGCTGAAAGGGAGGCTTTATACCGTGAAGAATACAGGGGACTGCGAAAGCGACCGATTTCGCTGGACTGGGCACACCTAGTGAAACAATTCAAGGCGATGGAGGAAGTTGACCCTGTGGTATCGCAATATAGTCTGCAGGAACGTGGTGCAGTTGTCTAGGAGCTGGCGGACTCATGCCTGTCCGCATTTTACATGAGTGCCTATCACTTCATGTATGCTTGGTTACAACATGTGGACAAGATTCATGCCAAATTGGTCTTTTACAATGTTTTCAAAACGCTTATAACTTACTGTGTACACCTGTATGCTATATGCAGTGCTCAATAAAAAAATATTTTAAAAAACAAACTAAGTATCCCAAAATTTTCCCAAAGTTGTGTGCTACTTCCATTATTACCGGCAATGATGTTTTAGATAAGTTGTGTAGATTATCAAGTCGTCTGCATACAGGGCTTCTTTTTTAGTCCATTCTAGATAATGGAAGGGTAGAATCCTTTGTTCTGCAATGATTTTCCTAGCTAACGGTTCTGTGTATACATTAAATAGCAGCGGTGAAAATGGACAACCTTGCCTTTTACCCCTACTTATGTGAAAGTATGGAGTTAGTAAGTCATTGACCAATACGCTTGCCATAGGTGCGTAATAAATACTTTTAATCGCCCTAAGAAAATTCCCCCCTAATCCATTTTGGTCCATTACTTCATATAAGTTGGGCCAGCTAACTCTATCGAATGCATTGGCGGCATCCACCATTATTGTAGTCAAAGGGGTGCCTGAGAACACAGCCACATCAATCGCACAGACCAAATCCTGGGTTAGTTCTGAAAGCTGTCTTCCCTTCATGAAGCCTTTTTGATTCTCATGCATGATATCACCTAAAACCTTGTCCAACCTTTTGGTGAGTAGTTGAGTATATATTTTGTAATCTGAATTAAGCAAGGATATATTGGTCTAGATGCCTCACATTTGTTGGGGTCTTTATCAGGTTTAAGTATTAGCGTTATAATCGCCTCGTTCCATGAAGAAGGGAGGGGAAGATATTCCACATAAATTTTATTCAGCAACTTTTGTAAGAAAAGGTGTGAGTTCCTTCCTTAAAACCTTGTACAACTCATTTGGCTGACTATCCGCGCCTGGAGCTTTCCCGTTTTGTAATTATCTCATCTACTTCCAACATGGTGATTTCCTGATTAAGGGATATTTGCTGATCTATGTCCAACCCAGGCAAGATTTCCAGTTGTATCAACTCCCTGATTTCTGTCTGCGTAGCTATTATATCATCTGTGTATAAGTCTTGGATGAAGCCCATAAAGGCCTCCCCAATCGTCAGATTTTCCGTGCATCTCCCTATAGTCACACTATTAACTACTGCCTTCATTTCAGTCCTGATACTGTCTTGCCTCACCTTCCAGGCTAGCAACTTCCCAAACCCTTCTCCATATTCATAATGTGCCAGCTTGCTAGCCTTCCACCTCTTCTGCATATTCCCCTTCAAATACTCTAATAGGATTTCCTTAGCCTCCCTCAAATTTCTGTATAGTGCTGCAGTTGTAGTGGCCTGCACACACTTTGTTAACTCCTCCTGGGTTTCCTTCATTCTCGATTAACATTGTATAAGTTTGTTCTTGCCCTCTTTCCTTTTATATGCTGCAAAGCAGATTAATCTTCTGTGAATGTATACTTTATTTGCATTCCATATAATATGAATTGGAGCCGACAGCTCATTCAACTTCAAAAATTCTGTGTCCGTTTTCAAAGCCGCCACTACATCTGGTTCCCTTAGTAGAGCCCTGTCTAGAGTCCATGTAGTCTGGGAGGGGAAATTCTCTAAGGTAATCTCTAATTTTCTTGCAGCATGGTCTAATAGGTGTATTGGCTGATGGGATACCCTACTAATGTTCTTGTTTAATTTTACATCTGTTAAGAAGAAATACATTCTAGAGGAGAGTATTTTTTATTCTTACAAGTATACTCTCTTTTCCAACCCGCCTTTAACCTCCAGATATCTACCAGGCCTAAGTTCTTTATTAACTGATGTGTACTCTCTCTCATTTTTGTTCAGTTCACTGCTGGCCTAAGTGTGGATTTATCCAGGCTCGGGTCCAGTGGCAGATGCAGAGAAAGAACATTGATGTAAAAATATCGACTCGCACAAATATCGAGGTAAAAATATTGAGGTTCAGAAATATCAACAGACAAAATATCGTGGTCAAGAATATCGATTTTAGGTAAGTAATATCGATGTTTAAAATATTGAAGTGTTTAATATTGTTTGCAAAAATATTGGGGTCCATTACGATGGCGGGCGGATCGCCCCGACTGCTGGCGGTGGCGATCTGCCTGCCAAATGTCCCCTCCGCCATATTAGTATGGCGAGGGTCACTGCGGTGGACAGGAAGACTGTCCGCCGCTTTTCCGCCGGTCGGATTACCGACTGGGCAGAAAAGGGACACAATATGGTAGCGGTGCCTTGCAGGCACCGCCATCCATATTATGATGCTTGCCTTTCCATGGTGGAGACTCCGCCATGGAAAGGCATGCGGGAATGGGCATTGAGGGCCCGTTGCGGGCCCCTGAGTGGGTGTGGGGGGTTGCACTGGTACCCCCTTCATTGGCATACACAAGGTGGCAGGCACCGCGCGGTGCCTGTCACGTTGTGCATGCCTAAGCACAACAAGCGGTCCCGTGTACCGTTACGGTAGCCCGCCATCATAATGCACCCCCTTATTGATAAAAATATTGATTTTTGTATTAATGTTATGTATTTTAATATATATTTTATATGTATGTGATGTATGTTTTTTTGTATAAGATTCGTTTGTATTTTTATTATATGTGTTAAAATTTTAGTAGTTAATTTCTTTATATGTATTTTGCGTTTTTAGTTCCATAGCGGGTATTAAATGTATTGAATATTTTTTATTTATTAAGAGTTGTTTAATTTTGATGTTATAGTGTTAAATGTGTAAAGTAATTTATTTTGAATTAATTAATAATTTTAATTAATTAATTGGCAATTAATTATGGTAATTGTGTAATTAGTTTTAGGTGTGTGTTGTGTAATGTTTATAGGTGTAAATGGTGGGAAGTAATTTATTTTAATTGAATTAATAATTAGTCGTTAATTAATTTAAATTAATTAGAAATTAATTATGGTAATTGTGTAATTAATTTTAGGTGTGTTTTGTGGATATTATAGTTTTAAAGCATGTGTATTTAATGAATGTGTATTATTTTTTATTAGTAATATATTTTTTGATTATTAATTGTGTTAATTATGGAAATACATTTAAATTAAACTTTTGTATTGGTGTGGTGTAATAGGGTGGAAATTAAAAGAAAAATCTTTTTCTTTTAAATAATTTTTTTGTTTGTTAATATTTGGTCCTTTAAAATAATTATAGTTTATAAATGTATTTATTAATTTTATATATTTGTAGCCTTTTGTTTTATGTAATTTATATTATAATATGTGTTTTTGTTTTCATATGTTTAATATATTTAATCGTATTTTTTAAACTATTATTTCTTTTTATGATTTTTTAAATGTGTTCTATTGTTTACATGTTATTAGTAATTTTTGTTTCACTGCTATCCAACACTTTCCCTAATGTTGCACTCACTGGAGTGGGAATAGTAATTTTTACCCCTCCGCCATCCAGCACTTTCCCTACTGTTGCACTCACTGGAGTGGGAATAGTAATTATTACCCCTCCTCTATTCAACACTTTCCCTACTGTTGCACTCAATGGAGTGGGAATAGTAATTTTTACCCCTGTGCTATCCAATACTTTCCCAACTGTTGCTCTCACTGGAGTGGGAATAGTATTTTTTACTCCTCCGCTATCCAATACTTGCCCTACTGTTGCACTCACTGGAGTGGGAATAGTAATTTTTACCCTCCGCTATCCAGCCCTTTCCCTACTGTTGCACTTACTGGAGTAGGAATAGTAATTATTACCCCTCCTCTATTCAACACTTTCCCTACTGTTGCACTCACTGGAGTGGGAATAGTAATTTTTACCCCTGTGCTATCCAATACTTTCCCAACTGTTTCACTCACTGGAGTGGGAATAGTATTTTTTACTTCTCCGCTATCCAATACTTGCCCTACTGTTGCACTCACTGGAGTGTGAATAGTCATTTTTACCCTCCGCTATCCAGCCCTTTCCCTACTGTTGCACTTACTGGAGTGGAAATAATAATTTTTACCCCTCCGCTATCCAACATTTTCCCTACAGTTCCACTCACTGGAGTTGGAATAGTAAATTTAATTCTTCCGCTATCCAACACTTATCCTACTGTTGCACTCACTGGAGTGGGAATAGTAATTTTTACCCCTTCGCTATCCAATACTTTTCCTGCTGTTGCAGTCTTTGGAGTGAGAATAGTATTTTTTCCTCTCTGCTATCCAACACTTTCCCCACTGTTTGTCTTACTGGAGTGGGAATATTAATGTGTACCCCTCCGCTATCCAACACGTTCCCTACTGTAGCACTCACTGGAGTTGGAATAGTAAATTTAATTATTTTGCTAGCCAACATTTTTCCTACTGTTGCATTTATTGTATTGCGAAATGTAAGTTTACATTTTTTTAATTAATTTAATGTTTCAATTCATTATTGAATTTTCTTTATTTTAATTTATTGATATATATATATTATTTTTATATAATTTTAAAGTTTAAAAATTAAAAAAAGAGAATAGTTAAATATATGTATATGTGCAAATTATTATGTTTGTGTGTTTATATTTTTATAAATTAAGTTTGTTATATTTAGTTCAAATTTAATTTATTGTGTTAAAAATATTAATCTTTAATATATTTTATGTATATTTGTTTTTTTTTTTTTTTTTTTTAAAAAACCTTTATTTGTGCATATTAAAAGAACAAATACGGGCCTACAACCGTCAGGCCGGCCACGGTACGGTTAAGCACTGGTACAAACATTACATCCCCTGTGCATCAACGGTCAAGATTAGCAACGAGTCATGAGGTATACACTGGAGAGATCCTTGACACCAGGGGAAGGAGAAGTGAAGGTTAATTTTAAGGTTTTCAAAATAATTTTATCAGGGAAAAATCAGTAAAGAATGAGAACCAAGGAGATTCGAGTCCGCAAGATAGCTTCACCACACGGGAGAGCAGCAGCATCATTAAAACAGTCATGAAAGGAGAACCTCAGGCAGTGAGGCGATGCAATTATATAACAGGATAGTCACATGAGTAAATATGCACCCCTCCAGAGCCGCCCCCACTCAATCCACCCCACACCCGGACCCCGAATCGAAACAAGTATAGCACAGAAACATAAAAGAAAAAGGCCCATAGAACTAAATAGAAACAGTGAATTACCCCCCCACCCTACACCAATGCGGAGGCTACGGCCTACCCCCCCCCCCCAGCATAGTGCCTGTCGCCCAATGAACCCGAAATATAGACAAGAGAGAAAGTAGGAATAGAGTGAAGAAAAATAAGAGAACAGAGAGGTAAGTGGGGAGGAGCCTACGTTACCCCAGAGCGCCCGAAACCATCGGCCAGCTATGGCCTCCACCCACTGAAAACCCACTACGCCGAAAGCGGTCGTGGGAAAATAACGTGTCACAACAATTGAAGTGAAGGCGGACAAACCGCGACGAGTGTGCACAACATATGCAAACAGTTCCAGTCCCAGTCCAGCCCATCCGTGAAACCATGGCGATATAAATCAGTTTAGCCCTGGCCCGATCGCGGGCTTAAGATTACCCCAGCCCCTACATGAAGGCCCCGCCCCCCGTGCAGACAAAGACAATATGGCCGCTTGGGAGAAGATGGTGAAGTAGAGTCACAAAATGGCCGCCGACCATCTATTGAGGTCCCCTTGTACACCACATAAAGTCCAAACCTGGCATGTAAAGTACAGGAGTTCCACAGAAAAGAAGCAGTAGGCCACCGTGAACAGTTCCTCGAGGACGTCAGGTGTCGCTCTGCTGGATACCCTTGCGGGCACGTTGAGGCAGGCAACAACGAAGCAGGCAGCAATGAACGGGGAGACAAAGTATCCGCAATTGAGCTGGAGAGCGATTGATCCTGGGTGCCGGTAAAGCCAGAGGCAGGCACCAGTGTAGCACGATCATAAACAGCCATTGCGTCCCCGCAAGAGGACAAAAGCACTGGCAGACCCACGCCTTGTTGATGACAAACGGGGCGCTCACGACCCGCAGCCGACAGTATAAAGTCAAACCGCTCACTCAGCGCTTGCAAGCCAAGACACATTTGTAGACGCAAGTCCCGCAGGGCAGCCAGAACGGAGCCGCATGTCAGCGGAGGCTGCTCCCCCACATCGGTAGCAATCCGGGACGGCACTGTGGAGCTGGTGTCTGGTAGAGGGAGGGCGAAGCGGGCAGCGGGCGAGACCAGAGTAGCATCCCCCAGCCGCGAGCAGGCAATCATCGCCATGTTTTACCGCAGCACGGTACGGTGGCCAGGGGGGGAGATCGTAGCAAGGAGGCAATTCCCCTCAGGTCTGCGCCGCAACAGGGAAAAGCCAACAATCGCTGCCCTTCCCTCGGGTTCTCTTTGCAGCCGACTAGGCAATAGAAGAAGGGGGTCTGCAGCCTCCCACAGCGCGGTCCACGGAACGGGGCAGGAGACCCGCCGCACCGGGGCTTACCCTGTAGCTCCAGCCCATCAGTTGCGGGGTGCAGGAGGTGTCTGGGCGTCCCTCCCCCGGCTCATCCGGCGACAGTCCGTGGTGTGAGGTGGGACCGGGACCGTGGGGCTCAGGTTTACGCTGGCGGGTCCGGTAACTGCGGAGCTTCCAGGGGGCCGGCCAAGGCCACAATAGAGCAGGGGTCCAGTGCGGAGAACAAAAGCACCAAGAACTCCGGCGTCCGGGCGGGCTAAGACTCCGGGAAAGCGGCGGCGCGGTCAGCGCGTCGTCGCACACGTTGCACCTCGAAAATCGGCGAGGATAGGAAGCAGGATGATAGTCCGAGGCCAAGGGCCGACGGAGCCGGGCGCTCAAGCGTCTGCTCCGGTCGCCATCTTGGCTCCTCCCCCTTTATGTATATTTTTGAATCAATTTTTTTACTTCTATATTTTTTACTTCGATATTTTTGCATTCTATATTTTTTCATCCTCTCCCCACCCTGGTAAGGTGGTACTACCAGGGCGGACTCAACCTCCGCGATAACCTTTGGCGGGAAGAGGGAGTTCTTGAAACTTGCGGGACAAAAAAGCGGGATCCAGTTAATTAAGTCTTCGCTGAGGTTGTGTCTGCCCTGGTAGTCCCACCTTACCAGGGTGGGGAGAGGATGCATATGATGAAGCATGACACAATTTTGTGTGTGAGGCATCCTCTTCTACTATGGATGGCCTCCTAGACCTTCTTAGACTACACATGACTTACAGTGATTATATTTTCTTATGGAACCGCGGTTTGCTTTCTCATTATATGTAGTATTGGCAACCTACTTCTTTTGCGGTGATTATTTTGTGCGTGGGGACAGTAATGTTGCCTATGTTTTTTTCCCCAAACTCTCTCTTTAGTGGTTGAGGAGAGTTTTAAATAGAACAGCCACACCTTTTAGGTTACATGTTTGATTGGTGCATGAGAGGTGGGTAATCACTTTATTCTTCTTAAGAACCTCATCGCATTCTTCACGCCGTACATGTGTCTCCTGCAGTTTTATAACATCATTGGCGGACAATTGAAGTAGTTCTAAAATCTTCCTCCTCCTACTACTAACCCTTAACCCATTCACATTCTAGGTCAATACCCTTAATTCATGGGCCTCTTTATTATCTCTTATCATAATTTATTTATATGTGAGCGCACCCTCTCCTGTTGAGACTCAGCTGCTTTGTACATATGAGGACCGAGTCTTTATCTGTGAAATTAAGGGGCTCATTAGTATGGCGGGCGGACATAGGCCCGGGAAATGGGACCGCCCACTATGTATGCGGCGGTCCCGCATTAGGATGCTCCCGCCATACTGGCGGACGTATCCTGCATTCCAGACATTGTGGCGGGCGGTGCTTTCAGCAGCACCCTCCGCAATGTCAGAAATGCATGTTGTGCATTTGCATGCACAACATGGCAGGCACTGTGCGGTGCCTGCCACCTTGTGCATGCAAATGCAGGGGGGTTCCATAGGTGCACCCCATGTGCACCCACCCACCCCCCAACACCCTGTATAAAGTATATTTCACTTACCTGTGCCAAGTCCTGCTTAGTTCAAGAAATAAAACACAAGTATACCCTTTTTATACTTACCTAATTGGTCTAGATTCCGTCTCGAAGTGTGTGCCATCGGCCTTGATTCAGTGAATGCAATAAATTCTTAACACACCCTCTGGATAAACCTAACTGCTCGCCCACACTAACACAAAGATAGCTGTTAGTACTTATCTAATTTAGCCTCTGCTGTACCTCTGGGGACTCCCTGGACTCTGTTGTGCACACTATAGCTAACTTTGGTATAGAGTACACAGAGCCAAATACACATAGCTATGCTCCAGTAAACACCTCAACGCAAACTCCATGCCAAGTGGAGGAGGCAGGTACATGGAACCTCAGCGTCCTCCTTTGCTCGGGGGCCTTAATCTGGGTAGCTCCGGGGATACGTCCATCTTAATGGACCCCTTAATGTGGGCACTGCGTCTCGTGTGGTTGAATGGGATGCCCATAAGTGGTGGTGCAGGGCAACTGCTTGTCAGCCACCTAGGGAATACGCAAAAGATTATTGAGGGACATGGAGCGTGACCTCCGCTCCCGGAAGAATCAGGTAGCCAGTCACGCAGCCCCTACCGAGCAGCTTCACCACCTGTGAAAGCAGCAAAATGAGACCGAGGGTACACTTAGCAAGTATGACTCCAGATGACGCATAGCCTTACAGCATGTGCAGGTTGACCGCTTGAGGCGATTGCTAGCTTGTGCGTGAGGATCAACAGCGCATTCCCATAGGAGCAATACGTTCAGTTACTGTTGGGCTGCACACCTCGCAGCTGGACATCATTAGGGCCTTCCGTGAATATTACCGGGAACTGTATGCTGCCCCTGTTCCACAACCCCAATCCCGCATTTGTTACTTCTTTCACCACCCTCCCCTCCGGCTTGCACGGCTGAACGCTTTGCAGCAGGTTGAACTAGACAAGCCATTGCAGCTTGAGGAGATCCGCATGGTGGCCATAGCTGAGATTGCGCGCAATAACACCCCGGGCACTGACGGACCTTCGATCGAGTACTACACCACCTTCATCACCCAAACCTCCCAGCACCTTCTTGAAGTGTTTGTAGAGCCAGGGAGCGGGGTCATCTACAAGACTCAGTTCACAAGGCCCTGATTGTGGTTCTGCCCAAACTCGGCAGGGAAATGCTGGCTGTGTGCTCCTACCATCCCTGTTCCCTGCTTAACCTGTACTGTAAGATCCTGGTCAGGGTACTGGTGAACCGTGTCCTCTTATCCACCTGTTGATTCACATCGACCAATCCGGCTTCATATTGGAAGGCAACACTTTTGTGAACATCCGTCGCCTTATACTCCTCAGGCAGAGCACACCAGCCGATCAAGTAGCGGTGTCGCTAGACTTGGAAAAGGCATTCAACACCCTGAGCTGGGACTATTTTTTCTTGGTCCTCACCAACATGGGGTTCGGACCGGGATTCCTGGGATGGGTATGCACCCTCTATGCTAATCCCACGGTGTGAGTGAAAACACGGCAGGTCATTTTAGACGAGTTCGACATCCGCAGGGGAACGAGACAGGGATGCCCGTTATCCCCTCACATTTTTTCACTAACCATGGAACCCCTGGCCTGTCAACTTCGTCAGCGGACGGAAGAGTGGGGCATCCGTGAACGTGCACCATATTGTATTGTTATAAGCTGACGATGCCTTAGTCTTCCTGCGGGAGGTAGGTACATCACTCCCAGGCCTCATGTGGATTTTAGACGCTTTTAGTGATATCTCTGACCAACAAGTAAACTGGCACAAGTCATGTATGTTAACCCTGGTGCGCAGACCAACTGTAGACCGGATAGAACTTCTGGGAACCCGCCTGCAATGGTCCGACAAAAATTACATACTTAGGTATACAAATATACCACACTGAAAGAGATCTTAAGGATGGGAATCTGGAAAAGGCTGTGACTTCCATATGCCGATCCTTGTCTTTTTGGTGCTCACTACATTTTTCCCCACTGGGTCGTATAGCCATATCGGAAATGCTGGTCCTTTCGCAACTGTTGTACTTCTTTGTAGACCTCCCTGTCGTGCTCCCCAGGAACTTCTTCCAGGAGCTAAATGGGTTGTTACTTGAATTAATATGGAGCTCGGGTCATCAATGGGTCGCCCTGACCACAATACAACGGCCACTCACTGAGGGAGAGTTAGGAGCACCTCATTTTGACCTCTACTACGCTGCCACAGAGCTAAAATGGTCGATGGCGTGGTCATGCACACTGCAGCACCGCAAGACTACATTAGTGCGCACAGTGTTGCGGGGCATGAGCACTTACACCTGGCTGTCCGACTCCGCCTCCCGCCCACGACACAAGGTCAGACAGATGGTGGTAGCATGCACTTGCTGGCGTAGGTATGTACATTCCAAAGGCCCATTGCTCCCCAGCAGTTGTCATTTGGGATTTTCCACTACTACATAGGGCAGCACAATGCTCCGACCCAGCTCTGTAGAGTGACGTGGCGCTCACACAGATAGGCAACTCTATAATGAGGGCACGTTCATGTCATTCCAGGGTCTGGTGGAGGCGCACAGTCTGAGCAATGGACAGTTCCTGGTGCACAGGGCTCTTCAGAGCGCAATTCAGGAGACGTGGAGTGTGGGTGAGTCGGCAACCACCCACTTCCTCGACATTACACACACTCCTGTCCGCCACGAGCATCTGTCACGCCATCACGACCTTATACATGGCGCTCCATAGCCCCCCTGCTCATCATGCCATGAAAGTGTGTGCCAGATGGAACGAGGTACTACAACAACCATTATCTGATACGGCCTGGACTCGGGGCCTTCAGGTGACAAAGGGTGTGTCCCGCAACCCCAGGTTCCAGTACACACATAGTTCAATTACATCCACCACATCTACCTCTCCCAGAAACATATCCAGCGAATGTTCTTGGTGCTCTCCCCAGAATGCCCCAGATGCAAACTGCGGAATGCAGACTTTTTCCACATGGTCTCGGCATGCCTATCACTACAACCCTCATGGGCAAAGATAACCGCATTGGTGGCTGACATGTTGGCACACACCCTCACCCCCGAGTCATGCCTCTTGTCGCAGTGCTCCCAAGCAAGGGGTGATAAACATGTACATCGCTTAGCAGACTTGGCTTTTGTTTTATTCAAGCACATTATCGCCATGGCATGGAAATCCCAGACCCTCAAAGGTGGCTCAACGTGTTGCTGACACGGACCAGGGCTGAAACGCACACTCTCAGGTTACATCGCAAGAGAGGGAATTCCCGCATGGGAGGTGAATGCTAGGAAACCTTCTTACTCACAGTGGAAGCCAAATCTGATGAACGCCCCCCATGAATTACAGGCACGCCACCCATATATGTTGGTGTTGTTTCCCTGAGCGATAGCATGATAGTTCCACCGTTACTCAGCGATCACAGCTTCCCACGTATATAATACTCCCATGTCCCAACTCTTCATGACAGCCCCGGAGGGCATCATCCCACCCCCTGGTCACTATCGAACACATAACTTGTACCTTTACAGCTCATTTATTTCCCCTCATGCCTCTTGTGGCGGGCAGAACGAGGCCTGCCGTCCTGTGTAACCCACCATCATGCTCCTTTTCTTATACGTGCCACTACGCTACACTACAAGGGACGCACCTCACATGGCAGGGACACGGGAGGGGTACCCAAACACCACGTATTGCTTCTCAGGAATCTATGAGATCTTGAACTGTTATAATGTTTATAGTTCATTGCTTATTGCTTTCATAACCTGCTTTTCCTATGTAATGGTATAACCCAAGCAGGGACCACTGATAATTTTGACACAGCCTGCTAATTAGTGCTTACAATGTGCATCCCTAAGGATCCCCTCATCCTTGTATTGTATCATTGGAAGAAAGCAATGGGCGTTCCACTAACGATTATTGTATTGCACTAAATAAGTGGTCAATAAAAATAGGAAAAAAAATGAAAAGGCATTCCATAGCTCTCTGATAACTTCTATAATTAGGGCCAATACCAAGAGGGAGACACCTCTGGACAAGGATGTATCACAAAGAAAATGACAATGTTCTCAGATAATGTGGGTAGTTCCAATCAATTTGATGAATCAGGGAACCGCTTACCCTATGAGCAGGGATCCAGTATCAGATCGCCTTCTTTAGCCAGGCAGGGAGGGTGCACACCACGGAAACAACGGTTCCAACCGAGGTACCGGAGAAGGTTCTACCCCAGCAACAGCGGGCACCCATACCCTGAAACTCTAAATAGACAGAACTGGAGACAGTAAAAGCAACACTGAACTTCAATCTTTCTCAAAGCCCAGCAGATGCCGTCATTAACTCCTTATTAGCCAAAGGTTTATCTTATGTTACCGACACTAATGCCAACACATTTTTCATGTTTCAAGCAATCTTTTTTTTGGGGGGGGGGCGGGGGGGGGGGGGGGGGGGAATATGCCTAAAAAATTATTTGCAGACACAGAATTGCCCGAGAGTAGACAGATCCATGCCCCCGGCCTCTCTCCACCCTCCCCATTCACCCTCTCACTAGAACGATTGGGAACAGATGTAGCCATTTTGAGAAAGTGGAACGGACAGCTTTGGAAACCCTAAGTGAGAATAAGCAGGTCACAGTTAAAAATAGTGACAAGGTTGGAGGGATAGTCCTTATGGACACTGAACAATATGTAAACAAAATGAAACTCATGTTGAACAATAAACAGCATTATTTAAGCATTAAAGTGGATCCCACTAATAGAGTGGCTAAAAGATGCACAAGTTACTTACTTGTGTAACAATATATCTGTAAGAGACATTAGTTAGTGATAGATTCCTTAACGTAGAATATCCCCAGGTGTCAGACTGGATCCGGAAAGTTTTCGTCAGCTGTACCCCTTTGCGTCGGAAGGTGGCGTTGTGCGGCTCTGCGTCCATCGCTGGCATCGTAGGCGCCGAGATGACGTCACGGAGACTACTTAGGCGCCACCCATGCGCGCGGACGTCAGTTCTGTACACGACTTTCCGCGCCAGGAACGCAGAGCTATGCAAGAAACTGACCACCGGTGCCATGAAACTAGGGCCCTGAAAGGGATGACCTTAACCCTAGAAATCAGTTCGCAGAACGGGGAGGATGGGTGGGGCAGTAAGGAATCTATCACTAATTAATGTTTCTTACAGATATATCGTTACACAAGTAACTTGTGCATCTGAAAGAGACACGTTAGTGATAAATTCCTTACCGTAGAATAGATACCCCAGCAATACCAACCCCGGTGGTGGGTCTGCGAACAAGATTACACCAGAAAGTCACGGAGAACAGAACGGCCAAAGAAGCCGTCTCTCCGGACTAGACTGTCAAGGCAGTAATGCTTGGTAAACGTGTGCAGCGAGGCCCACGTAGCTGCCTGACAGATGTCCTGCAAGGGAACACCACGTCCCAAAGCAGTAGTGGCTGCCGTTGCCCGGGTAGAGTGGGCACGCAGCCCCACAGGAGGCTCCTTCTTAGCTAACGAGTAACATGCTTTGATGCACAGAACGTCCCACCGAGAGATGGTCCATTTGTGCACGGCCCGACCTTTTTTGGTACCCATGTAGCCAACAAAAAGTTAGTCATCCACCCAGAACTGTTGTTTGCACTTCAGATAGAACGAGAGCGCACGTTTTGGGTCCAGACCGTGGAGCCTCTCTTCATCTTTAGAAGGATGCAGAGGCAGAAAGAAGGTGGGCAAAGTGATGGTCTGCCCGATGTGGAAGGGCGTGACAACCTTTGGCAAGAAAGAAGGAAGAGTCCTTAAAACCACTTTGTCCGGATGAACAGAGAGAAAAGGAGGTTTAGAAGAAAGAGCCTGGAGCACACTCACTCTTCTGGCAGAGGTGATAGCACCAGGAAAGCCGTCTTTAGAGAGAGAAAACGTAAGGGACAGTTATGAAGTGGCTCAAAGGGAGCGTACATCAGATAGGTCAAAACAAGATTTAAGTCCCATTAAGGCATTATGAAAGGCACGGGGGGAAACGTGTGTGTAATGCCTTTCAGGAAGTGATTAACAACCGGAGACTTAAAAAGAGAAGGCTGATCTGGAGGTCTTAGAAAGGTGGAAACGGCCGAGAGATAACCCTTGATAGTGCCCAGAGCAGAGTCCTGCTGGGCCAAAGAGAGAAGGAACAGAAGGACCTCGGAAAGAGGGGCAGAAAGGGGATCCACAGCCTTTGCTGTGCACCATGCCACAAATTTGTTCCACCTGCAGGCGTATACCGTCTTAGTGGAGGGATCTCTGGCTGCCAGAATAATATCACAGACTTCGGAAGGAAGGTTGAAAGCTGTCAACTGTCGGCGCTCAATCTCCATGCATGGAGGTGGAGGCTGGACAGGTTTGGGTAGAGGACCGTCCCCTGCTGCTGCAACAGAAGATCCTCCTGAAGAGCCAGTCGGATCGGGGGATCGATCGCCATGCTGAGTAGCTCGGGATACCAGTATCTTCGTGCCCAATCCGGAGCCCCAAGGATGACTTGGGCCCGGTCGTGCCGAATCTTCTCCAGCACTCTGGGCAGAAGTGGTATAGATGGAGAGGCGTACAACAGACCGCAGCTCCACTCGTGACAAAAAGCATCGCCGAGCGAGTGCCGCCTTGGAAATTCCAACGTGCAGAACTGATGACATTGTGCGTTCTCTTCGGTGGCGAATAGATCTAACCAAGGCTCTCCCCACTGCAGAAAGAGACCTTGCGCCACGCACGAGTTCAGACGCCATTCGTGATCCATCATGCACCGGCGGCTGAGTTCGTCCGCCCTAGCGTTCAGAGAACCTGCCAGGTGTTGAACCACCAAGGTAATGCCTTGGTGTTCCAGCCATGTCCAGAAGCGGAGAGCCTCCTGACAAAGGGTCCACGACCCCACCCCACCCTGTTTTTTGCAGTACCACATGGCGGTGGTGTTGTGCATGAACATCTGCACTACACTTCCCCGGACAGAGGGAAGGAATGCTTTCAGTGCAAGTCGGATCGCCCGAAGCTCCAAAAGGTTGATATGGAGCCGGGACTCCGCCGGAGACCAGAGGCCTCTGATCTCTGCCTCTCCTATGTGGCCACCCCATCCCAGGAGGGACGCATCCATCACCACTGTGTGCTCCGGTTGGGGAAGGGAGAGGGATCTGCCATTGACCCAACCGTGATTCGTGAGCCAACACTGCAATTGTCATGCAGTGCCCTTCGAGATCTGGACGTGATCGGACAGGTTGCCCGATACTGTGCCCACTGGAACTTCAGGTCCCACTGCAGAGCTCGCATATGCCATCTGGCATGTTGCACTAGCAGGATGCAGGAGGCCATTAGGCCTAGGAGCCGGAGGGTCATCCTGACTGAAACCCGGGATAGAGGCTGAATGATCGGAATCATAGCCTGAATATCCCAGACTCGCTGCTCGGGAGAATAAACCCGAAACTGCGTCGAATCCAGAACCGCTCCGATGACCACCGCCATCACTTTCGTGAACATCCGAGGGGCACTGGTAAGGCCGAAGGGGAGCACGGCAGACTGAAAATGCTCTAGGCCTACCGTGAACCGCAGGTAACGCCGGTGGACCAGCAGGACGGGTATATGAAACTATGCGTCCTGCAAGTCCAACGCTACCATCCAGTCTCCAGGGTCGAGGGCAGCCAAGAGTCAACATCTTGAACTTCCGGAGGAAGCGGTTGATGTCCCTGAGGTCCAAGATGGGACGAAGGCCCCCCTTTTCCTTCTTGGGGACCAGAAAGTAGTGGGAATAACAACCACGCCCTACTTCCGGCCCAGGAACGTGCTCGATGGCCCCCTTGGCCCAGAGGGCCATGACTTCCTGCTGTAGAAGCGCAAAATGGTCCCCCGACATGTGGTGGAGCTGAGGTGGCATGTGGACGGGCAGTCTCGAAGGGGAGGGAGTAGCCATTTCGGACGATTTGCAGCCCCCACCTGTCCAAGGTAACGGAACGGCAGTGGGGCAGGTGATGGTGAATCCTGCCGCCCACTGGTGTGGGGTGTGCCCTAAAGCTCGGACTAGGAAGGTTTTCAGGCGGATGCTGTGGGAGCGGAGGTGGACTGACCCGCACGCTGGCCCCCTGCCCAGCTGCGGCGGGCACCACGTCCGCGCTGAGGTTGGTTCTGCGCAGGCTTCTGGCTGAACGAACGTGTCGGGCGTCCCTTCCGTGGCCACGAAAGGAACAAAAAGCAGACGTGGCCGGGAGCATGGAGGAGAGACCCAAGTACTTGGCCGTAGCTCAGGAGTCCTTAAAACACTCCATCGTACTATCTGCCTTATCGCCAAACAGGCGAGTAGCATCAAAGGGCATGTCCATAAGGTAACTTTGTACATCCCCTGAAAAACCAGTGGACCGCAACCAGGCGTGACGGCGGAGGGCCACTGTTGTGGAAATCGCTCTACACAGTGAGTCTGCAGTGTCCAGTCCACACCTGATGGCAAACTTTGCTGCATCTTTCCCCTCAGCAACAGCTTGGGAAAGCACTGTCCGAACCCCCTCCGGACCTGTGCAACCGTGTCCCACACAGCGTGGCAATAGCGGCCCAAGAGGCATGCAGTGTTCACCGACCGCAGCCCTAAGCTGGCAGATGAAAACAGTTTCTTGACGAGCTGTTCCAGCTTCTTGGATTCCTTATCTGGCAGAACGGTATGGAATACGCTTTGGGAAGTGGAGGCCTGGGTGACCAGGCTCTCCGGTGTTGGGTGGGCGGACAGAAAAGCAGGGTCACCCAGGGCCGGGCGATGGCGCCTGGCCACATTCTTATCTACGGGGACCTCCGTGGCTGGTCTAGACCAGGTGCCCATCAAGACGTCAGTTAGGGCCTCATTGAACTGCAGCAGGGGCTCCAAAGAGCTTGCCGCCGGCTGAAGCACTTCAGTGAGGAGATTCGTCTTGAGGGTCACTGTAGGCAGGTCAAGGTCAAGGGCCTCAGCCGCTCTCCGGAGCACTACAGTGTATGTAGCGCCCTCCTGCATAGCCACAGCAGGAGGAGAAAGAAAACCAGGGTCAGAGGAGAGGTCAAGGCCACCGGCATCCTCTAGCTCTTCCGTCCATTCCTGTTCCGACCCGCACTGCCGTGCGAGAGGGTCCTCAGACCCCTCCCAGTCGTCCCCTTCCTCCACTGCCCGTGGCACAGGCTGCGGAGGTGGGGGAGGGACAGGGTAAGTTGTCGAACGGCACCGGAAACAGTGCCGGTCCGGCTCCGTGTCCCAATTAGGATCCCAACTAGGGGCAAAATGTTCCCGAAAACCCTGCAAAGGCGGTGGCGGAATGAACGGAACCCACTGCGGCGCCGGGATCGGGGCTGCCGGCAGAGGTCCCTGCGGCGCCGGGGCTGGAGCCGCCGGCAGCAAGGGAGGGCCCTCAACTGAGACCGTGGGGCCCCAAGGCGCGCCGGCAGGAGCACGAGGCCTGAAGAGGCGGTCCATGGCTGCAAGAAAATCTTGCATCTGGGCAGGAGTCGCCGACGGACCCGGATAAGGTGGGTATGCCGCGGGACTCACAGGCTCCAAAGGAGCTGCGGGAGTGGTACCTCCGGCCCCATTGTCCGCGTCCAGAGACCGAAGGGGGGACGTCAGAGTGCAGAAACGTTTCTTTGACTTCTTCTTATGACGTCTCTTACCCGATTCTGAGTGTGAAGACTTCGACCCCGAGGAGCGATGATGATGATGGCTCTGCGATCGGGCCCTCAATCGACCCCTGGACCTCGAACAGCGCGGAAATGACTGCCGAGTCATTGTCGTGCTCCAGATAGAGACAGACGCCATGGGGGTCGGCCACCGACATCGTACGGCGACACGCCCCGCAGGATTTAAACCCAGGCTTCCCTACATGGCACCAGGAGTCAAAGACAAAAAAAAAAAAAGGGAAGACAAATGTCTCAAAAGTATAGCCAAAAAGTGACTCGGGTACGTGCTCTAACTGGATCTGCGCTTGCTGGCGTGGAAAAAAAAAGAACTGACGTCTGCGCGCATGGGTGGCGCCTAAGTAGTCTCCGTGATGTCATCTCGGCACCTACGACGCCAGCGACGTACGCTGAGCCGCATAACGCCACCTTCCGACGTGCAGGGGTACTGCTGACGAAAACTTTCCGGATCCAGTCTGACGCCTGGGGTTATTCTACGGTAAGGAATCTATCACTAACGTGTCTCTTTCAGATACAATATATCACCACCAAGGCCTTCAGGGAAGGCATTATAAAGAATGAGAATGTTTTGAATGTTAGCAACCCCCGGATGGCTAGCATATATGGAGTACCAAAGATCCATAAAGACCAACTTAGCAACCCCCGGATGGCTAGCATCTATGGAGTACCAAAGATCCATAAAGACCAAGAAGACCCTCTGTTGCAACCCATAGTGACCACAATAGGGTCAGTCATCAAATAAGTATCGAAGTACGTTGACTCTTTCTTACGCCCTGTGGTTGCCTGCATAAAATCATATATAAGATACCAGGCATATGATTATGGCGACAGACAGCTTGACTTATAACGAACACAGCAACATTTGGTCACCTTAGATATTGAAGTGCTGTATAGTAACATCCCCCAAGACGCAGCCATCAGTGTGGTTGCCTCATTTGTCCAACAACATATTAGAAAAGCACCCAAATCATTCATAATTGAATGTCTTAAGATTGTCCTTCAAGAAAAGGAGTAAGTATGGGTGTCTTATGTGCACAGAGTATAGCAAATATCTTCAAGAACAGCTTTAAGGAGAAATATATATGTACAACAAAGTGGCCCTTTTTTCGAAACAGTGAAATTGTGGTCACTTTATAAAGCTGACATTTTTTTCATTTGGTTAGGTAAACAGGAGACCTTCAATGAATGAATTTTTAGAATGGCTCAACTTGTGTCCACATCTTAAAATCCACAGCCAACACCAGCTCACCATTTCTAGACATATGGATTCGAACAAAGATCAGGTAAACTTGAAGTTGATTTTTGTGTTAAACCTACTGCACGCAGTACTCTCCTTCATTTCAATAAATACCAGGAACCAAAAACAAGAATTTCCCTTTGGTCAGTTCCTGACACTAAGACGCAATGGTACCAACATTGCAGATTATCATGAGAAGGCAATCATTATGAAGGAGAAATTCAGTAAACGTGGATATCCAAAGAGACTGATTAGGGAGTTCTAGCGAGATCATCTTCTGTGAATGAAAAAACTCAGTGACCTTAAACTAGTATGCATAACCATGAAAACTTGTGCCAAACTGTCAATTGCAACTGGCACATTCTTAACAGCAACCCGGAGAATAACACCAGGATTCCTAAACTGATGTTCGCCCCCTGAAAGGAATAAGAACCTGACAGACAAGATTATGCGATCACGACTTCCTAATGAGAGGAAGTTTATTTAAAAAACCATAGATGGAACGCATCTCATTAAAGGAAACTTTAAATGTGGCCAATGTTTGGCCCGTGATAGTGTCCTAGAAATAAGTAGCCATTTACATAATGGATATACCACAAAATCATGCACAAAAATTGCAAAACGCAAAATGTGATTTACCTTCTAATATGTCCATGTGGACAGGGCTATGTAGGCAAAACAGGCTGCAGCTTCCATATATTTCCCAGACTAAACATCATTCAGTGATTAAAACTCGAAAGCTTAATGCCCCCATGGTGAAACATTATCTGGACAATGGACATCAATTAGAAGAGATCAAATGGTTGATTTTAGAAAAAATCATCACAAGAGAGGTCAAAGATCAAGCTGAAGTGAGGAAATTATGGGAGGTTTTCTAGATATTTACGTTAGAAACTTATGAGATACCTTGGGAGAATGCAATCCAATATGGGTGACAGACATTATAAATGTTAACAAGGTCAGTCAATTTCTTTGGCCGAATCAATATATTTCTGGGAGCACAGTTTGTGTTAAAGATATTCCCTTCCTTTTTGACTTGGGTTGGAAGGAGAATCCCGTTATTTTCGCCATAGTGATGTAATGATTGAAACTGTCCATCTTAGTGACAAGTAATGGGCACTTTTGTCAACTTACATCCCCCTAGAATCTAACAGTAAGTCTCCACCAGTTCCAACATGATAACTAAAGTCGAAGACACTAATCTCTTGGGTTTTGGGTACCCCAAAGAGTCACTCAGCAGTCTTTCAGCTTCCAACATGGCGGCTGATACTGAAGAAAGTGTGCACTCGGCCATCCGATATCTGCAGTGGGATATTGCACATACAGATTAGATCATCGCCATAGGTTTATCAGGTTTCAGTTTTGTGAGTTTTTGACAAAGTAATTATATTCCCTGCTCTGTGCTTAGAATAGAGTGAGTTAACTTTAAGATAGCCGCCGTTTTATCATGGAATCACTCGATGGTTGTTAATTAACAGCTGGTCTACCCCAGGCTTATTAGACAAGTGCTTTCTGGCGTTCTGTTGTAGTACGGCCACTGCAGACAGCTTAGGACACTCCTGGAAGTTCCTCTCCAGTGATTTGAAAAGGTAAGAGCGTTCAGCTCACCAAAGTTAAAGAAATCACATTCATTCTGTTAGGATTGCATAGAGTGTCCTTAAGCTAACTGTCGTGCCCGGAAGCCTTTCATTCATCAAGAATCACATTCTGCATTTTGATAGTTAGAAACCGCCCTTAACCTGGCACGATTGATCGGTCAAGTACTTACTCAGTCACGAGGAGGTGATCGTGTAGCCCCATGATTATGTAGTACTCTGCTTATGGTGGCCATAATAAGACTCCGTCCGACACTCCATTCGCACGGACGTTTAGCCTAATTTAAATGCGAAAGTGTTCAATGTAACATCAGTGCTCTGGTTTCAGCATCCTGATTACTGAACCCCAGCTTGTGCCGATACAAGATGAACAAGTTACTTACCTTTGGTAACGCATTATCTGATAGAGACAATTTTTAGCCACAGATTTCATATCTTTGTATTCCCCAGGCGTCAGACTGGATCTGGAACATTTTTGCACAAGCCGTCAGGTGGTTCCGCGTGATGTCGCTGACATGTCGGTTGTGACGTCGCGGTCACCTCATAGGCCCTACCCAGGCGTGTGGCGTCAGTTCATTTTCACTTTTGCCACGCCAGAAGAGCAGAGCCATGAAGTGAACTGAATACTGTGTTCTTAACTAGGGCCCTGCGAAGGGAGCAACCCATGCCCTATAAATGAGTCAGCAGAGAGGGAAGGCAAGGGTGGGTCTGTAAGGAAGCTGCACCTAGATATTGCCTCTACCAGAGAATGCGTTACCGAAGACAAGTAACTTGTTCATCTGATGGAGACCTCTAGCTGAGGATTACTTACCTTTGAATAGATACCCACACCATACCATCCTGGCGGTGGGCTGCAGACGGATTTTCTAGACTAAAACGTCCTGCGGGACAGAAAGGGCGAAATGCTTATCCCTACAGAGCTCACTGTCTAGGCAGTAGAGTTTAGCAAACTTGTACAATGAAGCCCACTTTGCAGCCTGGCAGATGTCCAGGAGTAGCACTCCAAGAGCCAACGCTGTGGTAGTAGCCTTGCCCCTGGTAGAATGGGCTCGTAAGCCTTCCAAAGACTGCTTACTAGCCAGGGCATAGCAGATTTTAACGCAGATAACAACCCAGCAAGAAATGTTTCGCTTCGGCACTGCCCGACCTTTTTTTAGCTTCCACGTAACCCACAAAGAGTTGGTCGTCCACCCACAACTCTTTTATGTGGTCAAGGTAAAACGACAAAGCTCTTTTTCGGTCCAGACGACGGAGGTGCTCATCTTCCTTAGAGAGTTGCGGGGGAGCAAAAAAGGTGGGCAGAGTGATCTATTGACCCAGATGAAATAGGGTCACCACTTTAGGGAGGAATGAGGCACTGGTGCAAAGTACCACCTAATCCTAGAATGTCATACGGTAGGGAGGCTTGGATGACAAAGCCTGCAATTCATCCACCCTCAGGGCAGATGTAATCGCCACTAGTAAGGGTATCTTTATGGTAAGCAGAGTGGACAATTGTGCAAAGGCTCGAAGGGAGCACAAATGAGCTATGTGAGAACCAGATTGAGATCCCACTGTGGCATGATAAAGGGCACAGGTGGAAACATATGTACAAGCCCTTTTTAAGAACTTATTTACAATAGGAGATTTGAACAAAAAGGGTTGGTTCGACAGCCGCAAGAAAGCGAACAGAGAAGAAAGATAACGCTTAAGAGTACCCAAAGCAGAACGCTGCTGAGCAAGGGTAAGAATAAAAAGAATATTAGACAGAGAAGCAGAAAGAGGGTCAATAGACTTTTCTGTACAATAATTTACAAACTTTTGCCAACGTCAGGCATTTAATGTCTTAGTGGAGGGTACCTGGCTTTCATGATTACACAACTTACTTAGGGAGGAAGGTAGAAAGGTATCAGCGGTCGCCGCTCACTCTCCATGCAAGGAGGTGGACAGTTGACAGGTTGGGGTGGGGGACCCTTCCCTGCTGCTGCGATAGAAGATCCTTCCGAAGAGACAGCCTGATCAGAGGATCGATGCTCCTTCAAAGAGGCTCTGTATACCAGACTCTCCGTGCACAGTCCAGAGCCACAAGAATGACTTGTGCTCAGTTGTTCTTGATGTTCTGGAGAACCCTGGGTAGAAGTGGTATGGGCAGAAAGACATACAGGAGGCCTGAGCTCAACTCATTCCGAAAGGCTTCACTGAGCGATAGCTGCCCTGGAAACTCCAGCACGCAAAACTGCTGACATTGAGCAAAATAAATAAGCTCTTCCTACTGCTGAAAGAGACTGCGCAACACTCAGCTGGAGACACCATTCGTGATTCGCTAGGTCATGCCATGCTGTTCCAGCCATGTCCAGAAGCATAAAGCCTCTTGACAAAGGGTCCAGAGACCCACCCGTCCTGCGTGTTGCAGTACCATATGCCATTTGCATTGTCCGTAAACACCTGCACCAACCGCCCCTTGACAGAGTGATGAAATGTTTTCAATGGTAGCCGGATTGGCCGAAGCTCCAACAAGTTGATGTGGAGCCCCAACTCCACCAGAGACCAGTGTCCCCTGATCTCCACCTCTCTCAGATGACCTCCTCATCCCAGGAGTGATGCATCTATCACTACTGTGAGATCTGGTTGGGTAAGTGAGAGGAGTCTGCCTCTAACCCAATCACGGTTCGTCAACCACCACTGCAGATCTTTTGCAGTTCCCTCCGAGATCTGGACCACATCAGAGAGATTCCCGATGCTGCTCCCACTGGAACTTCTGGTCCACTGCAGTACCTGCATATCCATCTGGATAGATTTATCAACAGGATGCAGGAAGCCATGAGTCCTACCAGCCTCAGAGTCATTCTCACCAAAATCCAGGATAGAGGCTGAAATATGGGTTTCATAACCTTAATATCCTGGACTCGCTGTTCGGGAGGATAAGCCCGAAACGGCACAGTGTCCAGAACAGCTCCAAGGAAAGGGAGCATCTGAGAAGGAGTCCGGTGTCACTTTGGCACCTTTATAGAGAGCCTCAGGGAATGCAGGAGGAACGCTGTAGTCTGGAAATGGGAAACAACACCCTGGGGAGAGGACACTGGCAACAAGCACAAATTCCTTCATGGTTGATTTCAGTTTTAGGTAGGCTTTGGACATCTAGGCTTTGATCACTGAAGTTAGTGCTTCAGCTGATCAGTGTCAAAGCCAGAGGAAACTTTCAGATAGAGCTGCTTGCCCCATGTGAAATGATGGATTCTGACATCCACTTTGGTCAGTGGATCCCTAGTGGTTCCATACACAAGATCAAAACCACTGATGCGAGCATGGAGCCTTGCAGATGGCACAGAAATTCACCCAACACCTGGAATACCAAAAGTGGAGAAATGGCAGCTCTCATCCTCCTGGACCTGTCAGCCACATTTGACACTCTTCCATCACATCCTGATCAACAGGCTCCGCCACATCAGGATCCAGGGAGATGCCCTCAAATGGGTCGGCTCATACCTCACCAGTAGAACCCAAAGGATCCGTCTCCCACCACTCACCTCGAAGCCCAAGAAGATAATCTGCAGAGTCCCAAGGATTGTCCCTCAGCCCCATCCTCTTTATCACCTACAAAAGCCCCCTGGATGACACCATCAGATTGGATGGACTTAACATCATCTCCTATGCCAATGACACCAGGCCTATCCTCTCACTGTCTGAAGACACCTCCACTAACAGATCCAACTTCCACAGATGCATAATGAACATCGCTGACTGGATTAAAGACAACTATCTCAAACACAACGCGGACAAGACGGAAGTACTTATCTTTAGTAACACCACCTCACCATCAAACGACACATGGTGGCCTAAGGAACTCAGCCTACACCTGTCCCAAAAGACCACGCCCACAACCTCGGCATCATCCTGGACAGCAAGCTATCTATGAGGAAACAAGTCAACGCAGTCTCATCTGCCTGTTTACACACCCTTCACATGCTACGCAAGATCTTCAGGTGGCTCCCAGTCAACACCAGAAGGACCGTCACACAGGCCCTCATCACCAGCAGACTGGATTATGGAAACACTCTACGTAGGAATCATTGCACAGCTCCTGAAGAGACGCCAGACAATACAAAACTCAGCAGCAAGACTCTTCCTCAACCTCCCAGAAAGACCCAAATCACACCCTACCTCAAGAAACTACACTGGCTACCGATCCAGAAGAGATGTCAGTTCAAGATGCTGACCCACACTTACAAGGCCTTGCACAACAAAGGAACAGCATACATCAACAAACGCCTGAACTTCCACGAACCGACCAGTCACCTTCGATCTGCTTTCCTCTCCCTCAGAGACACCCCACAGATCTGCTAAACCAACAGCAGAGGATGCTCCTTCTCGCACCTGGATGGCCCAGGTATGTAGTAACCTTCCACTGCACCTCAGGATTGCACCATTGCTCCAACAATTTAGGAGAGACCACAAGACCTGAATGTTCGAATGAACAACCCACCACGCAGTAGCCAACATCTCCATCGCCTCGAGAATCTCACAGGTGATTTGCCGTGCGTTACAAATGATTGATTGACAGGAGAAAGAGGGAGGCCTGGATCAGCAAGAACTAACTTGCACCAGCAGGGCTTGGTTCTTCTCAATGATGCAGTCAAACCCCATTCAGGATATGAGGTTGTCAAGTAGAGCAAATGGCCGACTGTTCGAAACACTGCAGAGAGGTTGAGCAAAAAAAGGGAGCCAAGGCCAGATTTGTTGTAATCTGTAGGGCATTACAGACTACTTGGGAATGTTGCTGTAGCCATACTGCACTGAAGTATCTTGGCCGTAACCTTCTCAATGATCTACCCCATAAATGGCAGATATGTTAATTGGACAGTAATTCGTAAGGTTATTCATGTAGGAGAGGTTTTTTCAGCAAAGGGAGATATGCACTTTCTTGTAGGTATTTGTTAAGGTACCATGGATCAAAAATATATTGCTGAAGTAGAAGCGTCCGGGCTTCATCAGACAGTTCCTTCACCATTTTTCCATCTTTTCATGAGGTGACCATCAAGGTTTGAAGTTTTTTCAGATTGGCAGTAGAGAGTGGGGTTTGAGGTGGTTCACTTATGTCTACTGCAGGTGGTATTATCATGGCGATGTTTGGTGGTGTATTGTTGATGTGCTGTTAGATCTTATCAATCGAGTTTCTAAGATGTTTTTCAAAACTGTGCACTTCACCGACTATTTGAACGAGGGTTCTGGCACAGGTTTCCACAGTGCTTGATCGCCTTGAAGCAGCGTTCATATGTCAGATCCTTCACATATGGTCCCTTTGTAGAAGGATCCTTTGGCATTTGAAATAAGATATCTGTGGCTAAAAAGGAGAGTCGTTAGCGTTGCCAGGTCTTCTTGCATATAGTTTCGTCTTATGTTTGATGGATTTTTTGCTGTTGCCTAGCTTTTAGCTTTCTTGGCGGTTTGAGCATCCGCTGTTAACTGAATGGCATGGTAGAGCAGACTCATGGCATCAGTCATGAGATCCAGCGTAGCATCCCAGTCCTTGAAGGATCTGGTCAAAAGCTTTGATGGCTCTGGCTGATATAAATGGGCGTGGGAAATGTGAGTAAATGACTATGGTAGGATAGTTAGTCTAGCCTATGTGTTGCAGTGGGTGACGTGACGTTGGTCATGGAGGTGCATAGGAGGCCCAGGATGTTTACTTTGGTGTGAGTATGCAGGGGGAGAAGTTCGAAGTAGCTGCATGATGGCTCCTCTAGTGAGCCTGATATCAATAAACTGCCATCATTTTGGATTTGATAAGGAGGGGCATTACACTTTAAGTGTGTGGTGTTTGCTTGGTGAAGAGGGTCAGTGCACTTACTGTAAGCATGATGTTCACCAACCTTAACTACTCAATTTCCTCAAGAAAAACATTTTTTTAAAGATGATGGAGTTAAAAATCTCAGACATTCACCTTCCTTTCCAATTCATCTATAACTAATCTAGAGCAATGTTTTTTGCCATCACTAATCAAAGTAACATCTTACTTTTCTCCGTACTCCGTTGAATATAAGAGCAACATTTTCTGCTTCTGCGGTCAATCTGACATTTTCAAGTTCACTCTCAGCCTTGCATCCCTGATTTCTCTTCCGATCTCATCTGCTATCAGTCTTCTTCTAAGTACACCTCTAAAAATAAATTCCAGTTTTTCGGTTGCACTTTACAAAAACATAAAATACAAGGGAAACATCAAACCCTCTAGAAGGTTTTGCACTGCAAACAGAATTGTTGAAGAAAGTTGCCCTAAAGCAATGCACACAGACTTTTTGTTAGGGTGAAAAATCAAGCAAGAAAAATAAAAAAAATAAAACAACGTAAGATTTGGAACAAACTGGAACACCCACAATTTTCCATGAAGGAAAGAACATACATAGTTTATGTTATGTAACATGGCACAACGTGCAAGCATTCAAGCAATTTCTAGATATTGACCAATTGGAATTCGACTTTTAACAAAGCTGAGTGACAACACATTATTTTAACATTTTCACATTATGTTAACATCTTCACATTCTGTTAACATCTGAACTGAAGACAACAACAAAAACGTTTTCAAGTTAACATTTTTTTTTTAAGTAAAACCTGTGCAAATGTTTTATTATCTCAAGGGCATGGTATAAGTGCTTTTTAAAAGGCATTTATGGGAAATATATTGCTGTACTGCCTGGATGCATGAAGGAAGCAGTGCAATCCTTTAACGCATGCCTTACCTTGGTTTGTTTCCATCTCATAACTGGGCACCTCAAAATCGAATAATGCTGTGGAAATAACACACCCACCAATCTATCAGATGTGTATGCCTATTCAATATTTTTAAAATAATTCCAAGATGTGACTGGTTTGTGCCTTAAGTATGTATGTGGATTGGTAGAAGGAACCACTCCTTTTCGACCACAGAGACCATTTAGTCCATATCCATACCCTCGGATGGTGCGTCTTACTACGGACATTACCGTCGTCATTCTCACCTCACACTTCAAGACCATTGCCTTGAGAAAGCCCTTGGCCCACCGGCCACATGGGTGAAACACATGTCAGCTTTTCGATTGCTCTCTTGTGTTTATGATAATAAATATATACAAAAAAAATATTGAAAAACAGTATGAGACTTTGGGATTCATTTTTCCCAGGAATCCACATGCATAATTAAGGCACAAACCTGTCACATCTTGGAATCATTGCTTTACTTTCGGTGATCCTTGGGTGAAACCACTTAACAGGTTCGTGCCAAACAAAGAATTGGGTCATGTCCCTTTGTGCCTGAACTTTGGCAGTACTCACCCACTTCATCAAACTACAATATTTTTTTTAAAGAAACACATTGGGCCTCATTCTTACTTCTGCAGGAACACCATAATGGTAATTTGGTACTCAGAATTACTGATATTGTATGATTTAGTAATTTCGGAATGTGAAATTACTACACTATTCCATGATTTATTTTGAAAAATGGGGAATAAACGTATGAACTAGTGTTTATGTGCATATTCCAGGAGGATTTTCCTCCACTCTGGGCCGTTTTTCCCCCACACACATTTTGCCAGTTTTTTTTTTGTGTCGAAATGCCAGGGAAAACTAATCAGGAGCGTGTGTTCCCACCTATCGCAATTGCATAATCCCGATTCAGACAGTAGCCTTTATTACAGGTCGAATCAGGATATCCTCAGACATTGTAATGAGGTCCATTTTTGTTTCTAGCTGAAATTTTACAGAATTTGTAACAATTATCTCGGGGGATTTGCCTTTTAAACTGATTTTTTAAAAACATGATAAACCAGTCAGGTTTCAAGTGGTAAACAGATATTTGGACCACTGACAACATGATCATGTCTCATCATAAAGATGTGATATAAGACAGAGAGATAATATTAGTCTCTTGGTATAATGATTCTACCCTGAGCTTCTACACAAAGATACAGTATTTTAAAAAATATATATTTTGGCAATGATAAAATGTAACACGAACATGTTGCTGCATTACGCAAATATGAGGGTTCACAAATTGTGAATAATTTGCTCTAAGAGAATGACAAAGTCAGTAAATGTTTCGCACAAGGTAATATACTTTGAGAAGCAGAGAAGGTTTTCAGGACACTTAGAAAGCAGATGCTCTTTTCATTTGAAAAATATTTTTGATAATTGTAGGGTGATCAAAAATCTTTTAAAATGCTATTATGCTATGTGCAGATAGTTGCCAGTTTTCTATTAAAATAGCAATTAAAGTTTCCAAAACACAAATATGTAATACTCCCCTCAAGGGTCAAGCTGCTTTAAAATATTCCTGCAAGGATTTCTGCTGGGTATGCCAGATTTCTACACTAAAGTCAGATACCTACATCTTGAAATGCAGTTAGTCACACTGCCACTGAATCCCAAATCTCTGCACATAAATTCACACTTTTCCAAAGAGCGTCTTTGGAAGAGTCTACAAATGCTGGAGCAATGACACAATTTCATATTTTGAGGCTACACTGAAGCACAACACTCTTCAAATAAAAGGTCTTTCTTCCATTCCCTGCAGAGATGATTTTAGTACGCCTCGAGGAGAATAATGGGACAGGAAGTGTTACAATACATTAGGTTAAAACAGGGATTGTCATGCATTTTTTCTACCTAACCCCACAGTTTCATGGTATTTCCAGACATGATGCGCAGTAGATTTCCAGTTTCTTTAATGTAATTTTACGTTTCATAATATTTACAGATGTCTTCTATTTGAAAGCATATTTTAATTTCTGGGCACAGTAGACAAGATGAGTATGTTAGCACATTGCCAGCTCCGTCTGCTCAAAAAATACGGCAGTGATCAATTATGATCGAAGTTTAACATTTTTTAAAGTAGGTCGAGCCCTACTAAGGTTCTGTTCATTTAGTGCTTCAACGTTAATTTATCCAAAATAAAATAAAACAATTTCTCCATGACTTATTTTCATTTTGCTCCATCGCTCCAAGTGGCATGAAGTCTTGTCTCAACATATGCTGACTTTGGGTTGGTCTTTTGTGCCAGTGGTTTGAGATGCTAGACGTCAAGAAGTTGCAAGAAAAGAAGACGCAAAGATCTGTATGGATGCACTTGGGTGAAGTGTTTCCAGTTTTGTTCATATAAACTAATTGGATGGCCTCTAGTCCAACAAGTGCATGTAAATAAAAATGAAATGATTGGCCTCTAGACTAACAACTACTGAAGGGCAACTGTGAGACCCCTAACTGTTCGGTAGCAATGCTGCAAAGCTAAGAATCTATGAATCTCTTTCACTTTGTCTGTCTTGTTTCTCCACTGCAATCTCACGAGCTCCTCTCCTGCCTCTAAGTAAACTTCATTTGACTGTTCAATTCCGCAACAAGTGACTTAACTAGCTCACCACCTCTAGAACCTACTAGATATGAGGCATGGTATTGGGAAGTGAAAGGAGCTCTACTGCTGCAGAATCCGTAACAGCCATAACTTTCTTTGTGGAACTGGGATTCCGCTAATACCAGAACGAAGTTGGTCTTAGGAAGATCTCTTTGCCATTGTACAGTGAATATGCCATTAGTTACTGCAGGTAAACCGTTCTTTTTGAGCTAAAACTACAGCTAGGGTAGACACCAGATATAAAAACACAACTAAATGGACCCACAATCTGGGACTGACTCGTGGAGGATCAGGTAGCGGGACCTCTCCAATAGGAGACCCAAGTAATTGCCCAGCCCCGATGCATCATTCAGTACGAGATTCTCCATATGTCCCAACGAATGTATAGCAAAACAAACATATTGCACATGGATGGCGGGTTTGTAGTTTATGATACATGTCTTTTGGAAGGTGAATAGGGGAAACCAGCCCCCTACAAGCCTGCGGTTATTACTAGTAGTCATCTACCTCTACAGAAGCACTGACGGGTATGAGCAACAAGATCTACAATTGCAAAGGTTTAGATGCACAGTTTGCCAATCGCCATGCATCAGTATGACCTAGTAAAAGAAGGTTGTTTTAATGTTGCTACAGGCTTTTTACGTACGCGCCCCTAGTGCATTGATGTGATGTGATGTGTTACAGATGGAGGTATGCGTACCACACAAGTGGAAAATCCAGAATGCCTGGATCCTTCTACTTGAAATGGTGACACTAAAAACAGTCACATTTCTTGAAGACATCAAGGTACGCTTGGCCCTTTCACTGTCTCTTTAAAATATTTACCGGGGCTGTCCCATAGCAGGTTTAAAAATACATCTACAGTGTTAAATAAATAAACAATGTTACAAATCTATAAGTTAACCCCCCTCTTCCCCACAGTTTTGTTTGCTATTGTTCCCTGTAAATGGATGACTGGCATCCGAGTACAGACACGATGCTTTTCCTCCGGCACTCCTATGGATTGTTAGTTTTCCATCTTTCTTTTCTGCGCGCTCTTTTGCTGCTGCCGAAGTACCGCAAGAGGGTTGGGCTTTGCCATTCATCTGTAGGACCAAAGACAAAATGGCGTCTGCTAGGCTGAGCTGGGAGAGTCCATCGTGGAGAGAATACGGACTATTTCGGCACGTTGAGTGGGTGAGATGTGCTGGGTCATGTGGACGATGGAATCCATTGCAACCTCAGGGTTCGCCTGCACCAAACTAGGAAGAGGGAAAAAGAAAGAAGACATTGTAAATGAACCCCAATATATACCTGATGGATTTATTAATTTTCAGCTTTATACCTAAGGTCACCTACATAGTAAGCTGCTTGCAGAGTCTGTCTTACGCTCACAACAATTTGTCAGGCTAGCAAAAATAAATGGCAAACTACACAGGCCAAGAAATAAGGGAGCAAATCTATGGAACAAAGTTTTTCTTTGACTCACTACATATTAGTATATATTTTTGAAGCAAAAAGGGTTTTAATGCATGTCCCAGGTTTAGTTTGCCATTTCTTTTCATGCGTGACCTGCAATGATTTTCACACTTTTTTTAAAGAGTACTTCGAATAAGGACGAATTAAATGGTCTGCTTTACTGAAAGACGAGTTTGAGGTAATTTTTGCCTCTCCTTATGCACCAGCCCACAGGAGAAAGTTAGCTTACTGGCTGGGGAGCCTGCCTTTCTCTGGTGAACAGCCCTGGATCTCAAAGGCACTTTAGACCATTCTGTGAGTCCTTGAATAGTGACTATCTCGCTGCTCCATCCAACACACCCTTCGGGGGTGGTAGGTTGCTTTTTGCGAAGGCTGGGCTTTTCCTGGGGCACAAAAAATCTTCAAGGGTGGTGGGGTGCTTTTGGCGAAGGCCGGACCCCACCATTGCACATGAAGGTGGGGGAGTGCTTTTGGCAGGGTCTGGCTTCACTGCTGCATATAACACAGCTTCTAGTGTAGCGGCGTGCTTTTGGCAGGGGCCAGACCTCACTGCTGCACAAGACACAGACTTCGAGGGTGGCAGGGTGCTTTTGGCAGAAGATGGAAATTACAGCTGCACATGATATTCTTGGGTGCCAGGGTGCTTTAGCAAGTGACGTGACTTTGCTGATAAACATAACATAGCCATCTTAGGCTTCAGGATGATTTCAGAAAGATGAACAAGTTACTTACCTTTGGTAATGCCTTATCTGGTAGAGACTCCATCTAGCCCGAGATTCCTCACCTTAGAATTATCCCCAGGCATCAGACTGAATCAGGAAATTTTTCGTAAACAGTACACTTACCGACCGGTAAGTGGTGTCGTTCGGTTCCATGTGGGGTCATCTGCACCAGAAGTGAAGTGCGCGGTGCCTATATAGGCACCACCGCAGCGTGCAGACATCAGTTTCTTTTCATGACTTTCTAAACCCGAAGCGCTGAACCATGAAGAACATTAGTGTGGAGAACTAGGGCCCTGAAAGGGGAACCTCCCAGTCCCTATAAATCTGTTCGCAAAGTGGGGAGGATGATTGGGTCTGTAAGGTATCTGTGGCTTGATTAAATCAAATTTCTTTTTATAAAGCGCTAGACTGCCCAAGGGCATCTGGACGCTGCTACTGTATGAAGACATAGCAAACACAAGAAGATGATGGATGGAGTGCTGAAACTTTTCAAACACTCACCCCCCCCCCCCCCCCCACCCCCCCTCCCCCTCAGTCACAGATCTGGGTTGAATCCATCATCATTCTTTAGCTCACTTTTCCACCCCAGTTCAGACACAGCTATATTAAAATCAGTCTTGACCCTGTGCCTCATGGGAACAGTCCAGCCCGAACTGCCAAGTCATGTCTTCCCTGGACCGGAAACAAGCATCCACTGTAGGAAGACATGACACAAAGGGTCAGAGTTAGCTAACGAAGAGCCACGTTTTTGGAGCTTTTCTGAAGGGGAGGAGATTTGAGGTTTCTTTCAGATATAAAGGGAGGGAGTTCCATAGTTTGGCTGTGCAAGGTATGAAGCTTCTGCCGCCCCAAGCGGCTTGTTTGAACATAGGAACAATGATATACTTGGCTGTAGAAGAGCACAGCGCACTGGAATGGGTGTACCATGTAAACTTGTGTTTTAGGTATTCAGGGCCAGAGTCCTTGAAAGCAATGTAGAGGTCCTTGAACTCGAGGCACTTTTTTATAGTCGACCATTGCAGCTTAGCTAAGTCATGAGAGGCTGATTGGTGCCTAGGAATCCCCAGCAGCATGAGTGCTGCTGCGTTGTGCAAAATCTGAAGTTTGTGGCGTAATCTTTGCTGCATGTTCAAATAAAAAGCATTTTAGATAAAACGAGAGAGGTATCTGTAGTCTTCTGAAGGTAAGGGGGAATGAAAGGACACACTTTCCTAACGTTTTTCAGAGTGAAGAAGGATGTTGAAGTAACAGCATTAATCTGATCTCCAAAAGACAGTTTGTTGTAAGAAATTCCTGACACTCCTAACCGGAGTTTACAATGCACCTAGTTCTTGTGACAACCAACTGGCAGTCTAGAAGGAAACTTCACTGCCAAAGAGAAGAACCTCAGTTTTTCCTGAGTTTAAGTTATTTTTCATCCAATTGTCAATTTGCAGCTGTGGAATCTAGTGGCTGTATCGTCCAGATTGCTGGACAATGAAACAACAATTTGGGTATCGTCAACGTACAAGATTACAGAGTATCCAAAAGATTTGATGAGCCTGGTCAGGGGGGTGACAAAGGTTAAAAATGGTGGGACTCAAGTATGAAACAAATAGCTCCCTCTCAGACAAAAAGGATGTCAGGAGAGCAAGAGCCGCTACCGTAATGCATACATTATAAAGATGGTCAATCAACAGGTCATGGTTGACCGTGTCGAAAGCTGCAGAGAGATCTAATAAAACGAAGGCAGCCTTTCCACCATTGGGGCGGCCACAAAACCCCTATCCAAATATGTGGATGTATTCCTCAAACCCATTGTTCACAGATTACCATCATATGTGAGAGATACTGGACACTTAATCTCCAAAATAGAGGACCTCCCTTTCAATGACCAGAGGAAATATCTGGTTACAATGGACCTGGAGGCCCTCTATGCTAACATCCCGCAGAAAGAGGCCATGAGGGACATACAGGAGGTCCTTGAAAAGGAAGACGATTGTAACAACTTGACATTTATCCTTGATTGTTAGGACTTGGTTCTCAACGAGAACTTTGAATTCAACGGGGACCTTTTTCAACAGGCACGGGGTAAGCATGGGGGCTGCATGCACCCGAGTGTTGCCAGCTTATATATGGCGAAATTTGAATCCCACCATTTTTACAATGAAGTGGCACCTTTTTTTGAAAATGTTCGTCACTGGGCACGGTTTATTGATGATATTTTTTTCATCTGGAGGGGTGACCAGGAAACCCTGGCAGAATTCATACTATGGCTAAATGCCTGTGATCCCAATCTCAAATTCACTGCTCATATCAGCAATGTGAAAGTGGAATTACTGGATGTGTGGCTAGAACATCACAAATCACATCTCTCAGTGTCCTTGTACACGAAACCCACAGCCAGGAACACACTACTACATTTTAGCAGTTTCCACCCCCGATGTCAGAGAGAAGGAATACCATTTAGCCAATTCCTCCGCTTGAGGAGAAATTGCACCACCATCACAGATTTCCTGACTCAAGCGGAGATCCCCAAGCACAAACTGATCGCCAGAGGATATCCGGCTAAACTCACAAAAGATTCTTTAAAAAGAGCCAGATATTACGACCGGGAGAACATGTTCAGACCCAACAACAAACAACAGCAATAAAAACTGGTTTGCGTGACCAAACACTCCAACATTGATGGCAAAATTTGGCAAATCACACCCAAGGGCATTTACTCAACATCAATGACAATGAGAATAAACTACGTAGGCCTCTTTTTGCCTTCAGGAGAAATAAGAACTTACGAAATCTATTGGTCAGAGCCAAGAGAACAGAAAAGGAAAACTTTTGCCAAAAATCCATCATGAGTGGCAACCCTATCAAAGGCAACCATAAATGTGGATCCTGCCAAGCCTGTTCAAATGCTATCGTAGCAGACAACATCAGGATACACAATAGAACAGTTTATCTCAAGGATATAACCAATTGTCGCTCATCCAACATCATCTATCTGATTTTGTGCCTGTGCTGCCTTGGATATGTGGGCAAAACTGGCTGTGAATGCGGGAAAAGAATAGGTGAACACAAATCCAACATCCGTACTGTCAAACATCCTGCCCCGCAGGTCCATCAGTGGCGGGATTTTAATCACACAGACAGTGACCTGAGGTGGATTATTATAGAGAAGATAGAACCTCAACAGGGGAAACATGCCATAACCATCCGAAAGAAAAGGGAGGTTTTCTGGATTTTCACCCTCCAAACCAAGGAAAAGGGTCTCAATGAACAGATCCCCTGGGAAAATGCCATGTAAAGCTGCGCCCTGTGTGTGTGTGGGGGGGGGGGGGAGCGGCGTCTTTTCTCCCCCCAGTGTGTGTTCCGCTCATTTTTCCATTCTTGACACATAGGATCCCGTTGAGATATCAGGACCCCATCTTTTTCCTTTTTGAGATCCTTGACCCTTATGATCGGGCCTGATTTTCTCTCTGGCCTCCACCTTCCAGTCTTTCCCCCCCGGTGGAACCCGGTATGCCAACTATTGGTTGATATCCTACCTCTCTGGCCCTGTTGTGACTATCCCCCCTGTGGGCATAGATTTCTTTTCTACCCGCGGGTTTATTCTTTGCCCCTGCATACATAATCCTTACACCCTCTTTCAATTGAATTTATCTTTGGCCACTTTCTTATACCAGTTTTTTTCTGTAATCAGAGTAATTCCCCCATATCCTTTCCATGACCACCGACACCGGGTGCATTTTATGTTTACTTCTCCAATATGGCCACCACGGTCTCTCGGACCTTTTTACAGTTTTACAGTTTACCTATAGGCAGTGACTCCCTTTCCCCTAGAGCTTCTGCTCTTGTGTACTTGCGAGACCGCAGATGGCTCATTTGGTGTACAGAACCTGTGCGACCCATCTCCTCCTGCACCCAGCTTCCATCTGTGTGAATCTCCCCTGCTGACCTTTGTCTTTCCTCCCTTCTAAGATGGCGGCACCTCACTTCCTTGGGAGTCGCTCCATCTGTTTACCTATCCCAACATTCCCGGCGCTACGTATTCGCTGAGATGGCAGAAAGATAGCCCTTTAAGATGCTCAAAGCAGAGCCCTGCTGAGCAAGAAAAACGATAAGTAGAAGGACCTAAGAGAAGGGAGCAGAAAGAGGATCAACCTATTTTCTGCACACCACGTCCCAATTGCAGGCACATACTGTCTTGTTAGAGCGATGCCTATCAACCAAGTTAAAATTGCAGATTTTGGGCGGAAGGTCAAAAGCTATTAACTGTCGCCGCTCACTCTCCACGCCTGAAGGTGGTGCGTTGACAAGTTCTGGTGGAGAACCCTCCCCTGCAGCTACGACAGAGGATCCTCCTGAAGGGGCAGCCTGATCCGAGGACCGATAGTCATGCTCAATAGCTCGGAATATCAAAATCTCCGAGCCCAGTCCAGAGCAACAAGGATAACTTGGGTCCAGTCGTTCTGGATATTCCTGAAACTCTGAGCTGGAGTTGTATGGGCAGAAAGGAGTACAAGAGCCCTGAGCTCCACTGAGATGAAAAGCGTCTCCGAGCGAGAGTCGCCTTGGAAACCTCCAACACGCAAAACAGCTGACATTGCGCATTCTCTGTGGTGCTGGACAGATCTAACCAAGGTTCTCCTCACTCTCGAAAGAGACTTTGCACCACATCCGGATGGAGACGCCATTCATGATCCGCTAGGCATCCTCGGCTGAGTTTGTACACCCTGGCGTTCAGAGAGCCCGCCAGGTGTTAAACCACCAGGGATATGCCCTGGCATCCCAGCAACATCCAGAGGCGCAAGGCCTCTTGGCAAAGGGTCCACGACCCAACCCTGCCCTGTTTTTTGCAGTACCACATGGTGGTGGTGTTTTCTGTGAACACCTACACTAGCCTTCCCTTGATCGAGGGTAGAAAGGCTTTCAATGCTAGCTGGATCAACTGGAGCTCCAGTAAGTTGATGTAGAGTCTGGATTCCGCTGAAGACCAGAGGCCTCTGATCTCCACTTCTCTGAGATGGCCATCCCATTCCAGAAGTGAAGCATCTGTAACTACTGTGAGATCTGGTTGCGGAAAGGAGAGAGGTGTGCCGCCTACCCAATCATGATTCCACAACCACCACTGCAGATCACGTGCAGTTCCCTCCGTGATCTGGACCACGTTGGATTTGCCTGATACTGCTCCTACAGGAACTTCAGGTCCCACTGCAGCTCTCATATGCCAATGGGCATGTTTTACAAGAAGGATGCAAGAGGCAAAGAGGACCAACAGCCTCAGTCACACTCAATGAAATCCAAGATAGAGGCTGAAAAATTGGTATCGCAACCTGAATATCCTGGACTCGCTTTTCTTGAGGATAGGCCCAAAATGGCACTGTGTCCAGAACAGCTTGGATGAAAGAGAGCATTTGAGAGGAAGTCAGGTGGGACTTTGGCACATTGATAATGTACCCCAGTGAATGCAGAGGGCCCGTTGTAGTCTGGAGGTGGGAGACAGGGCTGGGAACCCTGTTGGCCTTGGTGGCTGGGCGATAAAGGGTGCAGGTGGTAGGCCCTACCGTATCCATGGATGGGAAGAAAGGCAGCCTGGAGTTTATGATTTGCCATGGACAGGCCCAAGGACCTCGCCATAGCTCTGCTATTCTTGAAGCGCAGAGTCTGCCTTCTCACCATAGAGGTAAGAGCTATCAAAGGGCATGTCCATGTGCAAAGCCAGTGGTTCCCAGCCAGTCGTGGCGTCTCAGTGCCACTGTCAATGAAATCGCTCTGCCCGGCGAGTTGTTCGTATCAATTCAACATCAGATGGTGAACGTTGCTGCATCTCGCCCATCAGCAATTGCTCGGGAGAATATGACTTGGGCATCCTCTGAGATCATGGGCAGCACTTGCGCAACTAAATCCCATACAGTGTGCTGATGTCGGCCCAAAAGGTATGTGCTGTTCGCCGACTGCAGTGCTAGGCTGGTGGAAGAGAAAATCCTCTTACCAAAGGGACCCTGCCTTTTGGATTCCCTATCCTATGGTGGTCCAAGTGGAGGCTTGGTCAGCCAAGCTTTCCAGGGAGGGATGCTGGGTGAGGAAACTGGGGTCCACAGGCGCGGGCAGATGGCGGCAAGTAATCGTTTTATGCACAGGAGCCCATGTGCAGAGCTTGGACCAGGCATGAAGGACGATATCTGTAAGGGCTTATATGAAGGGTGAGTAAGAGTTCAGAAATGGCAACTCCTGGCAGAAGCATGTTTTTGTCTTGACTGCCACTGTGGGCAGCTGAAGATTCAGGACCTCAGCTGCCCTCCTCACCACCATTGTAAATGAGGCACCCTCCTCCATAGCCACAGTATGGGGAGAGACCAGGCCAGTGTCTGTTGAGGTGTCCAAACCATTGGCATCTGCCAGTTCCTCATACCATTTGTCCTCTGTATCATCCAGGGGGTGATAGCAACTATAAGGCTAGCTGACCCCTCCTAATCGTCTCCCTCTCTAGGCCGGTCTAAAGAAAAAGGCACTGGATTTGACTCAAGAGGGCATGGTACCGGTCGGCGCCAGAGTTGGTGTTGGGTGACAGTGATCTGGCTCTGCGTCAGAGTTGGGTAAAATGATGGTGCCCTCGTGTCCGCAGGGCGTCAGTAGTACTGGGAGCAACAGCATTGCAGCAGACACCGGTTGCGGTTGGCACTGCTCCGGATCCAGCACTAGATCCAAGGGGCCTGACTGAGGCAGAGGACGATCCCGCTGACAGAGAACCAGCAGGGGTGCCTCCTATACCTCTGGAGCCCGAATACGTTTGAGAGGGTCAGGCCGCCCATATATGAGATGCATAGCCTCATAAAACTCCTTGAGTTTTAGGGGGTTGCTCCAGCTCTAGGAAACTCTGGGAGGCGCAGAGCCGACCCTGGCACAAGCTCCATGACAGAGGGAGGGCTAGAGTGGTCAGGTCCGAATACTTGGACCGGCATGAAGAAGTCGAAGAGCGCTTCGACTTTTTCTTTTTGTGAGACTTACCCAATGACCTGGATCGAGACGAGGACGATGACCGTTGGGAGTGGCTTTGCGAGAGGACCCGGGACCTTCTCTGTGACCAGGATCGAGAGTCATGGGGTCGCCTGATGTTGGGCGACAAAGAGTTTGAGGGACCACTCTCTCAGCGCCTTGGGGTTCATGGCACGGTACTCCTCACAAGTCTTTGAGAGCGTGGTCTAGCTCCATATACCATAGGCAAACCAAGACATCTGCCTGTGACTGGCATCACAAGATTTGAAGGAGGTGGCCTTCTTGGAAGATATCCCTCGCACAGCAGGATATGGAATCTCAAAAAAGGGCTCTACAAAAGTAGAGAAAAAAGTCAGTTAATAAAGACAGGGGAGTACCTCTTTGGATCTGCGCTAACTGGTGCGGAAAGAAAAGAAATAATGTCAGCATGCTGGGGTGGCGCCTACATATGCACCGCAAACGTCACATCCGGTGTGTACGCTGCCGACACAGAGCTGAACGACGCTACCTACCAGCACACAGGGGTACTGCTTGAAAATTACTTTATCCAGTCTGACGCCTGGGGAATATTCTAAGGTAAGGAATACGCGGCTAGACGTCTCCACCAGATGTAAAGATTAAAGCTTGTTCCACCATAGTCCTGCAGTGTTCTGCCTCTTGTCCCTGGTGTCATGGTGAATCGTATGCATTAGAGGTGGAAAAGGTGCATTTAGATTTGACATTACCCAAGCTAAAACTGGAATTATCAGTGTTAAAGTACAAAGTGGCTGTAAGCATGGTCAAAACACTTGAGCGTATGGAGTGGATGAAAAGTGATGAGCACTGTAGCACAGTAACAATTATCTGCATTCACTGCTTGTCTTGACTGTTTTTGCAAAGGGCCTGTCGTGCCACTGCGAAACATACCCACATACAAACACAAGCTCAAACCCCAACAAAACCAAAAGAACATTCTTCCGACCTAACTTTGCCAAACTGTCTTCCAAACCTGAGCATCTTCGAGGGCCATCTCACGTTTCTGACTTTTCTCACTTGTTTCGGTTGCTGGTAGACAGGCCACCCTTAGTTCTAGCCCTGGTCATGTAAACCACATAATCTACAACAAATAATTTCCCTTTCTAACGCCATGCTTTCTATCATCTCTCTTTTTTACTTTCTTGTTCTTTGTCTGTTTTTTTTAAATGTTCAACCAGTCAAGACACTTGTCCAGACCCAGTAGTGGAGCTGGACTCTGCGTCATTACCTTCCCTTTAAAAGAAACACGCAGTGATATCCCTGTGGCATTGTGTGAGTGTGGCTAGGAGTAGTGATGTGTCTGTGGCAAGGGGAGGTGGTAAGTATGTAAATACAGAATGTTGAGATGCTGGTTAGTAGTTTAGTATGCAGAGTTGGTGCTGTGGGATGTCCTGTTTTATTTTTCATCAAGGTTAAAACCTGTTTCTACTTCATCTGAATCTGACTTTGCACTTTTACGTAGTTAATAATAACTGGGGTTTCTGATGGCAGTATTGATGGTCTTACCTTCGTATCTGCTTGAGGATGTAATCTCTGGAGATGTACTTGATATTTTCATCTACAACTGAGCGTGCTCCCTCCTCTTCGGTCAGCTGCTTCTCAAGCCATTCCACCAGGTCTTTGTTGTTGTCCCACAGGTACGCCTGAAAAGAGAACAGAGAAAAGCATTTCAGGTAATCGGCATATACCCTTAGACAAAAACACAGACTGCCCTAAAGGTAAAGAAGGTGCTTCCTATCCAATGCAAGAGCACATTGAGCATCAGGAGAGCACTGTGCCGAAGAGCAGTTAGGACTACTTAAAATACCGGCTACTTAACGCCCCAAGAAGAATATACAAAGGGGGGTATATCTTTCTAGCACAATGTTTAAATACATTATCAGGAAATAGTTATATTAGTGGGCCACAAGTATATTATGAATTTAGGCCGTATCCCACATATTGTACTCCAACTCAATACCTTTTAACTCACACCCTGGAGCTGGTCCCCTACTACTAAGGGAGATGCTTGCGAGGCAATGACCCACTGCATTTTGACACCGTAGCAACGACTTTAATCCTTTATAAAATTGAATGGGCAGATTCGATGCATCCTTCAGACCTTCCATAAACCAGTCACGTTTGCAAATACTGAAAACCAGAAACCTACAGAACCACTTAGAATAGAACCGATACCTTAAGTGTGCCTCTGATGGTCACAGGAGGGTCACTCTAAGTCACAAAGAGTAGAGAATGCAAAGTTTGAATTGTAAAACTTATCGGACCATCAGGGCACTCACATTCCGCATAGGGTTGGGCTTGCAGGTCAAGCACTAGGAGCGCTCTGGACATAGGCTACTGGGAGCAAATCTAAATAACGACGTGACTCAATGAATTTGGATCATGAACTGCAAGACGTTGTCTTATGGCACAGAGTATACCGAAAGAAGATACAAATGCTATTTAACAACAGCAGCCAATCAGGCCCTCATATTAGGGCTGTTGTAAAAGAGAAACAGGTTCATGGACTTCAGTCTCATGGAGAAAAAGGATCGTATTATGAAGAAGACTGTGCTCTCTAATTCTTAGCAATTATTTTCAAAATAGATGATGAATGAATCTCCATTGATGGCTCCGAGGTCTGTGGTCAGCAAGTAACTTTTGAGAGTCCTTGGCCAGTGCAGAAAGGCTTCAGACCCAAGATCTAGTGGGTCGGTCTTCCCGGGGTTACCTACAGTAAAAGCTCAGCAGACACAGTCTCCATAGAGAGATTAATTACAATGCAAGGGTTTTGAAGTAAAGACTAGACTATCAGACTAAAAGTAGGCAAGACAATTGGCGAAGAGACGGAGGGGAGGGAGGAAGGGGTAGAGAGATAGAAGTGAAAGGAGGAGGATAAAGGATAAAAACGCCAGTAGATGATTGAGACAAGGGCATGTCTCCCCATAGAGAGTTCTTGAATACACCGTTCGCCTTGGATCCTTTGAAGCACAGCAGATGGAGGCGGGGCTAAGAGGGTCAAGCATTCTGTGACCGCTCAAGTCTACGCAGCCATGTATGAGCCCCACCCGCCATGTCTCTCTTTTTGTTTGTTGGGATAATATGGCCTGTTTGTTATGGGAGTCGGGTCTGGTGGGCAGGATTTGACGACATAATAACGCAGGGGTGTGTTAGACGCCTAATGGCTTTCCCCACTCCTCTCACCAGCTCTCATTTTCTTTACAAATCATTTAGGAATCGTTTGGTTAATGGTTTCCGGAAAGCCAAGTACCGCCATTAGGACTCATTCATATTTATGCCATTTTGTTTGGGTAATTAAACACAAAGCTCGTCATTTAAAGGAGCACTATCCTTCTCCGTTATCACTAACGAAGTCTAAGTCAGAATGGCAATGAGCTTGGAGATATAATCAACTAGGAGCCAAAGCGCGGAGGCAGAACCGTCCTGCCGCTCCCGGGCCGGGGGAGACACCGTAGTGATCTCGGTCTCAATTCTTCTTGTGGTGTGCATGAAGTCCACAGTCCCTGCGTAATCCTTGTAAATGGTTCATAAAGTCTCTTATGTTGGTGTTCAAATTCTTTCCCAAGCCTGCCCACATCTTCGGTTTTCTCTCACAAATTTCCTGTCAGTCTCATAAATACTACTATTACTACTAGTAGTTCACAAATGTTTCACGTTAAAATCGGTAAGTTATTTCGAGAACAAAGAATTGTCAAAATCCATACAGTTTCATAGTATGTGGGAAAGAGTTTTAGCGTTAACTCACAAGAAAATGGCACATCAATTGTCAGTGCTAATTAGCAACCGTGAGAAAACAAGGCCAATTTGAGTTGAAAACTGACATTTTAACACCGCTCGACACTGGAAAAATGCAGTCCGAGAATTTACCGTCCTGGTGTTGCGGAAGGAATCGTTGTTGCGGATTAACAAGCCTAATAACTTATAAAGTCCCTTCAGGAGCCGATCGTGTCATGGTTATATCACAACTAGTGCACACCAACACGACTGCTATACTTTTAACGTTGCTTTCTCTGACACACCTAGCAGCAGAAGGTACCATCAATCCTCCCGAGGGATGCTGCGGTGGTAGCAGATACTGCCAGCATTTCTCAGCACACCTCTTGTAGCTTTCAAGAGACAGTAGAAACACTTTTCTGCAAGACCATCACACTTCAAATTGGACTCTACCACTGCTTCACAGAAGAGCTGCTTTATTTTAATGGCGCAGAACCCGCATCTTTTTGCACAACTGCGATTGAGACAAACCAGCACTTTTCTTCCGGAAAAATAATTTTTGGGATTAAGTAATTGCCCATGTCGCACCGTTTTAGCACATGCAAATAATACAAATGTTTGAATATTATTTGTCCATAGTAAAAATGAGCGGAGAAACAACATCGCAGCCTCTTTTTAAAACAAACCCCGTGTTTTCATTGTTGATATTCCTTCCCTGGAACATGAGAATACAAAAACTGAGAGATAACTTGATGAGACGGGTTTCAATCTATCCTATTACTGCGCTAAATTCCCGCAGGCCCAACACTTAGCTGTCGCACGTGGCAGTGTCCGAAGAAACGCCGTCTCAGCGCTCAGGTTATGATGTGTCCATGGCCAGAATATGTGTGAAAGAGAATAATCAGTATTTCTCCGTGACGACTGCCCTGGTTGCCTGTCCCTCAGTCTGACCACGAGTATGGGAACAGAGCCCCAGCCAGAGTACACACAGACGCTGCACAGCAGGCCCGGTTCTAGCGGGTGGGCCAGGCCCACCCAAACATGAGCCTGGCCCACCCAAACAGGAGCCTTGGCCCTCGCAGTGAGGGCTTGAAGGCAGGCGCGCAAAGCACACGTCCTGTGTGTCAGCCCGGGCCGAGACAGCTTCCTGGGCGCACACACAGACATTTTTTGAGATTATCGCAGCCGCACCTGAGTACTTCACAGGTCTTTAAAATACTATTTACATGTTAATGAGGCTTTGTTTATTTTTTCACCCCTTCATCTCCACATGGCGAAAGGTGACAAATCCTTTCTTTGACAAGGGTAACCTTTGCCTACTGTCCTGCTGTGTGGATATTTCTTTTTCTATGCAGCCCAGGAGAAACAAAGTTTATTTATTCGTATTCACCTTTCCTGACCCCTGCAGCTGCTTATCACATCAGGCTGTGACACAAAGTTTGACTCATGGAGTAGGTAAGACAATGTGTTACTATTTGTTTTTCTTTTTAACATATGCACAGGCCCAGCAGGACGCATACTTAGTGAGTGCTTCATTTAAACAGTTTTTATCATTATCATGGCCGATGCAGGACATCAATAAGACAATACAAAATGCCCAGATAACGCTGGTGATAAATGATCCCGCTGGAGAGCAATCATTTGTCTGTTAGTAGTTTTCAAATGCAGATGAACTGTATTTTATGTGGAAGCTCAGTGGGTTACTGCCTTTGTCACAGAGATCCTTGTGTTACTTGCATTTCAAAAGTTACAATCCCAACATAGGACAGTGACCAATGAACTGTCATCAAAGAGCTGCATACAAACATTAATGGCATAGTTAGAACTTCGCTTTCTTTTTGTGTGATATAGTTAGAACTTCCTCAGTCTTTCATTATTCTAATGTTGCTAAAATGAGTATGTCTGGGCAGATATACATTTTTATCAGTAAAGCTGACCCTCATGGAATACTCTTTAAATCCTAAAGTTGTGTTTCCCCAGACCAAACCCTCTTAAAATATACTGCCCACCAGTATGGATGACGTGATTCCTACACCTTGTAATCCTCATTGGTTTATGTGACATTCCATGTAGACTGATTTATTGTCTCTGTATAATGTGTGTGTGGTGTAAAGTACTGACACACACTACACTGATATGAGTAGCACTATACAACAAATGAAATGCATATGAGAGAGGGGCTACGTAAAGATGAGGGGCACTGTTGGAGGGTGGCAGTGAGGGAATCTGAGGAGGAGGTCAATAGGGGAGGGGCTATGGAGCGATGAGGGGCACTGTTGGAGGGTGGCAGTGAGGGAATCCGAGGAAGAGGTCATGGGGTGGAGGGGGAAGCTAGGGAGAGATGAGGGGCACTGCTGGAGGGTGGTAGTGAGGGAGTCTGAGGAGGAGGTCATGAGGGGATGGGCTACAGAGAGATGAGGGGCACTAGTGGAGGGTGGCAGTGAGGGAATCCGAGGAGGAGGTAAATAGGGGGGGCCATGGAGGGATGAGGGGCACCGTTGGAAGGTGGTAGTAAAGGTTATTTACGGAGAAAGAGGTTATTGGTGCGGCCAAAAAAGATTTTCGCATCAGCGCTGAAGCCAGCCCTGTCATGGCATTTCTGTTTTTGTTTATTTAATTAGCAGTCGGGTCATAAGGGCTACTGTGGAACATACTTTAAAGTGCGTGCTAATTATATTTACCGCTATATTCAATTTTTTAAGTTTGAAGGTGATTTTACTAATGTTTTTACCGGGAAAAATGAAAGTGGAGCCCGATGGTGCCTGACATGGGGTTGGGGCCCAAGGTCAGCTGTGAGATAGGGTGCACTGGAGAGGAGTAGTGGATAATCAAGCCTGTAAGGGAGTGCGTTGCAGAGTCCGGGGACAGGTGGAGGTAGTAATCAAGGGGGATGCTCCCTGAAGGCTTGCACAGAGGGAGCCCGTGAAGTGTCACTTGCCTGATACCCCCACCTCAGAAACCTCCTCTTCCCATCAAAGGAACATTACATGGAAAAAACACTTTTTGAGAGTGATAATATTTAGAAAGAGATTTGGAAAAGAGTGCGTTTTACTGGGCCTTGTAAGACTAAGAAGAGATAAAAGAGGGCCCTGAAGCAGGCCTGCCTAGACATATATGCAACAAATCAAGCCCGTAGTGGCCCACCCAAATGCACCCTTGGCCCACCCAAATAAAAATTCCTGGAACCGGGCCTGCTGCACAGACGCGTGCTTGCTCTGCAGAGGGTCTGACATGGCGGAGAGCTGGACTGTGCGCCGAGATTGTAGACACGCTGGGACAGTCCTGGCTTCATCTGTGCTGAACGATACTCTCGGCAAAGGCTAGCGCTGCCTCTTATGCTGAAATAGAGAATTAAATGACACACTATGGTGTCTGACCCGTACATTTATTACTGCTTTGTTTCTGCCATTTCCCACGAGAGGCTGTGTGTAACCTGGTGCGCTCAAAAGCCACTCTTTAGTTAAAGGAAAATCACAATCATTCGTGCTATTTTTTTTTAGTATTGAAAATTCATACTCGGCTGAGCTCACCAGGACTATACGTTTGTCAGTCCAGTAACAGAGATGCTTTACCACGCTTTGCGAGTGTTCCATGCTGCCTCTGCCTTCAGTGCGGGAACTTCCTGAGCAGTAGTGTGGCCTCCGATGATAAGGAGGTGCACTGGCCAGGTCCATACATGTAGATGCAAAAAGCGCTTTAAAAGTGCAGGAACAAGTCACTTTCTACCGCAGTGTTCTAAAGTCACTTTCTACCGCAGTGTTCTAAGATCCATATGTGATCAGGACCTGATCTCATCAGAATCTTGGAACACTACGGTAGAAAGTGACTTGTTCCGGCACCTAAGCACTTTTAAAGCGCTTTCTGCATCTACGGGAATGGGCCTGGCCAATGCACCTCCTTATTGGTGCTCTTAAAATGAGTTTAAATCTCCCCAGACTCCTAAGAAGGCTGAATTCCCAACTCATTCTACCAGTGCCACTGAGGAGTTGCCAAGCGCCATCACTGATGGTCCATCAAACATCTATCTCTCCGAATCCGAAGCCAATGTGAACTAATCAACGAGCAGTGAAAAACACGCGCACAGGAAGCAGGACATGCTATTCACAGGTACAGTAATAGCTCCTAAGCTCAACTCCTTGAGTATGCATGACAAGCATAGATGTAGCCAGGGGATCATTGACACACAGCTATGGACAGCAGGTTCCACCCCCGCTGCTGATGTTTGCAGCCATCAGCATAGTGCCGCTTCCCATGGAGACATCGCTAAGGTCAAACGACAGTCGATTTCACTTTTGTAAGCCATATTAATTTGGTAAAATAAAACATCTGGAGCATGGATATTTTAGCCTCTAATGGAATGTCAATTACTTAGTGATGACGGAGGCTCAGTTTTTGTAATTTCTTGTACTTCACGTTATATGTGAATCGAAGCCTCAGGTGGAGTTTTTAGTACGTCATGTACATTTGGTGCTGAAGCCACACTGACCACCACTGTGTAGGACTGCCTACAAAGAGATGGGGAATAAAGGTCAAATAAAACAATTTGTATTGTGAAAGAATTGAGTCAAATCTGAGGGTGACATTTGTCTTTAATGTACGAGTTACTTACCTTCGGTAACAATGCATCTGGTAGAGACGATTCTAGCCGCAGATTCCTTCACGTAGAATTATCCCCAGGCATGAGACTGGATCCGGAAAACTGTTTGCCCAGCATCCATGTGCGCCGGGGGGACGGAATCACGCGACTCCGCCCAGGCGTCGTCTGCGCATGTGACGTCAGCGAGGTCACATAAGTCCCACCCCGGCATGCCTACGTCAGTTTTCTTTGGAGAACTTTTCCGCGCCACAACGCAGAGTCAGCAGACAAAACTGTGAGAGTATAGGAACAGTGTGCAAAAGAGCAGCAAAAGGGAATGGTGAGGAACAACACCATGAAGAGCAGCACTCGGCACTGCAGTACCCAAAGGCAGGAAAAGAATAAAGAACAGGGCAGCAACCCTGCCAGTACAGAGACAGCCCCCACCTCCCCATGAGACAAGGGACATATGTAAAGATGTCACGATAACAGGCAACAGGACTACAAACCCAACCAAAGACACGGAAGGGGAACCAGTCGGGGACACCCAGGGAATGACAAAACTCCAAGACATCCCCATCAAAGAGTATGACAACCCCCATCAGGAACAAGGGCAGAGGCACAGCCAAAAGACCCCAACCTCAAGGATCGCAAGAAGCCAGAAGTGCCAACAAACCTACCCTCCCATGTGATCAACGGGGAGGAAAAAGGGGACAGCCTGACAGAAAGAGGGAAAGAAGGCACTCATAGAAGACACAGCCACCCACAGGGAAGCGAATGCAAAAGACCAAATCACAAGCCTTCACAGAACGGAGGGCCGTGAAGGAATCTGTGGCTAGAATCGTCTCTACCAGATATATCGTTACCGAAGGTAAGTAACTCGTACATCTGATAGAGACTACTAGCCGCAGATTCCTTCACGTAAAATAGATACCCTAGCCATACCCAAGGGGAAGGAGGGTCTGCGAGAGGACCTGACAGAGGACCGCCCGGGGGCCGAGTCCAAAAAAAGGAAGAGGAGCCCAGTCCCCCAGGCAAGGGGAAGCGAAGTGAAGAAGAGAGCCAGTCCCCACTCAGCAGAGGAGACAAGGCAAGGCGCAAAGAGGCCAAACACCCCACGCCCACGTGAAGCAACAAAACCTCCGCCCAAGGGCAAGGCAAAGAAAGGAGCACCGAAGGAGAAGAGCAACCTAGAGGCTTCAAGGAGAAGAGGGGGAGCAAAGGCAATCCCAGACAGGATGGCGCCGAAGGTGAAGAGCAGCCTAGAGACTCCAAGGAGAAGAGGCAGAGCAAAGGCAATCCCAGACAGGATGGCGCCGGCGGCAAGGAGCAGGCGGAAGCCGAAATGAGGGGGAACTTCAGGTCACCCAGTAAGGATCGTCCAACACCCCACAGGGGCAATCTGCGCCCGCCAGAGGGTTCAGAAATCAGGGACCATCCCCCCATCGGCAAAAGAGAGAAAGCCGCGTGCAAGGCCCAATAGAAGCAGCGGAGAAGGCATGATGTCAGTCCCACTAAAGCCCCAAAAGGGACAGCAGTGCAGAAGGAACAAGAGGGCGGCACTGGCAAGCTCTGCCAGACGCCAGGGACACCACAGAATGAACACTCAAAGCAAAAAGGCGAAGAAGAAGGTTGCATCCACAACATACCATAACGCCACGAAGAGCGGAAGCCCGCAGGTGACCACAACTCCCCAGCACATACCAGGGCTATATAACAGCCAACCTTCCCCACATGGGGCATGTCAGATATCTAGACATGGGAACCTCTTAGGAAGAAACTTCTGCAGCAGAGGACAAAAAAAAAAAAGACCTGTGGCAAAAACCCCTGCAGGAGGCCTATCAAGCAGCCAGAGGGGAACGCAGAAGGCCCAATCTCAGGCCCAGCATGGTGTAAAACACCCAAAGGAAAAACACACAGTCAAAAAGGGCTGGCCAGCAGCCAACAGAATCACAACCTCAGCCAGACAACCGGGGCGACCCACCCCAACGGAAGAACAGCTCCAAGAAATAGAGCAACACGCAGGTCACTGAGGAGGTGAAGAAGGAGGGGGAGGAGGAGGACGAAGCCCCGCCAAGAACCTCTGGATGGCTGAGTCCGCAGGGGCATGGAACACTGCAAGGGCTCCGCCAACGTCGCAGGAGGTGGAGAATCCAGCGAGGCCTGCAAAGCCGCTGCATATGTCTCCATCTGGGCTCTGGTCGCCCCCATGCCAGGAAACGGCGGATAAGGGGACGACACGCGGGGCCGCACCACCCTCGGAGAGCCCACTCCCCCGACAGGCCGGAACCCGACCCTCGGGGACAAACTGCGACACTTACCCAGAGGTGAGCAGCGCACTTGCGACCTGGGAGAAGATCGAAGTCGGCGAGGTAAGCCGCAGGTCCGAGAACCCTCCTCAGGGGCCGGGCGAGATGACGACGATGACCTGGACACCCGAGCCGACAGAAGTTTCATCCGGCGCTCACGCCGGGACTTCGGCTTCATCTGCTGGCACACCTCACAATCAGTGGAGTCGTGGTGCTCCCCCAAACACCACATGCAGATGGGGTGAGGATCCGTCGCCGACATGAGGCGGCCACACAACGAACACGTTTTAAAGCCCGAAGCCATTCGCACACTGTTCCCACACACGCAGCAATGGCAGAAGGGAAGGGCCTAAACAGGCCCATAGCACAAACCGGATCCGCGCTGCACGCGGAAAAGGAAAAAACTGACGTAGGCGCGCCGGGGTGGGACTTATGTGACCTCGCTGATGTCACGTGCGTGGACGACGCCTAGTGCGGAGTAGCGTGAAGCCGCCCCCAATGCACAGGGATGCTGGGCAAAAAGTTTTCCGGATCCAGTCTCACGCCTGGGGATAATTCTATGTGAAGGAATCTGCGGCTAGTAGTCTCTATCAGATCCACAGGTTACAGTGTCTTACTACACTTGAAAAACCTTTTAGAAATAATTACCTAATATGAGGCGGATGATTTGCTAAGCTGCAAAAAGTTGCCAGGGTACCACATTTGATGGTGGATGATTAAATCATATTTATTTCTTATTCATCAATATAAAAACCATTGTTGCATCACTGCTCCAATAATCAGAAAGTCCTTCTGAGTTTTCAAATCATCTGCTCATTGTTTTGAAACTGAATTACATGGTGAAAGCGAAAAAGTCTTAATTGGAGTCCATAGGAGCTTCCAGATAAGTTTTAAGGAAAGATTCCTTCCTTGTTCAATATCGGTCTATGGCACGTGCCTCCAACTGCGGAGCCACGGGTTATCATGAAAATCATGAGCGTGGGGTGCCGCTGCCCAAGATGGAGTCTAACACTTCTGGGTAGGATATCATTGCCAGCCTCACAAGGAGTCCTCTGTACATTCTGGGGATGGTGCTGGGCTACTTCAGAAGGAGTCTAAATCTTTAGGGTAGGATATCATTGCCAGCCTCACGAGGAGACCTCTGTACATCCTGAGGGTGGTGCTGGGTTACTTCAGATGGAGCCTTGCATACATGTCATGGCTGCTGATAGTGCTCCCGATTATCACTCTGTGGGGAGCCAAACCTCTTGGGTGATTAGTGCCTCCTGAACCCCTTGCTGACGGCATGTGCTTTGTTTTTTTAGTTGACCTGCTCAAAATCAAGTAAAAATGGCAATTAAAGGCTTGATGTATGAACATTGTCAATGGACTGCTATTCTCTGACTGCCAGGGCAGGCAGCATGAACCATGCATAGATAATTACTTGTTAGAGTTATTTATAAAATTAGCCTTTTCCCAAGCACTGACATCTGCGTGATAGTTCTTCAGATTTTCGGCCAATAACAAAGGGGAGAAGGATTAAAAAGAGTGGTTATGAATTACATTTAAAAGTTTAAGATAATAAAGAATATAATAAATGATAATGACTACCTTCATAACTAGCAAACTAGTAAATCGGTAAGACCTAGCAGCCTATGAGACCTTTAGATTTTCTTATAGACCAGGTCAGTTCTGCAATCTTATATTTACATTCCGAAAGATATTTGAATATGGCATGTAATACCTCGTGGTCGGCTGGACAGCATAAAGTGCTCTGTAAATGTGATAAAACGAAACATACCAAAAACATACAAATCACAGACCAGTCCTGTCACAAAGAAATCGTGTTATAACTCTTCTTTACGGGTTCTGAGTCTATACTGAAATGGACAAGAAAAAACGTTAAAAGAAAAAGATTCTTAGTTCGTCATACCTGTGTTTAAATTCTGTACATATGACAGACACATTCTGCGGTGCAGCTGAGACAATGTATGTGAGAGGCCTGCGTGTGAAAATATATGTGGTGTTTACAGGTGCATGCATTTCATTACGGGATAGGGCTAGAAGGAACTGGTGGGGCTGCAAGTTAATGGATGAAGAGAAGTTGAAGAGATGCAACCGAGCAGGTGTGAGGATGTGTGGGAATCATGGAGTGTGTGTGGATGGGTCAATGTGAACAGAAGTGAAAATGCGGATCGGTGAGCATGCCTCTGGACCAGTAGGTGACAGAGCAGAGGAGGAAGAGGTGAGTATTTGTATGGGGTGAGAGAATGGAAAGGAGTAGTGTGCGTGAATAAGGGTGAATGAGGATGGGCATTAGCATGGATAGGTTGCGGAATGTGACTAGAAGGATGAAAAGTGCATAGAGTGAATGAGAGAACAGGGTGAGTAATGGGACAAGACAATGTATAGGCAAGAAAAGGGATGGACAGGAGTGTGGATGGTGCAAGAGTGTCACAATAGAGACAGAGTTCATACGAGGCAAGAAAGTGATGAGAAACTAGATGGGAGGGAGGCTAGACCGAGAGTAGGTGCTAGAAGCACAGGGCTGAACTTTAGAATGAGGCAACGGAATGCAAAAAAAGTTAATAAATAAAAATAAGTGACTGAATTTTTTTAGGAGCAGAACCCCTGTGCGACAGTAGATGGTGTCATTCGGCTCCACGTGGCATCGTTCGGGCCGGAAGTGATGTTTGCGGTGCCTATATATGCACCACCCCAGCGCCCTGACGGCTGTTTCTTTTTGCGCCTTTCCATGTCAGGAGTGCGGAGCCATGAACAACACTGGTAACTGGTGTCAAAACTATGGCCCTGAAAGGGAAACTGCCCTGTCTCTAGAAATTTGTTCAAAGAGTGGGGAAGATGAGTCGGTTAGTAAGGAATCTGAGGCTAGATAGAGTCTTTACCAGATAAGGTGTCACCGTAGGTAAGTAACTTGTTCTTCTGATAGAGACTTCTAGCTGCAGATTCCTTACTTTAGAATAGATACCCAAGCAATACCTTCCGGGAGGTGGGTCTGCAAAACAATTTCACACCAAAAAAGTCCTGCAGGACCGAATGAGCAATGTGCCTGTTCCAACGGACCTGATTGTCCAGGCAGTAGTGCTTGGTGAACATGTGCAGAGAGGCCCACGTTGCTGCCTGGCAGATATCCAGGACCGGGACTCGGCGTGCTTACCCAGTGGTCGCCTCCTTTGCTCTTGTAGAATGAGCATGCAAACCCTCTGGGGGTTGCTTCTTGGCCCATGCATAGGAGATAATAATGCAGATCATGATGGTCCATTTCTACACCACCATTCCCTTTCTTGGCTCCGACATACCCCACAAAGGGTTGGTCGTCCACCTGTAACTCTTTTGCGCGGTCAAGGTAGAACGACAACACTCTTTTTTAGTCCTGTCGGTGGAATCAGTCCTGTTCCTTAGAGGGATGCGGCGGAGCGTAAAAGGGAGTCAGGGTGATGCATTGGCCTACATGAAAGGGAGTGACCACCTTCAGAAGGAAGGAAGCTCTGGTACAAAGGATAATCTTGTGTGGGAAAATGTTGAGGGACAGAGGCTTAGATGGCAAAGCCTGGAGCTCACTGACTCTCTGGGCAGATGTTATGGGCACCAGAAAGGCCGCTTTGATTGTAAAGAGCCTGATGGGACAGTTGTGTAGCGGCTCGAAGGGAGAAAACATGAGAAAAGTGAGTAGTAAATGTAAGCCCCACTGAGCCATGATAAAGGGCAAAGAAGAGAACATGTGTTGGAGACGTTTCAAAAATCTATTTACAACAGGGGATTGGAGTAGGGAAGGCTGATCTGGCAAAAGCTGAAATGTTGAGATGGCAGAAAATAGCCTTTTAAGGTGCCCAAAGCAGAGCCCTGCTGGGCAAGAGAAAGAATAAACAGAAGTACTTTGGAAAGGGGGACTGGGCAACCTGTTTTTCTGCACACCATGCCACAAACTTACCCCAACCGCAGGCGTATGCTGACTTGGTGGAGGGACGCCTGGCTGCCAAGATGACATTGCAGAGTTCGGGCGGAAGGTCGATATCTGTCATCTGTCGCCGCTCAATCTCTATGCATGAAGGCAGAGTATGAGTGGAGAACCCTCCCCTGCTGCTGCAACAGAAGATCCTCCCGAAGGGATAGCCTGATCAGAGGACAGATGGCCATGATCATCAGGTCGGGTTACCAAACTCTCCAAGCCAGTCCAAAGCCAAAAGAATGACTTGGGCCTGGACGCTCCTGAGATTTCTGGGCAGAAGTGGTATGTGCGGAAAGGCATACATGAGGCCTGAGCTCCACTCGAGGCGAAAAGCATCTTAAAGCAAGAGCCGCCTTGGAAACCCCAATGCACAAAACTGCTAACATTGCACGTTCTTGGCGGGGGCAAACAGAGCTAACCATGGCTCTCCCCACTGCTGGAAAAGACCTTGCACCACCTCCGGATTGAGACACCATTCATGATCTGCTAGGCATCTTCGGCTGAGTTTGTCTGCCCTGGCATTCAGAGAGCCTGCCAGTTGTTAATCCACCAGGGATATGCCCTGTTGTTCCAGCAATGTCCAGAGCCGCAGGCCCTCTTGACAAAGGGTCCACTGCTCCCTCCAGTTTTCCTTGCTTGTTGCAGTACCACGTGGCAGTTGTGTTGTCAGTAAACAACTACACTAGCCTTCTCTTGATGGAGGGTAGAAAGGCTTTCAATGCCAGTCGGAGCGCTCCAAGATCTAACAGGTTGATGTGGAGTCCAGATTCTGCCGAAGCCCAGAGGCCTCTGATCTCACCCTCTCACAGATGGCCGTCCCAGCCCAGGAGTAACGCATCTATCACTTCTGTGAGGTCTGGTTAAGGAAGAGGGAGGGATCTGCTGCTGACCCAATTGCGGGTTTGTTAACCACCACTGCAGATCTCCTTCAGTACCCTTGGAGATCTGGACCATGTTAGAGAGATTCCCCTGATGCTGCGCCCACTGGAACTTCAGGTCCCACTGCAGAGCCTGCATATGTCAGCGGATATGTGGAGGCTATGAGGCCCAGCAGCTTAATAATAATTCTCACTGAAACCCAGGATAGAGGCTGAAACATCGCTATCATAGCCTGCCGGGGTGCGGGTGGTGGACTGGCCTGACCTCTGGCTGCCCGACTCACGAAGTCTGTGGGTACCGCGGCTACGCAGAGGCTGGAAAGCTTGCACACAGAGGTTTGCTGGGCTAGTAAGGACGCGGCGGGAAACACCCTTCATGGCCATGAAAGAAGCAAAAGGTGGACCGCAGTTGACGGGAGGCCATGGAAGGGCCTAAGGACCTGGGTGTAGCTCTGCTATCCTTGAAGCGCTCCAGCGCTGAGTCCACCTGTCTCAGAAGAGATGGGACATCAAAGGGGATGAATATCAGCAAAGCTTGGACATCTCCTGAAAAGCCAGTTGCCCTCAGCCGGGCATGGCACTGTAAAGTCACTGACGAAGAAACCATTCTGCCCAGCAAATTGGTTGTGTCCAGCCCACATCAAATTGTGAACTTTGCTGCTTCTCTCCCGTCTGCTATTACTTGGGGAGTATGGCCCGGGCCTCCTCCGAGGCCATGGGCAGCACCTGCGCAACCAAATCCCAGAGGGAAGGGGAGTAACGGCCCAAAAGGCATGCAATGTTCACAGACCGCAATGCCAGGCTGGCGGAAGAAAACATTTTCTTGACCAAGGTGTCATGCCTTTTGGATTCCCTATCCAGTGGGGTAGTAGGGAATGCACCAGGATTTACAGGAGATGTAGAGGCCTGCACGACCAAGCTCTCTGGGGTGGGATTTTGGGTGAGGAAAGAGGGGTCCCCTGGAGTGGGAAGATGGCAGCAGGAAATATACCTGTTCACAGGAACCCTTGTGGAGGACTTGGACTAGGCCCTGAGCACAACGTCCGTAATGGCTTCATTGAATTGCAGAAGCGAGGGAGTGATTCCCGGCTGAAGCACCTCTGTCAAGACGTTTGTCTTGACTGCCACAGTGGACAGCTGAAAGTCCAGGACCTAAGCTGCTCGTCTCACTACCATTATATATGAGGCTCCCTCCTCCGTAACCATGGTAGGCGGAGAGACCAAGCCAGTATCTCAGGAGCTGTACAGTCTACTGGAATCGGCCAAATCCACACACCAATCCATATTGGGATTTAGGGACTGGTATTCTTCAGGGTCCAGTGGCCCCTCCCAATCTTCCCCAAGTCATAGCCCATAGGAATAGGGCTCAGGCCTGGAGGGAATGGCTCCAATCAGCGCTGGAATTGGGCGACATCCATCCCTCTCAGTGTCAGATTTGGGGACAAGAATGGTGACGGCGCTGGGAGCGTTGACAACGGGACTGACACTGGGGAAAGTCGAGGTGGCTCGACTGGTGCTGGTCCGGGTACATCTCTAGATCCTAGGGGCCTGACCGGCGCAGAGGGTTGACCAGCTGGCGGGGAATCAGTAGGGGCCCCTACCGAGCCTGTGGGGCCCAAAGGAGAGGCCACCCAAATATGAGGTGCTTGTCCATCATAAAACTCTTGGAGTTGGGGAAGAACAGAAACAGCCCAGGTGCAGGCTCAACCGCGGAGCAAGACCTCGAGTGATGACACTCCCTCATCTCGAATGACTTAGATGGACGGGGTAAAGTCGAAGACCTCTTAGATGTCTTGCTCTTTTTTTTTTTGTTGTACTTACAGGAGTGGGACGATTTCAACTGCAATGAACATCAATAGCTCTATGACCAATCTCTGGACCTTCCTCTCGATCAGAATCGAAACTGTCGCATGTTGAGCGGCGAGGAGGTTGAGGGATCACTCCATCAAGGCCTTGGAGTGCATTGTGCGACAATCGATGCAGATCTTGGCATCGTGGTCGTGCTGAAGACACCAGAGGCAGACAATGTGCGGGTCCGTCTCTGATATCTACTGATGACAGGCCCCACAGGGCTTCCTATTAGACATCCCGGCCACACCAGGAGACAAGTCTCAAAAACTTTGACAAAACATCGAATAAGCAGTCAAAAAGTGACTGTTGGGGTAGATGTGCACTGACTGGCATGGAAAGAAAAGAACTGACATCCACGCGCTGGGATGTTGCCTATACAGGCACCGCACACATCACTTCTGGCGTGGACGATGCCATGCAGAGCTGAACCTTCACCACCCAAAATCTCTTAGGGATAACCTACCAGTAGGTCAGTTCCTCCGCTTACGTCGGAACTGCAACACTACCAACGAATATGAAAGGCAGGCATCCCTCCTGAGATCCAATTTAGAGGACTGTCACTACCCACACAAGGTGATACACCAGTGCTGCAAGCAGGCTAAAAACAACCACAGGGAAAGTTTGTTAGAGTGTAGAGACAGAACTCCAACTGTTACACTAACATGTGTTACGACCTTTACCCCTACCCCCAACAAAATACAGAAAGTCATCAAGAAACATTGGGCGATTATTAACACTGGCAACTTCACCCCTGGACCAACTCCCCTATTTGCTTATAAACACACGTGGAGAAGTGTGGCTCAGGGGTTAGAGGCGGCAGACCCGGAAGCTGAGATCGGTCCTGGACCAGGGTTCAATTCCCCGCCTCGGCGGGTCTTGGGCTAAAAATTCCACGGACTCGATAATTCTCGCCCCGCTGCCTCCTCGACTCACGGGTTCACACTCTGCGACTCTGGGCAATAGCTTGCCTAATCTCCACAACGGCCCCTCGCGGCGGGATGCCTGACTTTCACCTTGTGGATACCCTTCTATCTCACAGGGGAATACCAGGACGGGTTCCCTAAGCAAGCGCCGGGAAACCCACAGCGGGTAGCTGTGCGCTATATAAGCTCAACTACATTTACATTTACACACACAAAATCTGAAGGACCTCCTTGTACACACTTGCCCCTGTATCCAACGAACTAGGCAACCCACACTATGGGCCCTTCCACCAGTCGAGGGTAACTTTCCCTGTGGATCCTGCTCTGTTTGCCCACTGACCACTACAACAAAAAGCATAGACCTGGGGTTGCAGAGACCATGGCAACAAAAACGACACACTAATTGTAACACCAGAAACTGGGTCTACCTGATTACATGCCCCTCCCATATTCGTTATGTGGGGATGACAAGACCTGTCAAGATACGTATTAGCAAGCACCGCAGCACGATCCGCTGCAAGAAAACAAATACTAGGATGTGCGCACACTTCCTTGAGGCACACCACACACCAGACAGTTTGTGTTGGACCATTATGGACCCAAAACCAACTGGCCAGCAAGAACCCTGTTCACCCAGGAACAACGTTGGGTGTTCTGTTTGCGATCCAATACTCAGGGACTAAATGACGACATACCATGGGCAGAATTCATTAACTGATTCTTTCCCTCGAATCCCCTCTCCTCATTACCAGTACCTTATACCACACCCACTAGGGATAGCTGCACACCCATAAAGCCACATTAACCCTACTAACATCACCGATATAGAGACATGACATAATATCCGTCTCCCACGTGGCCTTATTTGCCAAAGAACCTCATTACCCTATCAAGTATCAACTCAGCAATATCCAATGAGCTAGAACTTTATTATATATATTTTTTCAAAACATTATCTCCATTATTACTCTGCTGATCCTTTGGACAATATCAATATCTCACAAGCCTGTCCTTTTCACTATAGCTACTGTCCCATTATGTGTCTTAGATGCGGAACCATAATAACATCTGTGCTATTACCCAGACCACAGCCCCCCACCCCTCCCCCAACAAGGCCGACTAACATAGCTGTTACAGTCTCTCTTTGCCATTGCGGTCCCTGATGACTGCTCTAGTGGTTGACGTGACCTACGCTTCCGCAATCAGCGAGGAGGCAGGCCTTCACTAAGCCCGTTCTCCAATCACCTCCCATACTTATACCGGCATCCAACAGCCGTCAGACTAACGGCGACGAAGCAGCTGAGGGCAGGTATCAGTGCTGTATCCCAGGAGGCCAATGTAAGTATGTTCCTCTTCCCTTGACTGAAGATGGCGAGACTAAGCTCCGACCTCAGGAGCACTCGTGGCAACTATCTAACCCTCCCTCGCACTGTCACTTACCCGTCTCTACTTTAGGTAACCTCTTGAGCCGCTTCCACGCTGCGGAGGCCGTCCTGAATAATACTTGAGGTAGAGTTTATGTTTTTATACTACTCATAGTGTGCGTGTACGATTATGCATGAAATGCTCAAGCGGGCAGTATCTCAGCGCTTAAACGTGCGTGTAGATTCACCTCTCGTAGCGACAGGAGTTTATACTCACCAAGTATGTTTTTTATTAATTTCTTTATTTCTCTAGGTTGGATTCACATACTAAGGTGGTCGATACCGATTGGAAGCAGAGCTGCTCAGACCACATACCTGAATCAGGGTAATATTAGAGGATGTATTGTGTGCTTCTTTCTCAAACCCCTGTATCATTATTTCTCAACTTTAAAATACCCCCACGGTCCTGACGAAACGCCATAGGATCCACTAGGGACCATACAGGTGTGAAACATGTCGACCTGATTAGACCCAACTAACCACCTATCACCACTATTTCACTTGGAAATTGCAAAAAAGGAACACACCCTCCTCATTGATAGTAGGGTCTAGTGTTCCTTTTTACCTGTTTTTAACTATACAGTACGGACCAAAGAATAAATACATTGGCAGGTACCAGTATGGTATTTTTAACCCACTTGCACCAATCCTCACACATCCGCACTGACCACCGCAGCGTTCCTCTAAAAAGATCTCTGCCAAACAGCCCTCTTGCGGGGCCCGTGGCGGACTGCAGCGCCACCCCCACGAAGAGCAAAATGCCCAATGATGAAGCATGACACCCGTAAGAGTGTGTGAGGGCAACTCTCCAAAAAGGAGGAACTCCCCTTCTATATCCAACCTTTAACCATTCATGAAGATAGGTACCTCTTCACCTATACTTCAAGCTGCCGATTGGGCCATCAATCTTTATTAGGAACAGTGACCCTCCAGTGATTTACACGCAAGGGTCCGGCTCATGAGAAAATTCCTGAATTCAGTCTTACACCTGGGGATAATTCTTAGGTCTGAATCTCTATCAGATAAACAAATGTTCGTGTTCCACTTATTTGAAATAGGTAGCTCTGAAATTTGAATTTTATACTGTTGGAAAGTGGGTAATTGGTACGGGCAAATGTAGGTCTGCCACGGCAATAAGGCCACAAACACATGATAGGACTCAGCATAGGTCTTAGAAAATTATTCCTATGCTCAACCCTGGGTAACGTGGCTGCGAGCAGACAGGTTTAACTTCAAAGACAGGTATGTAAAGCATTTAAAAACACCATTTCAGTAAATAATTAAGACACAACACATACTAAAACTCCAACACCAATTTATAAAAATAGGAAATATTTTTATCTTTAAAATGACACCAAAACGACAAAAATCCAAGGTAGAGAAGCGGAGATTTGAATTTTCAAAGATTTAATCAAATATAGCACTTAGCACCATATTGTGATACCTGCTCGCAATAGACCGGTGCAAAGTCAAAGTTTCAGGCCGGGCACGATGGATCCCTGAGCAGCTACAGATTCTGGCAGGTCCCGGTTTCAGTTTCTACCTTCAAACTAAGAAACTTTTCTCCAGCTTTTCTTCCCGAGGGTCCTCAAAGCTCCCAGCCAGTCCGGATCCGGTGAGGGTTCCCCGGCTTGACTTGTGACGAGGTCCCGGTCAACTTCCCTGGAGCGGACTTAGAAAATATTTCAAGATTGCTTCAGCGGGACAACCCAGGAATCCAGGCCGACACGCGATGGAAGACAGGTGGATTGGCTCTCGCGGTTGCTCCCAGTCACCTTTTCTACGAGCGGACTTAGAAACTTTTCTGGAGCTTTTTCTCGTGGGGTCTCTTGATGTTCCTCATGTAGCCGGATCCGGTGAGGGTTCGCCGGCTTCGGTTTTCTTCTAGTCCCGGTCAAACTCTGTAAGTTGGACCCATGAAGCTTTTAGCGGGACCAACCTGGATGACTTGGCTGGCTCCCGGTTGAAGGCAGGAGGCCTGGCTGACCAGGTTGAGTCGGTCCCTCTATGGAGCTTTTTTTCAAAGTTGCTCCAAAGTTCTTGAACTTCTTCCTGAAGTTCCTCAAGGGGTCCCAAAGTGTCTCAAACTTACTCCAAGGGTCTGGCAGCTGGTCAGTGAAAGTTGAGGACGTCAGTGCCCACAATCCACTGGTACAAAACCCTTACAAATCCACTGATGGTTCTCCAAGGTATAGATTTAGATGGTGATGTTCCAGTTAAGCTCTTTTAACCTGTAGCTTTCAGGGATTCCACTCTTTAGTTATTTTTCAGCAAAATAATCCACAGGGCTGTAGTTTCAGATGGTGCCGTTTTCAGAGGTCAGGCCTTAGAAATCTTTGCACAGCAAAACCTCTCAGCAGGGCACTTCTTGCTTTAGTAAGTTTCAAGCAGCAGATCTGGAGGGTTCTGCCCCTCTCAGATACTTATTCCAAGTTCTCTGGGTTATGCAGAAGGTCACTTCTGACCAATGGGAGCAGGGTAACTCCTGAAAGTTATGACCACATCCTGTAGAGTGTGGCATTATTTTGTCCCAGAGTGCATCAAATCCTCCAACTCCATAATGGCTGATTTTCCAGCAAGGGGGTAAGAGCTGGCTAAACACACCCCTAGGATGACTAATTTACTTAGACTCTCCCCCCTGCATCTGCTCATACCTTCCTTAATCCTACCATCTGCCTGAGGCGGTAAGTTCAGAGCTGTAAATGCCACTGGCCTCTGCTCTCCTCTGAAGACCATGGTTTACGACTCCTCCCCCTGGCCTGGCATCCCTATGAAACAGCGCACTGCCCTCCCAGCAGAGCTGGTCAACCCCAGGGGCTCATTATCACCTCTACAAGGCAGCCTGGCTAATCCACTTAACTCTGACCAATCAGGGCAGACCACTGGAAGGCTGGATTTGGACTTACAAACAAGAAAGTCTTATAACTTCTTGTATGTACACTTTAGGAGAAATTCAACAATATGATATTGTTGGATTTCTTAATACCATTCTGAGAAGTATTTGAATGGCATTTCTATCCCTCTCCTATCAAGAGTTATTAATCAATAACTTCCTACCATGTTAACCTATGTAATAGGGGATTTACAATGGGAAAAATGACCTGTGCCATTTTTCCAGCACCAGGACTTACAAAAACATATTTTATAAGTACTTGCCTTATATGTACAGGACCCCACCCCATGTGCAACTAGGGGAGACTTTAGGGGTTCTGAATCTGTAGAAATATTGCAGATTCTCCCTCTACAGCGCTCCTAGCATCAAAGGTGAATTTAAGCAGCACTTTACCACAATATGGGGACGGAAATGTGAAATTTCACTTTACCCAGGCATATAAGGGTTTACTTTATAAATACCTGACCCCCTCCCCCTCCCCCCCCCCTGGGATACCTAGGGGACACCCTGGGGGTCCCTAATATGCCAAAACATGGTAGGTTATCAATTTGTAAGTGCCCCAAACACCAAAGTTGAGGTTGCGCTCAATTTACTTTTTTAAAGCAGTCCTAGCACCCAGTGCTGCTTTTAAACTGACCTCAGGCTTCAGGAGTGCACAAATGCAAGTGAAAAAAGAGCTGCTGGCCTTTAAACTGCCATGTCCCAGGGTACTAGGGACTTCTAGGTAGTTTCAATCCCCCTGCCCTATTATATACTAGGGGCTTATAGAGTGGGTCATGCTAATCACCGGGGTACCCCACCATACCATTGTGTACCCTAGTGTATGTAGGTGTTTTAACTGTATTCTAATGTGTTTTTCAGCATAGCACTGGTACTGGGCCTGGTTAGGCAGAGCCCAGAGTCAGTCAGAGTCAGTTACCACCAGCATCAGTCAGCAAAAAGTTGGGGGGTGCCCACGGCACAGGATGACTTTGCAACGTATACTAAAATGCTGGGTTATGAAGCTATCAGCTTGTTTTAAAAAGGCAATTTCAAGTTCTGGTTGGCATTTGCAGCCACGGAAAGAGTCTGCCACACATCATGAGTATGGTGTATTATATCCTCAGACAGATGCTAAAGTACCCTCTGAGCGCTGAGTATTACAGCATCTGATGGGGTCTTATGCCCACCACAAAGTTTGGCATTTTGACTTCATATGAACCCTGATGTACATCAGAATGTTGAGGACTGGTAGCTTTAGAGAGAGACTCATGAACAACATACAAATGACCAGCTAAAGTATTGTGCTCACATCAAAAGTTGAGGTTTGCAGCCTTAGATGGAGCATTATAATGTTAATGTTAATAATGACTTTTAAAGCGCACGTACACCAGGTGGTTTCATGGCGCTGCGAAAGGTTCTGTAAGCTACCAGTGGACACATTAATTATAGGCTTGTGCAAATAGCCACGTTTTAAGGGACTTCCTACATAAAGTGGGTATTGTACCTTGGGTGACGGATACTGTACTTCATATGTGTTTGGTGTTGTAGCCTTTGATGGAATACTGGGTTCTTCATGCTAGTTGAATCTTGTACATCATAGGTGTGTTGGACTTTGCACCATTGGCGTGAGTCTCCCTTCCTCCTTTTGCTGTTGCATCATCTGTTTTTGTTGGTCTAGATGCTTTGGGCACTTTGCCACTGCTGTTCAGTGCCAAAGTGCAAGTGCTCCCTATTGTAAAATGATGTAATGGATTAGTGGTTCCATGATTGGTTATTTGATTTACTTGTCAGACCCTAGTACAGTGCACCATGTGTGCCCAGGGCCTGTAATTCAAATGCTGCTGGTGGGCTTGCAGCACTGGTTGTGCCACCCACAGAAGCAGCCTTGTAAAGTATGGCTCAGGCCTGCCATTGCAGAGCCTCTGTGCAGTCTGGGACTGCCATGTCGACTTGGCAAGTGCACACACTTGCCAGTCCCTAAACCTTCCCTTTTCTACATATTAGTCACCTCTAAGGTAGGCCCAAGGGCAGGGTGCATTGTATGTAAAAGGTAGGACATGCCCTGACGTGTGTGGCATGTCCTGATAGTGAATTACAGCTAATTTAGTTTTTCACTATTGCACGGCTACCCTTTCCCATAGGACAGAATGGGCAGTTGATTATAACATCTTATACTCCCAGGGAACAAGGTAGAAATTCGAGTTTAGTAAGCCTGAACTAAAATACATCTTTTGGTCAGGGTGATTTTTACATTCTGTGTTTGAAAATACCTCTTTTAGAAAGTAGGTATTTTCTTGCCTAACCATCCAGCATGCCTCTGCTAGGTTGGTGTATTCCATGTCTGGGTTGTGAGTGACCGGAGGCTGGAGAGGGCCTTGGCTCCAGAAGTCTGATGGGTCAGGGCTGGGCTGAATAGGACCTGCATTGAGAGTAGGGTGCGGAGTTTTCCTTTCACTGACCTGAGCCCTCATAGAATAGAGAGTAGTGGGAGGAGAATTCCTTTCAGCTACCTGGGCCAGGTCTGCTCTCAAACAATGCTGTCTCCACCTCCTGCCAGGAAGCTGCACCCATGAGGACAGAACTGGTTTTGACTAGGTACAGACACTCTCTGTCTTCAGAGACAAAGGATTTGTGTGTATAAAAAGGGGACCCAGACCCTAGAACTTTAGATCACTTCTGGGAAATCAAGAGGAACCTTTGCCAAGGAGAAGAAACCGGAGAAGCTGAAGGAGGATTACTGCCCCTGTGCTGTTTGCAGTCTGGGGTTGGCCTGCAGTGGTTACTTGTTGCCAAGGAAAAGAGAAAAGGACTTTGCTGTTTGCTTTGTCATCTTACGGAAGATCTCCAAGGGCTTCAAGTGAGCTTGCCTTCTGTCTGAAGTCTCAGGGACACAAAGACTTCACCACCAGCTCCCCCTGAATTTCCTTGCTGGGAATTCTAACCTACAGAGAGGTGCTTGCAGCGGTTTAGAACCTCTAGAGACTGTTTGTCGCTGGGAGCTGGAAGCGCGACGCAACGAGGAGAAGCATGTCGCCACCGCAGCAGTTGCCGTCGCATCACCGGAGAAGTGTGGAGAGGTCGCCGTTGCGTCACCGGAGAATCGTGTCGCAGGGCCTGTCACGGCTCCAAAGGTCATCGATTTCGCCGCACGGCGGTCGGGCGTGCACGCATCGCATCCACGTTGTCACATCGCATCAAAGACGCCATTTTGTAGCATCGCACGGATCGTTGCATCGCATCGAGGCACCATCTTGTTGCATCGCACCGGATCACAGTAAGAAACCGACGCATCACGTCCTCTCCGATAAGGAACCGACGCATCACCTCCCCTGCGCTGCAGTAAGGAACCGACGCATCAACTCCCCCAAAGCAAGGAACCGGCGCATCACCTTCCCTGCGACCCTTTTGTTTGTTTTGTGTGACGCATCCAAGGTACTTTGAGAGTAAAGTGTCGCTTTTACCATCTACATTAAACTAAGCTATTTCTACCATTTTAAAGTCTTATTTTTGATTACTGTATTGTGGATTTTTGTCGTTTGGTCTTGTGTTACGTCTAGTAAAGATTACTTATTTTTCTAAACTGGTGTGGTGTCCATTTGTAGTGTTTTCACTGTATTACTGTACGTGTTCACAAATGCTTTACACACTGCCTCTGAGATAAGCCTGTCTGCTCGTGCCAAGCTACCAAGGGGGAGAGCAGGGGTTATTCAGGAGTGTATCCACCTTTCCCTGACTACAAGCAAGGGTCCCTATTTGGACAAAGGTGTATACCATTGCCAACTAGAGACCCCCATTTCTGTAATAGCCCCCACCAGTGTTTAGTGTTCCTTCAATTGGAGGAGTGTGCACATCACAGGTGTTGGGTGCTGTAGCCTCTAACTAAGGCTTGTGTATATAGAAGGTGTTGTGTGTTGTGTTGCAGCCTCAGAGTTGTTGTTGGCTCTAATGGAGTATTGTGTACATAAGAGTTGTTGTTGGCTCTGATGGAGTATTGTGTACATAAGAGGTGTAGTTGGCTCAGTTGGAGTATCATGTACATAAGAGGTGTTTTTGGTTGTAATGAAGTATTGTGTACTTAAGATGTGTTCTATGCTGTGATGGAGTACTGTGTACATCATAGGTGTTCGGTGCTGTAGCCTCCAATCGAGACTAGTGTATATCATAGGTGTTGTAGCCTCTGATGGAGTATCATGTACATAAGAGGTGGTGTAGATTCTGATGGTTATCATGTATGTGAGAGGTGGTGTAGGCTCTGATGGAGTATCCTGTACGTAAAACATGGTGTTTTTGCAGCCTTTGATTGGGCATCATGTGCATAAGAGGTGTTGTAGCCTCTGGTGGAGTATTGTGTACAAAAGGATTGTTGTTGGCTGCGATGGCATATTGTGTACATACGAGGTGGTGCAGGCTCTGATGGAGTATCATGTAACTAAGTGATGGTGTTTTTCCAGCCTCTGATGGGGCATCATGTACATAAGAAGTGTTGTAGCCTCTGGTGGAGTACTGTGTACATAAGAGATGTAGCAGGCTCAGTTGGAGTACTGTGTACATCCTAGGTGTTGTAGGCTCTGCAGGAGCGTAGTGTACATTCTAACATTCTATGTGTGCAGTCTCTGACTAGAGGGCCATGCACATTATAGGAGTTGGTTATTGTAACCTCATTCTCAGTCTCTTGCTTGACCTTGAGAGCAGCAAGCCTTAAAGTTTGTTCAAAGAGGCAGATTTTCTACATCACCTATGTGACGGGCAGGCATGCCGCAGGTATAACGGGTGGGGTGCTCAGGTTCTCCCACCAAAGGACGCTGCCTCTAAGTGATCAGCCAACATGGCGGGTTTCCTTGTAACTGGCATTAAACCGATGCCTAACTACTGATCCATCCCTTACGGCCCTGGTGCCCCCTGAGATACACAGCGGGAAGTAATGTATCAATTACATCTGCATGCTTGCTTATGTACCGCCAAACGAAGCATGTCACTTTCTGTTCTGAAAGAGCGCCTTCCTTGAAGCCATCAAAGAGATTGCCAAGATTAGCAAATCTTCTGCGTGCACCGAGAATCACAAAAGATAATTGTTCACAGCAAAGATTTGCATTTGATGAAAAGCAATTTTCCTAGAGGCGGGGGACATTCCAGAGCTTCTCCTGGGGGGGCATCCCCAACAGAATCCCTGATGTAGGAGCTGTCTGCATGGCAGCGATCCAAAGTCTTTGATATGCATGGGAAAACACCGACGGAATGGAATAGCATGCCAATATTAACTCATACATAGATTAATAAGTGATCATCGCCCCCCCGACACACTCCATGCCTCATACACACAGATAGAGCAAAGTTGGCGAAACAGATTTCAAAGTCAGCATGATGGAGGATGGTCACCGTCTATTTTAAATAATTTATTCAGCCACGAATGCAGATTTTCAGTTGCTGAATTCAATAATTTGTGTTTTACTTTCTATAATGTATAACCTCGCTACTTGCGTTCCTGGGTTAATAAGAGGTCACAAATATCACACGTTGATCTACATTGCATCTCTGGCGGATTTTGCGCCAAATGATTTTTCACTATGCCTTGAAATGAGGCTGTAATTTGGTTTCCTTCTGGGAAACATGGTGTCATTAGGAACTCTTGTAGTGGCCCGTGGAACCCTTATATTGCTTTCAGAAACATTTACAGGGCATATTAGCTCATTAGGAATACTAATCCAGAGTAAGGTAGAAATGGTGCATCTGCAGACACTTGACAATGGTAAGGGATTCTCATGCAGAACCAGAAGGCCCCTCTTTATTTGAAATGCCCAACCACGCCTGTGTGTCACTCTGGATGCCAAACAGCAAGGGCAAAGGACCATGAGGAGAAGAATACCCTGTAACCACAGTAACACCAACATTATTACATCTCATGCCCATGCAGTAAGCAGTGGGCACGTTGGAGGGGAACTGCATCAGGCGCGCAACACCCATTGGGCTCACCGGGCTTCAGTCCCCCCCCCCCCCCCCCCCGTCGTGTGTGACAGCCCGGCTGAGACAGCCTCGCGTGCTGGCGTCCGTCTAATTGCAGCCGGACCCGAGTACTTCACGGGTCTTTAAAAGTCCATTTACTCGTTAATGAGGATTTTGTTGTGTGTTCACCCCTTCTTACAGCCATTCTGCCTATGGCTGGAAGACTTAGCCCCCCCCCCTCCCCCCCCGAAATATTTTTCAGCCCTCCCCGAAATTTGGCTCTAGTTGCCTGCCTGCTGCAGATATAAACTTGGCTGTAAGATTTTGCACTGTCTAAATGAAATATAGGGACTCTACCTTAGTAAACACATAGATTGGGGCGACTAATTTTCATGCGTGGGAGTTTAACTAACCATCCCCTGGTGCAGGAATTTAGCTAACCACCCCCTGGTATACCAGCCTCGAGGCTCAGCTGGATAATTCTGCTAGAGTAGCACAGATTCTGTTCTGTTCACACAGACAGATTTGGGCTGCATAATAGAATAAATTCGAGTGGGAAACCGGAAAAAATCCACCCTCCAATTGTCCACTTCTCTGCATTCCCAGCATCCCTTGCGTGGGTTTGTGAGAATTAAATAATGTACTAACACAACAAAGGAAGAAAAAAATCCACTAAGTCGCTCCTGCGTGGGCTTCCGTTCACCAAGGAATCCCTGGGTTTCTAACTTGGGAGAATATTTAATACTGTTATTAATCACTTTTAATCCGTCTGCTTTTAATTAAGAAACAGCATGATGCTTTCCTATCAACGTATGGCAAGGAGGAGATTAATTGTGGCTTAAGATAACTCGCCTTGATTGGTGTAATATATTAGCTAACAAGATGCGCCCTTCTAAAGACTCGAGAGCAGTACCTTGGAAAGCCACAGTCCCTCCAGGGGAAACTTTACATTTTTTTTTTACTAAAAGCGTGCATGTTTTCTCGAAAAAAATTAAAAACAAGAAAACCGTGGCTGCGCCTGATAACCCCTTCTCTCAAGTCTTTCTTTGTTGATTGCTGACTTACAAATTCATCGAAGTTCAAAGAGAAAGGGACAGATGAACGAGATAATGGGCCTACATATTGAAAAGCTCATAGGACAAGTGACAGAAAACAAGCATTGGCGAATCCAATTAGTCTGGCTTTAGAAGGCTAATGCAAGCAGTGCTAGCACATTAAAACGAGATACACGAGAAAGGGCAAGCAGGAACATGAAAGAGATGGCTATAGGTGTAAAGCAGTCCCTCCTTATGTTCAAAGCAAGGAATGAAGTGGAAGATACACCCAAACAGCCAATAACATTAGGTGAGAGATAAGCACTTCACAAGACTGAGGGTAGACGTGATTGGCAAGCTCTCAAGCCAATGGGTGAACGAGGATGGCCGAAGAAAGACAGTGTTTGAAGGTGTTGGATCCAAAGCAAACTATCTATATTGTAAGCAACTAGTCTGTATGACAGCTGCACTGTCTAAACCAAGACCTAAAAAGGCCTCAGTCAGTGTTGCTGCTGTGAAAAACACAAAGCAAGTAATCCAAAAGATAAGAGGCCAGGGTATGTGATTATTTTACAAACATCCACTTTTTCAACAGTCAGATGTATTTTAATTTGTGTAAGATCATTATTCCGCACTATGCTATGAATAGGAGTTGTGAGAGTTGAACAATTTAGGAATGTGAATGTGTGTGAATTAATCATGGAGTAAATAGATAACTCATAGTTTTACTTATGACATTAATTTTCAAGGAGGGGTAAAGCATTTCTGATGTATATGCATAAAAGATGGAGACTAAAGAACGTCTACGACGTTGCAGCAGACAGAACATAAGGAGACTATATGGGTCTCTTTTTCTTTATTGCTTCCCATATTACTGCTTATTTGTACACTTTCACACATCATGTTCTTTGTCTATCACAGACAAACAACAGAGAAGTCACCCCTTCTTCCGAAACTGCCGTCTGCACTCCATTTATTACTTTCACTTTGAAAAACCACTTTCTTAGTTAAAGCACACTTCAATGAGTTGCACATCCAGACAGCAGAAACATGCAACTGGAATGGAGCACACAGCCAGAGCCCTGCTCCCATACTTATGCATTGACAACATAAAGGGTGTTTTCATAGTGGGTATGCCTGTTCACAGGTTCACCAACTCATTGACAAACAAGCCGCCCACGGCTAAGATGTGTGAATAAGAAACCAGTGGGTGTTCATTTACTACCGCCTAAAGCAGGGCTGCACAAGGCAGATGTTTTTGATATACATGCGTGTTGGAATTCTACACAGTTGTGCAATGCTGATTCTGTCTGACTTCAGGCCCACAGCAGAATGTTGTACCCTGTCGAAAAACGTTGACTTTGGCGTTTTTCAAAATTAGTAAGCAACAATAATTATATTCCTGAATAATTGTGAACCACATGTATATTGCAAAGAGATAACACACAATTCATAGCTCACACATACGTTTTCCAAAACGTCCTGGAAATGTTTGCATATATTTTCATTACAAAAAGAATGCCATGCACCATTTCCCCAGCGGTGTCCTAAGTAACCTTCTTAAAGGATGGCTGAAGAGATCTTTTTCAGAGACTAAGAACCTTTTCCCAAGCATGTCATGATGGACATTCTCCAATGAAGTATGAACAGCCTTTCTTAAATATATGGCCTGGTAAGTCTGCATAGATCCAGTGGACAATTCATTTAAAATGTGCCTTAATGCCATTTATGTGGCAATCGTTCCCATTGATGCCATAAGCAATATTCTGTATGGGTGTTTTAAGAGCTCTTTTCCAGGGATGCCCTTGTAGAAAATTGCCCAGAATATCAGTGAACAAACTTACAAAGACCCTCGCATCTGCACGGGGCATCGCCATTACTCCTATCTAGCTAGAATATACTTACCCATCAAAACACCTTTATCCAGCTCTCTAAGGTTAACACAGAGTCTTATTGTTATTGTAGGTTTGCATAATACAAACACCAGTGCAACCCATTACCTAGCCTTCACCTCTTCAGTCAAACTCTCAATTAATAATTTCCACAATCCCCTCTAAAGCCACTCAGAATGTTACATATTTAATGTACCACTAGCATCGTATCTCAAACCAACCTGATACAATGTACAAACACTTAAAAAGTAACATAATCCCATCAAACCAAATCTCGGTAACACCAGTTATCACTACCCTGTTTAGAAATTTCAGTGAACAGATTAGAGCAGCTTGGGTTCGCTACTGGAATCCAGCCTGATGTCCCAAATCTTTCAGTGAGGTGACCACAGAACTTCATCACCATCTCAGTAATATACACTCTTTCACCATTGCTCTTCCCTCTACACACTAACTTCATCTCCGAAGTGCCTTTTTAAAAGAAAAGGCTATTTTCCATACCCTCTCAATGTAATACAGGACGCTGCCAATGCTACAGTCCCTCTAAAAAGATCCCCTAAGGTTCTGGGATAGAGATGTGAGTTTGGAGAATAGTCCATCGTCATATTTACATTAATTTCTCTCACACACATGGAGTATTCCTATGACCACTATTGTCCCCCTCACAAACTTGCAACACAACATCTTGCATAGTTGTTCAAGTTCATTGTCATTATGTGGCTCTTCTTTGGCACAAAATTAAGACATATGGACTTTCATTTTACATTGCCTTCATTCAATTCTTATGGTGGGTCAACATTCAAAACTCACAAAATGTTAGCCACTACCACGTCTATTACATGCTTTCATGTCTTCCAATCTTTACACTCAATCCCCTGCCTTCACTTCCAGTTAACCCAGCGTGATGGGAGCCCAATTTATGGTCAAACTTACCCACCAACGCTCCGTTGCACCCATCGTATCCACTTTAATGGATTTTACTTCTATTTCAATTCATACACGCCATAGTGTTCTCTACTCTTTAAGTTGCAACAACTAACACTTCTGGGGACAGGGGCTGGCCTATGACTATAATTCAATTCAACCTTTTGGGTGCAAACAACAGAGCACAAACTGATACCTCAACGTTTCATCCGACATGGTACTGAAGCTAAAAGTCATGGTCAACCTGTTCAGTGATCTTATATGAGACTCCATGTTCTAAAGCTCTTCTTGCATGTCGTCCGAAATTATGTTTTGCAGAACTATGCTAACTTTGAGAAAATAGTTAGCATCCAACTTTTAATATACACCTCATTTTCTTTGGCCTCATTCTCATCTTTGTCATTTGGCCCTAGAAAGAGTGAACATAAGACTTTCCTCTTCTCCATCCTTGCATTAGTTTCATAACCCCAGTTAGAATATGTTGGAAAATCTTGTCCTCATTTCATAGAGGGTTTCCCTCAAAAAGCAAAAAATACAGACGTGCTGGTACATTCTGTATACCGGTACTCAGATAGACACCTGATATCCCTGGGGTCTGAAGCAGCAGCTGTGTGCCTATCCCAATCCCACTGTAAAGTCTAAAGTCTACAATGCTAACTATAATTCCAGCAGCCTGGTAACATATGCTGTCCTGCAGGTACCTAACACAAGTGCATGCTCCTTCACAGATTTGAACTCAATTAAGTCCCAAAAATTGGTTAGTTAACAGCATAGAAGAGAAATTCTTCAGTCACGATTTACTAAATAATTCAGGCGCAAGACTACAGGAAATTACTACTGAGAAATCCTGCTACAGATACTCAATTTCTTCATTGCCAAGCACAGCCAGATGGGAATGCACTTATTCACCTTAGCGTTCTTGTTGAACGACTGCTTTTGTTACCCACCAATCCAAATGTCATCCATGCCACCTCTCTTTAGATAAGCATACTTAGGAGACTGTGCTACAAACACTGACCCGCCACGCCTCTGTATCAATCTGCTCTGTACAGTCAGTGTCGCAAATACATGCACAGAGAGGCATGCAAGTCTCAGATGAGTGCAACCTACCGTCCCATCCTGCACCAACAGTGGAATGATGGTTGCACAGCTGCACACCGGTTTTGGGACAGAGACACACTAAACGTGCCACATGCCCTATTCACAGGCAAAGTTCACATGACTATTTACAGGCAAAGTTTACATACCATTGTGGAGGCACATGCTTGTCACGGGAGTTACCTCACAATTGAAATACCACAATAGCTAGCTAGCAGCTGTTCATACCACACTCACCAAACACCTAGAAAGCGGCAATTTTCAGGGTGGGACATGTTTTGCTAATTTTATTTTTACTCTGTGTTGAACCCACTGATGCCCTCAGTGACACCAACCACCACCACAAAAGCATTGTACAGGTATTTCACTTCATATGTTAGCAACTTCAAATGTGGGTATCTGCAGAGCTCTAGGAACCACCTCATCATCACTGTACCGAGAGGCCAATAGAAGAAATAAGGTAAATACGTCCTTTATAGGAATGAACATTTAGCCCTAAAGTTGGTTGATCGGTGTCATGGTGCCTTTCTTCAAATGTACCTCCTACCAACACCAAGGGAATCTTTCCCACACCTAAGGAGTGCTCCAACACCTCCCCTCACCTACCCAGCCACAAACACAGTAAGAATACCACAATGTAGTGAAATGTCTTCGCCAAGGATGCTCTATGCCATCTTCGATAATGCCCTCCAATCAAATTCCCAAAGAGTTGGGTAGTCTTCTCTAGGGGTGTTCTGGCAATCTTCCCCAATTATACAAAGAGATCCTATGGGCCATCTTGTCAAAAACATAACCTAAAGAAATTCTCTAAGAATATTTGTGGCAATCATCTCAATTATAAGGAGACTTCTTTGATGATGGCGCAATGAATTGTCTGGATACTGGCACTTCTCCAATGATGTCTAATGCAGTCTTCTAAAATAACAGTATAGGAGCAATACAAGATTAAAGTTCAAAAGTGTTAGGAAGTGACCTTCAGCGGAGCAGTACCAACTGGTTACCATCAGAAAAGACTGTCCAAAGTAACAATGAAAAAGTAACTTCGGATGTGATTTGAGAAGGCGGGCAGAGAAATACATGGCAATTTTCTCTAACGATACTGTCAAGGCACTTTTCAACAATGTCATAGGCAATGGTATCAAACAATACCTAACAGGCATTACTCTGTGGATTGCCCAGGCAGTCTTGTCAAATCATCCTTTTCCATTGTTATCTTGGGCAATCTTCTGTCATGATATCCAATTAACACTTCCCCAATAATGTTCTCGGCTAACTTCTCCAGTGATACATTTTGCAACTGCAGGGATGTCTTGAGTGACCTTCAAGAGAAATATTCTGAATTTCCACCAGAAAACAAAGTTATTATCTAATGTTCTGCAGGCCTGTTGTAAAATATGCTTGTGACCCCGGCAGTGGCAGGGCCTAAACGATCAATTCTCTAGGTTAATTGCGAATTTAATACTAAAATGTTCTTTTCCAAACAGTGACACATAATCATACTATTTTCCCTCTATTTAACCACACAAAGGTGCAAAGAGCATGTCAAACCACTTAACCCCCATGATTAATTGATCTTCACTTAGAGAGTGACTGATTAAAGGCCCATGGAACATTTCGCTTGAATAAACATGGATAAATATAGATTGATCCATACATCGTGCATATTTTTCAAGTCATTTGGACACTGATCAGAAGCAGATGCTGTTTCACTGTAATATGTGTTCTCTGCCAGTAATGAAAACCTACAAAGAGGGCTTAAGCTTTCCGTCCACATATGCTATGTAAATTATCAAGGCATAAGATCAAAATAGAAGATGGTTGGGGGAGTCGAAGCATAAGTAAGTGAAACCTGCAGCTTGCCCTGCGCAGGATGAACTTTGTTTTACACTTCAGGTGTGTCGGGGTGAACTGTGGTACAACAAACGAGATTGCAACCATTTTCATATTCCAGTGCAAAACGCAGACCCTCAGCCCAAAAGGAAAGGAAACATTAGATAGCAAACCAATTACTACTGCTATGAAAATGCCATGCCCGGTGCTCTGTGAGTTTTAAAGATAGTAAGGGTCGACTAGAATATAAGTGCACCATCAGAGGCAGCCAGAAAGAGCTTATGTGTTCAAAGATACACACTTGTCTCTATAGCCGGTCCACACCCTTCTGCATCAGCTGGAGTGTCCCAGCCTTGGACAAATGGTGGAGTGTAGCACAGACATATTGGCACAATGAATCTGAGAGAGCGAAATATCCCATCCTAAATAAACTTCAAGAGATGCCGGTAATGAGGTAAACTGCTTCAGAGGTTTCCAGTAATTAGACACTCGTTGGAGCTGAACAGCCCAGAACAACACAGGACCACCTGCCAAGGAGACATTCATGCCAGTGGTATCAGAGCACAGAACCAGAACGCGGCTTGTACTCGGAGGACAGAGCAGCCCCTCTCAATGACACCGCTGCCTGTAGCAAGGCAGTCCAAGGCGCCCCTCTACAGTTTACTAAACAGGAACTAATCTGGCTTAAAAGACAAAAGCAACACCCAGAGTTCCGCAAACATGCCAGGGAATTGTACCATTCACTGGTCTTTATATGAACCACTTCTCACTTTTCTGTCACCACAGCAAAAACATTATGGAGAGGGTCCTGACATTTGTGCACCTTTAAGAGGACACTATTTTCATAACAGATGAATTTCTATTTTTCCATCTGTAACATACAGAATTGCTTAAACAAAGCCGTTTGCTTTTTTGGTGCTGCTGCACACACGTACTTTTTTCGTTTTATGAATCCCTATATCCACGCTTTACAAGGCATGCGTGGATTAGCCCTAATTATGTAAAGCGCATAATGCTCCCCCTGTATTGATTTTTTCAAAACTTCGTATTTTTTATATTTATATCTTGTATTCTTTTCACTTCTTTCGTAGACTTCTGGGACGATGTTACATACAAACATCCCCGTCGTCTAGAGTTCATATGGTTCCATTGATCGAGGACTACAAGTTACTGAATTTTGGCGGTTACATTTTTGACGCTGTCCTTGCGCCCAATTGTAAGTCATCTCATATTTTGTTGAGAATACACTTACCATTGTATTAGCTTTTCTCATGATTTTTATTTCTAAAGGTTCATGATTAACTTTAGGTGCCCTATTTCTCTGTCTCTCTCTCCTTTAGAGTCAACTGAATGCTATATTGCCTTTTAATATATTCTACTTAAGGATTGGAAAAATTAACGAGGATTTGACCTAACTTTTTTGGCGTTCTCTTGTGAGTTATATTTGATTTTTCTGGTACATACCGGTGATTTAGCTAATTGCCGTCTTGATTTGTCTCCATTTTTCTAAGTATCATGACTGACCCTAGGTGTTCCACTTTCTTTCTTTCCCCCCCCCCCCTTTTCTCTATTTTAGATTTGATTAAATGACAATTTGCTCCCAACTATATTCAACTTAAGAACTGGAAGAAACTCATGAGGACTCGTCCCTCTATATCCTACGACACGATTTTAGTGGTAGGTTAGGTTTCTCTCACCTTGTTCCTTCTTTTGGTTTCTGTCTATTGGTATCCTTGCTACCTACTTGTGTTTGTTTTTATCTGTTTTGAGTTTGTTAGTTTAAAAATAAAGGCATACCTCTTTGGTCTGGCCCTGTAAATGTGGTAGTACTTTGATTAGACTGTAATGTGATACATTCTTTGGAATGCCTAAAGTTAATTCTCTAGGTGGAAACAAAATGACTATCAGGTTTAAATATACCTCATAATTGAAATCAGTGTTTCTAACCATTAGGAAACAATGTCGTCTTGTCTTGTCATTTCTTTTATGGTGTTTATATTTGTGCACAAGTATTTTTATAATATGTATATGTTTTTTACATGTATGTTATTTATATGTATATATTTTTCTGTTTATTGTTTGACAGCCCTGAAGAAGTCCTGTTTCAGGACGAAACGCGTCGGCTGGTCTGTTTTGTAAAGTCATACAAACTGTTTGCTCATGTCTTTTGAAATTATTATATAATTTGAAAAATAAAATGTTTATAAGGTATGACCTTTGAAGAAAATTCATCAATGACAAAGGACTCCCTTGTCTTCCAATTATCTGTGGTGCACCTCTTGCTTTTTGTAATACACTTGGATTCCTAAGGGAATAGGCATTTCAACAGTGGGTGCCACTGAGTGTGCACACATCTCTCCCTCATATACAGGGTCATTACAGATAGAGTCATAGAAGGTTAGGTGCTGGTCAAGTGAAGGTTCCACTGTTAGCTCTTCTTTCTCAAATCTGCTTAAACAAAGCCGTCCTAGTGATGATGTTCAAATGCTGTTCTAGTTCATAAACTAAGCCAGCCAGACATTAAGTGGTAGTGCTATTCTGTCTGCATAAACCAGGCAGCCTGGAGATGAAATGGCACTGCCATGAAGTGGTGCTACTGTTCTATCTGCATAAAACAGGCAGCCTGGAGACGAAGTGGCATTGTCATGAAGTGGTGCTACTGTTCTACCTGCATAAACCAGGCAGCCTGGAGACGAAGTGGCATTGTCATGAAGTGGTGCAGCTGTACTATTGGCAAAAACCAGGCAGCCTAGAAATTAAGTGGCAAAGCTATGAAGTTGTGGTGCTGTTCTATATGCATAAACCAGGCTGCCTACAGATGAAGTGGTAATGCTATGAAGTGGTTTTGCTCTTCTAGTTTCATAAACCAGGTAGCCTAGAGATGAAGTGGTAGTGGTGCTCTTTCTTGCATAAACCAAGCCAGCCTAAAGAGGAAGTGGTAATGTTATGAAGTGGTGTTGCTCTTCTAGTTTCATAAACCAAGCCAGCCTAGAGAGGAAGTGGTAAAGCTGCTCTATTTGCATTAACCAGACCTGCTTAGAGAAGGAGCAATGTTCCGTTTGCATAAACCAACGTGACAAAAGTCGATCACTCAGGCATCAACTCCAGTATTCCACAGCACAGCCTTAACTACGCTTGGGAGCAGAACATGCTCCACCTCCCAAAGTCTAGAAGAGCTAGTGCTTAATTTGAGATGGCGGTTGCCGGTGGGGGGCCACTGGCGTTCATTTTTGGGGCCGTGTGGCAGCCACCAGCACTTATTTTTCATTATCAGACATTCCCCGAGAGCAAGGGAGGGGAAAACACACAAACGACAAAGTAGAAAGAAGAGAAGACAGAAGCACCGTTGACAAGGGAGAAAGCAGGAGTCAGATAGAGGGACAGGGAGTGTCGGGCAGTGAATTAAAGAGGCATGAGATGGATTCAGGACTACTTGGTATTCAGAGTGGGAACATTTAATAGCATCGGCTGCCTAACTCCGAGTAGTGCTTTGGGCACCGCAGCTCATTATATTACAAATTAAGCACTGACAAGATCCTAACGCTGAAACAGAAACGGCCTGGTCCCCCCATGCAGTACATACCCCACAGACCTTTTTGTTTGCCGATCCCTAAAAGAAGGTTATTGGGGACTGGAATTGTTTGATCTTGGTCAGTTCATCTAGTGACAAATGTACCTAGCAGAAGGGACTGGAAGACCATAGGTCCCAACAAAACTGGAAAATCTTGACCATGCCAAATTGAAACTGGCATAATAGATGTTTTAAATGATGTTTTATTTGGTATGATTCTGACTTTATTTCATAACACAAATAATTCAATCAGCAGTCAAGATTTTCTTGCATACAGTGTCAAAACTGAGTTTGCCCGGGATACCTTTTGACTTTGAAACCTGTGCATTCTCCCCATAGTACTCCCAGGGCACATCCAAAGACATCAGCACTCATGCCAGCGTGAAGCTATTCCTGGTATGAGATCTCAGGCAATAGCACTGGCCCATGGGGCCTGTTGAGACTTAGGCTGGCCAAAATTTAATTTCTTGGGTTTATCACTTCTGCCTTGTGGACAGTGAAATATCTGCCTTATTTAGGGGTCTCCACCACTTTAGTGTATATGGATTAAATCCACTGGAAGATCTTAAGTCAAATGGCTGATTTTGTTAGAAGATTCAATGCACATGGATAGAAGATTCACCCATGCTTGGTGAAGGTGGATAAGCTCAGCCTTAAAGAAAACAAACCCACCCAAGCTCATCCACCTATAGGTAGTGAAATTATATCCAACCACTCTAAGGAAAAAAGATCCAAATCATCTGTAGTGAAATCCCTCTATTCATCTATAGTGAAAATGTATCTATACATCTGCATCTAAATTATTTAAATATTATAAACTTCTCACAGGCGAGATTTCTAGAACAAGTGATAGATCAGGTGCTAAAAAATTCTCCACCGTGGCGAATTCTTCAGCGGAATTAATACCACCATATGATCCTTGAGGCAGCGGGGATTCTACAGGATGATTCTCCACCAGGGAAGAATCTTTCAACAGAGGATTTACCAATGCCTCTACCAATTCAAGGATTTTCTCTTACTACACAACTTTAAATCAGGCCCCAAATGTTGAGTGCTTTCACAGACTGTGCAAGACATGGATCCTGTGAGTGGTTTTTTTTAGTGTAGCTCTACGACTGATATTGTCTTGATGTGTTTTATTATTTACTTCAGTTAGTGATGTGTTCTGTTGCACCTTTAGTGTTATACAACTTTGGCCGACAAAAATGAAAAAAATGACGTTATAAACGCGTGGCTGGACCCCCTTACAAATGAGGAACACCCTTGTGCGCATGTGTGATCTATATTGCATAAGGGGCTGCATAACCCCCTGCAGCCCTCTTGGGTAACCAAATTGCCTCGGGTGGAAAAAAATGGGCGTGAATGCTCGTTCCTTACCGAACATGTTCTCAAATATAGTCACAGAGAGCAAATCAAGAGACTGACTGCTGCTGTCGGTGAAGATGGAGTTCCCTTGGTACAGAATCTGCTAGGTCCTGTTGGCATTGTTTGCAAATCAGGTAAGTCCTATTTCCTAGAGTGGCTGAGAATGTTCTGGTGGTATTGATTCACAGCGATGCACAACTACGCATCCAACCTTACCTTCACCGTGCCCTCCACTTCCACAAACCAGCGCCTCAGCATAGCTTGGATCTGGCCATCCGTCAGCTCGGGGTTAGCACCATGAATTTTCTTCTTCACAACGTCCTCCAACAAGAGCCTCCTCAGCCGCCAATAGAAGAAGGTGCGAGAAGTTTTCCACTCCAAAATATCCTGCAGGGACAGAACAGGACATCACAGGGTGCAAATCACTTAGATGTCTTGTCACAGAAATGCTGAAAACAGGGCTAAAAGTGTTATCTGGCAAGCGTGGAACGAGAGCTCTGCTTTTTGGGGAACTGCTGCCATCCTAAAATGACTATCAACTGATGTCACATATTCCGTCTACATTGCAACTAATAGATTAAGGGCCAGATGTACGACCCTTTTTTGCGGCCGCAAACGGGAGATCCTCCCGTTTGCTGCTGCAAAAAAGGGTAATAGCATGTACAAATTCTATTTTGCGAGTCACTGACTCGCAAAATAGAATTTGCGACTCTCGCTAATAATATTAGGAAGAGGCGTCCCTTCCTAATAGCGAGTCCACATGCTATGTACTAATGTTTTGCAGCTGCAAAACACTCGCAGTTTGCCACCTACTTCAAGTAGGTGGTAAACCACTCGCAAAGGGGAAGGGGTCCCCACGGGACCCTTTCCCCTTTGTGCGTATGTGGGAGAATATATTTTTAAGAGCAGTCAGTGGTCCCAGAGACCACAGCCTACCCTTAAAAAATGAAACCGAAAAGTTTCATTTTTCTTTTTTAAATGCATCACGTTTTCCTTTAAGGAAAACGGGCTGCATTTGAAAACAAGCATTGGCATAGTCAATAGGTCTCGCCTTTGGGACCTTATAAGTGTTTAACCATGCAACAGTTAATGTTGTTGCACCAAGGATATTGTGCTGCATAACTAAATACTTATAAGGTCCCAAAAGCGAGGCCTATTGGGCTATGCCAATGCTTGTTATAAGATGGGGCAACAGCAGCGAAAACACCCCTCTTCACAGAAGACCTCCGAGCTGGCGTCTGGACGGGGCAGGTTTCTTGTGCCGACACCCGAGTTAAACCCCCAAGAAGATGCGGGCACCCTACGCCTTTAGCTCATGGAGCACTGTTAGCTCCCCTTTTAGGTCACGATCAACCATACCTGACTATTTAGTAATAGCCGCGATTCTTAATACAAGGAAGCGGTCCCCCCTTGACAAATTAGAGGGCTAATGGCACCCCTCTAATGTCCCTACATTCGTGCACAGACATCGCTCCCACTACACATCTGGTCCTGATGAAACGTCAGGGATCTTTCAGACCAACATAGGCGTGAAACATGTCGACCTTTTAAAGTTACCGGGGCACATTACGCCTCTGCTGGTAACTCCCAACCTATGGGTTTTTTACCCTGCCAAGGGTACCCCTCCATTAAACTCTTTCTTGGTAACCCTTAAGCAGTTTTAATAAGCACTGCACGCACGATAACGCCCTTCACAGAGGACTTTACCCACATGCACCGATCGGCAGCTCTCTAAAAGATCTCCGCTAAAGAGACCCTTCGGGGGACCCATAGGGCAATGCACCGCCGGCCGGACGAGGAGCAACTGCCCAATGATGATGCATGACATCCTTCGGGGTGTGTGAGGGCAACAAGAGACAATTTTTGTCTTTCCCCACTTTTCTCACAAAGTCCTTGACTTAGTACCCTTTCCTCTAACTCCTTTCCGTCTTTGTCTTTCCGTTTACTGAGGGTCTGACTTTTTGCGACACTCATTTTGGAACAGTGCCCCCCCTTTTGATTATGCAACAGCAGCAAAAACACCCCTTTTCACAGAAGAGAGCTGCATCCTGGGCAGAAACAGTGCAAGCTTCCCTACTTCAGAGGACACTTGTAAAAATGGTGCCCTCAGCAAAAGCTTTTCCCATCACACGAGAGACGCAAATAGGGACAGCATGGTAGTTGCAAAGTGAGCTTCCCTCTCTCACATAAGGTAATACATGCAATCTTCAATTTCCCACAGAACAAATATAGCAGGGCGGAGATATACAAGCTTTGCTCACAGAACATGAACAGTGAAGGCATGAGAAGCCGCGGCTGGTGCAAAAGGGCACCAGAGTGGCCCCACCAGCACCAGAAGCAACAGAAAAAGAAACTCCAGACAAATTGACAGCTTTCTCCGTTGTCTGTTTAGGTTTTGCGGCTTGTGCTACGTAGAAAGGGAGCATGTTCATGCAAGGAGGAAGCAGAAGTCCAGATGGGCTGTGCATGAGAGGGGCGCAGTGCATTTCAGCTCCCATCTCACATTCACTGTCGAGTAGTCATGCTGTGCATGCCTACTGTAGTGCAGCATGTCTAAAGATAGCAACCTGCACGGCCGGTGATGCGTTTTTAGGACAGTAGCTCTCTGTCCTGTCAGAAGCTAGGATACAGTAAGAGTGAAGAAGGGTCAGCCCCCATGCATATCCTAGCTTCTAATTTGGCAGTCAGCTCATGATCCAGAGATGCACGACCTGTGGGAACAGAGAATCCACAAAGAAGCTCGCCTGCCAGGAAGTTATCTGGAAAGGTGAGGTTCGGGTTATTAGTCAGGTTTCATTTCTGTCAATTCTACGAGATTTCCTCATTAATGACTGGCAGAATAAAGAGTAAAGATAGTCATTTTCAAAGTTAATTTTCTTTTTCTTAAATGGAAGGTGTTATACCTTGTCCTTTCTCACTCGAATATCGTTCATCTGCATATTAAAGATGTGTTCGGATTGTGGTGTGAACTTCAGTGCTTCTGATAATGTATTTTTAATGACCAGGCACTGTGCACACTTTACTATCTTTTACCCTGTGCCATTTGTAACACACGAAATGTTATGTATGAGCTATGGTTGGCATCGCATGTCTGCCGTGACCTACTTGACATTCAGGGAGTGCTAAGCCCATTTAACTTTGGTTCTCCAATTTTCATGCACCAACTTGAAGTTACATTTTCCACTTAGGCAATTCTAGGGTTCACTTCCCTAATAATATTCAATACCTACAGAGTGCGCATCGCTAAGAAGAATGTATCCCGTCTCATGCACAACAGCCATTCTGACATCTGCAGCCAACTGAAGGGCTGAGTCAGTGATGCTATAAATCGACACAGTGAAGGATAAAGAACACAACGGCGGAATTATGCATCGAGTGCTCCGAGCGGCCTCGCCGGCAGCAACCCAAACACCTCAATTGAAAAATGCAGGTTTTCGTTCAAAACGTAGCATCATCAATGCATCATTCATTCTAAAGTATATAGCGTCAGGACCATCTCTACCAATTTATTAGGAGTAATTGAAAATGGTGAGCGTAAATGTAAGCCAACCCCAGATTCATTTTAGTTAAAACATTTTTAGATTCATCTGAGCAGCATTAGATGTGCAAATAATCATAAACGTTAATACTGTACAGGGAGGTGGGAAGGTTTGAAAGTACTTGTGCAGTGAACAGAAAGTTGTCGTGTTTGCTTACAGCTGCATGCTGTACGATTGAGAGTAGAAACACTGACTGCCTTTCGCCTCAGCTGGAAATTGCCAGCTCTTCCAAACTGAACTATGCGCACAGCATGAATGGGCCTGTTATGCTTTTGGGGACAGCAAGGCAGTTTGGCTTGGGCTTGGTGAAAGACCCTTTAGAGGTAAGTTCTCTGAGTGAATTTGAATAATAATAATAAAAGGGTGGATTTTTAGAGCATATGCCACATTATGTGTTGGAATAGTGAGTGTTAGTATCACCCCGAACTATTCTGCTAATGGTATCAACCTCAGACTGGTGAAAGGCTGTGCTAACTAGCTGGGAATATACAACCTACAGACATCTCGACTACTGTTCAATAGAGTGAAGTTAAAAAAAATATATATTACATTGTTCTATAGTCTATGTTTGTTGTATTGTGTACACCTTTTCTGGTCATGTTCATCATTGACACCTTCTTGGCGCATTATGCTATTCATTCATGCTTTTCATGATTCCTTTGTACGGGTTCAACCTTGTCTAACTACTACCACAGTTTCAATGCAAACTGGATGGCAGGATAAAAATGCAGACATATGTCTCTCTCCACCAATATTTTTAACAGGGATTTTAGCAATTTTATATTGTGTAATAGGTGAAAATGAGAGTGAGGATGTGTTATCTAATTCCAACGTAAAGCAAACACAGCTGAGCTGATTCTACTTATTTGTGATTGAAGTGATAAATCCGTTGAGGTCCTAGTGGTACGCACTGTAGTGCATGTTGACAGCAGACGACCTCAAGTAGGAAATCCATTGAGTTCATGCAGGTACAAAATGTGTGAATGCAGCCATTCCACTCACTTCACTGTGTTCATGCAAACACGCAACTGAGTTTGCACAAGAGGTACACTGAGCTCATGCAGATACCCAAATGAGCTCACACTGGTGACAGCTGAGCTCATGATACACTAAACTACGTCCATTAAGGCACTCCACTGAGCTCATGCAGACACCCAAATCAACTCTTATTAGTCACCAGCTGAGCTCATGCAGGTGCCTAATGCAGACCTTATGCAGACATCCGAATCAGCTCACTCAAATGCCAGTTGAGTTTATGTTGGTACTCCACTGAGCTCAGCCAATCAATTTGTCACGAGCCCCCTACAGGACCCACTGCAGTTTTGTTAGCCTAACTGCACACGTTGTAGGCTGCTTTTGCTCTGCACACAGTACGCAGTAACACAATTGTTTTTGTGACACATTTATTTTAAAATTGGGTCCAGATGTTTTATTATTTTACTTTTTGCTGAGATTTAGTCTGAATATCTAGTACAAGGTCAAACATTGTGCCCTGTTTTTCTCTGTGGTCGGATACTAACACCTAGACACATTAGTAGAGGCCCAGCTGCTGTTTTCAAGTAGGACATTTCTTATCTTATCGGCAGAGACTTGCCATTTTGAAAACAGATGAGAGATTTCTAACAGAGGAAAGGTCCCAGAAGGAGAGCGCTAGCTTTGTGCCATCTGAGATGCCGACCAGCCAATGGCAAATACATATATGGAGCCCGGTGCCATTCTAGAGCTCTTTGGCATAATATTATAAGACTAGGCTTAGGCAAGTGCCCCAATAAGCATGTCAGGGCATTGCATTGTGTACGGTCTATTGGCAATGCTAATTACACTACTGAGTTTTTTATGTTTTCTAGTTGCAGCACAATTGGTTCTTAATAGAACATGATAGTTTCAATAAATATTGAAAACTGTTTTTGTGTCTCATTTCTGTTTATTGTGGACATGCTTGGGCGAGAGAATGAAAGGTGATGACCTGCTACCACAGTTCCCTAAGGGGATTAGAGTGTTGTGTTCTGGAGTACCATATTACCTGTTACTCTGGGAAGTTTTGGAGGGCAGGTAAGGCACTGTGAGCTAGTCAGGATTTGGGTTGATGGGTACTGATGTGGTATGGTGACTCAGTTCCTACACACTGACATCCTGTGATCCCGGCATAGTTCTGTTTCTAAACTAGAATCCCTGCAACAAATTTGGCTATTGATGAAACTGAAAAAAGCCGCTGCAGACACCAATGAGCTTTGCAGGACACCACTGAACGATTTAAGGTATGCCGCTGAGCTACTGTAAAAAAACTCACTGATAATCCTGCACTCACTAAACATTGTTTGGTGGAGTGGGTGTGTAAATGTGCGGTGCTCCTTGTGGAACGGGCATATGAGATTTCACCTGCATCTAATGAGTCCCGTCAGTGATATATTTGTGAGCATTCTTGAAGAAACACAGGTCCCTCCTGATATACTGGAGCTCCAACAGTGACACTGTTTAAAACAGTGACCCATCCATGACATACAGAGGTCATTCAACACAAAAGTCTGGCAACCCCTGGAATAACAGTGGCCCATTCTTGACTTATAAAGGATAGTCTTAGCATAATTCTGGCAGTCAGTGGCATAATTATGGTGAAAACCGATACCATGTTATTAGTTCTCCCGTTATCTGATTATGTTAACTAGACATGAAAGCAAGAATCTCTCCATGCAAGACGGTAGTGGGTGTTTGACGAAAATGACAGGCTGATATTGGAGGCAAAATAGGGATTTTCAAAAAATGTAAATGAGATATTTTGGGTCAAAATGATAAAGTTGTTCTTGAAATGGATTATCTATTTAGGGTAATTAAACTTATTGATCCACTTTTTTTATTTCATGGTGAAATGTTTGCATTTTCAGAAGTAGTAAAGCTGACAAAATTGCAGCATTTCTGAAACATCTTTGTAGTTGCTGTTTATACGGTTACATTTCATATTGAATTAAGTTTGGAAAACTTTGCTTATCTTGGTTCCTTGATTCCAAAGCGCACTTTCACCTAGGATTGCTATTTCATGGCTTGCATGAAGACATTCATCATTAATACTGACAACTTTTTATTTTAATTATCACTACTGCTGTCTGAATACTCAGTATGTAAGGTTGATGTAACCAGTCTAAGCTCTCTGTAATACAGCAATACCACTGCTGTGTCAGTCTTTACAATTTGTCTAGCTTTCTTCTCTACGTTCTGTGTTTATAACACTTATAACTTTGATTTGTTCACCCTGCCCTTTTCATGTAGAGAAAAACACTTGACAGAGCATCTACTTAGAAGGGACATGGTGAAAAATTGAAGAATGATAAAATGTTGAAGCACATTGGGTCACGTGACCTTACACAACTTGAATTTCTGACCTCTCTCTAATATAGCTCCTTAGGCAACTTTTAGGAGATATAATGTTGAAAACGTGACTATTTTTGCAAACATATTTCTATGTTTTCCATTTGAGGGCGAGTCCCAACATACCCAGGAAAGGCAAGACTTGCCTCGCACATCACAAAAATATTTCAATATATCAGTGCCGTTTCAAAACCTCCAGATTGCAAGGTATGTGATTTGGGTTACAAAAAGAACAATTTTTCACGATTTTTTCACAAAATGGCGCTGGGGAGAACCACTGAAGTAAGGTGGGCTCTAACTTTCTGTGCTCTGTTGAAATATGAAGACTGTATTTACACCCCATCACTTTCAGAGTTCATCAGTGTTGGAAAAAGGGTTATTGGTAGGGGCAAATGTAGGTCTGCCACTGGCAATAAGCCGCTAACACATGATAGGACCCAGCATAGGTCCTAGAAAATGATTCCTATGCTCAACCCTTGGTAACGTGGCTGCGAGCAGACAGGCTTGACTTCAAAGACAGGTATGTAAAGCATTTAAAAACACAATTTCAGCAAATAATTAAGACACAACACAAAATAAAAATCCAACACCAATTTATAAACATATGTCATATTTTTATCTTTTAAATGACACCAAAACGAAAAGAATCCACTGTAGGGAACCAGAGATATGAATTTTTAAAGATTAGTCACTTTCTAGTGCTTAGAAACCAACAGTGCCCCTTTTAGTCATTTCGTTTTCTCTGACAGGGACACACCTTAAGAAACTGTTCTGTCTGGAGAATATCTCACCACTGTGAAGTGCCGCCTTCTCCAGTAGGCGGGTCCAGTTAGAACGCCTTCCTGAAGTTCTGCTTGCGGGTCCCAAAGTATCAAACACACAGTCCAAGATTCTGGAATCTCCAAGAGGGTCCTTGAAAGTGTGAAACTTCAATTCCGCAATCCACTTGAACAAAACCCTTTCAAATCCACTGGTACTCCAGGCTGGGGATTCTTTGTGGGGATGTCCAGGTGAGCTCTGTTAACCTGTAGCTTGCAGGGAGTCTACTTCTTAGTCCTTTTGTAGCAAGGTAATCCACAGAGCTGCAGTTTTCCGATGGTGCAGTTTTCAGAGGTCAGGCCTTAGAAGTCTTTGCACAGCAGAACTTCACAGCAGGGCACGTCTTGCTTCAGTAAGTTTCAAGCAGCAGATCTGGAGGGCTCTGCCCCTCTCAGATACTTATTCAAAATTCCCTGGGTCAAGCCACAGGTCACCTCTGACCAATGAAAGCAGGGTAACTCCTCATAGTGATGACCACATCCTGCAGAGTGTGGCATGTTGTTGTCCCAGAGTGCATCATTCTTCCAAATCCATAATGGCTGATTTTCCAGCAAGGAGGTAAGAGCTAGCTAAACACACCCCCTGGGATGGCTTATTTCCATGGACTCTTCCCCTACCATCTGCACATACCTTCCTTAAGCCTAGCCCTGACTCCTGGTCAAGAGTGTCAGAGTGAAACTGAAACCCAGGCCTCCCCTCTGCCTTTGAAGAGCATAGTTTTCGACTTCACATCCTAGCCTGGCATACCTATAGACCAGCACACTGCCCTCCCAGCAGAGTGGTTCTTTATCACCTTTTCAAAGCAGCCTGGCTAATCCACTTAACTCTGACCAATCAGGGCAGACCACTGGAAGGCTGAATTTGGACTTACAAACAAGAAAGTCGTATAACTTCTTGTATGTACACTTTAGGAGAAATTCAACAATATAATATTGTTGGATTTACTACTACCATTCTGGGAAGTCTTTGAATGGTCCGGCTAGTCCTCTCCTATCAATATTTATTAATCATTAACTTCCTACCATGTTAACCTATGGGCCATGGGATATGCAATGGGGAAAATGAATTGGGCCAGTCTTCTAGCACCAGGGCGTATAAAAACATATTTTATAAGTATTTCCCTAATTCCTATAGGAACCCCCCCCCCCCCCCCCCCTGTGCAACTAGGGGAGACTTTAGGGGTTTTGATTCTGTAGAAATATTGCAGATTCTCTTTTTACTGTGTTTCTAGTATCAAAGTCGAATTTGGCCAGCAAGTTGCTGTTTCAAAGCAGGCCTGGCACCCAGTGCTACTTTTAAACTGACCTCAGGCTTCAGCACTGCACACATGCTAGTGCAGAAAAAGCTGCTGGCCTCTAAACTGCCATACCCAGGGTACTGGGGACTTCTAGGTAGTTTCAATCCCCTGCCCTATTATATACTAGGGGCTTATGGGGTAGGTCATGCCAATTACAGGGGTACCCCACCATACCATAGTGTACCCTAGTGTATGTTGGGTGTTTTAACTGTATTCTAATGTGTTCCTTTCAGCTTGGCACTGGCCCTGGTTAGACAGAGTCCAGGGTCAGTCAGAGTCAGTTACCACCAGTTCCAGTCAGCAAAAAGTTGGGGGGTGCCCAGGGCACAGGATGACTTTGCAACAATCAGCCACCACTGGCCGCCTCATGAGTGCCATGCAGGTTACAGACATATATCTAGAGAGGGTGCGCAACTTATGGAGATAATAGATTAGCATGCTGAAAATCCTGCTTCTGCCACTCGCTTACCAAGCTCTTTAAAGGGGTTTTGAATGCGCAATCCTCAGGCTCTGAGCCATCCCAGTCTCGGTGCTACACCTGTTCAAAATGTTGAGCGCTGCCAATGCTGTGTACCCCGAGAGAACAGGAGATACCACCCAGTGACAGGGCAGTCGGTCCCGCCCCCATACCAGGGTTGAGGTGCACATACGCCCCATCAAACAACTAAAAGCAATATGAAACAGCAGCCGCTGTATCAAGCATTAAGTATAAAGCACCGTGACTCAATAAAGTACCCGGGATGAGCTGCAGGTGGTTCCCCATGAGGCCAGGTGCTGGGCTCCGGTTCTGCTCTCGGTTGTCGACGTCTTTCTGCCCCATCTCTGCTCTGTCTTCATCAGCCATTTCTGTTTACAGCCGCAGCATGACCGGAAGGGCACTGCGCAGTGGAGACAGAACGGAGGATAGAGCGTCCCCTCACACCAGTGAGAGTAGAGCGGGCGGCTAGAGCGAGCGCAGGCGCCTTATGGTTATATAGTAGGGATCAGAAGAGGGCGCTGCAAGACCTCATTTTCTTCGGTGACGCAGAGGATTTATTGCTCTGTTTCTTTGGTGGGAGGGGGCAATAGGAGTTTGTGAGTTAACCTCACCACAATTGAAGCAGTTGAGAACTTTAAACATTTTACGAGGATGCATGTCTGACAAGTGGCTCAAATTTCCTGTATTATCATGCTCGTGTACACTTTGCATGCTGGGATATGCAAGCCTACACATACAACTTTAAAAGTTAAATTGAAAGGTACACAATACAATGTGCTGTTGACTGAAAAAAGTCAGGACTGGCTGAATGTGACGTACAACGCCGGCCAGTTTGAGTCACACATTCCCTGAGGTTTACCATGCTATGTATGCTACGAGATAAATGAGATGCAAAGTAACGGCCGTGAAAGCAAAAGTGATCGCGATCAAAGCGAAAGTGATCGCGATGACGCGCTATGTGGTAAGTACGCGAGTGGTGCGCGCCCATTAGTGATCGCGCTGGAAGGGAGGCGGATGGCGGCTGCGCGTGTGCATGCTCGCATGAATGCAAGCGTTAGGCCAGCGAGGTATGGTAGCACTTTGAAAACCCGTATACTAATTGTCTCGCAGAGCAGCGCATGCGCTGGCTCAGGCGAGATCTAAAAAACTGCTTTATTAAAAAAGCAGTCACAGACATGGTGGTCTGCTGACCCCAGCAGGCCACCATCCCTGTGAATGCTAGCCATTCCTAAAGGTGTCGCAAATTGCGCCTGCCTCATTAATATTAATGAGGCATGCAATTTGCGACCCCATTAGGAATAGTCTGAGACACTGCTGTGCATTCCAATTAGCGAGTCGCAAATGCGACGCAATGTGCGACTCGCTAATTAGCGGGTCGTACATCTGGCCCTAGGGCCAGGCGCAATTTAGTTTGCACGGTGCGCTATACAAAACTCCACAGAGTAAGAGAAAAAAAGAGTAGTGCTCAAATTGCAGGGTGGAGCAGCACCCAATCAATATAAATCTTTTCGCAAACAAAGTTGCATGCAAGTGGCGTGTATCATAAAGACTTTTCTCATACCAACGTATCTTTTTTTTTTTTTTTAATCAAGAACTGATCTATTCCACGGGAGACCATTCAATTCCACCCTTCTTTAAAATCAAAGCCTTTCATAAAAATGGCCTGAATAGATATGGTTTGTAAGTGCCACAATCAGGATCTGCTGCAGCTATGGGTGCAGATGAGGCCTTACTTATTTTATATTTATATTTAGAAGGAACTCAGCCCCAAATGTAAGGGAAACTATTTATATAGTACAGGAATATGTACAGAGGCCTGCCAGTTACATACTTGATGACCTGAATAGATGAATGTTTACAAAAGCTCAAGGGTGACAATATAGCTACAGACAGAAGAACAAGTTACTTACCTTCCGTGACACATTATGAAGCTGAAGATTTGTCACCTTTGAATTTCCCAGGCATCAAACTGGATCCGGAAACCTTTGTTGAGGAAGTACCCCTGCCGTCAGGTATTTCCATTCGGCTCCGGGTGACGACGTCGTTAGCGTCAGTTGCGACGTCGTAGCCAACTTATTTACGCACCATCCAGGTGCGCAGACGTCGGTTCCTTTTCACTTTTTCCACACCAGAAATACAGAACCATGAAGTGAACTGACGTGTGTGTGTGTGTCATAACTAAGGCACTGAAAAGAGAACCCTGGCCTTACAAAAAAAGATTCCAGAGCGGGAAGGCATGGGTGGGTCTGTAAGGAATCTGCAGCTAGACATTGTCTCTACCTGATAATGCGTTACCGAAGGTAAGTAACTTGTTCATCTGATAGTGAATTCTATCTGAAGATTCCTTACCTTTGAATAGATACCCAAGCCATACCATTCTGGCAGGGGACAGATTTTCTAAACTAAAATGTTCTGCAGGACCAAACGGGCGAAATGCCCATCCGTGCGGACCCAACTGACCAGGCAATAAAGCTTGGCAAATGTGTGCAGGAATGCCCGCGTTACTGCCTGGCAGATACACAGGACTGGGAGACCACAAGCCAATGCCGTGGTCGCAGCTTTTCCCCTGGTAGAATGTGCCTGTAAGCCCTCAGGAGGTTGCTTCCTAGAGAGGGCATAGCAGATTTTAATGCAGATAATGGCACAGCGCCAAATGGTTCGTTTTTGCACTGTCCGACCTTTTTTAGCTCCCCTTTAACCCACAAAGAGTTGGTAATCCACCAGGAATTCGTCTGTGCAGTCAAGGTAGAACGACAATGTACTTTTTAAGTCCAGATGGTGGAGACGCTCTTCTTTCTTAGAGGGGTGCACAGGAGCAAAAAAGGTGGGCAGCGTGACCAAGATGGAATGGGGTCACCACCTTTAGTAGGAATGAGGCAAGGGTGCGAAGCTCCACTTTATCCAAAAATGTCATCATGTAGGGAGGCTTGCATGACAAAGCCTGCAATTCACCCAACTGGCAGATATTATCGCCACTAAAAAGGCTGTCTTGATGGTAAGCAACAAGAGGACACAATTTTGCAAAGGCTCAAAGGGAGCAAATGCAAGAAAAGTGAGAACTAAATTAAGGCGCCACTGCGGCATGACAAAGGGGCATAGGAGGAAACAAATGTACAAGCCCTTTAAAGAACCTATTTATAATAGCGGATTTGAACAAAGAGGGTTGGGTCCGGCAGCCAAAAGAAAAATAGACAGAGGAGAAAAATAACCCTAAAGAGTACCCAAAGCAGACCCCTGCTGGGCAAGAAGAAGAATATTAGATAGAGAAGCAGAAAGCAGGTCAATACAATATTTTACAAATTTTTGCCAACAATAGGCTTAGTGGAGGGCTTTCTGGCTGTCAAAATAACATTACATACTTTGTGAGGAAGGTCGAAACTGTCACCCCTCAATCTCCAAGCAAGGAGGCGGAGAGTTGACAGGTTCGGTTGGAGGGCCCTCCCCTACTGCTGCGACAGAAGATCCTCATGAAGGGCCAGCTTGATTGGAGGATCAATGCTCATTTATAGAAGCTCTGGATACCAGACTCTCCGTGATCAGTCCGGAGCCACAAGAATGACTTGGGCCCAGTCGGTCTCGATTTTCTTGAGAACTCTGGCAAGGAGTGGTATGGGCGGAAAGGCGTATAGGAGGCCTGGGCTCCACTCGTGACGAAAAGCATCACAGAGCAATAGCCGTCTTGGACACTTCAGCGTGCAAAACTGCTGAAATTGCGCGTTCTCTTTGGAGGCGAACAGATCTAACCAAGGCACTCCCCACTGCGGAAAGAGACCTTGCTCCATCTCCGACTGGAGACACCATTTGTTATTCGCTAGGCATTGACTGCTGAGTTTGTCCGCCCTAGCGTTCAGGGAACCTGCCAGGTGTTGAACCACCAGCATTATGCCCTGCTCTACCAGCCATGTCCAGACACACAGGGCCTCTTGTCAAAGAGTCCACAACCCCACCCCGCCCTGCTTGTTGCAGTACCTCATGGCGATGATGTTGTCCGTGAACACTTGCACTAAAGTGCGCCCAAATGGCCACCCCATCCAAGAAGTGTCACATCTGCCACTACTGTTCGGTTGGGGAAGGGAGAGGGGTCGGCCTCTGACCCAATCGCGGTTCATTAGCCACACCTGCAGGTCCTTTGCAGTTCCCTCCAGTATCTGGACCATGTCAGAGACATTCCCCTGATGCTGAACCCACTGGGACTTCAGGTCCCACTACATAGCCTGCATACGCTATCTGACGTGATTTATCAACAGGATGCAGGAAGCCAGAGTCCCAGGAGCCTCAGAGTAATTCTCACCGAAATCCAGGATAGAGACTGAAACATTGGTATCGTTGCCTGAAGATCATGGACTCGCTGCTCTGGAGGATAAGCCCGAAACTGCACTGTGTCCCGAACAGCTCCGATGAAAGGGAGTGTCTGAGAAGGAGTCAAGTGTGATTTATGCACATTTGTAGAGAACCTCAGCGAATGCAGGAGGTCTGCCGTAGTCTGGAAGTGGGAGGTAACAGCCAGGGGCGAAGACGCCTTCAACAGCCAGTCATAAAGATAGGGGGAAGACTGACACCCCTAACCTGCGCAGATGAGCTGCAACCACCTTGGTGAACACCCTAGGGGCGCTGGTAAGACCAAATGGAACCACAGTGAATTGAAAGTGCTCTTGGCCTACCTTGAACTGTGGGCAGGCAGGATTGGGATGTGAAAATACGCATCCTGTAAGTCCAATGCTACCAGCCTGTCTCCTTGGTCTAGGGCAGACAAGACCTGAGCCAACGTGATCATCTTGGATTTCTCCTTTTGGAGGAAGAGATCGACGCTGGTCTGAAGGTCCAAAATGTGCCGCAAACTTTTGTTCTTTTTCGGTATCAGAAAGTAGCGGGAGTAGCAACAACTTACTACTTCCGAAATCGTGCTTAATTTGAGCCGGTGGTTTCCGGTGCTCTGCACAGGCAATTATTTGTCAGCACCGGGACATATGACAGTCTGACACCTAGTGTCTAATTTAGAGATGAGCACAACAACAGATGTTTATGAATTATATTAAGAATGGCTAATACCTGCCGCCCAAGAGATTCCTACACCTTTGGGGGCCTGGTATAGTCACACTTTTAGTAGTGACTTTTGTTTTGGCAGTGCTTGCAGGGGCAATGGGTGGTGTAAGCTCTAGTGGCTTCCTGATGAGAGCCCCAGCACTTATTTTATTACATATTAAGCACTGGCAATCGGAACCTTTTCAATAGCTCCCATGGCAAGGATAGCTTTAACTTCCTCTCAGAGTAATACTAGAGGAGGGAATGAAAGAAAGGGAAGAAAATAGCCTTTCTGAATGATCGGCAAGACCCATGTTATGGACATCCAGCGGAGAAGATGGTGTTGAATTCTCCCTCTAACTGGAGTAACATGGCCTTGCAGAACCAAACTAGGAATGCTTGGAGGCTACAGCTGCTGGGTGGCGGACGACTTCTAGCAACCATTTACAAAAGGTCGGAATAAACTGCATCCAAGTCCTCGCACAACTTGAGGAGTCTGCGCAGGACGGTGGATAGGAAATGGCTGATGAGGTTGAAAACCGCTTCCGTTGCCACGAAAGGGGTAAAATCTAGACTGGCCACAAGGTGTAACCTTGAAGGATCTGGCCGTAGCATGAGATTCCTTGAAGCGCTCCAAAGTTGAGCCTGCTCTCTCACCAAAAAGACGAGTCTCATCAAATGGCATTTCCATGAGGTTAGCCTGGACATCACCCGAGAAGCCAGATGTTCTCAGCCAGGTGTGGTGTCATAAGCCCATCGTCGACAAAACCTCTCTACCCAGCAAGTCAGTCATATCTAAGTCACACCTGATGGTGAACTTTGCTGCTTCTCTCCCATTTTTCACTGCCTGGAGAGCACGGCGGGCCCTCCTCAGGGACCTGTGGCAGCACTTGCGCAACAGTTTCCCCTAAGAGCGTGCATGAAACAGCCCGATAAGCATGAGGTGTTCACCGACCACAATGCCAGGCTGGTAGAAGAAAACATATTCTTCCCAAGTGCATCCGGCCTCTTGGATTCCCTATCCGGAGTAGCGGAAGGGAATGCGCTATGGGATGTTGAAGCCTGAACCACAAACCTCTCAGGGGTGGGGTGTTGACTGAGGAACTTTGAATCGCCTGGTGCAGGGCGATGGAGGCGTGCAATCGTCCTGTTCACAGGATCCCCTGTGCTAGGAATGGACCACATTCCCAGAAGGACATCTGTCAGTACTAAAGGGCAAAAGGGGTTCGGACGAAGAAGGCCCAGGCTGAAGCACCCTGGTCAAGAGATTAGTCTTTACCTGCACTGAGGGCCGCTCTAGGCCAAGGACCTCTGCTGCCCTCCTCAGCACCATGGCATAAGATGCCCCCTCCCACTAGGTGGAGAGAGCATACCGCTATCTAGAGATGTGTCCAGTCCACTGGCTTCTCCAAGATCCTCATACCAGTTCAACTGTTCACAAGGAACATCTAGCTGTTGTTCTAAAGGGTCAATGGACCCCTCCCAATCCTCATCCATGTCTGAAACTTCCTCAAAATTAACAGGCAACGACTCATTACCTCTGGGCTCCATCGGCGCGGGAGTCGACATCAACTGATGTCGGTTCGACTTCAATTCATTGGGTATCAGAATAGGGTGGGCGCAGAGGCATCGACTTCGGGACCGACACCACGGAAAGTCACGTTGACACGACCGGCATTGGCCCGGATCCAGAATCTGATCCATAAGACCCCACCGGCGCTAGAGCTGTCGGCGTAGAACCTGGTGGGGCCTCCTTTGATCCCACAGGGCCCGAAGGCTTACCGGAGGGGATGTCCTGCTCAAATACGCGGGGCATAGCATATAAAAAGTCTTTAATTTGAGCAGGTGTTGCTCCGGCTACCGGAAATGGGGAGAGGCACGGAGTCGAACTTGGCTGTGGCTCCCCAAAACCGTGCCTACAGCGTCGATGCTCCTTACCTGTCTCATCGATGGACGGCAGACAAGGTGAAGTTGAAGTCCATTTGGACTTCTTCTTATGCCTCTTCCATGAGTGTCTCGAGGCCCTCGAGTGTAAAGAGGAGAGCTTGGGGCTCCTGGAGCAGACCTGTGACCTTCTCTTCCTCGAACGGGACAAGAATCTCCAAGGAGTCGCACTTGATGGTGTCGACTACCAGGCCGCAAGCAGCTTCAAAGATCGCTTCCACAAGGCCTTCAGTGCCAAGGCCCAGCTCGAATTTATGCCGTGGTCGCGCGCAAGACACCACAAGTAGATAAAATGTGCGTTGGTTACCAACAAGGCGCAACGACAGGCGCAACATGCCTGTACGTCTAGAGAACATCCCTCGACACACAAGAAAAACATTTGTTGACAAAATGTCGAAAAAGTTTGTCACAAAGAGGCAGAAGCCGAGAGGAGTTTGAAAAGGGTTGTGCAAGGTCACTAGAAATGAACATTTCTTGAAGTACTATAATGAAGGTCTAGAGTGCGCCAAACAGTCTTAGATGCATGGATAGGGCGTAAAAAACGATGGCTTGCCTTGAGTTCTCCCACTCACCTTGAGGAGGTCCAATGACAGAAGGTTTGTGTTGCTGGTGATGAGGCATTAAATAATGACCTTGAGGAAGAGAGAGTTGAGTGTGGAACAAAGAAGACTCTACACTGCCTGCCTAGATGGGGGTGCGGATTAGTGCTTGCACTTTAGACCGAAAATAAGGTTGGCCTGGGAGAAAGGATTTTATCCTGTGCAGAAGAAGTAGCTGGGTTCAGGCCATCTGAGATTTATTCTTTATGTGTTTTTGGAGAATTAGGGATCGCTGAAGAAGCTGAAGCCCAAGAACTTGGAACTTCTAACGAGGAGGAAGGAGCATTTTATGGAGACCGCTTTTTGATTTTGTGCTGGAGTGTGCCACCCTTGAGAAGTATGAACTCCCTTTTGGCAATTTGAGCCGGTGGCTGCAAGTGGGGCCCAAAGGCAATCTTTTCTGGGGACCTCTTATACTTCCTCACCCGATGCAGAGCACGAGAAAGAAATGCATCACGAGAAAGAAATGCATGCAAGGGCAAAACAAGAGGAAGAGAAAGACAGAAAAACGTGACAAATGGAGAAAACGAGATGAAAAACTTACAAGACTGAGATTAAGGGTCAGGGAGTGCCTTACAGTGGCTTAAAAAAGGCATCAGGTGGAATCTAGACTACACAGCCTTTGAATTCGGCACACCTGATATTCATCAGAGCTGGCCGAGGGCTTCAATCCAAAGGTTGGGCACCAGCACTTATTCATTTACAAATTCAGCTCTGTGGTCAGCCATTGCTTGAGATAGACTGTAGATATCCATATATGGATGATGTTAAGGCAGTGTCTGGATGTTGCATGTCTGAAGCTCATGGGAGTTCAAGATATAAATCTCTGGCCACTGTGTACTAGAGTTGTTTGATGTCCTGTTCAGCTAGCATGACCCCTCCAGCCCAAAAGCTTTCACATAAATGCTGAAGGCCTTTGAAAAAAAGAATGGAACCTTGTGGCACACCATGTTTGAGAGAGAAAGGGTAAAATGCCTTGGTTGAGTCATTGGAGAGGCATTGCCTGTTTGCAAGAACAGCAGTGGACCAGCTAAGTGCAGCCTGTGTGATGCTCCTGAGGCAGACAGTGTGTCGAGTAGGACACGACCATCAACCGCACCCACAGCTGAGTGATCAGGCCATTTCTGTGCTGCAGCTGAGTCTCTGGCAGTTCAATGGCAGGGCTTGTTGAAGACAATCTATTTGATTTGATAGAACAGTCAGAAATTATTCAGGTGTGTTAAATAAATCTAGCTAATGTCGAGCGTGAGCACAACATTAGCAGAGTGTGCATCATTCTTTGCAAATGCTGAAGGATTTCGGACAAATCTTTGTTTTCTCTGACATTTTCATATGTGAGTCCTGCGGAAGAGATACTGTATCAGGAGTGTTCTGCTAGGAGTTCAAAGTCCCATAGTTTCTGTACAACAGCCACCGCTGATAGCTGATGAACACAACTCAATAATCGGTCCTTGGGCACAAGAAAGCACCTATGTAAAAAATAATATTTGGTGGATGTGCGAGTGGGTGGACAGGTGAGCTGTTGTTTGGGTGTGTTGCTTGTACAACACCAAAGATGCTACCAGAATGGCGTCTGACCCAACAAGAGTTCAAACGTTTGCAGGACACTTAAGGACCCCAACCAAAACAGATGTTGGAGAACAGAATTGTATTGTCCTTTGCTACAAGATAAATGCATAGCTTAAAAGTGGATGAAGTAAGCAATGTGAAAGCACTGCAGTACTCACAGTAATAACCCCCTTCTCCTGCATGCGACCAGGCGTGTCATGTAAGTCAGCAAACTGTACCGCCACCTGGTGGTAAATGGGAAGCAGAAACTCCTCCCGCTCCTTCAGCTTGGCCTCCAGCTCCTTGCGGTCCGCTGGGCTGATCTCTGGTGTTCCTGAAATTAGAGAGCACACGCTTGCTAAGCAGGCTGTGTTTACCCAACTTACTGCGGTCATCAGGTATCATGGATCTCACCTCAAGCCACACAACATTTTCGGCACGGGAAAGACTCTGATATACTGTCTTACTCCAGAAGTTCCCATGTCAGGCAGCACTGGGATTCAGGGACTTAGGAATTCAACTTTAAGATGGATGCAGAAGGCACGGCGAAGGTACCTCTGTGGAGAAGCCAGTGCCACCTTCAATTCTTTTATTGTACACACTAACAACACTAATGCAAGGACAATGACCAAAGCAACCAGTTACGTTCTATTAAATACATACTACACAAAAACTCCAATTTGAACTGCTTTTACTAATCATACCGTTCTTTAGACATGTAATGTGTGTCGATATTTAACACCCCAATAATACTTTGACATAATCATCCTATCATCAGGTTTGAAAGTACAATATGTGTGCTTCACCTATGTCCACTGCTGACTGAGCCCAATAAGAATGATTAAAAAGACGCTGAAACGAATTATAGACGCCGCAAACCATAAGTACATGCCGGGGCGCAACTAGACTCAAACTTCGGGAGGGGTTAGCAGATCAACCAAAGAAGGCGGGGTTAGCAATTCAACCCTGGAGCAGATACACGAAAATAGAGTGATAAATTGTGCATTTTAAATGTATTGGTCAAGCTCGATATAATTTACAGGAAAAATGTTTTAGTGGATTTGACAATGCATATAGGCTATTGACAGAGATCTTTAAAGAGAGGAATGAGTGATTTGACAAAAAGCTGCTTCTTTATATTTCAGTACGACGCACTCAATAACCAGTTTCCCCAAAGTTATTTCCCATAACAGGCACGTAAAGTGCTTGCTGCGCAGTACCTCGAAGGTGAACCCACCTACCACTGATGCCAGTACCAGGAATTAAAGGTGAATAGAGGAAAATGAACATCAAGCATCATGTGGTTTAATGGAAAGATGTCAATGTCCCAAAGGGGTGTTGCTATATCGTATATCAAAATGCATTCTTTTGGTGGTCACCGGGAGTTTGAGTTTTGCTACTCTCCATGTGTCTCTGACTGAAATTTCTTTCAAGATTAAGGTAAATTGGAGTATGTATGTTTACCACCTGCCACCGAATGATGGTATTTTGGCAACCACTACAATGTCCATGATCAAGAGCCAAGCACAGCAGACAGGCAAGATTTGGGGAAGTACATAGTAATGAAAACTCAGACTGACCATTAGGTGTTGCTGAGTCTGAGACTAACTATTCCATCATGTGTATCTGTGTCGTTTATACGAACAATCTCTCTTCTGAAGACCAGAACTGTCAATGCCTTTTGGATAAAACAACAGCGAAGGGAGGATTGGCCAACAAGATTAATTACTCTTATGTTAATATTAATAAACCTGGGATAGATACAAAATAATACCAAATCGCCTTGTGATGGGGTCAGGTGCATACATAAGCAAACACAATGTATAATACTTGGCTAAACATTCACAAGTGTATTTTGGTATCAATAATGTTAGGTCAGTTGCCAATACACCTGTTTCACATGGTCTTCCTAACATTTCTTAACTGTGGTCTGTTTAGACACTAAATAGGCTGTTGGGGGTGGCACCCACCTGCAGGCTTATATACTTAAAGAACTCTATAGGTTTTGTTTTTCTTTGCAAATGTTTTCCCTGCCCACTTATACAGTGTTTCTGTTCAACAGTCTCCTGTGACCGAGCATTACCTGAAGCTCATCCCCTGAAGCTCATCAGAGACCTATTAAACCTCCTAATTTTTCTCGGTTGACCTACTCAGTCTAAGGTCTTCTGACACTGCAGATTCCCATAATGTAAACTGAGTCAGCAATGGCCTATAGCTCTAGCTCATGATCCCAGGTACCAGCCATCATACTATGAATACACAAAGATACCACCATTGTACCTGCAGTTGTGGTGACAGCAGCAGCATGCATCTACTACAGCCACTTCAATTCCAGCAGGCTCAGAGAAATGCCTAATACTGCACAGTATGGGTCTTCAAACAACTGTTTCCTATATCACACACACCACGTGTTAATGAATCCTATTTTTATTTATTTCAAAGCAAGTGGTATGCTACTTACATCTCTCCCCAGATGCTGAAAGCAAGAAACAGGTGGGAGCAAAGCTACTTGCACGAGGAGACATTGCCATGTATGCATACAATAACTAACTTTCCAAAACTTCAGTTTCTAATATTTTTTGGAAGAAACTGCTTCCGGTCTTTCCATAGGAAATGGCAATCTCAATCACTGAGATATGGCTCCTATTATAGGTGCCAAACCAGGCCACAAATTTGTCCCAGGGCCTGGTGTAGCCAGACTTTTCTGAAGGATGCCTGGCAGCAAGGATGACATCCATGACTATGGCAGGGAGAACAAATGCTGCTACTGCGACAGAAGGCAGGCTGAAGCGGAAGCCGATTCAGAGGACAGACAGATGCTCATGCCCATAAGTTCCAAATACCATACTCTCTTGGCTCAATCCGGAACCACTAAGAGGACTTGGACCCAGTTACTCCTGATTTTCTTCAGAACTCAAAGCGGGAGAGACAGGAAGGTATACAGGAGTCCTGAACATCACTCTAGGCTGAGTGTGTCTCCGAGAAAGAGCCTTTTTGGCAACTCCAGCATGCAAAAGTGTTGACGTTGTGTGTTCTTGGCAGTGGCAAAGAAATCAAGCCAGGGTTATCGGCATCGCTGGAAGATGACTGCGTCACCTCCCCCTATAACTGCCATTTGTGATCTGCTAGACATCGCCGACTGAATTAGTCTGCTGTGGAGTTTAAAGAACCCGCCAGGTAGTGCAAAGCCAGGGAAATGCTCTGAGGAATCAACCAGGTCTCTAGATGAAGAGCGTCAGGGCACAGGACCCCGGACCCTACTCCACCCTGTTTGTTGCAATACTATTCCAGCTGGTGGTGTCCAGGAGAAACCAAACCAGACTCCCTTCACACCCTATACCCCTACCAAAACCCACAACCCGTGCCTACAATTTAATGTAAAAAATGTATTACACAATTAACATAACTAATTATCAATTAAATAATGATTTAAAAATACATTATTAATAAATCATCATTAATTTACTTCCCACCCCACCCCTAAAAAAACCACAACCCGCACCTAAAATTTAACAGAAAAAAAATGTATTACACAATTAACATAATAATCAATTAAACAATGAATTAGTAATGAATTATAATTAATTTACTTCCCACCATGTACCCCTACAAATAACACAACCTGCTACAGTACTAAAAATAACAAAAATGTTTTAAACTAAGTTTAATAACTACTAAAAATTTCACTATATTTAAAAACAAACAATAATCATACAAAGCATTTATAACACATACATTTAAAATATATACTAAAATACATAATCATTTTAAAACTATATTATAAACAACTATTTTTGTAAACTATATTAATGAATTTGATATTTTCTAAATCGATATTACTTACCTACAAATTGATATTCTTGACAACAATATTCTTGCAGATGATATTCCTATGTCATACTTTAGACAATATTTTGGTATGATAATATTTTGGTATGACAATATTTTGGTTTCGATATTTTGTCTGAATACCTTGATAATGAACCCAAATGATGTCAGAAGATTTGCCATCACCTGAAGGTGGCCCAAGATGGACAGTGGTGAGCCAGTCTTCAACACCCAGTTGTCGAGTTAGAGGAAGACTGATGTGACTGACTTACGAGTTACTTACCTTCGGTAACGATGTATCTGGTAGAGATGCTGTCTAGCCGCAGATTCCTTAACTTAGAATATCCCCAGGTGTCAGACTGGATCCGGAAAACTTTTTGCAGCAGCAACTCTGCGCGCCGGGGGACGGCGCCACACGACCCGCCCTGACGTCGTCCAGTTTTCTTTGGAGAAACTTTTCCGCGACACAACGCGGAGTCACCAACAACACTGTGAAAGTATGGGAACAGTGTGCAAATGATGAAAAATTCATAAAAGAAAGAAGGCAGATGGTGCAAAACATCATCAGAAAAGACAGTAGTAGACACTGTCTACATATACGAGAAGACGTAAGGGCAGAGCAAGCTGTGAGAAGAAACTCTACAAAGCGAAGCATGACCGTCTCCAAAGGCTGAGTAACAAGAGAAGAAATCGCAACAGGCCAGATAGATTGTCATTACCACGTAGAACCGTGCCAACCAACAAGGACGGAACACAGGAAGAACAACAGTCTACTGCGAGAAAGTAGAAGGTGTGAATAGAATGGTATTCCCCTATAGCAAGGGAAGGTCGAAACATAGCCCAGCAAACTCCAAAGAAGGCGACCATAGAGGAGACAAGGGTCCTGACTCAATGGAGACGGTGGGAGGGAAGGAGCAACAGGAGAAGAAGAAGTAGAATCTCCAGAGGAAGGTGAAAGAAAGGGCAACGTTTACAGGAAAGAAGCAACCTGGAGGGAGGCATCCGCCTATGGCAATTCTGAAAGAGGTCACAACTATGTGAGCACCCTTAAAGAAGACCAATGGCAACTGAAAGGAGGCAGTGGGGAAACCCATCTGGCAAAGTCCTCGCAGAACGGGGAGGATGGGTGGGCGTTAAGGAATCTGCGGCTAGACAACGTCTCTACCAGATACATCGTTACCGAAGGTAAGTAATAATTCGTACATCTGATAGAGACATCTAGCCGCAGATTCCTTAACTTATAATAGATACCACAGCCATTTCCCCAGGGGGAGGTGGGTCTGCGATAGAATAACAGAAAGTGCCGGAAGCACTGTGCCGGCAACAGAGTGACGGACCATGGGGAAGGTCGTGGCGGAACAGCCAGAGAGCAACCCAAGTGGCTCGAAAGAGCAAAAGACAAGACTTCCCAAACTACCAGAATTGCGCGACATCATACCCATAAGAGTATGAGATATAGAAACAGCACATGCCCTATTCCAGAAGAGAGGGAGCCCAGAACGACGGAGGGAGAAGGACTACTCCCCACTCAATGGTGCATTAAAGGGACACTAAGAAATGCTAGCAGATTTCACGAAGAAATATAACCGGAGCCTACCAGGCCAGCCCACGCAAGGGAGTCCAGAAAGGCCACAGCCATAAAGCGAAGGGCAGAGGCAGGATCTGAGCAACCTGTAGCAGAGCAAGCGGGAACAAAGACACGCCAAGTGCACAACTAGTCACCAAAAAGTGTGACAGGGGCGGATAGTAGCATTCTGTAGCTGCACAGAGCAGACAGCCCCTGTAAAAGCGAACATGTGCATGGAACCGCCCAACCAAGGAGGTTGAAGGTCAAGGTGAAAACTCACCCACGAATATAAAGAAGCAGGGTGCAGCACCTGGGACAACCTGCAGCGGAGGAGCTGTCTCGCAGGCACAGGAGACATAGTAAAAAAGACACATTCGAAGGGAGTGGCCGCAGAGGCACCGAGAGTGCCACTAGGAGCCGTGAATAGGAACACGCATAACTGTTGAGAAGAACCTCAAATATCCAGACCACTTCCTCTGACTGTAAGAGGAAATCTACCCCATACAGAAGAGTGGGACTATATAGTATAGGCCAAGAAGAAGCATCGTGAAGCGGGTGGACCATCCCAGGCAGTGGAATGCAAGGAACCCTGGGTGCCGAAGATGGAGGAAAAGACACCAAAGCACAGTTAGAGGTGCTAGAAAAAACACCGCCGTGCAGAACTAGGGCAATCTCGAGTACAATCAGTGACGTGCTCCATGAAACACGGAGACTTAGGACCAGACTTCGCAGCAGCGAAGAGAGGTGGCAAGCAAAAGGGGGAGGGCTAGCTACAACCACGCAACTAATGGGTGCCACAGGAGGGACCCACCTAGTGCACCCGTGGAAGGAGGTAGCCGCATTTTGAAGCGTGCTGAAATACGTGTCAAGGAGATAGCGCCAAAGGCACAACACTGAACACCGTGCAACGGTAAGACAAGGGCGTCAGTGGACGCAACAGCCCAAAGGGGCCTCCATGCCCACATGACGCAAGGCAGAGCTATACAATAGCATACAGGTACTCCACTTGGAGTATGTCATATCCCCAAGAACCATGGGGAACACCTCTTAGGGTAAACCATAATCAGAGGACAGAACACAAACTATCTGTGGAACACCACCACAGCAGGCTTACCGCCAGCCTAAAAACGCGTAGTGCAACTAGTGGACGCCAATGCAAACAGTGGATGTCAAATAAATGGTCAACCAACCCAGATCATGGGAAAAGGAAACCGTTAAGATACAGGCCTATGGGGGAGAACGAAATCTCGCAAGGAGGTGCCTAACAGCCGAATCGGCATTGGCATCAAACAAAAGGACCCCATCAAAGGATAGGTCAACAAGGCGTTCCCGGATATTCTCCGGAAAGACACAATCTCGCAACCAAGCATGGCGCCGTAGAGCCACCGAACCAGCCATTGCCCGGCCTAAGGAATCCGCAGTGTCCAAGGCCGAGCGGATTGTAAATTCCGCCAAATCACGGCCATCACGGAGAAGATCAACACGAGCGCCCTCAGAATCGGCCGATAGATGAGACTCGGCAGAGTCCCAAAAGGGCAGAAGTAGCCTGAGCCAAGACACACAGTGTGTTTAGTGATCGAAGAGCTGCGCTAGTGGAGACGAAAATGTTACGGTCCCACGACTCCAGCCATCTGGACTACCGGAAGGGAGAAAGCAACAGCTGAGGCAAGGAAGGGAAAGCAGTTTGCAGGACAAACCCTTGAACATCTGGGTGAACAAATAAGCAAACTGGATCATGTGGAGCAGGACGGTGGCGGTGCAAGATAGAACGAGCCACCGGATCACCGGAAGCTGGCTGAGCCCAGGTGCCCAAAAGGGCATCATAAAGAGAAGCTTCGAAAGGTCGAAGCGACTCTACAGTGCCTGAACCGTGGTGGAGGACATCCAGCAGAGGGACCGAAGGAGGGTGCATGCTCAGAACACGAGCGGCCAAGGAGACAACCCTAAGGAACGCCGCACCGGCCTCGGTAGCCCTTCGAGGAGGGGACAACAACTTGTCTGTGGGTGAGGGCTGTAAACTAAGCATCCCACCCCAAGGAGGTTGGCCAATGAACTGGAGATGCGACCAATGCCCAAAAGACGGAAGCCCCATTGACGAATGAGGGTCCTGATGGGGATCCAGCGGAGGCGGGGAGTCTGCCGGGGTCACAAATTCCAAGAATGGAAGAGGCAGGGATAGACCCGGCGTTGCCGGGCGTTGAGGCGATGCCGAACTTCCCCTGGAAACCTCCGGAGAGGAGTCAATAATCCTGCATTGGGGTGGCGCCTGGTCGTCGTTGTCCGGCGCCGACCCTGCCCTGCCCGGCGCCGACTCGGCCCCGTCTGGCGCTGACACGAACTCAACCTTCGCTGACTCGACCTCAACCACGACGAGTTCGCTTCCGAAGAAGAAGGGCACTGCGCCGGAGCAAGGGAGGCAAGTTTACGACGCCACACCCGCGCCGACTCAACCGCAACCCCAACAGCCTCCGACTCCAAAGAAAGGAATGGAGTCGGAGCCGGGGACGCAAGTCTAAGGCGCCGTAGCGGTGCCGATCCTGCCTCGACCATAACCAACTCCAAGCGCGAAGCAAGGGATGGCGCTGGACCCGGGGAAGCAAGGCCTCGGTGCTGGACCGGCGCCTCTCCGGCCTCCGGAGCCGGAGCAGCAAGGCCTCTTGCGCCTCCGATAAGGCAGTCGCCTGTCCGAAAGGCCGAGGTGGGCTCGGAGCCAAGCTGCAAGCACCAGCAACCACCTGCGATGCCACAGGGAGCCCCACTGGGCTATGCGGCGTGGCAGGGGTGCTATGGGTTGAACAGGTGGACCCCACCGGGCCACGACCTGACAACGCTATATTTCCATCATCCCTAGAGGCAAGGGGCACAGTTGGAGCCGGGGGCGAACCCGCCGGCGCGTCGGTCAGAGACCCAGCACGTAGCGGAGGTTCCGAGGGCGCCCCAGGGAGAGGAGGGGACCCAAGGGAGGCGTACAGGGCCGCTGCATAGACCTCCATTTGGGCCGAGTCGCCCCCACGACAGGATAAGGCGGATAAGGAAGGGGCGACTCCCAGGGGCGCACGTCGACAACAGAAGAAAGTGAGGTCGAGGACCTCGGCGACATGCGCCGGTACTTACCCGAGCGAGGCGAACGACGCACCTGGGAACCAGAGGCCGGCCGATGCCGCACAAGGAACCCACTGCCAGAGGGGCCTACCGCAGATGAGGAGGCCGGAGGCCGAGACGACTCCGACCGGGACAGACGAGTCGAAAGCAGCTTCATCCTGCGCTCACGCCGGGACTTCGGCTTGAGGCGTTGGCAGGCATCGCAGTCCGACAAGTCGTGGTGTTCGCCTAGACACCACATACAGATACGGTGTGGGTCCATCGCGGACATTTGCCGCGAACAGGAGGTACAAGTTTTAATGCCCGAAAGCATCGCACACTGTTCCAGACGCGAAGCGTCAGAAAAGGGCCTGAAAATAGGCCAGAGAAACCGCTTACGCGGAAAAGAAGGAAACTGACGTCAGCGTGCCGGGAGGGACTTATATGACCTCGCTGACGTCACTTCCGTGGACGACGTCAGGGCAGGGTCATGTGGCGCTGTCCCCTGGTGCGCAGAGGTGCTGCTGCAAAAAGTTTTCCGGATCCAGTCTGATGCCTGGGGATATTCTAAGTTAAGAAATCTGCGGCTAGATGTCTCTATCAGATATTGAAAGATATGCTGTGACCACCGCCATCGCTTTTGTAAACACCTGAGCAAGAACATATATACTTTCTAAAAGTGGTATTTTCAAACCCAGAATGAAAAAATCATCCTGACTAAAAGATGCATCTTTAGATTCTGAGTACCGGCATACTGAACACCATTTTTCAATCTTGTCCCCATGGGCAGTTATACTTATAAGATGTTATAAGTAAACTCCCCAATCTATCCTATGGGAAAGATAGACTTTCAATAGTGAAAAACGAAATTGGCAGTATTTCACTATCAGTACATGCCACACACATCAGGGCATGTCCTGCCTTTCCCAAACACAGCACCCTGCCCAGAGGGGTACCTTGGGCCTATCTTAGGTGTGACTCACATGTAAGAAAAGGGAAGGTTAGGGCCTTAGGTGCACTTGCCAGGTCGACGTAGCAGTAAGAATTGCACACAGGCACTGCAATGGCAAGCTTGAGACCCTTTTGTAAGGCTGCTTGTGTGGGTGGCACAATCAGTGCTGCAAGCCCACTAGCAGCATTTGGTTTACAGGCCTTGGGCACATACAGTGCATTATACTAGGGATTTAACAGTAAACCAAATAAGCCAATTATGGGAACACTAATCCATGACAACAATTTACAGAGGGAGCACTGGCACTTTGGCACTGAGCAGCAGTGGCAAAGTGTCCAGAGCATCTAGACCAGAAAAAACGAAGTCCAACACACAGTAAAATCACAGGAGGCAAAGGCAAAAATACAGGGGAAACCCACGCCAAGGATGCAAGGTCTAACACACAGAAATAAAGGAACTGATATCAGTGCACAGGGTTGGCGCTTGTCTGCAGTTCCGATTGCCACGCCTGGGGCGGAACGAGCCACGCAATGCCACATGCTGACGTGCGGGAACTGTGCTGCAAAAATCTTCCAGATCCAGGTGAGGAATCTGTGGTTAGAAGTACCCACAGAAAAGTCAGGTTCCAGCTGCGCAAGTAAATTCACTGACTGAAACTACAATTTTTACAGAGTAGAACAAACAGAAGATGACTTCTGCCATTCAGTAGTGACATTTGGGAAGTATCTGTGAGTTAGCTTTCGGAGCTCAGTCACGGCCAATGGGCCTCACAGAGAACCTCCACCCCAGCCAATTCAGGGCAGTTTCATAATTGAGATGTCCCTTTCTTCAGACGCTTTGCCCCAGTAACACAAATGACTACAGGCATTTAATTTACTCAGCTAATATGTATGGAATAAAACTGCTGGGTCCTACATCACGCACCGCTGTATGACCAGACAAGCAGAGCAGACAGGCTCAGCGATGATTCAGGGGATATTAGCGAATGTGTCAATGTCCATTTTCTGCCTAATTTCAAAGGCGCGCCAGCAAAGATTGCTGACTTCTGAACCCTGTTTATGTGAACTGGAGGCGGGAAGAGTGAACTGACGGCAGATCACAAGTGATTATCCCACTATTGATTGTGTGTCAGGAGTGTTTCAGAATCAACATAGTATTACAAGCAGCAGCTCAATCCAATGGGACCTCTGTAAAAAAAAAAAACCACAACACTATTTCAAGTTATTTTATGACTTCACACCCGTGCCTGTGAGAGCCTACGTGCCCCTAAAACATCCTCATTGTGAGTTTAGACATCAATTAGTGAAATATTGTTTATATGATTTCTGCCCAGTGATGGATGGAATGGCATTGCAGGTTGTAGAGAGATAAGCTGAGGGACCAGGAGGTTTCTTATACAGATGCCAGCTGTAGGGGCCTTGAGAGGACTCAGTAAACAGAGGGATGGATGGAATGTTTGATTTACTCTCAGCCTCTGGCAATTGCTCGGCCCCATTTCAGTCCATTGTTTTTCACCCACCATGCCACCTCAGTTCGGACCCAGCCATATGCAAATCAGTCTAGATCCTGCTCCAATGGGAACCGTCCAAACTGAACTGCCAGGCCAAGTGCTGTCTGAACTAGAATGCAAGATAACTAGGACTAGTTTTGCACTGGTCAGGGCTCATCAGCCAGGTTTGGCTTGGTTCCAGTGGTTTATGAGCACGGAACCCACATCTGGGCATAAATATTGAACTTAGGGCATCAAATGCACCAACAAGGTGATGGATGGAATACTTGAATTAATCTAAGCCACTGTTAATCGCTTAGGTCGTATTCCAGTCCTCACATCAATCTTTATGCCAACTATGTGGACTTTAGCAAAGACCCTCCTGGCTTGGATTGGAGATGGCTGTATGCCAGAGTGTCGCCATGTTGGCTTTGGTTTGCATCTTGTCATTACTGCGTCCCGGCACAGGTGCCTGCACCCTTTGTGTGTATGGAAGTGATGAGGTTGATAAGCGGCGATGCTTTGCAGACTGGTGGCACAGGCTCTCCACAGTGTGCCAGTGTGGATGTTTATCGTGCTATGATTCTGCTCAGCATTACTCCTTCAGCATCTTCTTTGACATTCAGTCAGCCTCAGTTTTTCCTTCTACCTTCCTAATTACCCCTGCTATTCCTCAAAAATCGACAGGCGCTTGTGAAGTTGTTGAGTCCCCACTGGAGCTAGGGCTGGTTTCTGATGGACCAAGGCCTCTTATTTTGCTCTTGTGCAATTGGAAGAACTTCACGGAGCTGTGAAGTAAGCCTGGCCAGAAAGTGAAGCCATGATGGCTGGCAAATAAAACCGGGTGTGCTACAGGTCTCACGGTTGAGTATATAGTATATCCTTTGCAACTTATTACCCTTGAGTGCATTCGTTTATGGTTGGACACGCATTGGTCTGCCGAAGTGAATGAATATATATATATATATATATATATAAATAAATCTATATTCATTCACTTTGGCAGACCAAGGCATGTCCAACCATAAACGAGTGCACTCAAGGGTAATAAGTTGCAAAGTGCTTTAATGTGGGAGCCTCAAAAGCACTAACAGACGCGTTTCGGCACGAAGCCATTTTCAAGATATATATATATATATATTACCTACTGGCGGTCGCCAGTAGTTAGTTATAGTTAGGACCACGTTTCCATAGGAAAACCTCAACATTCTATTTTGAATAACTTTGGCGCCGGTCGACGAATCCTCGCGAATTTCTCAAAATAGGTGGGGCGCTACGCTCCGCTCCTACCCTGAAAGTCTCGGGGGGATCCGTTAAGCGGGGGCTGAGATAAAAGGGGGGTCCCAAAACGCGTTTTTCCCATGCATTTTTCCATAGGACCTTTAGAACGAGCTACAGCCCGAACGGCTGAACAGAATTACTCAAAATTTGGCAGAGAGGTAGTCCCTAGGTCAAGGAAGTGCCTTTTGTAGGTTTGGTGTAAATCTGTTCAGTAGATTCTGAGAAAATAGCCTTTAAATCAATATATATATCTGAGCCCGCTTACGGTACGCTTACCGTACGCTTACGGTAAGCGTACGGTGGCGAGCGCGATTCTGATTGGCTCTTAGATCTTAGTAAACATTCGAATCGGCCAAAACCAGGAAGCGGCGGCCGCCATTTTGTGTATTTCACTCTGAAAAAAAAGAGTGAAAACAAGGAAAGGGGGCAATGAGGAGAGTTACAGACCCCCTAACATTTGTAAGGGGGTCAAAGAAGGACAGAAAAGTACAAAGAAAACATTTATTGATTTTAAAAAAAATCACGGGGTACGCGTACGGTAAGCTTACGGTAAGCGTACGGTAGGAAAAAAAAAAAAAAAAAATGAAAATCAGATTTAAGTGTTTAGATATTAGGGGGCTCTAAAAAGAGCCGTTGTGTTTATGAAATGATTTTTTAGTGGTACCTACAAGTAAGTACCGATGCAGAGTCTAAAGTTCAAGAGGAAGACTCTGTTCCCTTCATCATTGAAGTGCACACCATCTCCTCTATAAATGTCTTGCATGTCATAACGCAAGTTGTTGTGGTAAATGGCACCCATACCATAGTCACGGAGGAAAGCAGAAACAGATTTGTTGACGTGCTTTCTTGCTTTGTCATCGCACCGCGTGCCCACCGTGCGTGCATGGCACTAACTGCGTAAAGTGGGCGCGCGGTGCGCGAAGCGCACCGCGTGCTCACTGTGCGCGCACGGTGCGCGAAGCGCACCGTGCGCGCACGGAACGAACTGCGTTAAGTGGGCGCGCACGCCACGAATGGCGTAAAGTAACTTAGCATTTAAAAAACCGTACAAATTCACTGAAAAAACCATAGGTTTCACACATGTTATAGTTAGCGGAAATTTTACTGATAAAAAACCAATGAAATTCCCCCGTTATAGTTAGTGCAGGCAACTATAACTCACGCGACCGCAATCTTCTGCTGATGACATATGTGTCTTTATGAAAAAAAAATATTTGTAATATATGTATAGCTAAAAATGTATGGAGGAAGACATGGGCAAATAAGTGTCTAAATACAGTATTAGCATCAGCAGAGGATTGCGGTCGCGTGAGTTATAGTTGCCTGCACTAACTATAACGGGGGAATTTCATTGGTTTTTTATCAGTAAAATTTCCGCTAACTATAACATGTGTGAAACCTATGGTTTTTTCAGTGAATTTGCAAGGTTTTTTAAATGCTAATTCCTAACTATAACGTGTGTGAAACCTATGGTTTTTTCAGTGAATATATATATATATACACGCGTACGGCAATAGCTTATGTGCATGACGTTGCTATTCATGTGCTTCCATTTCTTTTTGAAGATTTTCTTATTTGTTCACTCATATATTCCAAAGATTATAAGACTGAACTGTGTTTTAAGTGATGAATTTCTTCCCCTTTGTCTGAAAAATCATCATTGGCATCATTTTTGTCAATCGATGTATTGCATTTAGGTCTCATATTCCTCATTACCACTGTAAGTTGATGAATTTAAACATACGATAGTAAGTACAAATTTAAAAACAGAAATGCTTCACGCATTTCGTGTGATATATCATTACAATGTTATATATATATATATATATATATATATATATATATATATATATAAAATATATGTTAGGCTGCGCCGCCCGGTACAATATGTAATGATCCCAATACGCTGCCGCCACTTTTGCCTCACGTAGCAAAATACAATCTAAGGCAATACAGACAGTTTGGGCAAAACCTCAATAGGTCATATTTCGGATATCGGTTAAGGCTGCTCATGGTGGACAGATATGTACTAGAGAGAGCAGGGGGTTACTGAGAAATGGGTCCAGCACTGTACAGTTCCAGAGACTTACGCAAGTTCCATGACTCTGATATACGTATTGGGTTTACGTTGCAATTATCCTGCATTACACCTTTATAAAGAGATCCAGAATTACATATGTTTTATTGGGGCAGATATTTAGGTTTCAATGCACAGAGACTGACTGGCAAGGATGTGGGATGGGTAGTGGTAACAGCATATACTGAATGCGGTTTTGAGAGTTACAGATTTCATATTAATGTACTGTACAGTTAAAAAAAAAATCATTCATACACGAGTTAGTGTTGCCCTATCTTTCTTCTTCGGCTCTTTGCTGCAATTCTCTCTCTTACTCTGGGTTAAAGTCCGATGATGAAAAAACAGGTCCAAAGAACATGATTGAGTGAACCGGTAACCACGAGCCCAAAGGAAGCACTGTCCCGGGTTACATTATTCAGATATTCAGGATTTGTCCGCTGTGTGACGACCTTCAAGACCTCCCCTCTCTTCCAGTGCTGCTCCCCAGTGTCCTCGGCGCTTGACTTCGCCCTCGGAAGTTGCCTCCTCTCCGACGGAGCTCTCAGCTTTGGAAATGGCTCTAGGCCTCTCGGCCAGCCCCGCTGTACCCATCTCATCTGACTCCACAGGTTATTCGATTTATCTCTCTGCTCAGGAAGCCAAGGGGTTGTCAACCAGTGCCAGAGGGAGCTACGGCGTGCAGGTCACATGCCAACTTAATTCAAGGCCCGTCGCTCCGTGCTCCCTCGGCGGGAAGGGCTGGAAGGGAGGCGGCGCGACAGGTGCTCGGGCCTCGGATAGAAACCCATTCAGGCCCCTTACACCAGCCCTCCCCCCGGGCGCAGAAACGGGACATTATCCCCCATTTTGGAAACGCCATGCCAGGACGCTGCGGCGTCCCCAGCCGCACGTGCCCAGGAGTGGCGCGAGGGAAGGCACGGCCGCCATTCAGGGGGTTAAGAGAGGCAGTGAACTCCCAGTTAATGAGCGCGAATGCAGCCGGCAGTGCAAGATAAATGGCGCTCTCGCCGCTTCTGCCGGTGTCAGCATGTAGCGCGGCCCCGCGGCTTGTTTGTGGCAAATGGAGTGCGCGAAATATCAAAGGGCGCTGATCCGGAAGAAGCACCGACTTTGACAAATTTTAAATTGACCAGAAAGAGAGAAGAAGAGGGGAAAAAACCCGCAAAAATTATGCAACGCGCCGCGTGGGTCCTGCAATCTCATCCCTTCCCCGCCACGTTCCTGGATTAGGGGACCACACGACAGAAATATGGTATAATCGGGCAGTGTGTTTTGAGCAATTACAAGCCATCTGAGTGTGATACTTATCGGAGGCGTCTGCGCTGAAAGGCCCCTGTGTTTTTTTTTTTTGCGGCGGGACTTCCTGGGCTGCGGCAAAGGGCTTATTTAATAGCGGAGTGTATAATTACCACCGTCGTAGACAAAAACACTCCACGCCACGAAGGACAGGCAAACATGCGAGCGCTAATGTCCATGCACGAGGCAGTGTGTGGTATACGTGCACACACATGTACGCAGAGAGGCGCGTTTACGGTATACCACACAAAATATACGCGCCTGGATGTGCATGTGGCAGTGCAGGTCTGTATTTCTGACTGGCTGCGCATGTTGATGAATGTAAGGGCCTGCTTTACTGTCCAGTGGGAGTTTAACAGAAAATGCTCCCACGTGGGAGGAAAGAGGTCAATATTCCAGAGGTAGGATGTTTTCTACCGAAGGGATAACATGGCGGGGGAAATGGCGCTGGTGGATTTTCCACTGAGGTTCTCTCTTCCTCTACCAACAAGATGATTTACTGTTGTCATACAACTCAACGCATTCGTTATGTCTGTGTGTCATTCTATGATCCTGTAGTTTGGATGTGGATGGTCTGTACCAGTCTGTGCACGTGTTTGCTTGTCTGTGTGTTACTTGGTATAGCTGTGCCGCCTGTATCTTGACGGGTTTGTGGGTACAGACAGGGCTGTGGTTTTTATGGTGTACTTGTTTTTGTTTCTATATGTGTAAGTGCGTGTACGTGTCTTTGTCAGCGAGTTTGGGCTTTCACGTGTCAGATGGTGTATTTGTGTGTCTTTAAGTACCTATTTGAGTCTGTATGTATTAGTGACAATATGTTTAAGCAAATAATAAAATGCTGTTTCTGCCACTCTGACATTTCCCGGTCGGCTGCGGGTCACAGAGAGTGCTCACAAAGTTGGATGGACTACCATGACCCAACAGTCCCCCATTTCCTCAATCTAGTCGGGCACTCCTGCAGTGCGGGCTAGTTTCATCATTTTTGCTGGGGCGGATTTTGATTTTCAGTCCGGCCTTGCGACAAGCGTATGTGCGTGAATACTCAGGCCTGTGTGTCTCCTTGAGCTTGTGAATAAGCTGAGCGAGACACAGGGCTCCAGTGTCGGGCCTCTTGTTTTGTACTGCATTGTGTATGGGGTCGGGCTCTGGCCATCAAGGAGGATGGGTCTGTAACGCTGGCTGTAAGTCACTCCTGAAGGCCCTCTACTAGGGTCTTGAAGAGTGCTGGTCCGTCTGGGCCGGGACGATCCACTGTCATAAAGATCATAATTTTGAATCAATGTAGGAGAAGCCCCCCATAAATAATGTATTTGCCATGCTCTCCTATTCATTAATTTGATGCAAGAGACATTTATCTTTCCACGTCTCACTCTCATTCATATATTAGGTCTAGCGTTTGCCATGACCTATTGATTTTAGTAAAATTATATATATAGTATACTTACCTATAGGGGCTTTCAGTCATCCCTCTTCATCCATGGATCTGCTGTCATGTCATTCACATTTTTCTCAATCTCACACACTATAGTACGTTTGGTAATACGAGAAAGGAGCACTTTATAGGGTAAGGACGAGAACCCTCACTCACCCGAAGGTGACACGCTTGATCACTGGGTTCCCTCCTCACACGAGGACTGCAAGGTACCTTGCGTGGGCTACAGCTCCGGAGCGTCAAAACGGGGGGAGTGGAGGTATTTTGATGAGCGAAACGATGATGTTGATGAGTGGGGGTCAAAGTGCAAACGGACCTACAGTGTCAATAAAACTATCACCTGGTGGCGAAAAAACATTTATTCTGGTGCCCCCATTGGACAGGGTTAAAAGGATGCGAGGACAGAGGGTAAAAACTACCCTATCTCAGTCGGTCAACATGTTTCTGCCCTTCAAGGACTATCTAAAGACCAGAGAAAACGGTCACTCTGCTTGTAGGAATCAAACAGAAATACCAGCCATACATTCGACTTGGTAGATTACTGGGTGGGCTACTACTATCCTCAGTGTCCACCTATGACGCTGGATAATAAATAAACAGCAATTACTCACATTTTGATTAGACAAAACAAAACACCTCTTCAAACATGTCATGTTCGAAGTTAGACAAACTAAGGGGTGTACAGTTGCAAAAAAGGTGTCCGTCACCATAAACCACACTCGTGTCAGGGTAGTGTAAAAAGGAAACATATGGGTAATCTTACCCGGAGTAAATGTATACATTTCACTCTCAGGCATCAGAACCCATTAATGCAACATAGCTAAGTTTGTTTAAAAACAGAAACAGCAGTCATAACATTAGGTTGTTACCCATCAGTGTTGCATGTTTATCCTTATTTTTCAAATAATTTGAATTGCTTAAAGTCGACATTCAATCTGTGCTAGAAGCACAGTATATCTGAATTTTATGAACATATCGTGCCAATGTTAATTTCTCATGTACTCTATAGTGTATAGATCAATTTACAACAGCCGATTGCACCAGACTCAATGATCCAATCTAGTTTCTAATAATAATAGACGGTCTCATGTGTTTCCGATATGGCATAAGGGAAACCGCAGAGACCACACAAGAGGAACTTCAAGTTATGCTGAATACCGTATCTACAAGCACACAATGGAATATCACATCCAAACTTAATTAGCTCAATACGTGCGGGGCCTGTCGCCATCCTCATTTCAGGCTATTACTTACATACTGTGCCAATCTCTCAGCCAAAGCATCGCTCACCCAGCTACGCATATACCGTATATAGCAAGAAATCTCCTCCCTATTAATAAAGCGCATACCTGCTGGGCTCTTACAAGGCGAGTTGAGAAAAGGACTGGCGAGTGGCAGTAGTGCCGTAGCGTGGTTGACTTGAATGGGGCCTGGTCGTATTGACCTGGAAGTGCTACGGGAGGTAACTTGAATGGGGCTTGCTCATGTTGACCCTGAGGTGCTATGGTTCATGGGAATTGTAGTCCCCGTCAAAGTTAGAGAATCGGTGTTAGATGCTCAACTCTCATTCAGGTTTCCAAAGAGTGGGTCTATTTTCTGCATTGTCTCTATATGGAAAAATAGAGTGAAAAAAGAAGTCTGTAGAGCAATGGGGTGTATAATCATCATTCTTCCCAATTAATTTTTCATCGGGTCGGATTGTATTAAATTGAAAAGAAAATAAGACATATTCAATGCACAGCCCACTATGTCTCAATGTATTATGCATCAAGTCTGTAAAGCAATACAGTATGGGGTATGTAATCATCATCCTTCCCAATTTCTTATTATATTTTCATCCGGTCGGATGGTCCTAAGTTTAAAAGAGTGAAAGAATGCAGCAATTAATATACATAGCATTCATAGTTCTACGTTCTTCATAGGCGGTTTCATAGTCATTATATTCCATTGTGTAGGACGATGTCGGGTATAAAGGAGTGGACGAATAGAATATGCGCAACATCAATAGTTCTTCTCTCCTCCTCTTAGTAAGTTTGTGTATGATTACCAATAATCAATCATGGGTGCTCTTCCTGTATTATCAGAGTTGTTAGTAGTGCACTTGTAAGGTACTAAGTATTCGTGGCAACTATGTGTTATCTTGTGTTAATCTTCTGTTGGCAAATTTCTATAGTCGTCATCAATTACAGCTGTTCTTATTATGTAAAACAGCTTATTGATCATCTTATTAGGCACTAGATCTTGGTGTTCAGACAGTTCACAAAGTAGGGTTTGCAGGTCATTACAATATATCCATCAGAGAGATGACCAAGGTATGTCGCTGTGCACACTATTACCAAGTATTCATCACAGAGAAGACCAGGGTATGCAATCGTTTAAACCTCTTAGATGACTCTTAAGTCTAAAAATCCAATGTTTTTCCCTGCGAAAAAGCAATGTGTCTAGCTCAACTATTTGTATGGTGTAAATGGGTTTATCTATTCTAGCACAATCCACTTGATATTATTCTCCATATGGCAGAAAGTGTCTGGTCATTTTAGTGTATTTTCTTTGCACCTTAATAATGCTATTGTGTTCCACTATTCTGGTTCTCCCATTGTGGGTTGTCACCAGGCCCGGTTCTAGCGGGTGGGCCGGTTGGGCCATGCCCACCCAAACATGAGCCTTGGCCCTCACAGTGAATCTGCCAACGAGGCACAATGATAACAAAAAATGTATTGATAACTCTGGTGATTTATGATCCTGCTGGAGAGCAATCCTTTTGTCTGTTGGTAGTTTTTAAATGCAGATTAACTGAATTTTATGTGGATAGCTCAGTGGGTAACTGCCTTTGTCACAGAGAGTCTGCACGTTCCCCCTTCTTCTTACCTCCTGAACAATCAACACGAAGAGGCCGTTTACTTCTTAAATGGGGTTCAAAGTGGGGAGATTTGCATACCAAAAGAAAGTCGAGGCTTGTGTGAAACCATTCAACGTGGTGGACCTAATAGGATACAAAGCGAGGAAGTATAGCCCATCGTGTCAATGCGCCTGCTGCTGCTATGTGCAACATTCAGCTTAGATGGACATTCTTACTGGACCAGCTTTGCCTTTTATCCCTCTGAGTTTGAAATGAGCACTGTGAGTTCGGGGTGATATGTACCCACAGATGACCTAGTCCTGTATGGCTGTCCCCTGAGAATGAGTTACAATGTGAAACAATACCGTGCCGCTCTCCTAAATCCTTCTAGACAGCACTCCCCATTCAAACCAACATCCTTCACAAGGGGCATTTTAATTTAAAATAAACACAAGATTTACTGCACCTCTGTCCCCTACAGGTCCAAACAAACATACAAAAATATACATAAAAACCAATAACTTTTGACTTTTTACAAAGTCATGCAATTGATAACACATATTAAAAACATCAATTTGTGTTTTTTACACAGGTACTTTCAGTCCAGAAGTCTATCTACTCTGTGCTTTTCATTGGCATGCTCCACCTATCACTTTACACCCAACAATCCCTTCACAACCAATGGCAGGTCGGAACACCGATGTGGATAAGCGGGGAAGATATACGTTAGGGACAGTCGTGTTCATTCATTGCATGGGGCAGTCATGTTCATTCATTGCATGGAGCAGTCATGTTCATTCATTGCATGGCCTATGTGCTGGAAGCCTACACAGCGGGCGTGCCTTTTTAAGTGCTTGCTGGGAACGGGTGGCTGACAGGGTCTGTCTGAAGGACAGCCAGAGTGTTCACACTGCAGAAATGCTTATTTTCTTTCATATGGTGCGCATGTGGTCCGAGCTGACGTCAGAGCCCTTTAATGAAAGGCACATTGGACACTGTACATTATGTACATTCAGAGCCGAAACAACTAAATGCCTCATCAGAAGTAGTAAGTGCCATATAAATAAATTGCCATTCACACGTGTCCTCATTACAGAAGTACTCTCTCAATGAACGTAGGTTGTGAGTGAAGAATTTAAAGACCCGCAGGACGAGGGAGCGCCACAGCCAAAAGAGGCGCCAGATTTAAAACAAGCATTTGCAATGCAATAGGTCTTGCATTTGCTAGAGTTTGAGCTATTGGCATTGTAAATGACAATGCCTTTTATTACTGTGTTGGTTTTAAAAACATAAATAAAAGGCATTGGGCCATATGTAGGAAACAGTTTTGCGATCGCAAACAGTGCGATTCGCAGGAATCTGGGTGTTTGCGATCGCAAAACATACTTGAGCCATGTAGGAAAGGTATACGCAGAAGAGCTGTGCGAATCGCTAATTTAGCGATTAGCTATTTTGCGGAAAGTGGAGTCTGCGAATAAATCAGCGTAATCGCAGTCTGCGCACCAGTATTAGCGAAAATCGCTGTTACCGAACTCGCAAATAGCGATAGCGCAAAATGACATGTTCAGAAAACTCGCAAATAGCGATTATGCAAAATTCGCAATTTTGCACTTCCCAATTACCATCAACACTGAGCAGGTGGTAACCTACTGCAACCTATTTAAACAGGCCCACAATGCCACAGGGCCTTTCCACCATGGCTGGGCTGTACGTGATAGCCAGGAGGCTGCGAATCAGGGATGCCACACAGAGACGGAGACGCCAGGAAAGGATCTACAGAGCACGCATCACCCTCTTCCAAGTGACCGATGAGGAGATCCATGTCAACTACAGGCTGCACCCAGACAGCATCCTGGATTTAATTGCTGAACTGACACCCATACTTGACCACCCCACACGCAGGGCACACTCCATTCCCACCCATGTACAGGTGCTGTGCTCACTGCACCTCCTGGCATCAGGTAGTTTCCAGGGGGTCATTGCCACAGCAGGAGGTGTCTCCCAAAGTGCACTTTCGCGCTTCTTCCACGCTTTCCTGGATGCAATGGTACAGAGGCTGCATCACCACATACAATTTCCTAGCACAGCACAGGCACTGGATCAGACCAAGCAAGATTTCTACCAAATTGCACAATTCCCCCATGTCATTGGCTGCATAGATGGGACACATATCGCTATTTCACCCCCCTCACATAATGAGTATGTATTTCGCAACAGAAAGTCATATCATTCCCTGAACATCCAGGTAGTGTGCAATGCCCAACACTTAATCACTGATATTGTGGCCAAATACCCTGGAAGCACACACGACTCATTCATGTTTCGCCACTGTGCATTACATCGCAGACTCACAAATGGTGATTTTGGAGAGGGCTATCTGCTAGGTAAATGCCTGTTAAACACACACAGAGGCAGTAGAGTGATGCAGTGGCAGGACACTATTGAACATTAATCTGCTTATGCCCCGCAGGTGACAGTGCGTATGCTGTACGAGACTACATCCTCACACCGTACCTGAATCCATCAACTGCAGGTGAGAGGGGGTACAACAGCGCACACAGAGCTACACGCTGTGCCATTGAGAGGACATTTGGAATCCTAAAGAGCCGTTTTCGATGCCTCCATAAGAGTGGTGGAGCGCTACAGTACAGCCCTGAGACGTGTTGCAAAATAGTGGTTGCCTGTGCAATGCTACACAACATCGCTACCAAGAAAGGAACCCCAGTGGACCTGACAGACTCTGAATCATCAGATGAGGATGGAGCAGCACCACATCGCGCTCCCGCAGGAGGTGCTGGTGCAGCTGCCGGACGTATGAGACGTGATGAGATCACCCAAAACTACTTCTAAGTGAGTAATGATGACACAATGACACTGATTGGTGACTGACAGGGATGTTTATTTCTGTGTCATCAGGCATTGAGTGATCTCACGTTGTGACGTTAAAGTCCCTGCATGCACTTGTTTGTGTCACAGTGCAAAGAGTAACAACAGACACTGAGTCTACATGGACTGTGTTGCATCACACATGGCCATTAGTCCCTTGTGTCCCTTCACCTCCTACGTGCACGGCCTGGTGCGCCTCGCTGTGTGCGCGCTGTGCCCTCCCTTGACTCATCCTCCACTGTGCTCTGTCGTGCACTCCTGCGTCTTTCCTGTGGTATTGGGGGAGTGATGCTGCTCCTGCTCGATTGTTCATCAGTGTCCGTGGCTGCAAGTGCACCTATGCCACCTGTGGCGGTTGCGCGCATCTGGTCCACCGCATGTGTGACCTGCACCAAGACACTGCCCACGTCCTGGCAGCAGTGGGCCATCTCGCGCTGCATGCCAACACATCTTCTGGCCAGCAAGGATGTGGCGGTTGTGTGGCGGTTCACAGCCCTTGTGTATAGGTCCAGCCGTGTGTGAAGGCGATGTCTGTCCCGGCGCCGCGCTGCCCTGTCCCTCGCTATCTCCCTGCACAGTCCCTCCAATGCACCAGTCATGGCCATCACTCCTGCGCGCAACTCGGTCATGTTGTGGTTATGTGCTGTCAGCTGCCGTTGTATTGACCTGATTCCCTTCACTTGCAGGCGCTGCTGCTTCAGCATGCTGCCCTCCAGGCCCGAGAACACCGTGTCCTCTTCAACAGGAGCAGTGCTGGTGGACGGCCGTTCCCTGCGTCTCATCCCTCTCCCTACTCTTGATTGTTCAGGGGACTGTGTTTGTTGCAGTCCTGCACGCTGCCTGTGCACTGGCTGTTGCTCCTCTGCTGTGTCTGGTGCCTGTGTCTCCAACAGTGGTAGTGGTGGGACAATTATGCGACGCCTGCATGGTGCTGTGTCGGCAGTTGTGGCTGCGCCCTGATCCTTCTGGCATGCCTGGTCCTCCATCTCAACTGTTGGCTCACATTCAGCCTCACTATCCTGTGTTGGTGGTGGTGCTGTGGATTAAATGACACACATTAGTACTGTGTCCTGTGTGGTATTTGTCATGCATTAGTTTCAAGCAATAGAATCTCATGGGTACTATCGGTCTATTTCTATCTCTGCATGATGGAGTCCTTCCTATTCCACCTGTCTGTGTCTCACTGGCACAGTTATCAGTGCATGTGACTACGTTTCCCATAATGCATTACTGTGTGTGCTGTGTGACATTTACTGGAGTTGCAGTCAGGTTGCCTTTTGGGGGATGTGGGTGGTTTGGGGATGTAGCAGGGGGTCTTGCCATGCACCTTACCTTGTCTGGTGTCTGGGTGTTCTGAGCTGTCCAGGTCAGCCACTCCACTCACGCTCTCAGGCTGCAGTGTGCCCTCCACCAGCTCCTCCAGGGGTGTCGGTTCGGTTGCAGTGGAAGGGCCCCCACCGGTTTTTTTAGCCTCTGCCAGTCTTGTTGCCACCCTCTCCTTTGACCTCTGCCGCATGTCATACCATCTTTTACGTAGGTCCTCCACACTGCGGTGTGTGACACCAATGGCATTCACTTTCTCTTGGATGTCACTCCAAATCTTGCGCTTTCTGGCCTCAGGTACTCTCAGGGAACTTTTCCCAAATAGGAGATCATGGTTGCTGACCACCTCCTGTGTGAGGACCTCCAGCTCCCTCTCACTGAATTTCTGTTTCCTCTTCCTTGATGGTTCCTCCTGCTGCTTTTCAGTCCCCTGGGAATCCATTTGACTGGTTTTCAAATGCAGAGCTTCACTGTTCTCCTCTCCACACAGGCTCTCAAACAGCTACTGGCTCACACACAGCTGCTGGCAATCAGGTGCAGCATGGGCAGTCACACTTCCTGGTTGTGATGTCATCATTCTGCACCTGAATTGCAGATTCCCAGATTTGCGATTCCTTAATAGCGTTCTCGCAATTAAGGAATCGCTATTAGGGTAATCGCAAAATAATTCTGCGAATTTTTGCGCATCGCTAATTATTCGCTAAAATCTACCTACATAGCTATTTGCGATTCGGAATTTGCGATTCGCGAAAAATCGCAATTTCCGATTCGCAAATTCCATTCTACCTACATATGGCCCATTGTCATTTACAATGCCAATTGCTTAAACTCTTGCAAATGCAAGACCTATTGCATTACAAATGCATGTTTATTTAATTAGCAGTCGGTTCATGAGGGCAACTGTGGAACATACTTTAACGTTCGTGCTGAACAAGTTACTTACCTTCGGTAACGATGTATCTGTAAGAAACATTAGTTAGTTAGATTCCTCACCTTAGAATATCCCCAGGCGTCAGACTGGATCCGGAAGATTTTTCGTCAGCAATACCCCTTGCGCGTCGCTAGGCGTCGTCTGCGGCTCCGCGTCCGTCGTCGGCGTCGTGCGCCGGGATGACGTCGTCGGAGTACTTAGACGCCGCCCTCGCGCGCTGACGTCAGTTCTTGTACATAGCCTTCCGCGCCAGGAACGCAGAGCCATGCAAAGACCGACACTGGTGCCAAAAATAAAATCTAGGGCCCTGAAAGGGATAGCCTTAACCCTAGATGTCAGTTCGCAGAACGGGGAGGATGGGAGGGTCGGTGAGGAATCTAACTAACTAATGTTTCTTACAGATACATCGTTACCGAAGGTAAGTAACTTGTTCATCTGAAAGAAACACGTTAGTTAGATTCCTCACCTTAGAATAGATACCCAAGCAATACCATCCCCGGTGGTGGGTCTGCGAACCAAGATCACACCAGAAAGTCCTGGAGGACAGAACGGCCAAAGAAGCCATCCCTCCGGACTTGGCTGTCAAGGCAATAATGTCTAGCAAACGTGTGTAGCGAAGCCCACGTCGCCGCCTGACAGATGTCCTGCAAAGGGACTCCTCGTCCCAAAGCAGTAGTAGCCGCTGTGGCCCGAGTAGAATGGGCGCGCAGCCCAACAGGAGGGTCCTTTTTAGCCAAGGAATAGCAGATTTTTATACACAAAACGACCCACCGAGAGATGGTTCGTTTGTGCACAGCTTTCCCCTTCTTAGCGCCCACGTACCCAACAAAAAGCTGGTCGTCCACCCGGAACTGTTTTGTGCGATCCAGATAAAAGGAGAGCGCACGTTTTGGGTCCAGACGGTGGAGCCTCTCTTCCTCTTTGGAAGGATGCGGAGGCGGAAAGAAGGTGGGCAAGGTGACAGACTGCCCAAGGTGAAATGGAGTCACCACTTTAGGAAGAAAGGAGGGACGAGGCCGAAGGACAACCTTGTCCGGATGAACAGACAGAAAAGGAGGCTTTGAAGATAAAGCCTGGAGCTCACTCACCCGTCTAGCCGAGGTGATGGCTACCAGAAAAGCAGTCTTTAGAGTTAGAAGACGAAGAGGGCAATTGTGAAGAGGCTCGAAGGGAGCGCACATCAGGAATGTCAAAACCAGATTCAAGTCCCACTGAGGCATCACAAAAGGGACAGGAGGGAACGTGTGTGTAATGCCTTTGAGAAAGCGTGTAACCACAGGGGACTTGAAAAGAGAAGGCTGATCAGGAAGCCGCAAGAAGGCGGAGATGGCAGCAAGATAACCTTTCAGGGTGCCCAGGGCAGAGCCCTGCCGGGCCAGAGAAAGAAGGAAGAGGAGAACCTCAGAAAGAGGGGCGGAAAGGGGATCCACAGCCTTTGCTGTGCACCATGCCACAAATTTGTTCCACCGGCAGGCGTATACCGACTTTGTGGAGGGACGCCTGGCTGCCAGAATGATATCACAGACTTCAGGAGGCAAGTCAAATGGCATCAACTGCCGCCGCTCAATCTCCACGCATGGAGGTGGAGGCTGGACAGGTTCGGGTGGAGGACCGTCCCCTGCTGCTGCGACAGAAGATCCTCCCGAAGGGGCAGACGTATCGGGGGATCGGTCAACAGACTGAGTAGCTCGGGATACCAGTATCTTCGTGCCCAATCCGGAGCCACCAAGATGACTTGGGCCCGGTCGTGCCTGATCTTCTTCAGCACTCTGGGCAGAAGTGGTATAGGCGGAAAGGCGTACAACAGACCGCAACTCCACTCGTGACGAAAAGCGTCGCCGAGCGAGTGCCGCCTTGGAAATTCCAACGCGCAGAACTGCTGACATTGCGCGTTCTCTTCGGTGGCGAATAGATCTAACCAAGGCTCTCCCCACTGCTGAAAGAGGCCTTGCGCCACTTCGGAGTTCAGACGCCATTCGTGATCCATCATGCACCGGCGGCTGAGTTCGTCTGCTCTGGCGTTCAGAGAGCCCGCCAGATGTTGAACCACCAGGGTGACGCCCTGGTGTTCCAGCCATGCCCAGAGGCGCAGAGCCTCCTGACAAAGGGTCCACGACCCCACCCCGCCCTGTTTGTTGCAATACCACATGGCGGTGGTGTTGTCCGTGAACACCTGCACGACACTTCCCCTGACAGAGGGAAGGAAGGCTTTCAGTGCAAGCCGGATCGCTCTCAACTCCAACAGGTTGATGTGGAGACGAGACTCCGCCGGAGACCAGAGGCCTCTGATCTCCGCCTCTCCCATATGGCCACCCCATCCCAGGAGGGACGCATCCGTCACTACGACATGCTCTGGTTGGGGAAGGGAGAGGCTCTTGCCCTTGACCCACTCGCGGTCCGTGAGCCACCACTGCAACTGTTGTGCAGTGCCCTCCGAGATCAAGACATGGTCGGACAGGTTGCCGTGATGCTGGGCCCACTGAAACTTCAGGTCCCACTGCAGAGCCCGCATGCGCCGCCTGGCGTGATGCACTAGTAGGATGCAGGAGGCCATCAGCCCCAGAAGCCGCAACACTAGCCTGACCGAAACCCGGGATAGAGGCCGAAAGATGGGAATCAGGGCCCGTATATCCCGGACCCGCTGTTCCGGTGGATGGACCCGGAACCGCGCCGAATCGAGAACCGCTCCGATGAAGAGGAGCTTCTGAGAGGGACTCAGGTGTGACTTCGGCACGTTGATGGAAAACCCCAGCAAATGCAGGAGATCCGCCGTAGTCTGGAGGTGGGAGACGACTGCCTGGGGCGAGCCCGCCTTCAACAACCAGTCGTCGAGATAGGGGAAGACTGGAACCCCTGATCTGCGCAGATGAGCTGCGACCACCGCCATCACTTTCGTGAACACCCGAGGGGCACTGGTGAGGCCGAAGGGGAGCACGGTAAACTGAAAGTGCTCTTGGCCCACCGTGAACCGCAGGTAACGCCGGTGGGCCGGCAGGACGGGGATGTGGAAATAAGCGTCCTGCAAGTCCAACGCTACCATCCAGTCTCCAGGGTCTAGGGCAGCTAAAACCTGAGCCAACGTTAGCATCTTGAACCTTTCTTTTCGGAGGAAGGCATTGACGTTCCGGAGGTCCAAGATAGGGCGTAGGCCCCCCTTGCCCTTCTTGGGAACCAGAAAGTAGTGGGAATAACAACCACGACCTACTTCTGGACTCGGAACGCGCTCGACGGTCCCCTTGGCCAAGAGAGCCGAAACTTCCTCGCGGAGAAGATCCAAATGATCCCCCGAGATACGGTGGTGCTGCGGTGGCATGGCTGGAGGGGTCGTCTCGAAGGGGAGGGAGTAGCCCCTTCGGACGATTTGCAGCACCCACCTGTCCGATGTTATGGACCGCCAGTGGAGCAGGTGATGGCGAACTCTGCCGCCCACTGGCGTGGTATGGGCCTGAAAGCTCGGACTAGGAAGGCTTTGAGGCGGATGCTGCCGGGGTGGATGTGGGCTGACCACGTCGGCCTCCATTTCCGCCACGGCGGAAGCCACGTCCGCGACCGCGCGCAGGTTGGTTCTGCGGCTGGTGGCTTTGCGGACGTGAGGAGGCGCCCCTTCCTTGGCCACGAAAGGGGCGAAAAGCGGAGGTGTGCGCCCGCGGAGCCGCGAGGCCCAAGGACTTGGCCGTAGCCCGGGAGTCCTTAAAGCGGTTCAGCGCACTGTCCGCCTTCTCACCAAACAGGCGAGTGCCATCAAAGGGCATGTCCATGAGGGTTGTCTGGACATCCCCGGAAAATGACGTGGACCGCATCCAGGCGTGGCGGCGGAGCGCCACCGTGGTTGAAATCGCCCGACCCAGCGAGTCCGTGGTGTCAAGCCCACATCGTATGGCGTGCCGTGCTGCATCCCTCCCATCGGCCAAAGCCTGGGTAAGACGCGTCCGGACCTCCTCCGGACACAGGGGCAGCACGTCCTCCACCGTATCCCACAGGGAATGGGAATAACGGTCCAAGAGACAGGCGGTATTTAAGGACCGCAGGCCCAAACTAAGGGACGAAAACAGTTTCTTGCCGAACTGCTCGAGTCTCTTGGAATCCCGATCCGGCGGAGCGGTCGGGAAAGAGGATTGGGAAGTAGAGGCCTGGATAACCAGACTCTCGGGGGTGGGGTGTTGGGACAGGAAACTGGGGTCGCCCGGAGCAGGGCGGTGGCGCCTGGCAACGTTCCTATCCACAGGAGGAACTGTGGAGGGCTTGGACCAGGTGCCCTGCAGAACGTCAGTGAGGGCCTCGTTGAACGGCAGCAGAGGCTCAGTGGAGCTTGCTGAGGTTTGAAGCACCTCAGTGAGGATGTTAGTCCTCACAGCCACGGCAGGCAACTCGAGCCCAAGGGCCTCGGCCGCCTTGCGCAGCACCACAGAAAATGCTGCACCCTCCTCCGAAGCCACGGTCGGAGGAGAAGTGAATCCAGTGTCTGGCGAGGTGTCCAGCCCACTGGCCTCCCCCAGTTCATCTGCCCAGTCCTGAGAAAGCTGTGACTGAACAGCCAGAGGGTCCTCGAACCCCTCCCAGTCGCCCCCTTCTTCCGATTCCTGATAAACAGGAGGAATGATCGGAACCGGACTGTAGAGATGGTAGGACTCAAGCGGCGTCGGATGCGGCGTCGGCGGACGCCGTGCCGGCGTCGGGTCCGGATGAGGGCTAAACCGGGGTGTCGGCGTCACAGGCGTCGGCGGCGCCGGCGGTTCAGGCGTCGGCGCCGGTGGAGGAGTGACTAGGTCAACCGGCGTCGACTGGGGCCCAGCGGCGTCGAGACCGGAGTCGTCGACGGCGCCGGGGCCGGAGCCGCCGGCACGCGAGGTCGCCCAGTCGAGTCCGCGGGGCCCGAAGGCGCGCCAGCGGGCGTCGACGGCGGGGCCAGGCTCCTCATGGCCGAGAGGAAGGCACTGATCTCCGCCGGCGCCGCGTCAGCCCCAGGGACCGGAAGGTATGGGGGCGGACGCGGCACCTGCGGCTCCGCCGGAGCCGCGGGGGTGGAACCACCCTGACCCTCGGCCGAGTCGCGCGACCGGCGAGGGGAGTCCGAAGAGCGATGTCGCCTCTTGGACTTCTTTGAGCGTTTGGACTTACCCGACGACTTGGAGCCGGACGAGCGATGGCGTCGGCTAGGGCTCCGCGAGCGATCCTTGGACCTCCTCCTGGACCGGGATCGCGCACGACGCGGAGCCGAGTGGCGAAGCTCGAGAAGCTTGCGGGACCGCTCCCGCCTAGCCTTCGAAGTCAGGGCCTGACAGTCGTTGCACGACTCCGCGTCGTGGTCGGGGCCTAAGCAGTAGAGGCACCGGCGGTGGTGATCTGTCACCGACATCAGTCGATGACAATCCTCACAAGCCTTGAACCCAGGCATCCTACCGGCACCAGATGTCGACAGACAAGGATCAAAAATGATCAAAAAAGATTTAGTCAAAAAAGACTAAAAGGGGTAGCTCTCCCGGATCTGCGCTTACTGGCGCGGAAAAAAGAAGAACTGACGTCAGCGCGCGAGGGCGGCGTCTAAGTACTCCGACGACGTCATCCCGGCGCACGACGCCGACGACGGACGCGGAGCCGCAGACGACGCCTAGCGACGCGCAAGGGGTATTGCTGACGAAAAATCTTCCGGATCCAGTCTGACGCCTGGGGATATTCTAAGGTGAGGAATCTAACTAACGTGTTTCTTTCAGATAATTATATTTACTGCTATATTCAATGTTTCAAGTTTGGAGGTGATTTTACTAACGTTTTTTACCAGGAATAATGAAAGTGGAATCGGATGGTAGCTGATATGGGGCTAGGGCCCAAGGTCAGCTGTGAGATAAGGTGCACTAGAGAGGGGTGATACAAAAGTGGATAATCAAGCCTGGAAGGGAGTGCACTGCAGAGTCCGGGGTCAGGTGGAGGTAGTAAGGCAGAGGCATTCTCCCTGAAGGCTCGCACAGAGGGAGCCCAAGAAGTGTCATTGGCCTGATACTCCCAACTCAGTAACCTCCTCTTCCCATCAAAGGAACATTACATGGAAAAAAACACTTTATTGAGAGTGATAACATTTAGAAAGAGATTTGGAAAGAAAATAATGTGTTTTACTGGGCTTTGTAAGACTAAGGAGAGATAAACGAGGGCCCTGAAGCAGGCCTGGCTAGACATAGAAGAGACCTAAATGGGGCCCGCAGTGGCCCACCCGAATGCACCCTTGGCCCACCCAAATACAAATTCCTGGAGCCGGGCCTGGTTGTCACCCCTGCATATAATTGTCCACAAGGATATATAAGAAGGTAGATGACACCACATGAGTTACAGTTTATTTGTTTGTGAATCACCTACGGTATCTTGAGTCAATCTGTGAAGTGGGTTGAGTTAAAACACAGACGGAACAAACTGCACACAGGAAGTGTCTCTTTATATGTGTACCTGCCCATAGTCCCTGTTGTGTTTCTTTCTGCTTACTAATGTGTGGTCTTGTGTGGACCAACATGTCTCTGATGTGGCTGCTACATTTAAGGGCAAAAATAGGTTTCTCTCTTGATTAATCTCCTATATTCAGGATATGCCAGTTCTTGTTGACCACTTTATTGACTGTGTCTGTAGGATGACTGTATGTGTTGACACATACCAGGCAGTCTTGGGTTTTTGGCAAGTTCCTAAGAGGACCTCCCTGTTGTTGTTACGGGCCCGTTTAGCTGCTCTGCAAATCAGATCTCTGGGGTATTATTTCACCGTAAGAATTCTGCTCAAATTTGCAACGTACTGTTTGTATTTTTCCACCTCAGTGCAGTTTCTTCTGAGTCTCAGAAACTGTCCTATGGGGAGATTGTCCAAAAACGCTCGTAGATGGAAACCTTCATAATAGAGTAACGATTTGCGAGCCATAGGTTTCTGGTAGAGTTCTGTGTAGATACTACCCTCTTCAGGATACAGAAGTAAATCCAAGAATGGAAGTTTGGTTTTACTGAATTCACAAGTGAATCTCAGATTTGTATTTAGATTGTTGAGCCAGACGGAAAACGCATCCAATGACAAATGCTCCCCTTCCCAGATGACCGAGATGTCATCAATGTATCTTTTCCACATCTTGAGGTTCATCTGGAAGGGATTATCTGTAGAATAGATGTATGTGGTTTCAAACCAATGTATATACAGATTTGCCACGCTTGGAGCACAGGTACTACCCATGGATGTCCCTGTTACTTGCCAGGATAGTTGATTTTGGAAGGAGAAAAGATTTTCTTTCATGGAGATCGAGGCACATTCCATTACAAATTAAGTTGGGGTCAGATTCTCTCTAGTTCGTTGTTCCAACAGAAGTTTCACTGTATGTAAAGTGTCATCTTGCAGTATATTCGTGTAAAACGCTTCAACATGATATGACACTGAAAAATGTAACTCTGGATCAAACTGAACTGTTGAGAATAAGGATGTGTTTTGTATCCTGTAAGTATGATTGCATCTCAGTTACTAGTGGTCTCAAGAACCAATCCACAAATTGTGAAAGAGGTTATAAAAGAGACCCAATGCCAGAAACAATGGGTCTACCCGGTGGAGGTTTTTGTTAATCTTCGGTAAAATGTAGAAAGCTGGAATTCTTGGATAGTGTTAACATGGAATTCAGCTTCGCTTTTCGTGAGCCAACCTGATTCTTTGCCTCTGTCCACTAGGGCTATGATTCTTTTTTGCAAACAAGATGTTGGACCTTTTTGTATAGGTTTTTAATACTTGGTATCGCTCAGTTGTCGCAAGCATTCCTCTTGATAGGTCTTGGTATCTGGGATTTCAGTGGCTACGCCTTTGCCCGCAGGCTTAATGTCAATTTCTTTATCAGATCCTAGTTTTTTTTAAGGCAGTTCATCTCTTCCTGAGAGGTTAAAGGAAGGTTGTTTGGCATTTTTGTTCATATTCTCGAAGTCTTTAAGCACTACTTTCTCAAATGTCGCCACCACTGATGCAATAAAATGTAGTGGTGGGTTGAAAGTGGACTTATTCTTTAGTCCTGTGTTTGGAATGGTATCGATGGTGGTAATCTCTGTTTTGTCAAAAAAAGAAAGGTAGTCGTATTTAAAAAAAAGAAATCAGCCAGTTCTTTATGTGTTATGAAGTCATCTCCCAAGAGAGTCGGCACAAAGCCCAAACCCTTATTCCAAACTTTGATCTCCAGTGTTGTCAGGGATTTTTTGCTTAGAAGCACGATCAGGTTGTGTTGCTTGTTGATAGACTCGGCTCGTCAATATCCTGGTTAGGCGTTATTCAAAGGTCGGATCCCATTGTATATTCGGCCTCCGTTGGTTTATTTGGTTTGCTTGTTCGCCTCTGTTTCCTCTTCTTTGACCTCTTCTGCATGGCCCTGTCCAAAAAAAAGTTGATATCCTGGGCCTACAAATGGCCCTTGTTGGAACAGATTTAGGGGAAAATCCCAGGGTTGTGGTGGCCACCAAGGTGTCAGTATCCGTGGGGTTGGAAATCCTCCTCGCCCTCTCATAGGTTTTATCTTATTTTTGAAAGAACTGTGTGAGTCACTTGAATCTGAGTCATCAGTGATGCTCCACTCTTAGTTGTATGTCCATTCGTACGCATTGAATTAATCAATATTGTGGCGCCATCCTCTAGCCCCCTCTCCTGTTATTCTTTTTGGGCGCCTGGGTCTGATAGTCATCTGCAACATATGGGTAAACATTTCGTAGGAGAATCTCTCTAAATCTTTTTTGAGCTTGTTCACTTTGGATTTCAACAGATTTTCCCTAGTTTCATTTAGGGTCTTATTAACTTCTTCTAACTTCTTTCTGAATGTGGTTATTTGCAATGAGCATTTCAATTGGTTTTCTAGTGTTTGGATCTCTACTAGAAGGAGATCCGCGTTTCTTTTGCTGTGTTGAGCAAAAGGATCAACCAATCTCTAGTGCACCTCCAAGATATTAAAGACCAATTTTCTCATTTTTCTTCCACCTAATACAAAATCCAGCTTGGGGCAATGGGTCAGCTACAATGGGTCAGCTACTTCAGCCAGTGGTTAACTTCACTATGAGTGACAACTGCTCTTTCACAAGGAGCATATCTGGACAAAAAGCAGTCCCCTTCAGTGCCAAGGGCTACAATGAAATTGTGTTTCTGATATCAAAAAATATTTTACTTTCAGGCATTTCTTTATATTAGAGAAGACCCCCAGCTTCCCCCGCAATAAAAGTTTACAAAAACCCATACAAATGGGCCTGCTTATGCCAAAATATTGCAAACCACGCCAATGCAAAGCTCCAGTGATCTCAACTCTTCACGCAACAGCAACCGTCACCAACGACTGGGCACACAAGATCTGCACTTCACACTACAGTTTCGACAGTTTGCAGTGACTGCCAATGCAAATCTCCAGCAACAACGGACCTCAATGCCAGACAGGATCTTCGCACTACAGCAACAACCGTCTGCGATTCCCGGCCTGCTCTCACCGCTACAGCGGCGACCATCAATGACGTTCTACCTGCTCCTTGTGGCCCCCTGCATAGCTTTCCTATGTGAGATTTATTGGCTTTGCCAATGTCTTTTAGCCATGTTGGACAGCAACGGGACTACTGTGCATAGTGTTTAAAAGTTTTTTTTTAAAAAGTGTTGGCCACGTCATAGCACTTTTTTTCTTATGGCAGTTGGGGGGGGGGAGGGAGAGGAAGAAGCAACACTTACAACTGGAAGGCTGAAGGTGGGAGGGGGTAAAAAGCAACACGAAGAATAAATAAATAATACAGCGATCAGCAAAAGGACAGCAATCAAGTTGAAAAGCAATCTGTACTTGGTCCATACTTACGCGAAGAAGAGGAGGTGATGCTGCCACACGCTGCCCAATTACAAGGCAGCAAATAAGAGTGACAAATAAGCCAACAAACGGAAAGCAACAGACAGGCTGCAAGCCCCTTGTATACAATACATCTTGTAAACAAGAGCACAAGCGCTGTCGTAGGCAAGACCTACAACCACACTGTGTACAAACATTACAGTTGCAACCACATGCTTCACGCAACAGCCCTCGCTTCCACACTTTAGCTATAAAAAGCCTTTCAAACATGATTGCCTAATTGAAGGAAATCCAGTCACAATGAGTTGCACCAAGTAGAAGTACATCTAATGCGGAAAATCACAGGCCGCAGTTAAGTCAGGATCACAGTGAGGCTGCTTCCCTACCAAACCTGCCCTCCAACTGAGGATAGCACTCACAACACCAGAGGAGTAAGCATAACAAGAGAAGTAGCAATAAGGAGATCTGGATCAGAGAAGAGTTGAATGCTTGTGTGGTGGGTTACTCTAAGATCGCCGTCAAGCGCGAAGAACATGAATTTTCCCTCATACAATTCCAAATGGATTATGGCACTAGTTTGTGGATTTAGTGAACTGTAAAAGCAAAACTGGAGCATAATTCTAAATAATTTTGCCTTTACATATCATGACACAGGGCTCATAATTATCTTGTACAAAACATAAAAAACAACGAAAATGTACACAGAAATTCCAGAGTTTAAACCTTCTGCAAAACTTTGAAACATTCTATAGTTTTCATAAGTATGGGTAACATTATGTGCAAGTTTCATTTAAACTAATAATATTACTCTTCAAGCAGACGCAAAATTTCCCCGCGAACATGTCGTTGTATACATGTGGCACGGTGGGAATGGACAGCTATTTTTAGAAAAAGCACCTGCACTATGTATGAAATAATAGTGTCAGTCAGGTAAGTGAGTTTGGAGATGACAAGCAGGTAAAGGCATGCTTCTAAAAGGGTAATACCTTATGTTGGTTGGGGGAGTCAATGGAGGAGGAACGTCAATTAATACAGGGCACCCCAATCAAAAGACATCCACCCACTTCCCCTCACTCAACCCAGGATCATTAACCATAGCAATGCCAGAATGTCTCCTTTGCTTGACGATATCTGGTTGTTTTTGTCACCTGCTGTGGCATCATTCAACGGGTGACCACTTTAAACAATGTATCCCTATATGTCAACAGCCCTGGCGACAGGAAAGAGATGTGAAATTGTGTCCCAGTGCCTAGTTGTGCAGAAGACAGGAGACATTATGTCTATGCGACTGAGCCTCAAAGACAGGAAAGGAGACTCGAGGCTCAGCTTTGCACAAAACAATCTGTTTCCCCAGAGTTGCCTGGCACATAGGACAGAAGTGTAATATTGAGCCTGTAAAGTCGGAAGACTTGGGGCATAATTTAATGTTTGTGGTGCGGGAGTTTCACCATGCACTGACAATGCTCCTCCCCAGGCAGACCTGCGGTTCCCGTTCTGTAGTTAGATGGGAGCATGATGAGAGACAGATGGCTTTACACTTATAAAGCCTCAGCCCCCATTATCAGCAAAACCTTTTCCTCTGATGACCCCATCAGGGCCCAGTGACGGTGGCGCTACACCTCTTTAGGATGGGAAGAGTGCTACATATTTTAACCACTCGTGCCTTAAAACGCACAACAGGCCCGACGTGCAAGGATAAAGAGCCTCTCTGTCGGGCCATTGCTTTTTTGTACTATTAAGACAAATTCTTGCTTTGGGAGTCGGTTTTCAGAAAACAAAAAAAACTTTGCAGAGTTAAGCAACAAACATAGCGCCCACTAGGCAAAGTTTAGTGCGTTCAGTGGTAAAAATATTTCCCATCTGCGTGGCCTGCCATCTGCCGAACTCACTACCATAGCCGAAATGACCCCGTTGGTGTTGCTTATATCTGCCTGACCTGGCAGGGAGGCCAGGCAATTAGACACTATTTCCCCTTGTGGCCTGGCAAAGAGGAGCAGAGACTTGACACTGCATCTCCTCTGCTCTGACTAACAACCATTTGCAATGCAATAGGTCTCACATTTGCGAGAGTTTAAGCTATTGGCATTGTAAATTATAATACCTTTTAGGTATCTGTTTTGATAATGAACACATAAATAAAAGACATTTTCATATACAATGCCAATAGCTCAAACTCTTGTAAATGCGATACCTATTTCATTAGAAAGAAGTGGCCTCCACTGAAGTGAAAGCACGCATGACGCGCTGGATGTTGCAGGAATGCATGTTGTGACTGCAGTAGGAGAAACTCGTTATAGAAAATAGTGCTTACAGAGTAAATAAGACATACTGTGTAACAACTGAAGTAAAAGGGCCAGTCCTCTTATGGGAGGTTATGAAAGAAGACAAGGTGGTACTAACGAATCAGAAGCCAGCATTTACAAAGGACAATGACACAAGTCAATGAAAAATATGGGTGGGGAGTGGGCGGGGCTTCAAGCCCATACTTGAATACAGCCTGCCTCCCAGAGCAGCGCATGCGCTGCCCAGGCTCAACCTAAAAATCAGTGCAGGAGGCTTGACACTGTTCATTCAATGCACAATACTTGGCTTTGAGTCACCGGCAATGCAACGTGGCAACTACTGCACCAGAGGCTGAATGTAAGCTCACATTTTCGAAAATAAAATAAAAATGCTGACAGCGGTTGTGAAGGCACATACCCAATCGCTCCGCCAAGTGGATGTAGACAGGATCCACCCGCCGCATAGTTTTCACCAAATCTTTTCTTCGGAATTTGATCTCCACTGTGCCTTCCGCTTCCAGGACGCCGCCCCTAAAGACAAGAGAAGAACAATATTAACTTTTTCGTTTGGACATTTTGGTGTAGCACTGTGGCCAAGTTTCTAAACTATTGCATTAGTACAGAGAGGGGCATAGAGCAGGAAGTTGAATCCCATTTCTGTAAAAAAAAGTGCTTACACTGCAGAGCATTGGGTTGCAGTACACATTTGTAAGGGCATGCCTCGCTGATCTTGTTTTATACAAATTAACATTTTTCTTCTCTTGGGGAAAATATACTCTGATTGGCAACTTGCAGCTGTTCTCTAATGTCACCATTTATCATTGTTGGTTTACATGCCAATTTATGCAGCAGCCAGCACATGATGTGATTATCATGCTGTTCTCTGGCTGGTTAAGGTTCCTGTTATGATGTGCAGGAGCACACTATAGCCTAGGGCTGTAAAGCAAGCTCACCCCTGTGGACCCCAGTACTTTGTGCCACTATCTATTCCCCCCTTCCCAGCGCCTATGTCTCTGTACTGTTCTCCGTCACTCTTGTGATTATCCGAAGGCTTTTGCACCATCCCAGTATCTCTTGTCCTCTTATGTTGGAGTGACCAGGCACCCCAAATTTACTGGTACTTTCCTGGGTTTTCAGCATGTCTTTGCAATTTCCAGTAAATTTGGAACATGTCCCGCTTTAAAGAGAAGGTCTTTAACCCAGGATAAGGCTGCTTACCAATTCTGTTTCGTTGCAGGATTGGTTAGGAGCCCTGACCAGAAAGCAATTTAATTCACAAAGATATTATCGTATAATACTTAGTGTCTCACTGTGTTTTGTGTGTTCGTTAGCGTTGTCAGGTAAGTAATTGTGTGCCCTTCAGTCGATGCACACTTGTAAACTTACTTTTATGTTTGTGTAAAGTCCTGTTTTTTACCTTAGCTCCAACACTGGTGCTCCTGCAGCTCTTTCCCCCCAACAGCCCAACCACAGTTTCCTCCCAGGACACAGTCTATTGTAGCACCTACAGTACATCCACCGTGTCCAACCCGTACCCCAGTGCTACAGTGGGCTTGGTTCTATCTGCCCTCTTTCGCTAGGGTGTCAACTGCTCCATTCGCATCTTAAGGGTCAGTCCTTACAACGTTACCCTCATCTGTGTCACACCTTTTACTTACCTCTCATTTGTGGCCTGTTTCTCCACCTCCCCATTCTGGTGACCGGTTTCCAGCCTTACACCTCGTAGTGACTACATGTTCCTTTTCTGGTTGGTGCCCAGTCATTTCTCTTCCCCCCCCCCCGCCCTCTGTTCTTGTCTCATCCCTTATCTACCCATGTCAAGGTGCTTGGTTTAGAGTTTCCCTTTCTGCACCTTGTCACCATGGTAGTTGGTTCACATGTTCCTTCTTCCTCGATCACCTTTCCATGTTCCATCTGCCCCAGCCCATCATGACAGTCAGACCCATCTCACCTTTACGCTAACCCCTGTCTGTGTCCTAACTCTTCCTGTTTCTACCCTGTTGCTTGGCGGCAATGGAATTTGATTTCCTGTTGTTCCCCTCTCCTGCTACTTGTCATTTGCACAGTTTGTACGGTTTCTTAGAGCCCTGGCCCCGCATTCCCACACTCAAGCCCAGGGCTCATGAGGTATAATATTAAACTTATAATGCTAGAGTGGGGCAAATAGCAGGTTGTTGTTCATGGTCTGCTATGCATAAATACTGCAGTATTTATCCAAAAATTGTGCAGTTGTTACAGAGTTGGAGTTAATGAAAGACAAAGAGAAATAATTTTAAAAGTGGAGTGTATTGCAGATTGTTTCTATTAGGGTTTGTAGTGCCCAGTCTAAGGACCAGGATTTGGGGGTGGTGGTTTAAAACTGGGTGCAGAGTTATTGACTTTGGAAAGAGATCACACTACGTCACCCGAACGGAGTTTCAGTATAAGGGAATAGGAGGCAGAATTTAGCTGTATCGCATGGGGCCTTGTTGGTGATAAACATCTTGTGATTGCAAGTGAGATATTTCTGGATGGAGTGCAGCAGAAAGTATATTTGTTAAGTATTTGGGAAACGTTTTCTGGTCTGTCTTTAAGGTAAGAATCAACAGTTTGCTTTTTAGTGCACAACCTCATGTCTGCGCTGGGATGTGGCGGTCAACCCAGTGATGTTTATGTCTTGCAGGGCAAAATGTATTACATCTCGGTGAATGAAAACAAAATGGGGTGTGCAACCAGGGACAATGTAATAGTAATCATATTTTCTCCTTGTTGGAGCACCAATCAAACCTTGTTTCATGTGGAAGAAAAGGTGGGAGGGAAGCAGTGGCGGCTGGCATTTATGGAGTGTGAGGAGTGGGCAAATGGGTGCATGCAAATACAATTTAAAAAAAAAACTTACTTGAATCCAGACGATATGACGTCTTCCTCGCTCCGGACCTCTTCTCCTGAGACTGCAGTGTGGGCCCCAGCAAACTCCTTTGACCAATCCTGGCATTGCTCACATGCTGTTAACCAGCATGGGAGCAGCGACCTGATTGGAGGGAGTGGCCTGTGTCGGAGCTTCCCAGCGCACTGGAGGCCTGTACTTGCTCTCAACCCAGCTGTCTTAGAGGTTTAAAGCGTGCATGTCTCGCTAGCCGTTGCAACACGGCCAGCCAAAGAGACAAGTGCACTTTAAACAGTGCCCAGGCAGCCCTCTGCCCACCACTACTCCCTGCTGCTACTCAGCAGGCTCCGCCCCGTCCTGACACTCGGTTCAGGACGGGATGATGAGAAAAAAAGGTAATAAATCACCATTTTATTATTCATCTCTGGGGCTTTGGGGGACATTTAAGGGGGGTGACGCTCTTCCGCTCCAATGGAGGAGCCGCCCCTGGAGAGAAGCTCTTCATTCAGCACCTGGTATCTTGCTGCTGTGGAGTGGTTGGATTACAAATGCATATGAGAGGTTTAAACTACTCTGACGAGGGAGATGAGTGTCTGGAATCCAAGAGGATGTGAGGTCAGTCTTGACGGAGTCTAGCATTCATCATCATCATTAGTGAATCATATGTTGGTCTTAACCTACATATGTCATCCAACAAAATGACCAAGAAGGGCAGATAGGAAATGAATACTTGAGTGTCGGTAGCATATTGGGGATAGGAGACGGTATGGTTTAATGAGCAGAATACTCACTGGTAATCTGCAGGACACAAGTATGAACCTTTGCAAAGACGGCTCAGCCTTCCTTGATTATGAGGTCAGTAAATTGAGTATCATACAATTGGATGATCGCTATTTATAGCACATAGAACTGGCAGATGTGTGGTATTAAGTGCTGTATCAATATTATTACTATTATTATGGTTATAAGTGACAGAAGTGGTAAATGTTATGTTAGGTTATGTTAGGAGATTTTTCAAGCACACGTGTACCACAAGGTTGCTTGGTGCTGTCTGAGGGCACGTAGGTGATGTTTTGGAGGTTAAATAGCCAGGTCTTTATCTCCTTCCTAAAAGATGTAAGTGAAGGGATTGCTCTAAGGTGAGGAGGGAACCTGTTCCAAAGTTTGATCATGTTAAGGACCTCTGCCACCCCATTGCATCTTTTTAAATCTAGGGACAGCTAAGAGGTTGGCTTTGGCCAATCTGAGTTCTCTATTGGGATTATATCTCTTAAGAGCAGAGCTAAGAAAGTCCGGCGTAAGATCTTGTATTAGAGAGCCGACTGGAGCCAGCACAAACAACATTTACCCTCCTAATAGAGACAATCATTCCTGTGACCTTGTCAGAGTAATCACTAGACTGATCGCTCTACCGCAAATATCTTTCTACACCTATACTACGGGATGTGGTGTACCAGGCTTCAATGTTCAGCATAGCAACATCAAAGTGCATAGCTGTTTCTAACATGGGCGCAGGAGCCGCTTTCCTCCATCTGACATTTAACTAGCTTTTGCAGGAGACTGACTGGTCAAATCACCCACCCTAATTCAGATTACCTGCCTCTCCTCCACCTGACCTTACCTACTCTTCCACAACTTTACATGCATATCCCCTCTGCTTATTCCCTCTCATCCCCCAAGGTTCACTGCCGAACACCTTGCTGCTGTTACTTCAGCTTGGAATAACCCAATATACAGCAAGACCAATGCAGCACACTTCAGAGGAACTGCCTGCGGATGTCCATGGCTGGAAACAAGGGTGGTGAGACTGACACTACCCGGCAACGTACCTGCTCTCCCTGTCAGCGTACATCTCCATGTGCCTTGGGTTGATGGTGGGGTCGATCACCACCCATGAGCCTCCTCTTAACTCCGCCTGTGGTGGGATATACACCAGCACGGGCTGGCGGTACTCACGCAACCCGTCCACTATGTAGGCTCCGAACTTCAGCACCTGGTCGTACATGTCTAACAGAAAAAGACAAAAGCAGGAGAAAACAACACAGTAAATCGTTTTTCTGTGTGCGCAAATACCCATATTTTACATGCCTAATCCCTGGCAGGCTGTACAGAATAGCAAAGAAATTAGTCTTCATCCCAGAACCATGGTAATAAAATAGATGGTCCTATTTAGAAATACATTTTTGAAGCAGATGTGGCACAGGCTGGTGTCCAGATGTTCCTGAAATACCAGGTTTTCAAACTGGCACTCTTCCCAACATGGCTTCCATTTGTTGCTCTCTATTATCGCTTGAACAGCACTGTACAAGCGCACAGGCCTGGAGCGCAGAATGCACACTACACTGATTTGCATCACATGGCAACTCAGACCGAAATTTCAAGATGGCAAAGCAGCTATGCCAGCCAGGCATTTAGGGCCCATTTTAATTTTAGACAGTCCGGCCGTCCTCCACTAGGGCGACTGAGTATTTTACTCTGTTGCCCTGGCAGAGGCCCGACAGCTAAACTTAGAAATGCCCATCAGAATGACCGGCATGTCTAGCATTTACAGGAACCGTCGTCAAGACAGTTCCTGTGAATGCACTGTCATTTTGACGTATGGCTCCGTACGACCAAGTTACAAAGTGGGATTTTGTTTTTGAAAATGTAAAAAAAAAAACAATGCCTCCCCTCACATTTGGAATTGTCTACCATGGCAAGGAGGGCATTTTTATGTTTGTACTGCCCTTTATTGCCTGGGTTTTCCTGGTGGTGATGGGCACTACAAAACAGCTATATGTCCGTCCATCTAATTTGGGTGTGCAGACATATAGCCAATCTCCAACAGTCCTTACTCCACTGAACCATTGGGGAAGTCTGGCCACAGCAGAGACCAAGTAGTTTTCGCCATCACAAAACTATGGTCCACCCACTTTCAAATTTGGCAGGCAGACCATTATGTGGCGGGAAGGGTAATCCGTCACTACGGAGTACCCTTTCGTCAGCACATGCATCAAGCCCTTAGTTCTTAGGACAAGTAAGCTTAATGTGTTGATCTCTGACTGGTCAACAAAGTATAAGGTGAGCTGTAAGAATGGGGAAGAGAGGCCCAGCTGTTGTGTCAGGGTCAACCCCTCAAGCATCGCTTCAGGATAAACATTTCATGACTTTAGGCTGCTTATGGGGATTGCCTAAAGGGGGCCTCTGGTAAGGAATGTCAGAATATATCTCTTAATCCATATATTGCTGGAGATTGTTAGTGATGTTGTTATGGAGGACTGGGTAAAGAGAAAAGTACCTTTTGCCCTACACTTGTTGGCCCCTCTAAGCTCCTAGTGAATCTTGACTATATAAAACCCAATTAAGTATGCTGGTGGGCCGGCGTATAAATAGTATATGTCCTGCTGCTAACAAAACATTATATGTCCATATTGTGCTATACTCAGTCTAAGGCAGTGGGAAAGTGCCAAATCAAGTGTTTTACCCAAGGAAGGGGAGTTAGGGGAAAGTTTAGATAAAAGTGCAGGAGAGATAAGCTACTAATCTGTGTCGCAGGGAGCAGAAAAATGTGCACACTGGGTGGCTCCAATGACATCACCACAGCATCGCTTCTAGTGCCAAAAGGGAGACAGCGTCCCCTACCAGCACGGGAGAACTATGGACAAGTTTCCGAATCCAGTCTGGCTCCCGGGGATACTCCTCAGTTGAGGAATCTGCAGGTCAGAGCATCTCTCAGAACAATGCACACTCTTATACTTGCCTTTCTAAGAGGCCACGTATTCCTTCACCTAATTAAGTTCACATATGAGCCTGTAAAATCCTCATGCCTCTATCCACTGTAAACAGGCATTTTATAATATATCGTCTCAATCCAATGGTCTTGGCAAGACACAGACCAGATACTCAGCTGCTAGCCCTGCCTCTCACTGAGGCCTCTTCCTGGTGTCAGGGGCTGGTGGCGCTCAGGGGAGCCAGAGCACTGCTGGTTAGGAACAGTCTCTTTCTGCTCGACATCTGAGGTTGTCTGAGGAGCTGCGTAAGTGCCAAACAAGCAACCATGGGATGCGGACATTGAAAGCAAATCCTGGAATACAGCTAACTGATCGTCATCCTCAAGGTACTGACTGAGTTATGAAAAATGATATACAAATCACAGAATGAAGTGTCGCAATAGTTATTATAAAAATAAATGAATAAAGCAGGACTGCACACACAGAATTTGAGTGTACTGAAACAGGATGTCCAAAAATATGAAAACACTGCACACTCAGCAAATCAGTGAGCACCAATTGGACCATGCCCAGTTTCACAACTGGGGACACAACTGGAATATGTGAGGATATAATGAACGATAAAAGAGATTTAAAAAAACTAGGGTGAAAACAGCTTTAACAAAAAACGTCAATGAAAGTTCGTTTAACAGAGTCTAAAGTCGAGACCACATGAAATATTCAAATCCCAATTAGACATTAGCGGCCATACGGACCAGGACACTGTATTCTATACACAGACAAAAGTGCCTCGTTCTGTGGGTTATAGCTGCGTGTTGTTTAATGCAGCACATTTTCATTTGTATAAACATTAACTCGAAAAATAAACGCTTTATATTATTTATGAGCAATTAGATTTCGATGTACTACTTACGTATAAGCTACTTGTAACCGTCAACTATAACTGCCGTGAAATGTTTGTGCGCACAGTGCACATACGAATAAACTTAAGTAAAGCAGCTCTACAACACGCAGAACAACCACTGCCAATAGAATGGCTTATGTCTGAAACTGGTGAAGGTTGGTAACCAATAAAACATCGAACATGCAAGCAATCCCGTCAACCTTTTTTGCACTCAGACACACATTCATCCGCCTGACACATTCTTGCATTCACCCACATACCCAGCCAAAATAAAACACATGCAAAAACAACAGTTGATGGGAAGAATGCAGAACAATGTCATACATTCACCCCAGTCCAGAGATCTGGGCCTAAATCCATCGTTTTTTTGCTCACCATGCCATTCCAGTTTGAACCCAGCCATATGCAAATCAGTCTTGACCCTGTGCCTCATGGGCACAGTCCAACCCGAACTGCCAAGCCAGGTCCTCCCTGGACTGTAAACAAGCATCCTAGGATCGGTTTCGGGGTTTCACCCCTCTTCAGCCAGGATAGCTTGATTCCAGTGGCAGGGTGAGCCCAGGACCCACGTCTGGTCATACCCTTTCCACTCGGGGTGACAAATGTAAAAACAACAGTTGATGGACAGAATGCAGAAGAATGTCATACATTCACCCCAGTACAGAGATCTGGGCCTAAATCCATCGTTTTTTTTTTCTCACCATGCCGTTCCAGTTTGAACTCAGCCAAATGCAAATCAGTCTTGACCCTGTGCCTCATGGGTACAGTCCAGCCCGAACTGCCAAGCCAGGTCCTCCCTGGACTGGAAACAAGCATCCTAGGACCGGTTTCGGGGTTTCACCCCTCTTTAGCCACGATAGCTTGATTCCAGTGGCATGAAGAGCACGGGATCCACGTCTGGGCATACCCTTCCCACTCGGGGTGACAAATGCAAAAACAACAGTTGATGGACAGAATGCAGAACAATGTCATACATTCACCCCAGTACAGAGATCTGGGCCTAAATCCATCGTTGTTTTGCTCATCATGCCGTTCCAGTTTGAACTCAGCCAAATGCAAATCAGTCTTGACCCTGTGCCTCATGGGTACAGTCCAGCCCGAACTGCCAAGCCAGGTCCTCCCTGGACTGGAAACAAGCATCCTAGAACCGGTTTCGGGGTCTCACCCCTCTTTAGCCACGATAGCTTGATTCCAGTGGCATGAAGAGCACGGGATCCACGTCTGGGCATACCCTTCCCACTCGGGGTGACAAATGCAAAAACAACAGGTGATGGACAGAATGCAGAACAATGTCATACATTCACCCCAGTACAGAGATCTGGGCCTAAATCCATGTTTATTTTGCTCACCATGCATTCCAGTTTGAACCAAGCCAAATGCAAATCAGTCTTGATCCTGTGCCTCATGGGTACAGTCCAGCCCGAACTGTCCATCCTCCCCTTTGGTATCGCTTTGTTCACCCTAAGTTGGCAGGGTATGCCCAGACGTGGGTCCCTTGCTCACTTTGCCACTGGATAGCCTGGCTGATGAGGGTTATGAACCCGAAACCGGTCCCAGGATGCTTGTTTCCGGTCCAGGGAAGACATGGCTTGGCAGTTCGGGATGGACTGTTCCCATGAGGCACAGGGTCAGACTGATTTGCATATTGCCATGTCTGAACTGGGGTGGTGGAGTGAGCTAAAGAATGATGATGGATTAAACCCAGATCAGTTGACTGGGGGCGAGTGTTTGATTTGCTCAAGCGCTCCGTCCATCATCCCCTTTGGTATGACAATAAAACACAAGCACTAACTGAACAAGCATGAGATAAAGTAAACAAATAAAAGTAGGGAATAAAATGAAAACATTTCCCCTCGGTGGGAAGATGCTTGCAATAAAACCAAATTAAAGCTAGCAGAGGACGGCTGTCTTGAAACTGTCGTACATAGTGTAGCATTCTTTTAAAGTACCAACATAACAGTCACATTGAGAAATAACGTGTTGGCATCTTTGGAGCAGTAAAACCACCATACACTCTGCTCAATAACATTCCAAGAAGACCACTCAATAACACTTGCTTTGGGCAGACATCTTGAAATAGTATTGAAAAACACAAAGTAAAATGAGGAAAAGATAACTAAAGAACTGGCCCACCATCCCTGGCACTGACTTGCACCCATTTTCAGTCGGGAGTCCACATGCAATCAGACAAAATGTGGTCTCTCGCAGGGGGAAGAGAGTTAGTGTCTTAAGTGAGACGACCCATTGCCCCATTCCACATGCTGTCATGGGCAGAAGCAACGTGTGAATGCTACTCAAAGAGACAACTGGCACATGAGGGCTGACCTAAAAGCCCCTCGCTGCGTAAATGAATTTATTTTTCTGTATGTGTGCATTTGATGACTTTTTTGATTACAGTGCCAGATAGACGACTTTAACTGCCCTGTCCTCCTATGAGAACTGGCAGTAATTATCACAAAGCAAATTATATAGCCCCTGGGTTCATCAAAAGGGGTAACTGACACCAAAACCATGCAAAATATGGTAATTTATGAGATTCCATGTAACAAAATACCTATCAACAGGCTTTAACAAAGTGTAAAAGCAATCACCCTAAAATGCCTAATGGCTTTAACATGTGTTTTTAATGAGAGATAAGTCATGCCCACTGCGTTTGTCATAACTTTTCATAGGACATCAATCAGACATAAGGTATCTGACACATCCTTTTCCAATGAACCAATCAGGCCAATAGCCTTTACAATTAACCTCTCACCATAAGCAACTCAGGCCTCCTGTACCCAGCATCACCTTTCCCACAAGGCGACTATAAGGCATACAGCCCAAACCTATGAATAAGTACAAAATTACAGTTGGGAAAACAATATCCAGCTTCTCTTAAGGGGGCCTAGTAAGCATTGTAAAAGTGCACATTTTCTACAGTCTATGGTTGTCAGTGGGGGTAACCAACAAAAAACTCTTGTCTACTGCAGTAATCTATGAGATTCCATGCAACAAAACACCTGCCTACAGTGCTTTACACAGTGTGATAACAATTCCCCTTAATGGCCCATTGGTTTTAACATCTGCTTTTCACATAAATACATAAGGTCTTCTACCTTTGTTGTAGGTTTTCAAAATAAAAAGATCGCTCCAATGGCATCTAACATAACTTTTCGAAATGAATCAACCATGCCTATAGCCTTTATCGCTGGCTTATCACCATAACAAACTCCATCCCGTTGAACTGAGATTAAGCTTTCCCACAAGGCAGCCAATAGGCACATAGGGCTACATGTATGAAGCCTTTTTGAGATTACAAACAGGCGATTCACAGAATCGGCCCATTTACAAACATAAAAAGACTTTTTGACATGTACCAAACCCGAATAGTGATTTGGTAACCTGTTACCAAATTGCAATTTGGGTTTGCAATTCGGTATTAGGAAGGTACGTGTTAAGGGCGCCCCTTCCTAATATTGAATCGCAGTGGTATGTATCAATGTTTTGTGACCAACATGCGGTTGCAAAACATTTGCCTTTACCACTAAATTTAATATGGTGGTAACCCAGTCGCAAATGGGAAGAGATCCCCAAGGGACCTCCTTCCCCTTTGTGAACGTTTGTAAAAGCATATTTTAAGATCAGACAGTGGTCCTATTGCCAAAATGAGGCCTGAAGAAGTGGCTTTGATTGTCCTCACTGACCCCAAATCAATGCAGGTCTGACCTCAACCAACGTCGTGCCAGAATCCATCCTTCCCCAACTTGAATTATCACAGGCTTGACAACCCTCTCTCCAGTCCTTTTTTTAGACTAATAACAAATATAAACAAAATTAAAAATTGGCAAAATAATATATAACCCGTTCTTTAAGGGTTTGAGAAGGATTATCAATCTGCAAATCTTCTAAATCCAGGGGTTATCGGAGGAGGTGATCAAAACAAAAATCATTGTTTAATTTAGTAATTTGTGAGGTTCAATGAAACAAGATCATTCTCTACAGACTTTAGCACAGTAGTAATCTGCTGCTGACTCCGTTTTGTTTTTAACATATGCTTTTCTCAATTTATATGTCAGGCAATAAACAGTTCAAGGTTTAGCCTTCATCATCGGCTTGTCAGCATTGCATTGCCAATTCATTTCTGCAATACTGCGCATATGCTTTTCAGAAGTCCAAAATTGTCATACAAGCACTCTGTTTCAGTGGAAGCACACAGCTTCTGCCTAATCAAATGCTGTACTAAAAAATAAAAAACAACATGTGGGCAGCCTCAACGCCCCTTTCATGATAGTGCTTCCTAAAGTTCTCTTTCTGTTAACCATATAAGCTCTTGTGACAGGTGTGATGTAAGGTCAAACCGATAAACCACCAGTTCGAAAAAGACTGCATCTGCAATTATTTTGCTCCAGTGCTATTACTAAATAAAATGTTCAAATGTTCATATCTTGAAAATTCTATGTCAGGACCGGAGGCGAGGATTATGCTATTCTTTCTTCACTTTATTGAATAGCAGCCATTTGTAGTCAAACAAAATAAAACCACTATTCCCACTAACCATAGGGAATAAACAGACAAAACAATAGAGAGTCCATTGCTAGAGTGTCCAATCTTCTGCACCAATCACGGGCTCCCAAGGCGCTGGTAATCCCTTGTCCGTGTCCATGCCTCCTCTTTCTTCACTGCTTGCAGCCAAGATAAGTCCAACTTTTATTCTCTCTCAGTTTTTCATTGTTTGGTTCTCTACTGTTGTGTTTGCTATTGCTGCGTGATGCGCTAATTATTTTCTCACTGTCACTGTGTGTACACTGATTTTCCTTAGGCGCGTGGCGCCGTCTCTATATTTCCCGTGGCGTTTCCCTCACGGGTGTGCGGGGGCAGCGCGCATTGGTGAACGTGCGTCCGCCTCGGTTTTAAGCGTTTTTGCTTCCTTTGCAGGTTCTCTGTTCTTTTCCGCAAGTCCGCCGCTACTCGGCATCACGTGTTTGGCCGTGGGAGCGTCTGAGCTCCCTAGCGGCCGCATTGTTGGTGCCGGCTTGCAGTGACCGCGTCTCCTCGTTAGAGGGCGCTTGGTCTCGCGCTTGACGCGGTGTGCGTGCCAAGGATTCCGCGCATTCCTAGAGCGTCAGGATCCGGAGCACAACTGCCGCGGGAGCCTGGTCTTTGCCTGCATTACGCCCCTGACCCGGGTCGGTACTCTGTGCTTGGGGAATTTTCCCTGTCTGTTTAAGTTTGAGTCTACGCCCCCAGAACGCCCGGAATTCGGGTCTGTACCTGCCGTTAGGCAGTTGTTGGCAGTTCTCACTGCCTGGGGGGGTCCGTATTCGTAGGCCAATAATGCTCCTGTTCGGAGTCAGTATTGCAGACAGTGTCTGCTGGGACCCGTTTTTCTGCAGGACGCCCTTATAAATTCTTGGCACTAGGGCAGTTGGGGTCCAGGGCTCAGTCCGTTATTATTGCGAGCACTGCCCGTCCTTTGACAGGCTGACACCCAGCCCCCCTTTATCTTGAGGTATACCACCTCACAGTTGCCTTCAACTGCTAGTTTCTACCTACGCTTGAGCTTACCTGGTACTGTACCTTTTCACCATGGAGGATTACCAGGAGGACGTCTTTCAAGACGATCAGTGGGAGCAGGATTCCCTTACTGCCCTACAATGGGACGACGACTTCTACGACGCGGTGGACATGACTCCCCTTGAACAAAGGTTGGCTTGGAAAATCGACCAAGCCTGCGTCCAACTGGCCAAGGCCTCTCAGAGTTTGCCTTCCGCCCCCCCTCCCACTGGCCATTTAGCGGACTCGCAACCCCCGGCGAAGCACGCTAAAGCCTCTGGCCTGGACACCGCTACCTTCAACCGCCTTAAACAGGTTTTTCTGGCCAGCACTGCTCCGCAAGCAATCCCTTCCGCTACCCCGTGCTCCCCATCTCCACTGGGGATGATGACCATGGGGATGATGATGACGCAGCCGGCCCATCCCGTCCTTGGCGCCCTTCTCGCTCAGACCCTTCCTCAGACGGGCAGAATCTCTGCGCGGTTATGTGGGACCCGGATGATATTCTTCATCCGCGTTCCTCCGACTGGGCCCCCTCGGACAAGGTAGCCTAATATGTGGCCAGTCGGATCCACTGCCCGCTTTAAGCTGCGACCCGCAACTTCCTTAGGGTGGTATCCTCGCCCCTCCCTGGATGGCAGGCTGGCTGCCATGCCTGACATTGACCCTAGAATGGCCACCTTCCTACAGAAGTTTATCAAAGACCCTAAGAAGGGCATCAACAGGTCCTGGCGGGCGTGCCAGGATAAACTCCTAGATATCTTGGGCTCCATTACCAAAATCCTGGATATGGCGGATGAGGCCAAAGCGTCAAGTTCGCTCATATCTCCTGACCATCTTTCCTCGTGGGCTCAGCGCGTGGTGGTGTTTCTAGGAAATGCCAACTGTGGGATATCCACAGAAAGGCGCAGGTCCCTCCTGATCAAGGTTGACCCGAAGTTGGGGGACCTGGCCGATTCGGAGGCGGTCTCTGTCGTGCAGGGTGGCCTTTTTGGAGAGCCCTTTATCAAAGAATTAGGCAGGTTCGTCAATACCATTACCTCCCTGGACAGGGTGCAGTCTCCATCAAGAAAGTGTTTTGCCCTCTGGTTTTCCGAGGGGCCGGACGAGGAAGGGACCGCTTGTCCGTCCCAATCAGCACAGGGGACAAGGCTCCAGTAACGGGCAATATCAAGACCAGGCCTGCTTTGGCAATTTTTACCCTACCCGAGGACGGCGAGGCAAAAACAGAGGAGGCAGTGGCATCTCCAGTTCTTCCGGTGAGTGTTTTCCCTTCTTCCCTTCTAAAAGTGGGGGACCAACTGGCGCGTTTTTTCCCAACCTGGACTTCTATCATGGGGACGCCTGGGTCTTACAGACAGTGCAGGGTTTTCACATAGAGTTTCTCGGGGCTCCTTCACAGCCCGTGGCCCCCCATCCGCTTTGTTTTTCGAGGCAGACTCCGCTCTGGTCAATCAACAGGTGCAGTCTCTTCTGGACAAAGGGGCTATTGCAGTAACCATGCCTCACCCCAATGGTTTCCTCAGCAACCTCTTTTTAGTGAACAAGCCGGACGGGGAAATGGCCGGTTAAAAAAACCTACGCGAGTTCAACGAGTGGTTGGTCTATCACCACTTCAATATGGAGGGCATCCATCTGCTTCGCGACGTTCTTCGCCCCAACGACTGGATGGCGCGTCTCGATCTCAAGGATACTTACCTTGCGATCCCTATCTTCCCGCCACATCAGCGTTTTCTGCAGTTTCCCTGGCGGGACAGAACTTACGAGTTCACCACTCTACCCTTTGGCCTGTCCTCCGCCTCCTGGTGCTTCACCAAGGTTCTTCGGCCGGTGATTGAGCGCCTGCGAGCATCGGGCATGAGACTCATCGTCTATCTAGACAACATTCTTTTGATGGCTCAGGATCCCAGTACGCTCTCATGTCACTTTCGAAATGGGCAGGAATACCGTGACACAGACGTAGTGTTTTCCGTATATTTTTAATGGGGATTCGTATGTCCACTTGTACAGAGAGAACAAAATAAGTAAATAAGGGGAGTCTTTGGCGTGGTCTTCCAGGGGGATGGCTTCTCCCTCCTTGGTTCGCGTCCTCTTGTCTCCCCCGTCAGGATGTGAAGGATGGCCAGTGGTATACGAGTGGAGCACAACAACAGAAAAGAAAGAAAAACAACAAAGCACCGATTAGGGCTTTCGGCGGTGGCGTTGCGGAAGGAAAGGGTGTGGGGGATGTCACCCGGCTCTAGGAGGCTGCGGGGCCGTGTAGGGAGGGACTCCATCACCAGGGTAGCGCCAGTGTCAGACAGTGCCCTGCTATTCGGACTCCCCGCCTGGCAGCCCCACTCCTCCCTCGGTTCCTGGCTCCACCCGCCTCCAGTTACCCAGCAATCGCTGACGTACCTGCTCAAGCCACGTTCCTCCGGGAGCGTGGCGGGGCGCTTCGAGGGGACGATGGCCTCCAGGCTTCTCCTTGGCTGGATCCTTCGGCGTCTTGGGTGCTCCGGGATCTCTGGACTGCTCTCGGCTCCGTGGGACGTCTCTCTCGGCTTCTTCTTCCTTCTGGGTTACGTTCCGTCCTCCATTGGCTGTCAGGTCCTTTACAGCAGGTGACGCGGTGTGGGTCCACCCCCAGAGGCCGGAGCACGGATCGTCAGCCTCTTCCTTAAAGGGCCAGGCAAAGGAGGTGGGAGAGCTGGATGACGCGATCCAGGAGGAATCCGAGTCCGGCGACTGCAAAGGGGAAACAGCGTTGGTCGTGTCAGGTAAGCTCAGAGCAGGCATCCCAGAACCCGGCCTCTGACAGTCACCTTCAGACGGCAGTCGGTCTCCTTCAGAGCCTCGGGTTTGTGGTCAACGAGGCCAAATCTACCCTGGTCCCATCTCAGAACGTCCTTTTTCTCGGCTTCGCGATAGACTCCGTAGAGTCCACCCTCAACCTTCCCTCTCGCAAGATGATGAAAATTCGTCACGAGATTCGGAGGTCTTTAACCCAGACGCAAATCTCTCTCGGACAGCTTGCTCGCATTATAGGCCTTCTGTAGGCCTCCATTCAGGCGATTTTTCTGGGCCCACTCCATTACAGAGCCCTCCAGCGTCTCAAAGCCGCACACCTGCGCAAAGGCCTTTCTTATTCTCACAAGCTGACTCTCTCAGCGGATGCCAGGGAAGAGCTCCAATGGTGGCTCTCTCACATGGAGGCCTGGAATGGACAAGCCATTTTCGGTGCCACGCCAGATATCCTTATCGAGTCTGACGCGAGCAGATCTTGCTGGGGCGCGAGGTGTGGGGACTTCGCCACGGGAGGTGTGTGGTCTCCGTCAGAGCAAAAGTTACACATCAATTGTCTGCAGATTTTGGCGGGCTCGTTCGCGATCCAGTGCTGGACCAAGGACTGGATCGAGTCCTGCATCCTTCTCAAGATGGACAATATATCGGCGGTCCGGTATATCAACCATCTAGGGGGCACACGCTCCAAAGCCCTCTTGGACCTTGCAGCAAATTTTTGGCAGTACTGCTTAGATCACCAGGTCTCGGTCACGGCGGAATACCTCCCTGGCCAGGACAACCAGGTAGCAGACTTCCAGTCTCGACATTTCCACAACGTGAGTCTCTGGAAGCTTCACCCGGGGATGTTCGCAGATCTCCAAAGCATCTGGGGTCCCTTCTAGGTGGACCTCTTCGCTTTCCGCCTGGATCACCAGCTTCCCCTGTTCCTGTTCTTCAGCTGGAGGCTGGATCCCCTTGCGGAAAGGTCGGACGCGTTTCTACAGAATTGGAGGGAGGAAACGGGCTATGCCTTTCCCCCATTTGCCATGATAACGCGGGTCACAGCCCAGGTGCGTCGTCAATAGGCGGACGTGGTGCTCATCTCGCTGTTTTGTAGAACGCAAGTCTGGTTTCCGGTTCTACTGGAACTTTCTTGGGATTTTCCAATCCCACTCTCCCTGTTTCCAACTCTTCTCCTCGATCCGAAAGGGAGTCCTCACCCTCTTATAGAACAGGGATTTCTGACCCTGATGGCGTGGCGGATTACAGGGGACAATGGGCGGTCCCAGGCCTTTCGGGACCGGCTGAGGCGTTCATGGCCAAAGCCTGGACTGACAGCACAGTCAAAAGATATTGGTCCTCCTGGGGAAGAGGTGTTGTTGGTGTTTGCGATGGAGTATCGATCCCGTGGCAGCGGATGTGACCTCCATCTTGAATTTCTTGGCCTCTCTGGCGGAAGGGATTCTGGCGTATCGGACCGTCAATACCTTTCACTCCGCTATCTCTCCTGGGCATACCATGGTTGACGGCTCTCCGGTTAGGGAGCATCCCTTGGTCTGTTGCCTGCTTCAAGGCATTCGCCTCTCGTTGCCTCCAGAACCTCGTTACTCCCAATTATGGGATGTCAATCGGGTTTTAAACTGATTACTCTCCTGGTAACCGAATAGATTCCTCTCTAGGAAGGAGCTTTCCGCGAAGTTGGCCATGCTGCTATGTCTGGTCTCTTGCAGATGGGTCTCGGATGTTCGAGGCCTGGATGTCTCGGGTAGGATCTTTTCACCTAGGGGGTTACTTTTACTATCCGTAGACGCACCAAATGCGGGACGAAATCCATCTCTTATCCCGCTTTTCCAGATTCCCCTAAGCTATGTGTGGTATCTTGCCTCAAGGCATATGAGGAGATGTCAGAGGTGTTTCGTCCTCCTGGGGAACGCCAGTTACTCACTTCATTTAAATAACTTCACAAGGCTGTGTCCTCCTCCACAATTGCCCGTTGGGTACGGTGGGTAATGCACAAAGCCGGTATCGACTTGCACGCGTTTGCAGCGCATTCTACCAGAGGAGCAATGGCCTCCAAAGCGGTTACCCTGGGAGCATGTCTGGAAGACATTCTGAACACAGCAGATTGGTCTTCAGACTCTACCTTTAAACGGTTTTACTACAAACCGGTGATTGATATGGCTCACTTGGTGGTGAGCAAGCTTTAAACGAGCATAATTCTCGCCTCCGGTCCTGACATAGGATGAAAAATGTCCTAGCTATCGTAACGGAAAGTTTAAATTCTATTAAGGACTCAGAGGCAAGGATTATCCCACCGAGGGCACAAGTTCCTTCCTGTTCTCCCTCCCTTGAATTGGAGTAAGTAAAGTTTTGGCTTACTTAGTTTTCTCTGTTGACAGGTTGTTGCGATTGTCTTGAAATGATCTCTCCCACAGGGCTAATCCTTAAACATTTCTGTCGCTTACGCTATGCATTCGATCCTTGCAGGTGGTTCCAATAAACAGGATTCTTGAAGTGTCCTTGAAGGCTGACCGAGTGACGAAAGAGAAGGAATGGACAGGGACAAGGGACTACCAGTGCCTTGGGAGCCCGTGATTGGTGCAGAATATGGGACACTCTAGCTATGGACTCTCTATTGTTTTGTCTGTTTATTCCTTATGGTTCATGGTAATAGTGGTTTTATTTTGCTTGACTACAAATGGCTGGCATTCCATAAAGTGAAGAAAGAATAGCATAATCCTCGCCTCCGAGTCCTTGATAGAATTGAAACTTTCCGTTACTTTAGCTAGGAAATTTTTCATTCCTATACATTGTGTGACATAAAACTATGAGTCTGATTTAGAAGTTGGTGGATGGAGTTAAGGCAGTCAGGGTGGCGGAGGATTTTACGTCCGCCACCCTGTCTTTACACTGCCTGTCAAATTTAGCGTACACTGCGAGCTCTGTGATGAACTTAATGGGTTTGTATGAACTATCACGGCGGTTCACTCAAATCCGTTTAGAAGTTTGGTGTGCGTTCGTCATAGGTGATGGATGCTTCCACCAAACTTTTAAAAGTTTCATTTTTCCAAAGTAATGGTTCAACAGCATGGACGTTTTCTCGGATGGTGTGGGTGTTGTTTAAATTTTTTTTTACTGTCCCTTACCGCCCGGATATTTCAGGCAGTGACTGATAGTAAAAGAAAAGCCATCCGACCACTCACATTAAATAGAGTGGACATTGGGATGGCTTACCTTTGATAGCCGGTACTCTCTCAGGCTTATAGAGGAAAGGTTACTTTAATAGATGGGGCAGTTTCTAAAAGGTTTTCAGCAAGAGGCGTGCCCTATATAATTTAAGCATATACTAAAACAGGTACTAGAATCCTGTGCTTAACAGAGCATGCCATGTGACCAGTATTTGGGCTTCTTTTCTGTGTTTTTTGTGATAGCACTCAAAAAAATCATCCAACAACCAACGTGTACACTTTAAGCCTGGCCTAATGGCTTTAACAATACACATCTCTTTCTGAAGTTCCACATACCCATGTCTCACACTTCATCTCCTTCCTCTCCATCTGTCTTTTCTCTCCAAGTACTTCCATTTGTTTCACCCACTCCATCATTCCCTGTCATTCTCTCTGATATACACAAAAACTGCATTTTCACTTACTTTGGTGCTTATGCTTTTTCAAAAGCTTTGTCCCTCCTTCATGGCACATATTAAATCATTGCTCTATGCGCTCTGTGGAGAGGCCAAGGATTGGATGAACAAATAGTCGGACCAGATGTTTGACACAGTGTCCGGCACTGTGACATACTCCCTCTACTTTCAGCCTCAATATCAAAGCTCTCACTTGTACTCCATAATAAACCAACAGTAACTTGGAACTCACTCAGACACCTAAAGACGACTCAGTGTACTAAACAAGGCTCTGGTTGCATGAAAAACAGCTGGGGAAATAAACTATTCATTGGAAATTTGGACAAAGATACCTAGCAACATAAAGAAAAACGTGTGCAATGTAAGTGTATGTCACTGCATCAGTGACTGATTGCCCAACGATTCTACCACACGTTGTGAAGAAAGAGAGCAGCGTTTTCTCATGTTAAGCAAATACATAGAAAGCCCTATGAGGACCCGTTTCAATGTCTCTTTTATTTTTTCCAAATAACTCTTTATTAGTTTTTTATATGAAATGGAAAAAGAAGAAAAGAAATTAAAAACAACATGACTTGGCCACCGCAAAATAAGGCAATGGCATAATCGAGATTACATGGATGATATGAATAGAATGATTGTTCATGAATAGACAACTGCCTGGAAATACACCAACGATGTCACACCCATGAACACAACGCAAAACAGAAACGTCATCAGAGTCCCTTCCAAGATAATGTGCATTCCACGAACCGTGATGCCCCCTCCCACTCCAAACGACCATACTAGGGAGGAAAGAGGACCCCATTCGTACCATGAGGCAAGGGCAGCGGCACCCACGATGTACCAATCATGGAGGCATCAAGGTATACAGGGAAGAGAAAGAAAACAAAGGGAAGGAAAGTTATGTCTGAGGTGGGTAGGGCGGTAACACTCTGGGCGACAGGTGTGCAGTCACCTTGGCGCCGGGCCTCAGAAGACAAACCTCCAAGAACCCAGTCACTTGATCTGTCTTATAGTCAAGCCTGCGGGGGAGCAGGCAACGGCACAAGGATGGGACGAGGGGCAGCGGCAAGGAGAAAACCACACAAACGGCAACGACCACATCCAAGGGAAGGCAGTGGGGGACCCGCAGGGACCACAAGCCTCTCTAGGAGATCCTTTGAGGCATGGGAGTACCACCCGTCCCGGGGATGTATCGTCGTCACCCTCCCTCTAGCAATCACTGGTTTGGGAACAGGGGTATTTTCTCAAAGGGGCGGTCATCAGTCTGGGCCAACAGCTCAGTCAGGTACACATCCCAAGCAACCAAGGGAGTCTGTGTTTCTAGCGTGACGGGAAGAGGCTTCCACGTCGCTGCGTCAGCAGTGACCCATTTGAGGAGATTACTCGACCACAGGGACAATGGTAGCACAGTAGTCGATTTACAAGCCATGGCTATCTAGCTATTTACGAGTACAAAAGCTAAGTCAAGAAAGCAAACAACATATTTATTCTTACGTGTTCGTGGGAACAAGCCCAGTCGGCAAGGGAGCGGATCACTTTGCACGGTGCAGTTCATGACCTCCGCTAGCGCCTGAGTGGCTGCCTCCCAGAACCGTGCAAACTCCGGGCAATCCCAGACCGAATGATCAAAATCTGCCTCATTTCATTGGCTCTTTGAAGGGACTCCCGGAAATATGCGGTGTAAGTGGGACAGGGTAAGGTACGTTTTGTGAACACAACTGAATTGAGTATATTTTAGGCGGGAGTTCCTAGACATGGTCGCACCTGTTTCAGTGCCTTGTCCAATTATCTTTCCGTTAGCTTACACCCAATGGACAGCGTCAACTTGTCACGCAACCCCCAGATGTCAGGCACTCGCGAGGGAAGGAAACCGTCGTAGAGTGATGTAATTGAACGTCTTCTGGAGCCATGTTCCAGTAGCGTTTGCAGTACTAGAGGTGCGGGCGGCTCAGTTTGATCCCCCCCCCCCCGCCACCAGGTCACCCCAAAAGCCACCACCTGCGCATTATACATGTGGAATTGGCCTTCAGGCAATTCGAATCGGTCCCTCAGGTCTGGAAAGGGCATCAATAGTTTATGTCGTAGAGATCTCCCAGCGTAGTGGCACATGCCTCAATCCACAACCTCGAGCCATGATTGTTGGCTATGGTGTGGAAATCCGGGAGTGCCCATAGAGGCAGGGTAGGCACATATGGGACCAGACTGCGGCACGGGCCATGTAGCAATCACAAGACTGCTTGGCTGTACGGAGTAGGCAGTTCAGTAGCCGGACGCCGCCCCCGGTGTCATTAACCAGCTCAACACCTGCATGTGAGAATGGCATCCTCTATGCCCTGTTCACCACCATTTTCTGACTGATTCTGGTGGTAACTGACTCTGATTGTACCCTGCTCACCAGGCCCAGGGCTCTGATGAAAAAGGTATATGGTAATTAGGTATAATTACAATTGGCAACGACAGACCCCTGTAAGTCCCTAGTACATAATAAGGCAAGGGGGATTCAAACTACCTATAAGTCCCTAGTATAATAGGGCAGGGAGGTTTGGAGGCCCAGTAGATTTTCTGCACTGGAAGGTGCATTGCTGTGTTGCCTGCTGTCATTTTTAAAGACAGCCCTACTTTGCAGACTGTCTTTAAAAGTAAATTATTTGCAAAGCCGACTTTGGAATTAATGGTACTCCCAAAGTGGTACTCTACCTTATTTTTACATACAAGTCACCCCTGGGGTCTCCCCTAGGTACCCCAGGAGTGTGGCGCCATGTAACTATAAGCATGGACATTATATAAGATGTTTTAAATGCCCTGGTGAGGAAAGAACTGGCAATTTTGTTTTTCCCCATTGTAGATACTAAGCTCTGTAGGCTAACATTAGAAAATTTAATTTAAGTATAAATATACCTAGGAAGGAGCTAGATCTCATTCAAGGACTTAAAAGATTGGTAATGATAAATTCAACAACTTGCCGCTGTTAATGAGAAAGGAATATGCTACTTACCAGTATGCATCTGTTCTTGGCATGTAGAGCTGCAGAGTTGTACACTTAGCATAGGTCGCCATCTGGTGTTGGGCCCGGATGTTTGCAGTTTGTTTTTCTTCTTGGACCGTCTTTGGAAGTCACGAGTTTGGTGACTCCTCCTTCGGTCCGTACTGCGCATGGGCTTCGGCTCCATCCTCAGATTGTTTTTCGCCAACAGGGAAATGATGGAGCGTAGTAATAACAGTGAGAAACCCATGTGTGTTGTATCTAAATAAGATGGACTGGAACGGATACAGGTAGCCGGGGAGGCGGGTGGGCGTGTACAACTCTGCAGCTCTACATGCCAAGAACAGATGCATACTGGTAAGTAGCATATTCCGTTCGAGGCATATGAGCTGCAGATTGTACACTTAGCATAGATTATATAGCAGTACCCAACCTTAGCGGCGACCACCGGTATCCGTTGCAGCTGTTTGAAAGAGTGTTTTTAGTACAGCCTGGCCCACCCTAGCTTGCTGCTGGGAATGCACATCTACACAGTAGTGTTTTGTGAATGTGTGCGGTGTAGACCATGTGGCTGCCTTGCATATGTCATCTAAGGGTATATTCCCTAGAAAAGCCATAGAAGCCCCTAACTTTCTTGTAGAGTGGGCTTTAGGGGGAACAGATAATGTTCTCTTTGCCTTCTGATAGCAAATTTGTATGCATTTTACAATCCACCTAGCTATCCCTGATTTTGAGATGGGGTTGCCTTTATGTGGTGGAGAAAAGGAAACGAACAACTGTTTGGTCTTCCTGAAGGGTTGCGTTCTTTGTATGTAATATAGCAACGCTCTTTTCACATCTAGTGTGTGTAAGGCCCTTTCCGCAACAGATTGGGGTTGCGAAAAGAAGACAGGTAATTCCACTGATTGATTGAGGTGGAAGGGGGTAATGACTTTGGGCAGGAACTTCGGATTAGTTCGAAGTATGACCTTGCTGTGATGCATTTGTATGTAAGGTTCCTGTATGGTGAACGCTTGTATTTCACCAACCCTTCTAAGGGAAGTGATAGCTACAAGGAAAGCTGTTTTCCAGGTGAGAAATTGTAGCTCACATTTGTGCATTGGTTCGAAGGGCGGACCCATTAGTCGTGTAAGGACCAAATTTAGATTCCATACAGGGGAGGGTGGTGCCCTGGGAGGAATTACTCGTTTGAGGCCTTCCATGAAGGCTTTAATAGCGGGCACTCTGAAGAGTGACAAATGCTGTCTGTTTTGTAGATAGGCAGCGATCGCTGCTAGGTGTAGGCGTATGGATGAATACGCCAGGTTACACCTGTGAAGATGGAGCAGATAGCATATGATGTGTTGTATGGATGCATCTAGAGGGTTGATTGTATTGTTACGGCAGTACATTACAAATCTTTTCCACTTTGCGGCATAGCATGCTCTAGTGGTAGGACGTCTGGCTTCCATGATGATGTTCATGCAATCAGGGGGAAGGTTAAGGTACCCGAATTCTAAGATTTCAGGAGCCAGATCGCCAGGTTGAGCTGAGCTGGGTCCGGGTGCCTGATTTCTCCATGGTTCTGGGTTAGGAGGCATGGGGAAAGGTGCAGTTTTTGATGTGGTACCACTGATAGTTGTAGTAGCGTGGTGTACCACGGCTGTCTGGCCCACGTCGGAGCTACCAGAATGAGTGTGAGGGAGTGCTGTTGTAGTTTCCTGACCACTAATGGAATTAGTGGGAGAGGTGGAAAGGCGTATGCAAATCTGCCTGACCAGTTCATCCATATCGCATTGCCCTTGGACAATGGGTGTGGGTATCTGGCGGCGAAGCTTGGGCATTTTTTGTTTTCGTGGGTGGCGAAGAGGTCTATTTGAGGATGCCCCCACTGTCGGAAGAATGGGTGAAGAACTTGTGGATGCAGTTCCCATTCGTGTAGTTGTTGAGTCTGTCTGCTGAGCAGATCTGCTATGGTGTTTTGTACGCCTGGAACATGTTGTGCCAGGAGAAAAATGTTTTGGGGAATTGCCCATCTCCATATGCTCTGGGCTAAGCGGGAGAGCTGGGGAGAGTGTGTCCCCCCCTGTTTCTGTATATAATACATCGCAGTCATGTTGTCTGTGCGAATGAGGACTGCTTTGCCTGAAATCTGCTTTTGGAAAGATTTTAGGGCTAGAAAGATCGCCAAAAGCTCCAGATGGTTGATGTGGAGCGTTTTTTGCTGTGGCGTCCATAGACCTTGCATTGTGAGGTGTAAGAGGTGCGCTCCCCAGCCGGAGAGCGATGCGTCCGCTGTTAGAGTCACTTGGGGAACCGGGTCCAGGAACGGCCGTCCCTTGGAAAGGTTTGTGGTGTTCCACCACTGCAGAGAGTGATGTGTGCGGCCGTCCACCAACACCAGATCCGTCAGCTGACCCTGGGCCTGGTTCCACTGTTGTGCTAGGCACTCCTGAAGTGGACGCATGTGGAGTCTTGCATGGGGCACTATGAAGATGCAAGACGCCATCATCCCTATGAGCTTCATAAACACTCTTGCTGGTAGAGAGTGTTGAGGAAGGAATATTTTGCGTAAGGCTAGAATGCTTGTGATTCTGGCTGAGTTTGGATAGGCAATACCTTTTGAGGTGTCTATGGTGGCCCCGAGATATTGCTTTGTGTGAGATGGTATGAGGTGGGACTTTTGGTAGTTCACCGTGAAGCCTAGCTGATGAAGCAGTTGGATGGTGCTGTTTGTATGTTGCACGCATTGGTGGTAGGACGCGGCTTTTATGAGCCAGTCGTCTAAGTAAGGGAAGACGTGAACATGTTGACGTCTGAGGTGTGCTGCTACTACTGCTAGGCATTTGGTAAACACCCGTGGTGCAGTGGTGACCCCGAAGGGGAGAACCTTGAATTGGTAATGTTGCCCGTCCACCACGAACCTGAGGTATTTTCTGTGAGAGGGGTGTATTGGAATGTGAAAGTACGCGTCTTTCAGATCCAGTGTTGTGAGAAAGTCTCCCTGGCAGAGGAGTGGGAGGACTTGTTGTAAGGTGACCATGTGAAAGTGGTCTGAATGTATGTAGGCATTTAGAGGCCGGAGATCCAGAATGGGTCTGAGGGTCTCGTCTTTCTTTGGGATTAAGAAATATAGGGAGTAGACCCCTAGATTTCGTTGATTGTCGGGTACCTGCTCTATGGCGTGTTTCTGGAGGAGCGAGAGTACCTCTTGTTTGAGCAGTGTGGAATGCTCTTGGGACATTGGACGGTGCCTTGGTGGGATATTGGGTGGGGTAGATGTTAGCTCGAGGCAGTACCCTGACCGAATGATTTGGGTCACCCATTTGTCCGATGTTATGGACTCCCATACGTGGATAAAATCTTGTAGTCTGCCCCCGACCGGAGTGGAATGGTCTGGGGGGAGCGAAGGGGAGTCATTGTGCGGGTGGGGTGGCAGAACGGGTATTGTTGGTTTTGCCCCTGCCCTTATTGTTGTTGCCTCTGTAACCACCTCTTTGGTTGCCCTTTGAAAAGGTATTTTGAGGAGGGGATTTGTAGGAGGTAGAGGCATTATCGGTGGAGGAGCCTCTACCTGTGCCCCGAAAGGACGAGCGTCGAAAGGAACGCTTAGAGGCTTGGGTCTGGAGCGCTCCCATAGACTTCGCTGTGTCTGTATCTTTCTTCATTTTTTCGAGCGCTTCGTCTACCTTTGGGCCAAAGAGTGTTTGCTGGTCAAAGGTGTGATTAAGTATTGATGTCTGGACCTCAGGCTTGAACCCTGATATCCTGAGCCAGGCATGGCGTCGAAGCAGGACACTGGTGTTTATGGCTCTAGAAGCAGTGTCTGCTGCATCGAGGGCACACTTAATGGAGGTGTTTGTGATTAGTTTGCCCTCCTGTATCAGGTCATGAGCTTGGCGTTTGTATTTCTCTGGAAGGTGCTGCATAAGAGCCTCTAATTCATCATAGTGTGCTCTATCATATCGCGCAAGCAGTGCTTGTGTATTTGCAATGCGCCACATGTTTGCAGCCTGGTAGGCGGTGCGTTTACCAGACGCGTCCAGAAGTTTAGATTCCTTGTCTGGTGGTGGGGCATCTCCTGAAGATTGGGAGTTAGCCCTCTTTCTAGCTGTGGAGACAACTAGGGAATCTAGAGGAGCAGGGCCCTTGATGTATGCAGGGTCTGTGGGTGCCGCCTTGTACTTCTTCTCTATTCTAGGGTTTAGTACTCTGGCTCTGACAGGGTCTTTGAATACCTCTGTAGCGTGCTTGGTGACACCCTTAAGCATGGGTAAAATAGCAGTGGAACGATCTTGTAAATCAAATGTATCCAGTAGGAAGTCTTCTTCCACTGGTTCCGTGTGCATGTCCACCCCATGGTAGTGTGCTGCTCTCTGCACTAAATGGTGAAACCCTAAAGAGTCCTCTGGAGGAGACGGCCTTGATGGGTATAGGTCGTCTTGAGGTACATTGGGTACATCAGGGTTATTATAATCCTCCCATGGATCTGGGGTCCCTGGTGGAGTGGGATCCATTGGGGCGTCCCCTGGGTCATTGTCCGGGTCCCCGTCATCCGGGTCTGGGGATGGGGCCGGATCGTAGTGAGGTAAAGGTGGAGGGGGTGGTGGTGGGAGGGGGGGTGGCAGTGGGGAGGGTACTCTAAGGGGAGAAGTAGCTGAGTCCCTCTTTTTGGGTGGAGGAGGAGGAGCCGGAGCCTCAAGGCGACGCTTCTTAGTAATCACAGTCAAAAGGCCAGTCTTTGGATCTCTGGACAAAGTCTTTTGTAAAGGGTCTGGTGTAAACAGAGCCAATGGCGCCGAGTCGTCTGTCGGCACCGGCGATTTCGGAACCGGAGGTTTCGATGTTCTGTGTACGCCCTGCTTTTTGGAGGTCTCCGTGTGTTTCGGCGTCGAATGCTGTTTCGGCGCCGGAGCGTCGGTGCCGACCGATTTCTGTTTGTGTTTGGTCGGCGCCGAGTGTCCAGGCTTCGGCACCGGTGGTTTCGGAGTCGAGCTGGATTTTGCAGGCTTCGGTGCCGAGTGGTGTTTATCGGCACCGGGCGTCGGCTGGCTCGATCCCGAGCTGCCGTGAGACTTTGAGTGCTTCGACACCGGGCCCGAAGGTGGGGTGATCGAGGCTTTGGTTTTGGTTTTGCCCAGGCCGGCAGGCGAGGGAGTAACCGGAGTCTCTTTGGTTTTCGGTGCGGGGCTGGGAGGGGGCATTGTACTCACGGCCCGCTGTCCTGGTGTTACGTCCTCCAGGTCGGAGTCGTCGGCCTCGGAAGCGCTGACGATGTCTTCTCCCAGTTCGGTGTGTGTCTGCCCCGAAGCTTCGGCGTCGTCTCCGAAGATGTCCGGTGGAACTGTCGAGGATGAGTGCGCCATGGTGCGTCGAGCCTTTCGATCTCGGATCGTTTTCTTCGATCGAAAAGACTTGCAGGCGGGGCAGTCTCGAGCCTCGTGTTCCGGAGAGAGGCAAAGGTTACACACCTGATGGAGGTCGGTGTGGGGAAATTTAGACCCACATTTTGGGCACTTTTTAAACGGAGTCCTTTCCATCGGCCGGGACCGGAGTCGCGGAGGGCCCGAAGGCCGGTGTCGATGTACGGGATGGAAAAAGTGCCGCTTCGAGAGATGAAGATGATGAAGGAACTCGAAGAATCGAGGATTTTCCGTCGAGGCTGGAACCGTAGAAGTTCGAAGCCGGAGTACGAAGGATCACATCCGAGCCCGATGGCGGAAAAAAACAATCTGAGGATGGAGCCGAAGCCCATGCGCAGTACGGACCGAAGGAGGAGTCACCAAACTCGTGACTTCCAAAGACGGTCCAAGAAGAAAAACAAACTGCAAACATCCGGGCCCAACACCAGATGGCGACCTATGCTAAGTGTACAACTCTGCAGCTCATATGCCTCGAACATAGGTTATAGGATTTTCTTTTCTGTGAGCCAAAATCCAGCCTTCTAGCTGCCTTTTCTGATTGGTCAGCCTTAATAGGCTTAGCCAAGCTGCTTTGATGAGGTGATAACTAGCCTGCATAAAGCGGAGGTTATCTGGTGGGGGGGAGCTCTGCAGCTCCAGAGAACAGGCCAGAAAGGGGGCTGGATAAATCAAACTGGACTTCAAAGAGAGCAGGACAGTAAGGAATGCCTGCCAGGCCTACCCCTCTTGCTGTACCCCCCAGTCCCAGGAATGAAATGTGCAGTAGGTCTGGAGGGAGAGTGTTAATGGAAATCAGCCTCACCATTAGGTTGGTTTACCAGGTCTTAGTCTCCAGGGGAGGAATACTCCATCCTGAATCTCAAAGTGCAGTGCTTTGTGGGACAAGAACATGCCACACTTTGGAGGACGTTTTCATGCTTGTAGGTGGCACCCTACACCTCATTTGACAAGGGTGTGACCTTGCTTGTTGCCCTATATAATCGAATAAATATGTGAGAGCTGCCAAGCAACTCAGATCTGCTGCCTGAAACTACAAGGAGAAGCAGGACGGCCCAGCCGGAACCCTGGTCGGTAAAGAAAGGCTTGCAAAAGGATGAAGGAGTGGGCTCCCTAAAAGCAACAGGTTAACAGAGCTTCCCTGCACCATCTCCCTCAAGAGGTCCCCAACCTGGAGTGTGTCCAGTGGACTTTTAAGGATTTAGTGCAGTGCATTGTGGGAATTGTAGTTCCAAACTTCCAAGGACCATCTCAGAGCTCCTAGAACCTTGGATTTGTGTTTTGGACACCTTGAACCCTCAAGAGGAACTTCAGGAAGAAGTTCCAGAAGTTTGAAGCAACTTTTGGAAGAAAAGCTCCGTAAGTGGACCAACCTGACACTGAGAATCAAGCCGGCTACCTTCAACCACGATCCGGCATGGATTTCAGGTTTGTTCCGCTGAAAGCTCCGGAGCTCAAGATTTCCAGGAGTTGGTTATGTTATGTTATGTTATGGTAGCTTATATAGCGCATGGCTACCCCAGCAACGGGGCGTCCCAGCGCTTGCAGACAACCAAGTACGCAGCAGTCAAACCAGGTGTAGGAAGAGCTCCAGAGAATCGGGCCTAAAGAGTTGAAAATAGCCAGGTCTTAATTTTCTTTCTGAAAGCCAAATGATTTGTGACAACACGGGCTTCAAGTGGGATTGTGTTCCACAATTTCGGGGCCAGATATCTAAAAGATCGGCCTCCGGCTCTGCACCTCCTGATCATAGGAATGTGGGCCAGAGTCAAGTCAGCAGAACGAAGAGCCCGGGTGGGGACATATAGAGAACCCAAATTCTGCAGAATTTTAGGGCCCGAGGAATACAAAATTTTATGGATAAGGCAAAGAGCTTTGAATTGAATACGCTGCTTTACAGGCAGCCAATGCAAATGATGAAGGATAGGAGAGATATGACAATTTTTGGGCAGTCCAAACAGACTACGTGCGGCCGCATTCTGAGCTCTTTGAAGTCTATGAATTGTGGATTGATTGGAGCCCAGCATGAGGACATTGCAGTAGTCGATGTTTGACAGCACCATAGCCTGAATGATCGTCTGACGGACTTGGGGGTTGAAGAATCCCAGAATGGGTCTCAGAGACCGTAAACGGCCGTAACACAGACCTGCTACTTTTTTGGCGTGGGAGTCAAGGTTTAGTTGATTATCGACCATGATACCCAAGTTTTTAACTTCCTTCTTAGGGGTGGGTGCAGGCCCCAATGCAGATGGCCACCACTTGTCGTCCCATTTTAGGGTCTCCTTACCAACCAGTAGCACCTCGGTCTTAGATGAATTAAGCTGGAGACGATTTTCAGTCATCCAGTATGCAATGGCCGATAGATTTTCTTGGAATTTAATTTTGTCGGCATTGGTGTCACTGGAGAAGGTTGGGGGCTTCAGCTGAACCAAGCGGCAAACCCACTGCTAATCTGGCCTGACAAAGTGCCTTGCTCACCATCAAGAGAAAATCCTACAAAAACGTTTTTAAGTGTGAAGGTAAACTTTTGACCGGGGCCTCCAACTTAGTGTATTCAACCAGGGCTCCATCAAGGTCGGCCTCAAACTTTGACCTTGTCCTGGTCAAGCGCAACCAGATGTCCCCCAATTTGGCGCTATATGTTTTTAAGCACTACAAAGTGTTTAATCTGTAAAAATTAATATCTCTATTTCCCAGTATTGGATATTTGCTGTTTTGGTGTCATTTTAAAGATAAAAATAGTTCTAACTTTTATAAATTGGTGTGGGATTTTTATTGTGTTTTGTATCTTACTTATTTAATGTATTGAAGTGCTTTATATACCTGTCTCCTAAGTTAAGCTTGCCTGCTCACAGCCAGCTACCAAGGGGCTTATGTTTTGAAACCTTGACTGGACCTTATATGGAGTTGGTGGTACTGCACCTACTAATAAACCACCTCATTAGGTCACCCAACTCACGTCAGGCACACATCCGCTGCATGGGCCCCTGCAGCTGGGCAGCCTCATAATATAATTCATAGTCGGGCGCACGCGGGCCCCTTTTCTCCATGAGGGCAAACAGTTTCCACAGTGGTACTCGTTTCCTTCCAGCACCCCACAGTAGGGCAGTAAGGCACGAGTTTAAGTCCCTAAAAAATTTGGATAGCAGCTGGGGCAGTATCAACATCTTTACTATGGACACCAAGTCCATTGGGGAGAGGGGCAGATGTCCAAAACGTCAGTGAGCGAAGTGCTCCAGCTAACGCCTTACCAAAATTACTGTCTACCAGGTCACATTCCTTGTGATAGATGGTGACTCCAAGGTAGCGGAAGGTGTCAAACTGTCATAAGAGCCTGGAGGTGTGGGGGTCCCCATATCTGTCCTCTGGAATGCCCTGTAGGGGAAACAGGCAGGACTTAGTCCAATTCAGGCGCAGGCCTGAGGCTGCGTAAAAGCCACCGGAGATCTCCGTCACTCCTGGCAAGTCCAGTCCAAGGTCCATGAGAAACATCAATGCATCATCTGCGTACAGCGAGATCATTTCTCACGTAATGCCACTTCGTACGCCGAACTGCGGGCCCGCCCCGAAAAAGGCAGCCAGTGGCACCAGGGTGAACAAGAGAGGGATGAGAGGGCAGCCCTTTTGGGTTCCTCTGTGTACCCCGAAAGGTGACGAGATGTCTCTGACCAGGTTCTTGTACAAAAGGTATCTACAACATAGGAGCTCTAGTCCCAGCCCTATGCACCCCAAGACACCCCAGAGATATGACAGGCTCAGGGAGTCAAAGGCCTTCTCAATATCCAGCAAGAGTGTGACCCCAGCGGCGGGTGCTGCCCTTCCATAATGCAGAACAATCAGTGGAGATTGAGGAATGCGTTCCTCCCTAGTATAGAGCCATTCTGATCCGGGTGAACCAAAATGAACACGTAAGGGAGTAGGCGATTGGCAATGATCTACTCCAAAGACCTTACAGTCAATATTTAACAATGAGAGGGGCCTGTAGGAGCACACCTCCAACAGATCCTTGTCGGGATTGGGTAGTACTACTATGAGTGCCTCCATCATTGATGCAGGAAGAGTGCCAGTCAAACTGGCTGCCTCCAACAAAGTCAGTAACCGTTGGGCAAGAGTGGCCCTGTATGTCGAATAGAGCTCCACAGGAAGTCTATACATCCCAGCGGTTTTATTACGTGCCATTTGGACCAGAGCCAGCCAGACCTCCCCAATCATCAGAGGAGCCTCCAATGTCTGGCGGTGGGGAGGATTCAGGTGGGGGATCAGTAGGGCATCCAGATATATCGCAAGCTCAGGCTCGGCTAATCCATCATCCCCCCGGTAGAGGGTCCTATAGTAATCAAAGAAGGGCGCATTGATGGCCAGCTGTGATGCAAGTATCTCGCTCGTCAGCGATCGGATAGTAACAACCATGCAAGCACCTGCCCTGCCTTACCGCCCTCTGTGTGCTGCGTAAGAGTGTCCTCTGCATAGTCTAACCGACCCGGCCTATCCAGTAGAGCCCTATAGTCCATCCGGAGGCCAGCAAGTTCCTCTCTATGTTCACCACCCCCCCCCCCCCCCCCGAACGAGAGTCCACCATATGGATCGACGTCTCTAGAGCGGTCAGCTCACAACATAACGACAGCCTGACATCATAGTCAGTTTTTATACAAAGGCCTCTCATGACCACCTTGAAGGCGTCCCACTCTACCCCCTCGTTTGATGCCGAACTCTCGTTCTGCTCAAAGTACTTCATTACTTGTGCGCCGATCGTTTCCTGAAACATTGTGTCCTGCAGCATGGGCAGATAACCGCCACATTGAAATGGGAGTGTGACGCCTACCCCAGCTCAAGGCGACCAGAAGGGGGCAATGATATGACAGTATTCGTCCCGAGTATCCCTGCCATCTGAATAAAGGGGATTAACCCAGGGTTACCTAGGAGGAGATCAATTCTCATGTGGAGCTAATGGATTGGCGAAAAATGAGAATATTCCCACACAAGGGGGTGTAGGGAGCACCAAATATCCCAGAGGCAACTATGGGTCAGCCAGCCCGCTAACGAACGAGCATCTCTACGCGCCTGCATTCCCTGTAGTGGGGATGTGAATCGGTCCAGGTTGATGTCAGGTTTGCAACTGAAGTACCCCCCCCCCTCTTTTCCCCAAAAGACTCAGAGCCTACAGGTCCGGAACCAGTATAGGGCGAAGAGTGTCATGTAAGTGTTGCTGAGCAGAATTGGGTGCGTACAGTGCTACCAGAGAGATTGGGGCACCAGCTAGGTGGCCTTCGATTAATGCGAAGCACCCCCCCCGGCTACACTTACTGGCGCAAATCTGGAGTGGGACGGCAGGCTCCACCCATATTAGCACTCCCCTCGCATATGCAAAATATGTAGCACCCGCTATCTGGCCCCTTCAGCATGTTTGCAAGCAATGCAACACCAGTGCTGTCATGTGCGTTTCTTGGAGGCAGGTCATGTATATTCCTGCACTTAAGAAAACAGTACACCTGGTGGCCCCGCTTAGGCGTTCCCAACCCCTGCACATTCCAGGACAAAAAATTATAACTGGGGGGAGAGTCTGCCATGCCAGCTTACATTTACCAAATGATTAGTCACTCTCTCAACCCGTATCCAACCCCAATCCCTACCCCGCCGCACGCCCCTACCCTGCATGCAACGCACCCACAATTGATCACAGACAGAAGAAAAAGGAAAATAAATATATAACAAGAACATATTCATGGCCCCAACTCCCTGCCCCTGGTCAAGACAAGAACAAGCCCCGACCAAAAACAACACAAACAGTACATGTCAATAAAGGTTGTGGGGTAATGAGCTAAGGTGGAGCGAGAACAGTGATTGCATAGCCCACCTGCACCATAGAGTGGATGGGGTGACCCCCACTATTGCAGAGCACCACAAGTGATGCCCCAACAAGTGCACAAAAAGAGGTAATGGGGAGTCCTCGATCAGATCCTAGCTCAGCAGTCATCTGGGTCAGGGCCGGGCCAAGGCTGCTCGCAGTTTAGGGAGCATGTCTACCAAGGCCCTTTCCTCCAGTGAGGACATGGAGCATGCAGGGGAACCGGTGTTGTGACTGTGGCAAGAACCTAATTCGGCCAGAGCCGTTCCCCCGGTGCCTTTCGTCTCCAACTGTTCCCAAGCTACAGCAGGGGAAGTGAAGAAGCAGGTTGCGCCAGAGTCTAGGACATGCAGTTTGGTCGGGAACATCAAAGAGTAATGCAGCCACTTGCTGAAACTGGCTCTAACAGGCATAAAGAAACCCTGCTGAGACTGCACCTCTACTGTATAGTCCAGGCAGATGTTCACTTGGCTGTTCTCCACTTGCCAAGGGCGCCTGGCACGAGCCACCTGTAAAATATGATTTCAAAAACTAAAGAGTCTTGCTACTGGCAGTTTTGGGATGACCCAGGAGGGGTGGCCTGTCAAGAACTCTATACGCCTGCTCCACTGAGAAGGAAGTGGATCGTCGTTCATACAGGACCGTATGGAACAGCCAGTCCTCGAAAAAGAGGTACATTTTAGCGCCTTCTGCACCCTCCGGCAGGCCCTATTAAATGAATATTGTTGCACCTTGAACTGCCTTCTATGCTGTTTGCGTTACCACCAATTGGAGAGTCTGTAGCTGGGACTGCATGTCGGACACAGATGGAGGCATGCCTGCCAGGGAAGACTCATTAGATTCTATTCGGTCTCTCAGTCTAGCTTGGTTTGCCTGCAGGAGGCTCATCTCAATCATATGAGTGTCCAGTTTAGAATCTAATGTGACCTTCACATCCATGACGGCCCCCAAAAGATCGTCAAATCTGCTCATGGTGTCAGCTCAAGTCATCCCCTCCTGGGCGCCGTCTGTCCTCAAGGGTCTCTCATTCTACAAGGGCAACATTGCCTCTTTTTCCAGTTCAAGGCCCCCCCCCCGGCGCCATGCTGCTTGACCACGTTTGGGCATGTAAAGTTTGGGGCCCCCCAGGCATGATCCCAGAGCTGAGCGTCTACGTGAGTGGACAACCCACAGACACAAGACCTCAGGCACAAACAGTACTGTCTCCTCAGGAAGAAAGAGTCAAAAAATGAATGGCAGCTGGGGGAAGAGGCATTGCTTAGGGAGAGCATCTCAGCATCCAGGCAAACTCACCACTTGTATCCCAGTTAATGGCAGGGGATAAGGGCTGAGTCGCCTGGAGCTCAGTGCCAGTGAGAGTCCCTTCACTGTGACAGTTGCTCCCAGGTGCAAGCAAATGGTCATGGTAGTGTGAAAAGCAAATAGGATGTCAAGGTAAGTGCCTCAACCAGCATGGAGCACTCTGAAAGCAGCGCTGCAGGAGGGTGGGGGGGGGCTGTCCTCGCAGTGGGGCGTGCCACACAACAAGTTCACAGCCCCTGGTGATGCCACGTGACTGATCGCAATAATTCCAAGGATCCACGGGCTCCCCTCAGCAAAGGCCGCCGTTCCATCAAGGCCCGGGCTGTAGGGGAAAAGAGAAAACTAGGAAGGAGTGGCCCCTTCCTTTGAATGTGACCCCGCACTGTGGAGTGAGGCCTTCAAGCAGGTGCGATTTACCGTGCAGCCCAAGCACAGTAACGACCTTCCCCCAAAGGGCAGGAAGTCAGTAAGGTGTGGCATTTATAGTGGCCTGTTAGAGATGGTAGGCCCTGTCCTCTCCTGGCAGTCACGGTGCTCCTCACATGCAGGCGTTCCGCTGCCTCCCAAGCAGAAGTGGGTGTCAAGCAGGGAACCCCTGGTACCATGTCCCAAGACGAAAAGGGGGGGAAGTGGCAAAGAGATTTACCCGACAGCCGCTTCCATTTCTCAAACCGACGTCACTCTGTACGCCAGGATATAAGTGCGGGCGGCAAGAGAATAAAAACACCCTCTGATTGGCAACCCTGGGGGTCCCCGGTGTATCAGAATCCCTGAAAGCGGGCGAGTCTCACGGAGCTCAGCTACTGAGCATCCATCTTGTCGGCCATCCTGGCCACGCTCCCTCCAACTGTTTCAATGATTCTTTTTCATTATTGCAGGGGCTGAACAATGGCAGGACCCGGGCGCATTAAAAATCAGAGTGCTCGAAGGCATTTTCAGGAAGCCGTTAATTTTTTTTGTAACTGATGGCACAATTTAAAAAAAACTGCATATATAACCTAATTTAAGGAAAAAAAACTCTCAGCATGTTAATACCAAATGTTCCAATTTAGGCTGCTTGCTGCATGGACAGTAACAAGGAGAAGCCGGAGCAGCCGGGGATGCAACCATACAATCTCATAACCCAAACATGCGAGCGGGAACAATAAACAAGCATTGGCATAGCCAATAAGTCTCGCCTTTGGGACCTTATAAGTGTTTAGCCATGCAGCACATTATCACCCACCGGGCATATTTCTGTAATGGAACTAGTACTTATGTAAAATGCTTTGATACCTTCATTCCCGCTACATAATACAAACAATAAAAAGGAATGAAAGGAGAAGTGCTTGCAGATTTTTTAGGTGGGGGAGTGAAAAGATGCACTCTGCAGAATTACGCTGTGTCTACCTGCTGTAGATGTTCAGTTTTTCTCCACAACAGTTAGGGTAAAATGCTGATTGCTGACGTTCTTCTGTTTTGTTTAACCAGAAGCATGATCATCAGGTCCACAAATGGTTAAGCATCACAATGTAGCTATTTACTGAAACCCCACAAGGATCGTTCCCTTCCTCCCCAAGAAATGAGTGGCCTTTAAGGAGCTTTAACAACTGTAGCAGCTGCTTGTTGCCTTCCAAGGTAGGCTTGTTGGCCAAGGCCCGCTCATTAGACGGTGCTGACGATTCCGCTGAAAAGTAAGATGTCACCGTAATTGATTTAGTTTCTGTTCCTTTGTGTTTTAGAGAAAATGAAAGGGCACTCTTGTGGAGGTGGGGTGGAGGTGACGCGCCTTCTAATGAAAGCGGCAAGGTCTGGAAATGAAACCTGACCCAAAACAGATGGCAGCCTGCACGCTGCAGCTGCTGGCTCCTATTATATAATGCCAGTACCAAATCGGTACCAAATCAGAAAGCGAGCACTGTATAGAAAATCAGGAGCCGAATTGAAAGAAGGCAAAAGTGAGTTATCCCCGTGTGCAAGTGAAGGCGGGGCGAGAGTATGCTGCATCTTGGTGCCGAGTAACAGTTGTTTATTGCCAACCAAATAAATGTTAATTCGTTCGTCGGCCTCTAGTAGGATGAAAGGCTGAGCAGACGCGCTGGGGTTCGAATCTGATGTTGTGAGGTCAAACATAAGATTAATAGGATGCTTGCCTTAAAGTTAAGATTGCCTTCCTCCTTCTACAAGTCAACAGCAATGGGCCTAGCATGACAGTGAATGCACAAGGTTTTCCTTGCAAACAGAGTATTGGCAGGGCTGTGCGTGTGCATGTGGAGGGAGGGTTGGTTAAAAACAATGGCACGAGAGAGTAGCGGGAGCGAGTGAGCAAGGCAGCGCGTTGAACGCGCTAATTAAAAACAGATGGCGACATGGCCCCGAACAACTGGTGCCCCTGCTCGTAACCGCAAGCAGTAGGCCGTGGGCGGATACATTTACTGGGAAAGGTGGGTCATGCAGCCGCCTTTGCCCAATTGCGTGCTGTCTTTTTAGGAAGACACACGCAAAGACCAATTGAAATAATGCAGAAAAAAAACCACACACACAAGCGTGTGGAAAGTCCAGAGTGATTCCAAGAGGTCATTTTCCTAGAGCAGCGCATGCGCGCTGCGCTAGGCTCAACCTAATAAAGCAATGTCTGGACTGAAGTGATCTCCTTAAGCAGAATCTCCTCCGAAACAAGCCACAGGACACTATGTTGATCACTTCCAAACCATATAATGTCACACTACTTCTACAAAAAGCAGCTCCTAAACGTAGATAATCCGTATTGCCGAAATCCGTGACCCTAAGCAGATGGTACACTACTCTTTGGGGGCATACACTGCCAAAACTACTGGCCTTAAACAAAACTGCTGGCTTTATCAGGTGCCATTTTGAAGTTGGATTTATTTATTTTTATTTGACAATTGTAAGGCACACCATATGTTACCCAGTGGCCCGATATTTAAAGAATTTCCACCAAGATGACTGATCAAAATTGGCTTTCTTTGGTTTAGATAAAATTGGAAATCACTTGCACTTTGTATATAGTTTACATAAGAAAAGATAACGCCCATCCGTGAACAAGGCTCAGCACGCTGAGCTGAAACGCATTGAGTTTGTATCCCGCAATAAACTGCACTTTATTCATTGCAAACACCAGTGTCTAGGTGCTTCTCTGGTGCGAGACGCAGAGTGGAAACTATTGGAGCGTATTTTCCCGTACCCCTGGACTAACCTGTGAGGGCTGGCATACACAGCAGAACTGATTTGGGTATAGATGTATATGTATGTATATATGTGTGTGTGTGTGTATATATATATATATATTCACTGAAAAATCCATAGGTTTTAGGGAAAGTTATAGTTAGTTGGACATTTCACTTGTACAAAACCAGAGAAATTCCCCCGTTATAGTTAGTTCAGCTAACTAAAACTCGCGCCCCCGCAATGCACTGCTGATGACGTCACATATTATATCACTCATGACATGGTCTGTGACATCATTGATGACATCACTGATGACATCCCAAATGACATCACTGATGACATCATCCAGTGACTGTGTCTTTCTGTAAAGTTTAAATATGTTTAATATATATAGGGAAAGGCGTACTGAAGAATGAGTGGGTGCATAAGTGTCTGAATGGATGATTTAGTAGGTGCGTGACTGACTCTATAAGTGAGTGATTAAACGTATCTTTCTGAATGCATTGGTTAGTCACTAAACTGTGTGAATGTCTGTCTGTTGGTGTATAAGCGGCTGCATGGGTTTGTGAATAGCTACATGAGTATCTTTATGAGTTATTGATTGCTTGTCTGAGTATCTGTATGGGTGCCTGAGTGTTTGTGTGGGTGGGGTGTGTGTGACTCTGTGCATAGATGTGTGAGTGGGTGATTCACTGCGTGCATGGTTTCAAGAGTGTATTTGTGATAGACTGTATGGGTGTGTGAGTATGTGTATGGGTGTTAGTGAGTGAATGTATATCTCAGTGGTACATGTGTGAGTAACTACATATGTGAAAGGCAGTATATATGTGTGTTAAGAGTATGTAAATGGCTATAAGTAAGAGTGTGTGATTATGAGAATCGCTGTATGGATGAGTGTGTGCTTGTATCAGTAATTGTATAATAGCGTAAGAATGTGCTAGTATTTGTATGAGTAAGTGAGCTTGTGTGTGTATAACTGTATAGGTGAGTAAATTGGAGTGTGATTAATTATTTGCATGACTGACTAGGTGATTGAGTACCTCTATGGATGAGTGGTGGTGTGTGAGTGTCTATATATGTGTATGAGTGTACATGATAGTCCTGTACTGAGTGACCGTAAGTATGAGTGACTGTACGGGTGAGTGAGTGGATGTGTGTGTAGACCTAAGAATCAGTGAGTGGGTATGTAGTTAATGATGTTGGAGTGTCTATGGTTTTGAGAATGGCAGTCTGTAATTTAGAGTGGGTGTATCAAAAGTTATATTAGGGTGTGAGAAGATGCATGAAATTATCACATGGATGATGTCATCAGTGATGTCATTTGAGATGTTATCAGCGATGTCATCAGTGATGTCACTGACCATGTCATGAGTGATTTAATATGTGACGTCATCAACAGTGCATTGCGGGGGCGCGAGTTATAGTTAGCTGAACTAACTATAACGGGGGAATTTCTCTGGTTTTGTACGAGTGAAATGTCCAACTAACTATAACTTTCCCTAAAACCTATAGTTTTTTCAGTGAATTTCAAAGGTTTTTAAAATGCTAATTTCTAACTATAACGTGCCTGAAACCTATGGTTTTTTAAGTGAATTTCTATGGTTTTTTAAATGCTAATTTCTAACTATAACGTGCTTGAAACCTATGGTTTTTTCAGTGAATTTCAAAGGTTTTTTAAATGCTAGTTTTTAACTATGCCTACAGAGGTAGGACATGTGATGAAAGAAGAAACAATGCACAGAAAGAAAAAAAAGAAATGCATAAAGAAGCAACAGAAGTCCACAAAGACGAAGAAAACTGCAGGAAGAAGAAGAAATGTGCAGAAAGAACCAACAGAGGAGCAGAAAGTCCTCCTGTGCCCACAACTTTTTCCGAAGGGTACTGGTGGTAACTGACTCTGACTAACCAGGCCTAGAGCCAGTGCTATGCTAAAAGACACTTAGAATACCATGAAAACACCTACATACACTAGGGAACACCATGTGTTGGGGTACCCTGTAATTAGCATGACCTCCTCTGTAAGTCCCTAGTACATAATACGGCAGGGGGATTAAAACTACCTCTTAAAACGCGCCACGGGGCGCGTTTGCACACTGGTGAAGGGGGGGGGGCCTGAGGTTACATGTGTGCAAACACGCACCGTGGCCGTTTTAAGTTGGGGGATAAAGTCCCCTTGAATCCTGAGGGTCCCTGGGGTCCAACTAGCCCACCAGGTACCTCCATTAAGCGCCACAGAGTTGCGTTGCAGAGAGGTGTAAAAAGGGGCATTGCCTGGACCACCTCTCTGCAACGCAGCTCCCTGGCGCACACTGGAGATTCCTGGTGGGCTATTTGGCCCCCAGGGACCCCCAGTATTGAATGGGAATTAGTTTCCCATCTTCCAACGCACCAGGTGGCACGTTTGCAGAGTGCTGCAGGGAGGGTCGGGGTCCCTAGCACGATGCCGGTCTTTTAAAAACAAAAAAAATTAAGAAGGGGGGCTGTGTGGCCCCCCTTCCTTTCCTATTTTATTGGCCCTGGGGCCCCCATCCCCCATGGCCTGACCCCTATTTTTTTTTTTAATTGGAAGGGGGCCTCCCGAAGTCATATTCGGCCCTGGGGACCCCATCCCCCGGGGCATGGCCAGGTTTTTTTTTTTTTTTAATTATTGGAGGGGGGCCGCAAGGACCCCCCCTCCCAGGCCACTAATGGCCCTGGGATCCCATCCCCTGGGGCCTGGCCCTTCGTTGGGGACCTGCGGGAGCCGGCATTGCTTTTCCACACGGGGAGCTGCTAAGATGCAGCTCCCCATGTGGAAAAACAATGTGGTTTGGATTTTGAAAGCAAGGTTTCCTGCTCTCGCTTTCAAAACCCATACCAGAGATTGCAATGACAGGGCGGGAGCCGCGAGGCTCTTGCCCTGTCATTGCAAACAGCAGTGTCCCGGGGGTGGGCACCCCAGGACACTGCAGGAGCCGGCCCTGGGGGGTGCGCGGCCCCCCTCCCAACATTAGCAAAGCCCCAGGGAGGTGGTGGTCCCTGTGGTCTGTAATGGATCCCCAAATTTGCATACTTAGTGCCCCGGGGAGGTGGTGGTCCCCGGGGCGTGCGGGGGGGGCTCGAGCCCCCCGACACAGGTATTTTTGTTTTTTTTAAAGAAAACCCCGCGGGTTGCGGTCCCCGGGGGGGCCGTGAGCCTCCCCACAATTATCTAAAGAAAGCCCCGGGGTGGCGGTCCCCAAAGCTTGGGGGCCCCCAACCTATTTAAAATTAAAGCCCCTGGGGGTGGCGGTCCCCGGGGATGCAAGGGGGTGGGCTGTGTGCCCCCCCGCAAATATTTAGAGAAAGCCCCGGGGGCGGCGGTCCCCAGGGCTGCGGGGGTCCCCCTGGGCTCCCGCAAATATATATTTTAGAAATGCCCCCAGGACTTGGCCCACCCGGGGGCTAATTAATAACGAAGCGTGGGAGACCGCGCTTCATTTTTTAAATTTTCTTTGCCGGATCCCGCGATTTAAAAAAAAAAAAAAGCTTTTTTTGGCCATGGGGGTCCTTGTGGGACCCCCTAAGCAGGCCTAGGGGGTCAGGGTGTTTCTACCCTGCCCCCTTTTCTTGTTTTTCGAGTTTTTTTTCCCTGTTTTCTAGTGCCTTGAGGCACAAGATGGCTGCCAACACTTCCTGGTTTAAAGTGTTGACAGCCAATTAGAATGCAGCTCGTGAGCGGGGGGGGTGCGCAGATCCTCCGCGCCTCTAAATATCGAAACTTTTATTTTTGATTTTCCCAGCAACTACTGAACGGAGTTAACACCATTTTTAAAAAGGTCGCTTTCTGAGCCAAGCAGTACCTTTTTGCCAAATTTGGGGTAAATCCGTTCAGTGGTTTCGGCTGTATCCTTGCATAAAGTTTCCTATGGGAAATTGATTTTTTGACTCTTATTTTTTTAATTTCTCAGCAACTACTGAACGGATTCACACCATTTAAAAAAAAGGTCTCTTTCTGAACCAAGGGCCACCTTTTTGCCAAATATGGTGTAATTTCATTCAGCAGTTCGGGCTGTAGTCATGTCTAAAGTTTCCTTTGGGAAATAACATGGAGAAAACGTGTTTTGGGACCCCCACCCTTGTTTCTCGGCCCCCGCTTGGCGAATCACCCCGAAACTTTCAGGATAGGAGCTGACCGGAGCGAGACCAACGTTTTGAAAATGTCACGAAGATTCGTCAACCGGCGCGAAAGTTATTGGGAAAAGAAAAACGCTTTTTGAATAGAAACAAGGTCCTAACTATAACTACCTACTGGCGACCGCCAGTAGGTTATATATATATATATATATATATATATATATATATATATATATATATATCTACATATACACACACACACATAGAGAGAGGGGGGGGGGGGGTGCTCCATGAGCACTGTCACCACCGTCAGCAAATTATTCTCGGCTCTGATGCTCTGAAAGACAAATAACATCCTTTTTAAGGCAAATCATAAATTACTGAGAGGTCCACAGCCATCACACAGAGCCTCTGCAATGTTACGTGCTTCCCTGACCCATTTCTATCGCTCTCTCTCACTAAATAGCACCCCCACACAGATTTATAAAATAAAGCATAAAAAGATAAAGCTAAAAGGGACTTATGGTTGAATAATACATTGATAGGGGCTTCAGCGTAAAGAATTAAAGTTCAGGAAATTCACAAGCTAAGGTGCACCAGACAGCGTGGTAATTGCACCTCAACGGTAACCTTTTAGTCTCCACAAAAAGTTTTCCGCAGGCCTATTTCTTCCTTCACGCTTTGTTATTTATGTGTTTGCTGCCACAAAAAAATTAAATCCTCCCAAAAAAATACTAAAACCTAACACAGCAAAAATAATAAGAACTGAGGCAGGCCCTGTAGCACAGGCAGCGGAGCAGTGTAATTTCTCCAGGATTTGCATCCTATCAAGCTGCTCCTGCTGAGCGCGGGACCCTGGCGCTAATTTCTAGTAAATTTCACGCCTGGCGCCTCTCTGTTGTGGGTCATTGCTGGTTCGCCTAAACAAACTACCTTCCATTATTGGCTCCTCCATCTAAATATGCAGCCGCTTTTTATAATTTAATTTCACATTATGCAGAAATCGCCTTTAGGGCTCGATAGAGCTCTCTAGCGGAGATCAGCAATACAATTCTGGAGTGTGCGTTTTTTTTGCTTTCTTGGGAAGGGGGGGGGGATTATATATACATATATGTTCAATGAAAATATTACAGTTAAAGTGACAGGGTGGTTAGGATCAGTTATAACACTTTAACGTATGTTTTTAAAAAATCACTGAAACTCACATAAACAGTTAAAGTGGTTGCAAAATATGAAAACAAAACCTTCCCCTTCGCACTTATGATTCATTTAATCATTTATTTGCAACAGATTTTTCTCTGCTGCTGCCAACCAATCAAAGACTTTGTGTCCATGAACCTGGATTTGGGCATGCAGACCTGAAATAGACCTTGTCCAATCAAATTCGGTGTTTTCTGAATTTGGGCCTGCAGATGGTCCATGAGCCGGGTTTCGTGGACTATCTGCAGACTAACAGTCCAGATATCTTTAACTCGGTATAACTTTGAAGCCAGTTGCGGCTCACATGACTTGCGGGTGGTGGGTTTGCGCAGGCGGGTGGGGGGTGGGGGGGCGGATTAAAAAATATTTTTTTTTTAACTTAACTTACCGAATCGCGCGCCGCCTCCGCTCCTGGCCGGGTCCCGCTGCTGAAACAGGAAGAAGGCAGCCTCCCTCCCCTCCCCTAAGCCAATCACAATGCTGCAATGGCAAGAACTTCCTCAATTAAAATTCTGCTTGCATGCCAAATTTGGTTCTTCGTTTACATAATTTTTCTCTTCAGGACAGAAAAGAACCCTATGGAAGTTAAAATAGGAAAAAACACTTTTTACCCCCCACCCCATTAGATCTGACAAAACATCCCATGCCAAAACCAATTTCATGAAGATTCGTCGAGTGGCACAAAAGTTATTAAGAAAACAAAAAAAATATTTTTCAATAGAAGCTCTGATCTAACCGCAACTAACGCTGGCTATAGGCAGTGTGTTATATAAATATATATGATATATTTACACACGAACACACAAATATGTGTGCATGTCTGAAAACACCCATATAGGCTTGCCAATATATTTATAGATTTTGCCTACAATTGTATTCACTACTGACCAATACCAGTATTAGTATAAATCAGCCTCGCATCCATAGGAGGTGGGTGAATTACGTATCGTAAAGGAGAAAGTAATAACTTCGAAAATTCTGTTACTTAGAAATGCTATTAGAGCTCTATATACCGCTGTATACATCTGCATTTACACGTGTGTTTGTATGTGTGTGTATATATATACACATATATATATATTTATAGAAATATATATCCACACACATACACAGACGTGCCAAGTGTAATATGCGGTTTATTACCATCGCTGAGTGTGAATAAGGGCCCACTACACATTGTTTACGATGCTCCATTTCCCTCCTTTCGCTACATTGAGAATTAACTGTATATTACAAAATATTGTGTATCATACGTTTTATTCCTTGGCATTTTTAATATTTGTTTTTACAAAAATGTATTGAACCAAACCAGGATGCCAACAGTAAGGTAAAATCGCAATGAAGATGGAGACCTTGTTACTGTTAGGACACAACACAGTGGTTTTCTCGTGTCATGTTTGCTGTACTGTGGTGGCACTAACATGGAATTTGCCATTTGCGCTGGAGTGATACACATGTGTACACCAGTATTTCTTAATCGAGACGCTCTAAATAACACGGGCTCCTATATTTTCACTGCCATATACATAGCTCTATAGAAAGAGAGAAAGATAAAGACATAAACATACACACAAGCACGCGCACACAGAAATATTTATATATTTCTACAGCGTGAATTAGACCTCCTAGGCCGACGAGTAAAGAGTTTCTTTTCTCCCCCCACTAATGTCAATTTTCGGCATAGCAAGAGCTGCCTCTAATCTTTTCCCACTCATTACACACAATTTTAGAGTCGTTTTACCCACAGTGCAATCGGCTCCTGGTGGTGTGTTTGTGTGCGCTGAGGGGAAGCGGAATAATTGTTGATTTTCCTTTCCCTGAATATCTTGTCGCCCCTCCCCCAGGCAAAAATACGCCAGCCAGAAGAGAAGCAAAACATGCCAGCCCCCCGTCCCCCTCCCGCCACAACCGCAGAGGGACTGACAAGTGACTCTTCGGAAGCGCTATAATCATGCCCCGCTCTGAGATAATGGCGGCAAAGTGCCTTGTCCTGCATGTAAAACCAGGGGACTGTCACCCTACTATTGCCCTCTTGGCCCCGGTCTCCCCTTGCTCTCCACATCCCTTTCCACAGAGTCGAAACCCATTTGCACGCATGAATGATTCTGCAGTAGGCAGTCTCTTTACTTCGAAAGGTGGCGGTTTTGCTCATGTCGTCAAGGAGGCAGCGGCGGATCCTCCCTTATGGCGGAAGAGCGTTGGCTCCTCCGCTATGGTGGAGGAGCGCCGCCCCCTCTTCCAGCAGCGTAAAGAAAAAAGGAAAATTAAACAATTATAAACCCTGGTTTATTATCATTTTATTTTGTGTCCCGGAGTCTTAGGGATGGGGCCAGGGGGAAAACAGGCACCCTCGGGGAGTGGTATGCACTGTTATCAGTGCGCATGACAGTTTGGCCGGTTGTCTGAGCCCGGTCAAACCGTCATGCACACTTTGCATGTTCCCCACGCAGGCTGCGTTACAGCCTGCGTGGAGAACATGTCCACGCTCCCAGTCCCTGGCTGGGCACCAATCCACAATACTTCGACCAATCACAACGCTGCACTGCAGAAGAGACGCTGCAGCGGCGGCGGCAAGGAGGTAAGTTTAATTTAGTTTTTTTTACAACTACCTGCCCCCCCCCCCCCCCCCCATCCAAGTCAGCCGCCAATGCATGGACGCCATTTTGGTTAAACATATAGCACTCTGTTTGCAATATATAATGACTCTAAGCCATTGATACAAACACTTAACACCAAACGGCAAGGACTGATACAACAGAGACGGCAACGGATTGGAGGCAAAAAACACACCAGTACATCTTACATGCACTGGCGCCACATCTTCTTGCCAATACAGTAAGTGCAAATGCCATAGAGATGACGATTTATTATCCAATAGGCAACCCCTACAGAGGCAACACAAGAGTCGCAGTATAGGTAGGGCCACTAGAATTATGCAATTACGCGGCAGTCACATTTCCGTATAATTAGGGATTCCCAACACTTGCCACATATTCCAACGTCTGCTGCAGATGTTAACAAAAACAATTGTTTCTAGGATCAAAAGTTACTAAAAACGCTGCCACGCTGTGGTGCCGCACAATAGAACATGCTTTGTGGAGGTTAACTTGCCACCTTTCAGTTGCTGATTTCTCTATTGAGGTGTTAAACTGACACTGATGAGGTGTAACATTTTCTCAGATATTGTTAACGTGTGAAAAAGGACAAACTATTTAATATTTCCAAAAATGTTGCCGCATTGCTCTGCATAAATTGCCTTTTCTTGCTGCATAATTTAGTAAATTCTACAGCATAATTTAGTCCTCCCCTGCCTAATAATCCCATTGGCCTTCACTATAAGCAAGGAACAGTGTACTGGAAACCAAATCATCAAAACTCTTTGACCCCCAAAAGACATGTCCACTGGTGCTACAAACAGAAGAATCAGACACCAATGGTACGTAAGCCCGGTCCACACTGGAAGACACCGTAAATCCAACCGAAAGCACTATGAGGCCATACCATTTGCACATTTGTGTGACACAAAACCAAATAACATAATATATCAACATTTGGCGTCAGTAGCAGCCGGTATGGCTTGGGGGTGGCAGTGGGGGACGCTCCTCGGCCATTGCGGAGGAGCCGCCACGGTTTGGCGTATTAGTACCTGTTCGTTCACTGGCAAGGCTATGAGCCACAAGCCGGGTACGCATGATACTTGCTGTATGAAGGTGACCCAGTGCGATAATGCATTCTCTGCAGAAACGTTGATAACCCAAACGTCACAGATATGAATGTTGGGACGGTCAACCTGGCACTGAACCCTCCGAAGGTAAATAACACACACTTTTCTCCTTTCATCTACAGCACTCTAAATTGTCAAGAATTTGCGGTAGCAAGAGCTACATCGAAATACAGGTTATTAATTGCTGTGGGGTAATATTTTACTTAAAGTCCTGTACCCATCCATTTACAAGAGACCAAGAGAGGAACAGTAAGGCTATAATATGTATCTGCTATATTATGCATCCTTTACCAGAATGCAGGTCGGTGGCAGCTCACCCTTATGGCCTTAAGGGCTCTGCCCTCCTTCTTCTGTGCCCTATTTGTCTTTTATACTAATGATGCAATATAGTCTTGCAAGGGTCCAGCAGCAGCCGCAGACACTGAATCTGACTAATGACTTTCTTAGGTGCATGTGCTAACCATCAGTCAGATTGTCCAGGGCTACTGAAGTCCCATCCCTGGCCTCAGGGATCTGACATAACTGGGCCCAACCACATTTATGATGTGCTGCTGTGTCACCATTCAGCTTCCCCAGGGTGCCTTAGACTCAAAACCTACAGAACCTGGTGCAACCCATCTATCAGGCTCCCACCTCGCCCTCTCCAGTCTTGTCACAGGATGGGATGGGGTCAAGAGCAGAATTCTCAATGACCCCACTTCAACCTGTGATGAGTCTGGAAAGGATGAGATGAAAAAGAGGCTAAAAGCTGAAGCCTAAGCAGGTTCCAGCTTTCAGTTTCCTGCCTCAGGAAGGAGCTATGTGCCCGCTTTGAAGGCACCAGCAATTAAATCGGATTGGCACCAGCAGCTGAAGGTAAGTAAACAAAAAAGATCTCAAGTGTATGTCTGTGTGTGTGTGAGAGTTTGAGTGAGCGTGTGTGTTTGTACGTGCAAAAGTGTGGCGTGTGATCATGAGTGTGCATGTGAAAGTGAGTGAGTGACGGGGAGCTAGTATAGCGGAGAGTGAATGTCAGCTAATGTAAATGTGAGTGAGAATGATTCAGAGTAAGTGGCAATAAGTGAGACTTAGAGTGGGAGATGAAGAGAAAGAGTGAGCCTGAGTGACAGCCAGCGTGAACGAGTGAGTTTGAGGGAGTGACAATGAGAGCAAGTGAGAATGCGTGAATGTAAGTGAGTGCATGTGTGTGAGTAAAAGTGAGTGATGGGGTGAGAATTAATAAGTGAAAGTATCAGTGAGACTGAGTGAGAATTAAAGTGAGACTGTGAGAGTAAGAGTGGTGTGGAGTGAGGACAGTGAGTGAATATGACTAAGTGAGCATGAGTTTGAGGCAGTGTGAAACAGTGAGAATAAATGTTTGTGAATGAATTATATAAGTGAACATTACAGTGTGTTACTTTTGTCTGTTGCTAGCTTTGGCATACTGAAGGTAATTACTGGCTTACACCCAAGAGGAAAATTCTGGTGCTGGCATACTGGAGGTAATTCTTTTTTTTGTTAATTACACTTTTTATTGGGGACATGGTTAAAACACATTATACATCATAGAAACATGTGTATCCGAGATTGTGTGCTGCCACAAGCGTAACAGTACATCTGAGACCATAGTGTTATTACATTCAACTTACATTGGGTCCGTTTGTTACCGCCCATCCCAGATAAGTGCCCCATCTGGGCTGTGGTGAATCGCATATTTCTCCCCAGTAATCATTCCATTTACGCCAAATTTGAGTTCATTTGGTAGGGCATCCCCTCGATTCATATACAGTCTTCTCCATTGCCATTCTCCAATCCATGTCTTTTCCCCACTCACTCAGCGTTGGTGGTTCCTGCGCCCCCCACAGTCTTGCAATATTTCTCTTAGAAATTATCATCCCATGTGTCACCCATGTTCTCTCTTTAGTATTTAAGTCTGTAGGACCCCAAATATTCAGGAGACATAACTTAATATTACAATCAGTCTCTTTGCCCAGTACTCGCTCTATACACTTCTTCAATGATAACCAATATCTCTGAATGTCTATACACTCCCAAAGTGTGTGTGTGAAAGTGCCTTCCTGCCTGCATCCCTTTTTGCATCTAGCCTCAGTACTGTATCCCATTTTTATCAACATTGGTCCTGTTATGTATAATCTATGAAGTATCTTTAGTTGCATAAGTCTAAGCCTTGAGGAGATGGCAGTCTCTCTGGGAGAGGCCAAAGCTTCAAGCCACTCCTCGTCCTCCAAGCCCGCGACATCGTGGTCCCACTTGGCTATAAGTTGGAGAAGGGGGTCCGTCGTGTAATTAATGAGCTTTTTATATATTAGTGATATGGCTTTCTTCGGGAGATTCCCGTCTAGAACCTGATCTTCTAGTGGGGCGGAGTCCGGTGATGTCTCTCCCTTTGTAATCACCGCGAGCAACGCATGCTGGATCTGTAAGTACCAAAAATACTCAGTGTTAGCTAGTTCATATTGCACTTGTAGTTGGGCAAAGGGGATTACTCCTTCCACTCTCCAGAGATCTCCAACCTTAGAGATGCCTATTAAGTCCCAGCTGTCAAATCCGCAGGTATGTCGCAGATTGCCCAGTAGGTCTGTGTCCCAGAGTGGGGTTGCTAGCGTGATCCTACCCTCCCATCCCAGGCACCTCGTAGCCGCCCGCCATACCTGGACCACGTGTCCAGTGGGTCCCGACTGTTTTGTCTTGGCGGTAGTAGTGTATAGCGTCCCTGCGAAGCTTCCCCCCCGGGAGGAGCCATCTGTCCATATTAAATCCTGGATCTCCCTGTGGCCTATACGTACACTGGTTTACAGCGGCAAATAGCGCCGCCCATTAATATTTCTTAATGTGGGGGAGACCAATTCCAAAGTCATACTACCTTCGTGTGAGATTTTGCATGGCAATTCTGGGTGGTTTACCGCCCCAGAGTACCTCTCTCATGGCACAGTCCATAGCCCTGAAGTATTCTGTTCCCACTGGATGCGGTGTGTTCTGTAAAACATAAGAACCGTGGAAGGGCCATCATTTTAAATAAGGCTGCACGCCTCAGCAGGGACAGTGGGAGTGACTTCCAGTGCAGGACATTATTCTTGAGTCGCTGCAGAGGGGGCAGGAGATTGCAGTCATAAAATCAAGTCGAGTCTTTGGAGACCTGGCGTCCCAAGTATTTGAACCCTGTCTCTGCTATTGTGATAGTGAAGCCCCTGGGCAAGGATGGCTGCCCTCCACTAAGGACATAGATGACGGATTTGGACCAATTGATCCTGTATCCAGCAAATCTGCCAAATACTATGAAGATGTGAAGCACTCTATTCAGGGAGGCCGCCGGGGATGCCAAGTACAACAGAATATTGTCGGCATATAATGAAATACGGTCTTCCCAGTCCTCAGCCCATCTAAACCCCCTAATAATGGGATCTTTGCGTATCCACATCACCAATGGCTCAAGCACTAGGGCCAAGAGCAATGGGGAGGGGGACAGCCCTGCCTGGTACCCCTGCCGAGTTAGAACACGGGAGACTTTCTGTTATTGACCACTATTTGAGCAAGCGGTTTGGAATAGAGAAGGCGGACCCACCCCAAGAAGCCCGGGCCAAAACCCAGCTTCTTTAATACTGCAAACATATAGGATCATTCGATCGTGTCAAATGCCATGGCCACGTCCAGGGACACCACCACTGTGTCTTTCCCGATCGTGTTGGCTTGGTCCAGCACTTCCTGTAGTCTCCGTAGATTAAAAGAAGTATTTCTGGCTGGCATAAAACCGGACTGATCCGGGTGCACCAGCTGTGTTATAACACTTATTAATCAAGTGGCTAAAACCATCGCCAATATCTTGGCTTCCGAATTGAGCATTGATATTGGCCTATATGACGAGCAGCTGTTCTTCGGTTTGCCCCTCTTGTGTATCACAACTATCGTCGCCAACCTCTGGTCAATGGGGAGCAATACCGTTTCCCTGCTCTCTTGGAACATTCTAATCAGGTATGGTACGATCTTACTCGGGACCAGCTTGTATAGTTCTACAGGCAAGCCGTTAAGACCCGTCGCTTTGCCCACTCATAATTCTTGTTTGGCTTTCTCTACCTCTGTGTTATTCAATTCTAGTTCAAGATCTGGCCGTTCTTCCTCAGAGAGCAGAGGCAAGGAGATATCCCTCAAAAAGGAGTGCGCCTCTTCCTCTACATGTGGCGTCTGTGACGTATAAATGTCACAATAATAATCACCAAAGGCATCTGCAACCTTCTGTGGTTCAGTTAGTCTCTCCCTGGACTCCATTGCGAGCTCCACCACCCCTCTATTAGCCTGTTCCCTACGGTCTAACCTGGCCAGTAGTTTCCCAGCCTTATATCCGACTTTGTAAATCTTACTAAGCTGAGCCCTGTGTTGCGTTTTGGCCGCATCTATGGCCAAGGCAGTATAGTCCTTTATTTTTAGTCTAAGTTTGTGTCTCGGAGCTTCCCTTCCAGTTCCAGTATGTCCGCCTCCAACCTCACTAGCCACCCGTTTGTGTTTTTTAACCCCCGCAATCTGAGAAACAGCGGCACCGCGAATTACAGCTTTGTATGCTTCCCATAGTGTCTGGGCTGAGTACACGTTTTCTTTGAAATAGAGTTCTGTATCTCGTACAAGTTTCACTTTTATCTGGGGAGTCTTAAGATACCACAGATTAATCACGGCTGTTTTGCCAATTATGGGTTCTCCTACCTCAATTCGAGCCCAGATAGGTGAGTGGTCTGATATACCTCTGGCTATCTGGTTCACCTCTTTGATGTTTACTAGCTGATCCGCCGGTGTTATTATGTAATCTATCCTAGACATGCTCCGGTGAGCCCCGGAATAAAATGTATATTGTTGTTCCATGGGATGGAGCGTCCTCCAAGTATCCACTAAGCCCATTCCGCCCAGAAAGTTATGAATTTGTGTATGAGCGGGTGGCAAAGCTTTGGGGGGTTACCTATCTAGGGGAAAAAAATTGATCAACTCTTGGGTAGTGTCGGGCTATATAGGCTTGACAAACCCTGAAGGTACCTAAATATTTATTGATTGCTAATGACTGCCCGTTCAGAGCCTATGGCTTGTGAGCAAATTTATGAGAAAACTGTGCTTTAATGTGCATTATTTGACCCATTTAAAAAACACATTTTCTCTGGGGACAACGCCGACCCCCCCCCCCCCCCCAACTCAATTGTACTAGAAGTCGTCTCATTTGCTTGCTGTAATTCTGGGTAAGTATCACGCCCCACAACTTTGGAATATCACCAGCGACCACTGATACAGATGATAGAAAAAACAAATCACGGGTTTGGCGTTAGAGTTCTACTGAGACCAGAATGCACCAGTGACGAATCCCAGCAGCGCTCAGTTAAAATGTTATCCTTCCAAAGTAATTGAAGGGGGTACCACTGAGTTAGGGAACAATACGTTTTATTCAAGACAATTCACATTATAGTGTAAGCTATATAATGGATTAATACCACAATGGTCAGCTTTAAAACGCCTTTTTGAGTGATATTTTAAACTCAAGAGTCGGAATTTTGAGATGAACATTTTCGACCCCATGGGCACATAACAGCTATTTTTTGGTAGAACGCGTTGGCGTAGTGTTGCCAAAACAGGGAGCTCTCTTTCAAAGAGTCAGACCTCTTATAATCCTACCCAGAATTGCAATGTATATGCAAGTTTAAGATGAATTCTCCTACGCTTTGCTGCTTCCAGTGGGAGGAGAGACCCATCCCTCTTGTAGCACAGCACAGACATTGTCTGTCCAGCAGGCTCCACGAGGTGCTGACAGACACAGCTCTAAAAGATGAGCTGCATAACCAAGAAGCGAGACGCCTGTGACCACTGTTACCTGTTCAGACAGCACGGTGGGAGGCAGGGAGGGATTTGAAAGTATTCTGGATGCCGGCTGTATTTTTGGGGAAGGATCTATCCAATCCATTGCCTTCTCTTTCAGTCTTGCCAGGCTTTCACACGCATCCTTTCCAACACAATTTCTCCAATCAATGTCACCATTGCCGCTGGAGACATCGGTTTCTATTGCTTTATTTAACTCTGTAAAATCCTTGATATCAGCCTGGCCACATTCAACACATACGTATTCAAAACAATTCTGGAGCATGTTTGCCAGATGTCACCAGGGAGCCCAAATATAGAACAGAAATAAAAACAAACAAAGCACTCAGATTAGAGAAAAAAAAGTCAAATAAAAAAAATAAAAGAAGATTGTAGACAGTGTGCAGAATTTTTTATGTAGATGAAGGAGCACAACTGTTGCAAAATAAAGATTGCTGTTTCAGTGAAATATTCGAGGAAATCGATAAACAGACATGACAATTTAGAGTTCGTGTGAGAATGACAAAGCAACATTTGCATATTTTAAATTTGTAAGTGACAAATTTAAAAAAAAATGAAAGAACCCTCACTAAGTGAACAGGTCAGCTTACCTTTCATTCCCCCAGAAAACCCCCTCCAGTTGGCAAAGACCAGGAGCGAAAGACCCTCACGGTTGAAGTCCTTGATGGCCTGTGCAGTCTTGAAGGCGGAGTCTGGAAACCAGACTTGGCCCGCCTGCTGGATAATCTGTCGCAAAAAAGTAAAGACTTCATGTGGTAGAAAATATCACTTTATGCTCAAATATTTTACAGTCACTGGTGCAACCCAGTGACAACGGATAATTCAGAGCAGCTGCAAAACAACATGAGTGAAAAATGGGAACATTATTTTATCCGCATATAAACGTATATGCTTTGTGTTTGTAATGAGAATGCTAGTACGCATGTTTGCATTTACATTCGCGGTTACATTTTGTTCATCAATTGCGATGGTGTTTTTGCACCTGTGTAAAGACCACCAAGGCCTTAGTATTGATGCACACTTACATGCCTTTAAATTAATTTTAGTTCTGATGCTCTAAACTGTACATTTCTGCTGAGCCGTGCTAGCACAGCCTAGTCTCGTTCTAAAGTTGCCACAACGAAGCCAGCATTTCAGCAAGCGGTCGAGTCCGCTCTCATTAGTATTAACTGTACTTCTCTCTCTCAGATTTCCATATTCCTTCCTGCGAGAAGCTCTTGGCACCGGCCCATTAGTAGTTATCTGCAAGCGTCTACTTTGTCACATGTTCTGCTTCCATTGACTTGCATTTACCGAAACTGTATGCTAATTCTCAGTACATCTGTCTATTCTAGCGGTACATGCTCGACTGATGAAGGATGAAGCTCTGGTCTGTGAAAGGCCATAGGCTTGCTTTACTTTTGAAAGGGTCCCGGCTATTTTGCATTCAGCACATGTAAGATTTCATGTGCTATTCAGGATTGTGCTTTCTTTCACAAACGCATGGGCCATTTCTTTATTAAGACACACATGCAGATTATAAAAACACATTTATATGTTGCCTACTACCGCCAGGAGACTAAGCACTCTCATTTTCCATGTTATTTTACTGACCTTAATACTGCTGGTACGGTTTGAGCAGGCAAGGAATGCAGGATTGTGAGAAGCCCACCTGGAAGGCTATGGAGGAAAGTTACCAAAGGTTCTTAAAAGTGCACTCCTTTCATTTTCAGTGACGGTGGTTCAAGTTTAAGTGTGTCTCTTGGTGGTTTTAGGGGTGTGAAAGGAGGGAAGGATGGGGCAGCACAACCAGTAAGCCAGGGCTGCCCTCTGCACGCACAGCTCGGCCCTTTCCTACTTAATGCTTTGAGTAGTCCTTTCTGGGTTAAAGCATAACGTCTGAAGTACTCATTCGGCAAAGACATATTTTTCTGTATTACTGGGCTCGTGGATTTATTCTAGTATGTTCACATAAGAGTTGGTTGCCGTGTGGTGCAATCGACACACTTAGCAGTCTCCCTTATTAGGGGACTCCCTCAATAGAGCAGATTTCCTACACCAATACAACAAACTTCTGCCTGAGTGAGAACGAGCATGAGGCAGTGCGAAACAGTGACATCGCATCTGCAAATCCAGGACGGGTTAGGCAAGGTCAAAGGCATCACGTTGTTCATAAGTAGTGTACAATTTACTTCAATTTCTGTTTCCAACCTCTGTGCATGCTTAGCCCTCGCCTTTCTCTGACCAGGACTCTAAACTCATGGACTAAACAGAGACGGCTCTCACTTGAGCTTGCCTGGCTATCATGACAGCACACATTCACAAAACATCAGCTTTCTATTTAAAATAGTGGCTAAAGATGATGTAGCCCCCTTACCAGTGGCTTCCTAGCGCTACCTACCTTAGCCTCGGAGTCCAAGTTCGCAGGGTCCGCAGGTATGCACAGCTCCACCGTTCTGGTTTCAACAGCAACCACTCCAACTGGAATGCCCCCGAGCCTGAAGACAAAAGGGACCATTACCAGCCATCCCCTGTTTCAGAATGCTTCTTTTATCAAAAACCACTTTTAAGACACAAATAAACTGCCTCATTACAGAGCAGATCTACAGCGGGGACCCGAGAGATAGTGAGTGAAATAGGAGATTTGTATAATGCAACAGCGCAGCCTGAGCGTCCCTGTGTGTCTGCAACATGAAGAGAGCGGTACACTCTTCCAGTGTGTCCTACTGGGGTTCAGCTTGGTTGTATCTGTTTTAAGGGATAAGGGAAGTGAGTCACAGATGGGTACGTAAAGTAATTTACTCAGGACCACAGAGATTGGTCAGCGGTGAAGCGAAGGTTAGGATTGGAGGCTCGGTCCCTGAGTCCCCGGTCCATGAAGAAGTCTCAGATTTCGGCAGCTAGGACTAGCAACTGCCCACCGGAATCATAAATCAGTTCTGCAGATCTACGACCGTAGAAGATTTCCAGGCGTACATCTTCTGTTGGTAAACCTACACCAGACAGATTCACAGCAGACATTTGGTTCCGGTTTAGGGTTGGAATACATTTATAGGTTTTTTAAATCCAGTTTCCATGAGTAGTATGTCCTTCCTCACCCTCTCAGTTAATACTCGGAGCAGGGGTGAGCGGTGTACCCAGGGCCGTCTTTGGGGAAGTGTGACTGGTGCGTCCGCACTGGGCACTGCGCAGGAGGAGGGCCACTGACCTCAGGGGGGACCCTGTGTTTAGCAATAATAACTTACGATTTAAAAGCACCTGCTCAGAGTTCCTTGTGTGTCCAGCTATCAGGCAACAATAACAATGTCAAGATAACTCTTGTAAATAATGTTCCCGCTAGAGAGAGGGCTCAGAGTTTGTCTAGGGAGAGTTTTGACTGGCCATAAAGTAGTGTAGAGGGTTAATATGCCTGCTGCAAAGAGCAGATCTGTATTTTATATGGATAGCTGAGTGGATTAGTATAGCTATCCGTCACCAGCGCTTTAAAACAAATGATGTATGTGAGAGTGGCTATGGCGAGATGAGGGGCACTTATGCCAGGTGGTAGTGAGGGAATCCAGGGAGGGAGTCATATGGGGGGGAGGGGTGCAAAAAAGATTCAGATGAGAAAGATTGTCGCACCAGGCGCACCAGCGCTAAAGCCAGCTCTGGGCGTACCAAGTTCCATTCAAACCTGAATACACACAAAACACCAATGTCTTACTCTTGCAGATTTTTTCATCCATGCCCTTTCAGGCCTTCCGCTGCACGCCCTGTGCTTCAGAGAAGTTTATTTGGACTATTGTTTTTCGGATTGGCACTTTTTTTCTCCACCTTTCACTTTGTTCTACGTGACTTTCTTTAAATGGCACAGACTATTAAATCAGTCCCTGTGACTGCATGTGTTTGCCTAATGTTTTGCCCGGTTGTTTCTTTACTCACGCACGCACCCACCACTTCTTCTTGTTGATACCCCGTCCGCACACCCCGCCATCCGCATTTACGCAGTCACCCATCCCTCTTCTTTTTATGTATTTATTCCTGTTTATCTTTTTGCCTCCTTCCACCCGAGCTCTCGGTGTTGCTTCAACCATGTCCCTCCTGCCCCTATGTTGTATCTGCGCTCCTTAGCCTCCTCTGTGTTGCTTCGACCCCTGTTGCTTCCGTTCTCTCACTCCTGCCACGCTCACTTTAAAAAAAAAAAAAAACGTTTTTGCTCGTTTTCTTTTTTAGGTCTCGCCTGACCCAGCGCATGCGCTGGTCTGGCGAGACTTATTGAGAGGGCTCCAAAAAGTGCTACCAGGCCAGCCTAGTGCTACAGTGCATGTGCGCGGGCGCGCGCGCCTCACTTTACCGGGATTACTTTCACTTTCCCGGCCGCGCGGCCGCTTTGATGTGTGATCGTGATGCGATCACTTTCACTTTCGCGGCCGCTTTGCATAGCCAATAGGTCTCGCTTTTGGGACCTTTATAAGTATTTAGTTATGCAACTGTTGCATTGCTAAACACTTATAAGGTCCCAAAGGCGAGACCTATTGGCTAAGCCAATGCTTGTTCTTTTTTAGTTACCAAGCCAACTGAGATCGGTAACAAAGAAGCACAAGCATTTACAATGCAATTGGACTCCCATTTACGCGAGACCTATTGCATTGTAAACGGACGGGCGGGGGCAGGGGGGCGCGAAGGCACGAACAACGGGAGTGCTGGGGGGGCGAGAAGGCACAGACTGCGGGAGGGGGAGAAGGCAGGGGGATACAAATGACGACATGGCTATCATAGGGAGGCACTAACAGGCCTATAAACCAATGGGAGGCAGCATTTAGTAAAGGACAAAGACACAAGCCAATGAAAAAGATGGGTGAGGGGTGTGCGTGGCTTCTCTCCCACACTCAACTACCCCAGATCCACCCCAGAGCAGCACTTGCGCGCTGGCTCAGTGTTCGACCTAAAAAAAGAGCCACTTAATTTAGGTTTTTTGTTTTCTCGCATGCTGATTTAAATGGTAAAGTGATACCGTGACACAGGAGAAAGGAGCTGAGCGCGAGCTCTTTCGAATACTACAGTACTGTACAGTGGGCTACTACGCCTTGGCAAACTCAATTGAAGAAATGTAACCTGGTAAATGTGTGACTCGTTCTGCCTTCCTTGTTTTTACAGGCATGGCTCAGGGGCGTAACACAGGCCCCCGCAGCCCCCGCGTTGCGGGGGGGCCCCCACGATCCAGGGGCCCCCTCAGCAGAGCCAGCAAGTGTAGCGCAGAGATCCCTGTAGTGAAGAAGAGAAGCTATGCATTTTTCTTTCCTACTCGTTGAGAGTTCTCAGGGGATTCAGTCAATTACTTCTAAGATCACAGTCGATGCGCACGCAGGCAGGGTCCGGGCTTACGTGTGCAACAACCGAAGCCCCCTGGTGCACGCACAACTTTGAAAAGGCCGGGAGGGATCAGTAGCGAGCGCTCTCCCTGAGCCTCGCGCCGGCGCCTGTACAGCTTCGCGCGCACAGACAAGCTGACGTAGTGGCACTGGTTGTAAAGGGCTCAAAGGTCGAAGGATAGGAAAGCGATGGGCCTGACATTTGCCCCCTTTCTCCGCCGAGGGCACGCCCAAGGACACCGTCAGACCCGGCTTCGACTGCAGACAAGTAAATGTAGATCTATGTCCAGTGTGAGGTGAGGTCAGTCCTGGAGGGGCCGAGGGGGGAGGGCAGCTCGGCTCACCCAGGGTGGCAGCAGTCATCTTTTCCTGTCACCCGTTTTCTGCCCGTGGTCGCCTTTGACTACATTCGGAAAACAGAAAGTTGAAAAGTGAAAGAGAAAGTCCAAGTCCAGCCGGTAAAACCAGATTGGTGAGAGGTGGAGACCTGGAAACCGTGACCGAGTCAGGAGCGAGGCAGCCTGGGCAAGGTTCTTGTTGTAGTAGTAAATGCCCTAGTCGGAGTCTGCAGGGTTCCCGTTCTGTATAATAATAGTGGGCGTCCATATGTGAGGATGTGGCATAATGACCGTAGCCGCCAACTTTTGAGATGGGAACCAAGTTCGAGTCTCGGTGTGGGCTCAACATTCTGGGCAAATCTTGTAATCTCTCCCCGGGCCTACCAAAAATGAACTTGTCCTTGTGTAATGTAACGGGTGCGCATGTAAAGCGCTCCAATACTTTCGGGTCAAGTTCTATTAAACTGCAAATATAGAAAATCTGTATCTAACGATTTCTGGGAGTACCGACAAGATTACTTTAGAAGCGAGCCCAAAGTAATTTGATGATCATCCAGCTAACAAAACAGGGCGAGTCGGGCAACTAAAATTATGTGGTTTAACCAGTGGTCGAAGTGGGCGGGATCGGTAGGGCACGGCGTGCCACTACTTCATTAATTTCATAGAGCCCCTTCCCCTACTTACTTATTTTTTAAACATTTCTCCTGGACGGCAGAAATCGCCAAGGCAGATAGTCAAGGCTCAGCTTTTAGGGATGGGTGGAACGGGCACGGAAGGAAAAGGACTCTGCCTTTTCCTTCGTGCCCAGAGAAGACAAGGACAAAGTCCAGTTCTCCTGCCGCTGGCAGCTGCCCCATCTCTCCTCGTTCCCCCTATTCCCTCTCTTTCTGTCTGGATCCTCCTCATTTAGTGAAAACCGAGACTTCAAGAAACAGGTATTACCTTCTCTTTCCTCCTTTCGTTTATTTGCTCCCCTGTGAAATGGATCCAAAAAAGATAAACACTTTTGCTAGAAACATCATCTTTTTCTGACTTTTTTCAATTTTTAAGGGCAGCCTCGGGGTGGAGAGATATAAAACATTTAAAATATGAAAAATAACTAACTTACTAAAGTAAGACAGAGTGGTTGCAAGGTGGCCAGATTGATTTATTCACACCTAATAAACACATTAGCGCCACTTTACAGTGTTTGCCAGTGAAGCGCTACTTTTGTTTTCTCCTCTCTCTTTGAACAACATTGCTTTCCCTGGGTGGGAAAGTGCACTATTCCTGGAGCTACTGAAATACCTGCTTGATGGGTGAATTGGAAAACAAAATGTGTACAGCGTGTGTTCACAAATATGACCTTTTTAAACAATAACGCTTACGTTTTGTAAGGATATAAGCAATGAACATTGAAATAGGTCCCTTCGGGGCCCTGTAGTCATGTCCTTAACTTTTCAGGCAAAAGCACTCACTAATTTCTGAATAATGAGTGTAAAAAGAAAAAGGTAACCATGTTGTTCCTGCTTACATTTCACATGCTTTACTTCATCTTGCATTCCCTATGAGTGTTTGCTTTTTCTAGGATGTTGATTTTTTTTTTTAGGCAGCATATTGCTCTTGTCTAGTGCGTAATTTGAATTGAGTCACATCCAGGTGTTTATAGTGGGGCACAATTGGGTTCTAGTTGAAGGCAGTGCAAGTTTCTTTCAGTGAGGCAGTTTGGTGTTCAGTGGGGGGATAGGATGTGGCACTATGGTCCGAGCTGCTGAATTTGGGACTGGAGAACCAGGATCAGCCTTCATAACCAGTCCACCTGACAACTCCCCCTGAGGGAGCACATTCCCATGCTAGACCTTAGAAGGCCCGCAAGTTCTTAAAAGCCCTGGTGTCTTAGCACCAGCAGGTGGACCCTATTAATGGCAAGTGTGGGTTAACCTTGAAGGCACAATCCATACTGAAGTTCACCTCCAGTCTTGTGGGCAGGCCTCTGAAGCAGCACATAGTCACTGTGGTCACAGGACCCTTTAGCAGTTTGGCTCTAGGGTAGTGCGACCGCACCAGGCGCTGACCAGCCATGGTCCGTGCAGGTAACAGCGGTTGGGCAGAGGGGCCGGGTAATGGGGGATTTTGAGGGACAATGTTGAGGGAAAATTAAATAAATAATTAATTTTCCCTCTTCACTGTCCCTCAAAATCCCTCTTACCCGGCCCCACCGCTGTTACCTGGACGGACCGTGGCAGGTGCTGACTTCAGGTGGGGGCGTCGTGTTTGCAAGTATAATATGATTTCAAAAGCACTTGCTGCCTCCTTACTGGCCTCCAACAATTTTCGGCAACAGTAAAAATGTCATGATAACTCCAGTGATTAATGTTCTTAGTAGAGATAGATGGTGTTTTCTAGTGGACGTTTTGACTCATGGAAAGGAAGCGCAGAGGGTTAATGTGCCTGCTGCAAAGAACATTTACCATGCAGATCACAAAGTGCACATAATATAAATAGGTCAGTAGGTTTCTGCTTTTGTCAGAGAGACCCTATTGTTACTTGCAGTTAATAAGTTAAAATCCTAACATAGAACAGTGAGCTATTAACTGTCATGTAAGAGCTGCATGCAAACTGCAAGGTATAAATGAGAGCGTTGTGGTTTTTTCACCAGTCTTTGATTATCCTAATGTTGCAAAAAAGGGCTCATTTGGGTAGCAATCACTTCTGATTATTAAAGAGAACCACCAACTATGGTATTACATTTTAAATTCTGAGTTTGTGTTTCTCCAGACCAATCACTATTAAACTATGCTGCCTACTAGTATGGTTGTAATGTTACTCCTACACCTTGTAGTTAATGTTAAAAATATTTGTAGAGCGCATGGCTGCCCCAGCAACGGGGCGTCCCAGCGCTAAAATGAGCACCAAGAGAGACAACAGCACCTAAGATTTGGGAGAATAGCCATGTCTTCACCAGCCTTCTAAAAGTGAGGTAGTTCTTTGTCTTATGTAACATTCCTATACAGTGATTTACACACATATAATTGATTGGCTCTGTGTTGTGTGTGATGTAAAGTGCTCTGACACCCTACACTGGTATTAGTGGTGCTGTACATTTTCTGATACTTTATTATTTTGACATTTTTACACATGCTAACAGTCTCTGCAAAGATGTTGCCTTATTAGTACCAGTGGAACATACAAGTGCAGCAGTGAGAAAGGGGACCAGTCAACCTTTGCTATAAACAATTTATTAGTTAAAATCATCAGATTATGCTGCAGATGATGTATTATGTGGCTAATATGGCACAGCCATAATTATCTGGAAAACATTTGCAAACAAGAATATTTTGCCATTCATGTTTGAACTGCTCTTGTGGAAAAAGGGAGGAGAAGTGCTGATGACAGAAACTGCATGGCTGGGAGACAAATGGCTTGTGATTCCACTTTTAAGGATATATGGGACATTCTGTGATTGGAAATGTATCCCACTTTGTGAATTTATTTTAATGTCAATAACTGGTATTAACCCTTAAATTAACATGCGTAGCCATTGGTTAAATTAAAAAACGTAATAAGCTGTAACCGGTTAGTGAAATGGGAAACAAATATAAAAAATGTGGATATTTTGCTCTTTCTGCCACACCTCTGACTCCGCCCACTGACCCAATCCACGGGTTATTCCCGCCTCTGATTCTTCGCCCACAGTTCCCCTACTTTTTTCCCCCCACTTCGACCACTGGATTTAACTTATCTCTGAAATTCTTGCACTGCCGTCAATAACATGCTGAGTTACTTCAAGTGTCTGGGAGTGCACCCTGAAGTCAGACAACTCGCTCCTTATTCTCGCCCTTCACTTTTATGCTCACCCTGCACTCGCAGCAATCACAATGCACTCACACTGATCACCATGTACTCCCACCATTCACCCACTCACTCTGTACTCACAGTGATCACTCTGCACTCACAATGCACTTGCGCTGTTCATCCTGTACCTCACCCTGCAGTCACACGAGTACACTACTCACTCTGCACTCATGTCACACTTCACTCACCTGTCCCCCTCACTGCTCAATCTGCAATCTCACTCAAACAAGCCCGTCACTAACCATGCATTCATTAGTCCCACTCTGCACTTACATCTGCACCCAAATTCATATGGTCACTTCACTCACCCTGAAGTCACTCCTCCTACCCTACTCTCACACTGTTGCATCACTCACCGTGCACTCACATGGGCACTCCTACCACCCAGAAAGCGCAGAAGGTTAATGTGCCTGCTACAAAGAACGTGTACCATGCAGATCACAGAACTTAGTGTGAGAAAACTATGAGTAGCGCTATAAAAACATGAAATGTTTGTCAGAAAGGTGCTATAGAGAGATGAGGTGCATTGTTGGTGAGTGGTAGTGAGGGAATTCATGGAAAAGGAGGAAATGGGGGAGCGGGAGCCAAAAAAGACTGTTGCACCATGTGCAACCAGTGCTAGGGCCAGCCCTGGCTGGGAGTGGTAGCCCCCCAGAAGTTCGGGTCTATTTGTGCCACTGGTTTCAATAGCCCAGCCAACTAAAGACTTTTGTTCTTGCTTCTCTGATTTGTTATCTGAGGCTTAGGTCGGTGATGGCCACTGGGAAAGCAAGGGGCAAAGCCAATCCATGAATGGGCACAGGTGTATATTATCAGTCACGTTTTTACGGAATTGCAGGTTTGGGTTTGTCTTTCAAAGTTTCAAGTATAGTTGTTCTTCAGCCAGAGGCAGTTCCTGAGACAATAGGATCGCTCCTTGGCATTGTTCTGATTGCTGCCCCAGTTAAATAACCTGCTTTTGACATTATTGTTACAAATGGCGTAGCTTATATGTTAAGAGGGTTTCCCACTTTCTCATTAGAACTTTGAGAAAGACAATATAGAGGCATTTCATTTAAATGTTGGAGGTTTCAAATCGAAATATGCCAGATTTTTGGGTGGTGAGGCAAAGTGGTAGGTGGTGGGACGGGCCGCAGGGGGGGGGGCCCTCAATGTGCTTTGCAGGGGGGCCCCCTCAAGTTTCGTTACGCCACTGGCATGGCTTCTCTGTCTTGGATAACATCCGATGCTGATAGCAACAATCTGATATTTGATTTGAGCACATATCATTTTGAATGTTACAATAGCTGAAATAAAAGCGAGGTCAGCTGTACCTCGGCTTGAAAATCTTGAGAGAAAATACTGTTTAAACTTCAGCACTAGAGGTTTTCACACAGACACTATGTCCTAATGTATAATCAAACTGTCCTTTAATTCTGAGTTGCAATGTTCCTTTTTGTACCTCATTCTATTAATCTCTTCTCAAACTAGGATTGTGCTGCAAATACGAACAGTTAATTTTTGACTGGCTTGGGGAAGCAGGATTTGGTAGGAACTCGCGTTAAGAAGTGGATCTTAGAAACCCGTTTTTTAAACGGCCACAACTCCATCACGATCTCTCATTTAAAACCACAGAAAAAGAAATCTGAAAAATTCCAACAGTAATTTTGCGACAACGCCAGATGTCTGCTTTAGCTTATGACTGCAATCACGTGTTTATGGCATGGTTACTTTACCAGATTATATGTTTTCTATGCCCGGACTGCCAAGTACCCCATGTCTGGCGGCTTTAGCCAACAACACTGTGCATGCTGGGTTTTTAAACCCATGCTTTTAACAGTATGGAAATGACGTGTAACGAAATCACGAGTAGCGACTTGCTGAATAAAGCAGGCATGGCGTGAGGGCCAGCCACTAGGTTGATATGAAATGGAGTTTTTGCTCAATTTGCAAAAAACATAAATGTCAAGTCCCTGGTCAGGAATCTACTGCAGCTTGCACCTCCCACTGCCAGCACTGCTAAAGGCAGCACCAACAAAACTACTCACAATCAAACTCCTCCAATTGTGACAATTCAGACTATTACGGGCCACCCAAAGTTATAACATTAGATCGGGTGGCAGGTTTTAATAATTTTTAATGTATATTCAATTAATAAGCAAGAGTTTTGTGCTCATCTCTAAATTTGACAATCAGCACCACCATGTGTCAGACAGTCATAAGTGCCTGTGTCGACAACCAAAAACCACTGGTTCAAATTAAGCACTGGTTTTCTTCTCCAGACTTGGCAGAAACAGTACGGTAAGCATGGTGTTTTCTTACTGCAGAACGTCTGTTAGCTTACAGTGAGAAGTTACATTACAGGTACTTTTCCAGGATCACACTGAGTGCCCAAGGACACTACAAATAGAAACCTGAACTACTGAACTTGACGTCCAGTGCTTGGAGTTAAAACGCAAGTTTGCACGTGTGCTCTACTGGTTTTACATATGCCCTCTCTGATTCTTCTCCCCACCATGTCCCCGTTTCTTCTCCCCCTTCCAACAGAGATGAAAACAAGCATTGGCATAGCCAATAGGTCTCGCCTTTGGGGCCTTATAAGTGTTTAGCCATGCAACAGTTGCATAACTAAATACTTAAAAGGTCCCAAAAGCGAGACCTATTGGCTATGCAAAGCGGCCATGCGGCCGCGAAAGTAATCGCGATCACGATCAAACATCAAAGCGGCCATGCGGCCGCAAAAGTGAAAGTAATCGCGGTAAAGCGCGGCGAGCACGCCCGTGCACATGCACTATAGCTCTAGGCTGGTCTGGTAGCACTTTTTGGAGCCCACTCAATAAGTCTCGCCAGACCAGCGCATGTGCTGGGTCAGGCGAGACCTAAAAAGCACTATGAAGCGGCCAGTGCTGACTGTTTCATAGCGCTTTTTAAAATCATCCCATTACCAATCCTGCCCGCCCCCCCATTAGCCATCCCTAACCAATTGCCAAAGGCAATATCTCGCCCACAGGAGAGACCTACTGGCTTTGACAATGTTTGTTTATTTTTTGCAGTTATATATCAGACACTCGACCCAAAGGTACTGGAGTGCTTTATATGAGCACCAGTTACATTACAGAAGGGCACAACCATTTTTTGTAGGCAAGGGGAGATTAAGTGATTTGCCCAGAATCACAGGATGTTGAACCGATGTCGAGACTGGAACCTGGTTCCCAGTTCCAAAGTCAGCAGCTCTGACAGTTAGGCCACATCCTCCCACTTTTCCTTTGACACTGTTTTCCTACCTCTCTCTTCCTCCCTTTTCTGCTGGACTCTCTTTGGTGCTCTTGGTTAAGGCTTCATGATGAAAAGTAACTTCTGCCTCCCAAAATGAGGCAGGTACCCGCCACCAGCAATTGCCTACACAATAAAGCAGTGCCTTTTCCTTCACTTAACCCTCACTGACACCTCTGGAAAATTCCGCCAAAATAACAGGTGATGAGACATTATGGTAATTGGGTAAAAAATTAACAACTTTGGGCCTGACGGACAATTCTACAAACTAGGGATGTGCAAACTGGGCATGCAATTAGCCATGCAACCTATGTGGTGATGTAACAAGAGTACCACAGTCCATACCACAAGAAAGGGAACGGGGCTTTCTACCGCAGTGGGTAGCTAGTAAAAACAACAAGGGAGAAGGGATGCAGCTGTAAATGAGGTCCATTGTGCCCCTCATAGACATAGGCCCCATTCCACTGCACCAGCTGCACTGATAGCTATGCCCCCTGCTCCCCTGTATGTCTTCATCCCCATGGATCCCAGTATCCTTCCCGGAATGTCTGCCGCCCCTACAACTCTTCCTTTTTCACTTTATTATACCACCTTCCACCTTTCATTCTTCCATATTCCCCTTGCATCTCTCCCTCTTCTCCATTCACCACTGTTCTTTCCAAAACCCAACGTATCTCTCCCACTATCTCTCTTTTCTCCTGTCCCTTTCGCTCTCCCTTCTCTGTCCCATATGTCTCCTCACTTGCTCTACTCTTCCCGATTCTCTACATTCTTCATGTATATCTCCAATTTGACCTCCCCTCAATTCTGCTTTATCTTGTGACTTTCCACCTTTCATTCAGCCCCCTGTTCATACCTCTATTTCTCCACTATTCCCTCTTGATTACATTCGGCCCTGTATCTAGTCTTCGCTCACTCTTTTCTCTTGCATCACTCTAGTACCTTTTAGTCTACCTCCTGTCTCTCCGATCATGTCGCGCTGTGTTCTTTATCTCATTCTCCCCTGTACGTTTACATCCATCTGCATCTAGCTCTTTGCACCGGTCACTCTCCCTCAATACCCCTACCCTCTTGCTCTCCTTATATCATCCCCCTGTGGCCCGAAGGATATAAGTATCTCCTTATGGGGAGGTATATAGACCCCTTGTATGTGGGAGGTCCAAGTAGAGTCCAGCATCTGTGTGATAAGGAGGGAGGAGGAGGTTAGCCTTTGCATCCTGGCCCTCTATACACATATAATTCTGGTTACGCATGAGAACATCTGAGTCAGAGCCAAAGGGTTCTTCCATTTGAGCACATCTCTGGGCTCCGGGGAGACGCACCGAAAGGTGTTGGGGAGGGTGAGCCTAGAAGTAAGATCTGACTTTTTCCCTAGCCATTTGAGTACTTTTGGCTGACTACTAGGGTTGAGGCAACATCGAAAGCATCTCCAAGAGTGATCTCAGGATGACGTAGAAATAGTAATTGAGAACAATCGTGATGGTGCAATCAGGGGCAAAGGCTTTCCCGGAAGGGGCACAGAGGCCAGAGCTTGTGGACTGAAGGAGATGGGTAGCGTTGGGGCCACAGCCACTATAGTTGTTGAATAAGCAGAATCATGCCCATCTTTGGGGAGTGGCTCAGATGATTCCAGGGCTCTCCCCAATATATTTTTTATGACTTGTTTAAAGACCTCGCCCTGGGGTGGGTAAGCTGGGCCAGAAAGTGCAATCATCTGGGCTGGATGGATGATCACTAGCAAATCCTACACGACAGTTTTAAAGAGAGAGTTTGATTACAGGCTCCAGAGTAATTATTTCTCTCTATAGCTCTACAAGGATAATATTTCAAAATTAGAAAGCAAAAAATGCAGGGCTCCTGCTGAATACTCAATATCTCAGCACACAAGTCGTCCTCACAACCCGTTTTCACACCATAAGCCTTCTTTCTAGCCTTAAGACTTAACTGCCTGCTTACCCACCAACCGTGTGGGAAATGGAGTCCAGCTGTGTGTCATCCTGACTGTAATACTGTGTATGAGACCACACAGAACAACTGAGGTACAGAGTGCAGATCCTGGACCTGGGAACATTATCTAACATACCAGGGCACCATGCAGCTGTATTTGTAAAATTATACATTGGCTATAAATAGGACCGTAAGTTTGATATATTTTTAATTTATTTGCATACAAGTGCTGTTAGAACTGAGAGCCTTGGTGCGGTCTTCCTGTATTTTTGCCTTTTCCCCTTCTGTTTTCTGAAATTCGTTTTTGTTGGCATAAGGTCTCTGTGCACTTGTCCAGTGCTAACCAGTGCTAAAGTGCATGTACTCTCTCGTTTAAACATGGTAAAAATGGCTTACACCCAACTGGCATATTTAATTATAAGTCCATCCTAAAGTGGTACTACATGTAACCAAGGCTTTTAAATTAAATGCTACTGGTGGGCCTGCATCACTTATTGTGCTACTCACTTAAGTAGGCCTTTAAAGACATTTCTCAGGCTTGCCATTTCAGCCTGTGTGCAGATTTAAAATTACAATTCGCCATAGCAAAATAAACCTTTTGCCAGGTCTAAACCTCCCTTTAAAAAACATATGTCACCCATATGTAGGCTCTAAACAGCCCATAGGACAGGGTGCACTGTATTTAAAGGATAGTACACTAGTTTTAAGTTTTACATGTCTAAGTAGTGAAAAAATCCCAAGCTTGTTTTACCTTATTATATTTGATAAGCGCTAACTGTTGGTTGGGAACAGGAAGAAATGTCATGTTTGGACTCAAATGAATTGGATTTTAAAATCCTGCTTGGTGATAAAGTTGGATTTTAGATTGCAATTTTGAAAACGCCACTTTTAGAAAGTTGTGATTTTCCTGCTCTATCCTTTCTGAGGCCTTCTAGGAGTTTTCCGCTGCCTGGGCCTGTACATTTCTCCCCCATCAGAAATGCATATTAGGCCCAGACAGTGAACAATAAGACCTAGGTGTAGCTGAGAGAGAGGGCCATCCTGCCAGGATGGGAGGGGGCAGAGCTGGTTCATGCCCCTATTACATTTGAAAGGGCTGGCTCCAGCACACTCACAAAGGAAGCTGACAGAAGCCTATTGTCACCCTAGATCTCTTGGAACCTGTGCAGGGGAAGAAAGGAGAAGGAAAGAACTTTCCAGAACCAGATGTGGGTGTCGACTAGACATTTCCCCCACTTCAAAGGGTGGCACCATGTATGAATATTGGACCTCCTGAGCCACTCATCAGTACACTCCTGGACCTGTGGACTTTAAAGAAGAAGGACTGCCTTGTATCCCAGAGGACTGTCCAGCTGCTTAAGACCTGCCTTATTCCTCAGAGGACTGCCGTGCTGCTTGAGGCCTGCCTTGTTCTTCAGAGGACTGCCCTCCTGCTACAAGAGGACCGCTGTGCTGCTTAAGACCTGCCTTGTTCTTCAGAGGACTGCCATCCTGCTACTAGAGGACCACTGTGCTGCTTGAGGCCTGCCTTGTTCTTCAGAGGACTGCCTTCCTGCTACCAGAGGACTGCCCTGGTGCTTGAGGTCTGCCTTGTTTTCAGAGAGCTGCCCCACTTCTTCATGCCTGGCTGGCTCCCCAGAGGATTGCCCTGCTGCTTGAGGCTTGCCTTGCTCTTCAGAGTACTGCCTTGCTGCTTGAGACCTGGCCTGCTCTCTGAGAAGGAAGACTGGGCCTGCTCCCTTCATCCCAGGCTAACCTGGGTGACTCCAAAGGTCAGTTGGCTGACCTCTCGAAAGAGCTACAGGGATACAACAAGCTCCAGAGGCCTCCTTGCAATGCCCTGCTGACCTGCTGCAACTGGACCTTCCTGAGCCCGACTGCCCTCTGCTGCAGTGAATACCTGAGCCCCAAGAGGTGCATCCCCAGGTCCTGGACCTTTGGCTGACATCAGTTGAGCTCCTCCTGTGAAATCCTTAAATTTTGAACTCTGGGCACCAGCCTTTGATATGGTAACTTTTTCAGTGGGACTAAACTGGTCCCTGTATCTGGCCCGCACTCCATCGCAGTTGGCCTAAACTTGTGACTATGCCCTGGTCTAGAGTGAACAGATACCTACAGTTAGAGCTTTCTGCTTCTTGGCGCTACTTTTAACTAAACTTTTAAAATTGCATATCTCTGATTTTACTGATTGGGTCAGATTCATTATAGTGTCATTTTATTCATTCAATTTTACTCTATTTTTCTAAATTTGTGTGGGATATTGCTTGTTTTGTGTTTCCACATTAATTATGTTTGTGTGCTGCATAAATACTTAACATAGTGCCTCTGAGTTAAGCCAGACTGCTTTTCTATCAAGCTACTAGAGGATTAAGCACAAGGTAATTTAGTGACTTTTGTGGTTCAGCCTGACAAGGACTGTGGTTGCTGCTTGAGAAGTGTTTTCACCGCCCTCAATCAAAAACCCAATTTCTTACAAACCCCATATGTAAGGCGTCAGTATTGATGTACCGGTCATGCAAGTGGTATATGTTGGGTCTCAATGTGATGTATTTATCATATAAGCGCTATGTTGAGAGCCTGAGAGTTGATGTACCTGTTATACAAGGCCCATATGTAAGCCCTAAGTGGTGATTTATTTATCATATAATTCCCATATGAAAGGCCTCAGTGTGCTGTGACTATTTGCCTCAGGTTACTTCAGTTTAATGAATTTAGGAACAACTGCTTGATTAAACTTTTTTTGTGAATTGCCAAAGTAAAGACTATCCATTGTCAAGAATAACTGAAGTTTTTAGTTGAAAGCAACGTATACCAGGCCGGGAACCGAAACCCGTGCCGGCATATGCACAATTAAAAAACTTCTTGTGATTACTAAAATTATAAGAAATGTAAGAATAGTTCATTTAAAATGAAAAATAGGGTGGGGGGAACAAAAACACGGATTGTGGCAGCCCCTTTTCTATGTCTATTGCGATCTTAGTAAAAAAAAAAAGGAAAGAGAAGGAAAGAAAAGAACGCAAAAAAGAAGAAAATAAGCAGAATAAGAGAAAAGGTAAGTACATAAAAGGTGGTGGGTAAATGTTCGGGGATCTTAGCAAAAAGAAGGGACCAACTACACCAAACCGACATCTAAGGATGGGGGTGTTGCAGGTATGGGAGTAACCCATTGAAAGGAGAAAAACAGATTCAGCAGGAGAAGGGTTGAGATAAATGTAGGGCCTTATTTACAAGCCCTTTGCGCCGCCGGCATGTCACTTTTTCCCATATTAAGAGTGACGCACTGGTGGTGCAAGGGGCTTGTAAATAAGCTCCTTAGTCGGCTGGCAATTGGGTGTAGCCTATTGCCATTATCCTTTGTTGGCAGGTGCCTCGCAGTAAGGTAAAACTTGTTGTGGGTCATCCCCACACCGATAATCTTCAGGCCCCAACACTTAATGCATTAGGCACCTGTCAGGGCCTGGCTTTTTTAAACTGTCCTATTGTTTAGGGGCTACTGCGATTTGCATCACTAAAAATGTCAATCAGATAATTCTAAAAATTAAGCAATCCATTCAGTTCAGGTGTATTTTTTTCTTTTTAGCAAAATGAGAACGTTGTTTATATTGACAAGAATAAATTAGCAAACACAACCCTCAAATAGATAAGTACTTTTAAGGGCTCTCAGCAGACACATGTTTTTAATCCAAGGCTAAATGCTGGTCAATAGTTCCAGGCCTTCAATAGATTGTGGGGTTGTCGAATGCTCCCCACGGAGCAGATCTCAAGAAAATAATATATATTTTCTATTGTATAACTGATTTGTCTTATAGAATGTCTCTCTCGAAGGGTAACATTTAGATCCCTAACTTATCTTGATATGTCTCTGCATACTGCATGTCGATGCATATCTATATATATATTTATGAATATATTCACTGGAAAAAAACAAGTGAAGTTACGGTTACAGTAATGTAAGATTTTAAAAAATTTGAATTTCACCTAAACATACAGTTAAAGTGCAGTTAATGGTTAGGAGTGATTATAACACCTTAATGCCTGTTTGGAAAAAACTGTGAAACTCACTTGAAAAAAACACACAGTGTGAAGTTATGGTTATAAAATAATACCTGAAAACAACTGAGATTCACCAGTTATGGCTAGCTTTACAATTGATAACTCGCACAACAAGTATGGAAACAATAACTTACATACCAACAGCAACATTTAAAAATACGACATTCATTAATAACACATACTTAAACCAATGAGAACTACTACATTCATAGTCTTTTTAGGTTGAGCATTCGAGACCTCTTGTATGTACTTTGTGAGCTCTGGAGATCAGCCTTTCAACTTGTCTGCTTCCGCTTAGGGACTTTTTTTCTGTTCAACTGCCTCTATTTAACTGTCTTGATAGAAAACGACCAGTAGAGGTCAGTAAAATACCAGAATTGCTTTCTGCTTGTTCAATGGCCTCTATTTAACTGTCTTGATAGAAAACAACCAGTAAAGGTCAGTAAAATACTAGAATCACTTTAGCATTGTCAAGATTCCAGTCCATAGAAATGGTCTTCCACGAGCACCCATAGACAATAATATTTTTTTCAAATCTTGTATTTTCAGTGATATGACCACCAAAGGCCCTGATTTTATATTAAAAACAGAGCTTTAGACTAACCTATTTCCCGCTGAAAAGCAATATCCCATACCTGGCGTGTGACACAGTTTGGTGCTTACTTTCCCTCCATGTTAAAGAACAGTAGACGTTTCAGCACCCAGGCTAATGTGCTGCATAGCTAAATACATATAAGGTCCCAAAGGCGAGACCGATTGCATTGCAAATGCTTGTTTCATATTGTTAATGGTAATGTGACATTTGTCCTCATCTGAAAGATTACTAAGAAATTTGTAATTGCATCTGCAACGTCAGCAGTGAGGTCATGAGCATTGCATCTTATGTGCAAGTTATGGTTTGCATGGCTGGTGTGCGGGTTATAGTTTGCAAAACTAACCATAACTTGCGTACTTCAGTGGTTTTCGGTTTTAATTTGGAACCATAACTGCATTCTCACTATATGTTAAGGTCTAATTACAAAACAAACAATGCTTTCACTCTGACCTTATTTTGTTGAACATAGACACATATTCATATATATATAATTTTGAATTTAGATTTGCTTGTCAGATCTTCCTGCTTTTACATTTTGTATGTGTAAAGTTTCTTCATTACAATAAATAAAAAAATGAGGAATATGGTAATTTCTGCTTGATGCAATGAAGCAAGAGCTGAGAAGGGTCAGGCGGTGAAGGAATCTTACTGGTAGCAAGGTAATCATTTTTAAGTTAACTTCACACACCTGCTATCTGGCGCGCCTAAGACGCGCTTCTCAATGATGAAAAAGCAAAATATAGTTTGGAAAGGAAATACAAAGTCCATAGTTATCCTTTTTTATGAGTTAGATGCTAAAGGGGGTATCCAATGTTTGCCATGGGTGAAAGAGACATGCTAAGAGTTTGTGGATAACAGCAGATGAACTGTGTGTAAATTTAACACGTGGGTGGCCTTAACAAATGACACTAAATCGACCTTCGTGGACTTGAGCTGAATATATCTGTGCTACACAACAAGTCACAGAAGGTCACCGTATTGGATGCAGTGGCATCCTATTTACATGCACATGGTGGCTCGCATCCCAGGCCTACAGACATGATAAATCCGTGGCCACCTTACAAGGAATGAGAGGATCTGAGACCCCAGTGGTCGGCTCCTGGCCGTCGTTCTCTTCTGCATTCCGAATATAGCTGGTACTCGCCCCCACCCCCTTTTATGAAAACCACTCCCCCATGTGCCTGTCAATGGGTAATTCATAATCCAAATCTTCCGGAATATTCCGTGGAATCAGCCCGCGCCAGCTGTGATTGCCCCACGGAGAGGCAGGTAGGGGCAAGAAATCACAGGCCCGTCATCCTTTGCTTGGGCGGCGATCGTACACTTCCCGCGGAAGATGTTCCGGGCCGGTGATGTATTTGCCGGGAGTGTAAAACACCAGTGACTCGTGAAGCACGCCGCCAAGAATGTAATAACTCCCCAAAGCGCACTATCTGGGTAATAGCCTATTTATTCTGTGTCTGGAGTTAGTTACATTTTTATTGGACTTTTTTTTCTATTTAAATGTTTGTAATGAATTTAGGAGAAATGAAAGGTGCGCGAGACGGACGGCTCCAGAGACAACACAACGGTGTCCGCGTGCCAGGTTCAATTTGAGGTTTGCCGCAGAAGTCTCGGGGTTCATTTTTTCGCCATTCTGTTCTATTTGATTCCAGGATTGCGCGTGGGGAGCAGGGGGGCTGTTCGACTACTTGCGCCAGGAAATAAATTCCTCTACTGAGAGACAGAGGCTGTTACCTTTAATATGACTTTCCCAGGTAGGCCTACGATGCGCACTCCGTCTTGACTGCGCGCTCCATAGAGCATCAAAGTGCTTCATAGGCATTATGGACAGACCGTGAGATGGTTCTTGCTGCTGACAACTGCGGGTGACCTGGGGCCACAGGTTCGAACCTCAGCAGGGCCATCAACTGAGAACCACAGAGCCACCTGCCATCTACAGCTCTATGAACACCAGAGGTTGTGGTAGCTATCCCTATATGGAACACAAGTTCTCACGATTGTCACTGTAAGGGCAATCAAGTTGGACACGTAAAGAGGCTCAGAGAATTTGCCAACAAGCGATTGACGCGGAAGGTGGAATCAGAAGTCGGAGCCAGCCCTAGACCACTTCCCTATGGTACCTGGCAGTGTATTGCATGTGTATTTATAATCTGATCGTATGGCCAAGGCTGCTTTGGAGCGTATGGTACCAGAGGACAATCATTCACCGTATGACCATCCAATGGGAGAGGTGCCATCAGCTCTTGAAGATGGAGAGAGGCCTTTTGGAAGAGGGGAGCTTCCTGTTCTGTTACTGAATGTTTGATGATGCTTTATCTCCTGTCAGATTTCAGTGAAGAAGTCCGACTCAGTAGGGCCTTACGGAACCCTATTTAACCACAGGTAAAGTATGTCAAGCATGGGGACCCACAGTAAAGGAATCCTCATCTTTGCCATGCTTACCCGTCCCAGATGAGGAGAAACAGCAACTGCTATCTGAAGTCAAAACACAACCAAGCTGCCATACTGCCGACAATCCAAACAGAAGAGTTGTGGGTCAACATCTCGACACTGAAACTGTCAAAGGAAATAATCTCGACTACTTTATAACTTTTAGTACTCTTTTAAGCAGAGCTCAATTTCTAATTTAGAAAAAGGAAGTACCACGGCCCTCGCCAGGAGGCCACTGCCGCTTGCATCACCCATTGCCCATGCCAGCGATTCTAGTGGCAGTACCAACATATCTACTAACCATCACACTCCTACAAGTGTGACAATTCAGACTATTTCAGCAGTGGTGGCTGCTGCCAATAAAAAGTGGTGGGCAGCGCGGGGGTTTGGGGGTGGGCGGGAGAGGAGATATAATAAGAAAAAGGACTAACTCGACGCTGCCGGCCGGCTTGGTGCGCCTCTGTTTCCGGCAGGCCATGGGCCACACAGCACAGATCCCAGACTCCCCACCCAATCCAGAAGCTGCTCTCATGCTATTACCAAGCATGAGAGAAGCGTCGGGATTGGACTGAGTGCGCTGGTTTGACGCTCGCTCTGGGACAGGGAGCCTGTGCCTTTTCTCCACCCAGCTGTGCAACACAGCTGGGTTGGAGAAATATAAGTGTGCATGTCATTTTGGCAGGCCTAAGACAGACGGCCAAACTAACATGCGCACTTACAGGTGCAAACCACTCCTCCTCCCTGCCGCTTTCCAAAGGCTTAGAGGATGGCCCGGCCCCACCCATGACTCGCATCGGCTCAGGCAGTGGAAAATAACATTATTTTATCATTTTATTTTTCATCTGCTGGCCCTGAGCAGTGGGGTGACGCTCCTCCGCCATTTCGGAGAAGCCACCACTGTATTCCAGGCCCTTACAGCTATAAGAATGGTTAGGGTGGCAGGTCTTAGTCTTTTTTAATGTATAACGAATTAATAAACAACTTCTGTTGTGCTCATCTCTAAATGAGTTAAACAGCACCACCACGTGGCAGACTGTCATAAGTGTTTGGTGTTGCTAATTAAGTGTTGGTGCCGAACACCAGATACCAGCAGCTCAAATTTAGCACTGCTTTTAGGTATAAGGGGTTTTCTTGCTTAAACCCTCTCCCACCTTGTTTTACGGAATGGTAAATACTTTAGACAATCCCCTTTATATCACCTACATCCTTCCTACCCTTTTTTTTTTAACTCAATGACAGATCCCTATTGCTACTTCTCACATCACCGTGGGTCAGCTGTAATAAGCATTTTAATGTTCGCAAATGCTCCAATTCAGTGTTTGCAACCTTTAAAATGCTCTTTTTCTATGTACTAATAATATTTTAGGTGTCAAAAAGATTTTCTGACTTCTAAAATGGGATCCAGAATGGATACTGATGAGGTATCTGGAAGGGGCAGTTGTAGGCGTCTCTTGCAAATACCAAATCGGTTTAATGTGCATCAATGTTATGCAACAGAAATCTGGTCCCAAAACACTGAAATTTGAATGACACCTCAAAGGAAGTGGTAGTTTATTGGCAAAAGGGAAGGGGTCCCCTGGGGGAAAAGTTTGTTGAAGAGCAGGTAGTGGTTCAAGGAAAAGCAGCCGACTCTTAAAACAAACAAAAAAACACATTTTAATGCAGTCCACTGTAAGGAAAACAAGCTGCATTACAAAAAAAGTTTGCTTTATTTAATAAACGCAATCACAGACATAGTTGTCTGCTGAGCCCAGCAGGCCATCATACATGTGCTGGCCTCCAATTGTAGTGAGTCGCAATTTGCATGAAGTAGGTTGGATTGGGGCCCACTGCGATTCAGAATTTTAAGATTTGACCACATTAGTAAAAATATTGGTTCTTAAAATTCATCACTGGTCCCATTTTTGAGTAATTAGGAAGGAGGGTTATTTTTGTGTTTCTTCTGCCAAAAGCACAGCAGTTTTTACTCTGAGTAAAAACAACATTGATATTCTGTCTCGATATTATCAGAGTATGCATTTCCACCTTAGGTGAGGTGGAAAAGCTTTGCCTTTTGCCTCAGCAAGCCTTTCGCAATCTCTTTCTTCTTGGCACTGCCCAGTTGCTGTGAGTGAACTGTTAGAATGCTCACACCATGACACTAAAGCACATTTTGTGCAGCGGAGGTGAAGGTTTTGCTGGGACTTTGCAAAACCAATGCGCGTAGTGTAGCTAAAGAGTCCCATAGATTGTCTTGGGAGAGGCGTACATAGTCACTGCTTGCATAGTCTGGTGAGGTTATAGCTAGATGGTGGGTACCCCATGTCAGATAATGGTGGGTTAATGGATGTGAGGAATGTGGTAGAGACTAGCAAGGGGCAGGCTCCTTACAAGGAAGCATGGGTGTAACTTAAAGTATGCTGGCATAATTTCGGGAATTTTGTGTTGTGCTTGTTATGCCACTTTGTGTAATTATGCGTCATTTGGCGCATTACAGCGAAACATTCAATTTGTAGTAATTTACTGCAAAAGCACACAAACAGAATGCGAGCAACTGTTGTTCCAGGTGCTTTGTTTAAATGCATCCTTCTGTCAAAAATTGATGCGAGGACACTTTTCACTTTAAAATTAAGTGCACAATGACAGATTTGCATTTTTCATAATTACAGGTATTTTCACCAAAATTTCACATAAGCAAATTACACAAATTTTGTATACCTCAACTTGGAAGTTATGGACTAATCAAAGACACGAAACATGGGCCGGAAACAATGCACAAGGCGGCAAGGGGTTAAGTGGAAGTGAAAAAGATGTGTAAAACAAGAGGGTATAGATAAATCTAAATCTGGTATTTGTAAAGCACAAACTACTCACCCCTAAGGGTCTCAAGGCGCTGGGGGCCGTCGGGGAGATTAAGTGAGCTACTGCCCAGAGTCACATGGTGTAAAGCTGAGCTGCTGCCGGCGCCAGGGATCGAACCATGAGCCCTGCACTCCGGAGTCAGCTGCCCTGGCCGCAGTAACTCACCTCTGCCCTGAGGATGCAGAAGGATGCATTTAAACAAAGCACCTGGACCAATAGTTGCTTGCATACGGTTTGAGTGCTTTTGCAGTAAATTACTACAAATTGAATGTTTCGCTGTAATGCGCCAAATGACGCATAATTACACAAAGTGGCATAACAAGCACAACACAAAATTCCCGGAATTATGCCAGCATACTTTAAATTACAGACCAATCGGTCTCGCTTTTACGATCTTATAAGTATTTAGTTATTCAGCACAATGTCCTTGGTGCAACAACATTAACTGTTGCATGGTTAAACACTTATAAGGTCCCAAAGGCGAGACCTATTGGCTATGCCAATGCTTGTTGCCTATTGGGGCCTCCGGCCATGTGCAGCTTGGTTCAAGTGGCACGGTGAACACAGGCCCGCGTCTGTGCATAGCGGTGCACTTAGGGACTCACAATAAAGATTACAAGGAGTGATGGATAGAACGCTTAATTAATCTCAGCCAGTGGTAATTACCACACATTTGTGGTGAAGAGAATGGTCACTTAATGAGGACTGAATATGCTGCACCCCGGGGAGTGAGTGACCGACATCTTTCTGCTTACTCCCTGGGACACAGTAAAGTAGAGCAGATTGCCATCATCAAAGCAGTGACTCCCAGAATTCAAGAGTATGCGCTGCAGGTGACACGAAGTCCTTGCGACAGAACAAAGTATAACCCAATGAGCTATGCTACTCGGACTGTTGTTTGTGATATGTGAGCTAAGCACACACCTCTGCAACAGAAGCGTGAACAACTTTAACCTCTCATACAAGAACTGCCCCCTATGATGAGCACAGAACATACAGAACTCTCCAGCAGGAACATTAACCCTTTGAGCTATCTTCTAAGTATTCAAATTTGCTAAGATCTGATCTCAGGAAGTCTCTGCACTCAACGAGGTATTAGGGAGCGCACAATCATAAAAGATGTGTACTGGCCGTACAGAAACAGAGGCACAATATTCTATCCACGTACTGCTAGAGAGCAAAAACCCAGCACAGTAAAAAAACACAAAAGCATCCCAGTGGCAGGAAATTGTGTTTTATGCAATGTGTGATTGTTGCCCACTGTTATTACTGCTCTGCTTCATCTCATATCAAACTCTCTTTTTGCCAAACAGCAATTGCATAAAGTAAAGAGGAGGGGCAGAAGCAAAGGTCAAAGTGAATGGGGTACGGGGGGCACTGCTGGAAGGGAGATACAACCGCAACGCGTGCGCCTGGGCTCCGAGTCGTGCTGTGCAGGGCCCGGGGCCCGAGGGAACTGAGGTGCCCCAGCAGGACCCATGGCCACAGGGCTCAGCCGGCAGCCTGCAGCACGTCTGGGAGACAAGAGACAGACACAGGGACCCACACGGACAACAACGGCCCGAGACAGACGCTGCGCCTCTGGAGCTCCTTACGCACACCACAGCGCAGCAAAGTCACAAACATCCGCAGGAAGAATCTACGTTAGCGGCGTATCTTCCGCACATACCGTAGCACTAAAACGGGGAAACATGCACCACCTCCATAGCAAAGTGACAGTCACAGTGAGGAAAATGTGCTATATGTGTTCCTTACGCAAGGATCGCAGCTTGGTAACCCACAGGACCGTGGTGTGAAACCTGCGCTAGTTGCGTTACTTAGGAACAGGCCATAGCACAGCGCCAAGTTCTTTAAGAACTAGAGTGCTACGTTTTCTCTGTAGACATAGGACCCAGGGAACCATACTGCAAGTGCTGAGCCTTGCGATGAATACCTTTTATTTTGCAAACGGTTGTCTTACTATGTTTTTAAATGCTTGCCTTGTAAACGTCGGAAAGAGATATTCGGAAGAAGTTGCACGCAAGCCGCAGCGTGCTTACTAGCAGTTTTCAGGCCACTGGGCAATCACAGTGGAAGCAAAAGGCCAGCAGCGTGTAGTCTGGAACACTAAAGCAGGATGTAAGGGCAAATCAGGAGTTTCCCTGCTAAAGTGGGATTGTTGGCATTTATGTCAGAGTACTACAAAACCAGGACTAAAATAACAAGCCCGGCTTCAGAAGTGGTGCGCACACGAGCGAAAGTGAAAGCAGCGCGTTTAACATGTGTTTAAAATTAACGCGAGACGTGGTGGGAGAGGGGCGGAGGAGCGCGTGAGAGGTGCGCGCGCGCGATGGGAAAAGTGAAAGCAGGCTGGCCAGTGGTGTGCGATGTGCGCGCACCATGACGAGAGAGGAAAGCCATATGGCGCCTCTGCTTGTCATTGTGCGCCTAACCGCACGCTCGAGGCCAGCCTGCTTTTGATAGGACTTTTAAAAGCCCGTTTACTAAATGTCTCGCAGAACAGCGCATGTGCTGGCTCAGGCGAGACCTAAAAAGGGGGCGGGGTGGCTGGTTCTGAATGTCCCGGGAAAAATTATTAAGTATAAAAACATCTCCTAGCCTCACAGGGGTTGCAAGTTGGATTGTGTTCTTGGTGCAACTGCACAATACTACTTTGACAATCCAAACACAAGAAAGCTTCTCTGGGCAAAATACACATTCTAGAGTAGCCTGTACATCAAAGGCCACGTGAAAGTGATTGTCTCCATGAGATGGACGCGTCAAAATATGATGAAAGACCTCATATCAAGCATTTTCCAAAATGCTTGAATTTCCAAATAGTCATTTCTACAGGAGGGTGACGATGATCATGCAAATTATTATAATTTAAGAAGAAAAAGAGCTGGTAAATGGGACAGAATAGTTATACTCAATATATGCAGTGTTACTATCTGACATCCAGAGTCCATGTCTGGACTGCAATAACGCAAAGCACTGGGCTGCACCCTGAAAAGGTTCACCTGGAAAGCATGTTCCCCTACAAAGTGCACTAACAAGCAAGAGGTGGCACAGTACCAGCTGGGCCAAAAGGTCTCTGTATTACCCTTGAGCGTCTGTCCCCCGTCTCTGCGCCTTCCCTCCTGTAATGATGAACGGCTCAGCTTCGAAATGTATAATTACAAAATCCGCCTCCCACATCAGGCGCTTATAACTTATGTATGGCAGGCCATGTGACCCCTATGATGAACACCTTTATCAGAGGATTACAGTTATTTATGGAACTTGAAAACAGCTCAAAACAACTTCTGCTTTCCATTACACTTGATATAAATTTTATCCGCCTCGCGCATGAAGATGCTACATCATGTTTTACGGCGTGTCCCTCGACAAGATGCCATGGAAGCATAAAAGGCGATTTACAGTCGGCTGCACATATATCCCAAACATACATACAAAAGATGGGTTTTGGAAGCACTTACAGGAACATCCCCTGTGGAACAAGCACATATTTTATCAATATTTCTTTTTATTTCCAAACGAAATTCTGCTGCTTGAGAGACATGCACCAATTCCCCCAAACCCACTTTTGTTTAATAGAAGGACGTAGAAACTTGTAGTCCTGGATTCTTTGAAGGGGGCGGGAGACTAGGGGCACTGCAGGCAAGGGAATTGCGAATTTCAGGCCTAACCTAGTTATAAAGAACTAGGATAAAAGCAACCACCTATTTATAGAAAGTGGCTATCCTCCCAGTAAGCATTAATTCAGCTAATAGTGAGCCAACCACAAGGTTTCGTTCTTAAAAATAAATAAAATGTTATGCTCTGTTTTTTTATGCCGTCTTTTCAAGCATGGAACTCACAGAACCCGGCTGCAGCATTTTGTTTTACACTCACACTCCTGCTCACAAGTAATTACTACTGCCTTTGCTACAGATAACCTTTCTATCAGGCAGAGTAGACAAAAGACTTTTTTCACTGCCAGTGCCATTGCAAAAAGTGACATGTTGCCGTGTCACCCCTACCCCTCAGCCCCTGCAAAGTCCCCCAACAACTCACCCCCCCCCCACTCACTTCACCCACAGGCTCCTCAAATCAACTTCTTCCTAATTTTGCCTTGTCCTCAACCCACCCCTAACACTGTGCAATACAGTAGTTGTCAGTGTAATAAGGAAAGCTTATGGATATCAGCGATCAGAGTAGCTCACTTTGACATGGTGTCACTTCCCTCTCCGACAGTAAAACTGGTGAACAAGTGCCAAGGAAACAAGCACTTGCAAAGCCAATAGGTATAGCTTGTGTCGCATTGGCCATGCTGCAAAGCACCCACAATTCTGTTTAGGGAGGCTAAAGTTAATTTGGTATTTTTAAATAAGCCTTTGGGGTGGCTTCCCACAACATACATGTGTGTACCTTTTTTTTGTTCTTTTTTAAATAAGGCGGGCAAGGGTAGCGAGGGGAAGCAAATTGGGGGAGGGGGAGGACTAGGCCCGACTCCAGGATTCTAAATCCGCAAGGACTATTTAGAACCCTGGGTGGGCCATGATAATACACAAGGGAAGCAAGCAAAAATCAGAAAAGATGTTTTGGGCTTCTGCTGTTTAGACACTGACATCTGTTCAAGATAGTCATGCCTAAGACGCGAAAGTAATATATCTTTCATAATCCTGGATCAAGTGGCTATGACGATGACCTATCTCATGCCCACCACCTATTTTTCGGTCTTTGATTTTAAACTACCTTCTGACGGAAGCACACATTTTCTGTCTTTAATTGTATTTGAGTGCCATGGTATATTGTGCTGTTCATTTGGTGATTGCTGATGTAGCAACACCAGATTTCTTTCTCAGTGAACTCGCAACTATCCGAACAGCAGGCCAGTCCGTTGCATTATATACTTACGTGTACCCCTACCCTGAGTACCCGACTGCACGTGAAACGGGTATCCTAACCTTTTGTATGACTATGTCGGCACATTAATTTAGCACGCACTCAGCGGCTTAGGCCTGTCCCTGGTAATGTGAGGTCTAAACCTGTTCTGTGGCCTGAAGGGGATGCACAAAGCATATCATCATAGTAGGCATAGAACTACTTACTGCACATGCTCTGGGTGAGTCACATAAAGCAATAATGGCAGCGTATCATGTTTTCATGAATGGGTAGAGAGGCCAGACCTTTTGCTGTATGTTATGTTAACAGTTTTTTTATATCGCGCACAGCTACTCAAAGAGTGTCGCGGCGCGTGCCTAGCAAAGTGGTAAGTTGAGGTTCAAGCTAGTTAAAGAGGAAGGTCTTCAATTTCTTCCTAAAGGTAACTCCACTGGGAGTTGGTTCCAGGCTACAGCAGCCATATGTGAAAGGGAGCTGCCACCTATCCTTTGTCAACGGGACCTAGGCGTGCATGCCATATACTTTGTAGAAGAGCTCAAATGCCTAGCAGGGGTATAGAACCTGAACGTCGTTCTTAAGTAAGTTTGGTCAAGCCCATATGGAGCTGCATGAGCGATGACCAAGGACATACACTTCACCCTCTCTTTCACCGGCAACCAATGCAGGCTACACAGGTGTTGTCTAATGCTGACCCTCTTAGGGAGGTTCAGAAGAGTTCTATCCGCAGCATTCTGAAAAACCTGAAATGTATTCAATAAATAGCCAGGCAGATCAACATTCAACGCATTAGCATAGTCAATGCGAGATGGGATCAGGGCAAGGGTAACCGTTTTCCGAGCTGAATGCGGGAGTAGAGGAAGGATTTTTTTTTAGCGCCTTCAAAATACCGAAGCACATTCCTGACAGTCTGTTAATCTGAGGGTCAAAACACATTTTCATCAATCCAAATCCCTAAATTCTTAGTAAGCTGACCCAGAGAAGTTGACAAAAGGGACTCATCCGGCTAAAACCAGTGCCGCAACAGAGGAGGGAAATTACCAAGAAAAGAATCTCAGTTTTGTCCTCGTTGCTCTTCAACTGAGCCAAAGTAAGCCCATGGAAAATTGCAGTCAGGCATGTTTTGACATGGGAGGTTGAAGACACACTTATATTCCACGTGAATAGAAGCTGAGTGTCATCAGCATACGCAATGACTTTGGCGCCCAAATCATCTGCCAGCCGAATACGTGGAGACACGCAAATGTTGAACAACAAAGGGCTCAATACAGAACCTTGGGGAACCCCAGTCATTAAATTCTGGGGGGCAGCTGTAAAAAGCGGAATCCAGATTTGCTGAGTTCTGCCCTCAAGGTAAGATTTCAGCCACTTACATGCTGACCCTACCACGTTGAATTCCCGATGGCGGGCCAGGAGCAGGGCATGCGGCACGGTTCCGACAGGTCCAAAAGGAGAACGGCAGCCCTGCCCCCCGCATCTAGAGTTTCACGAATGGCCTCGGAGCTGATTCCGTGGTGTAAAAGGATCTAAAACCTGATTGAGCCGGGTGAAGAAAATCATATTGTTCCACGAAGTCAGATAGTTGTTTACTGATCAGTTTTTCAAGAACCTTCGCCACAGTAGGGAGAAGGGAAATAGGGCAGTAGCTGGAGGGGAGAACAGGATCCAGTGCAGGCTTTTTAAGTAGGGGAACACTCATCGCCTGTTTCTAGGATGGAGGGTCTGTGGCCGATGCTAAGAATAGGTTGATCAGAGTATTAATCACTGGATTGATCACCTGAGAAACACCGGCCAACAATTTGGCCGGGCACGGATCAGAAGGTGAACCGGATTTAAGAGTTTTTAGAGCTGCTAGTGAATCCCACACAGTTATAGGTTCAAAGGCTATAAGTTTGGCATAGGTGGGAGGCAGCAACAGGGGAACCAGAGTCACTTGATGACTATTCCCGGCGTCAAAATGAGCTTGTAAAGATCGAACCTTATTAGTGATAAAACTGGAAATGTCCAAGAGAGCGTGGTCTACTGACCTCTCTTTTTTAATGTTTCACTGTTATATGAGCCCCAGAACCTTGTGCTGACATTCCATGTGTGTGTGTGTGTGTGTCAAGTGCATGCATGTGCAGTGAGCGTGTGGCACATGTATGGTAGTAGGACTCTGTTTGTGGTGAAAAGCTTTGTACTGTGACCAGTGAGATCCATAGTGAATGATCCCAGGTTTAGCATGCCCCACCTGGAGCATGGAAACAGCTCACCCAGACAGTATTGACTGTGTTTCTGTCGCTGGAGGGAGGTGGCCCAGACATTGAAGTGAAGAAGGTTTGAGACAGGGCTACCTTTCAACATTCAATGAGGGTCTGTTAGTAAAGAGGCGCTGATTACGGATTCCTGAGCACTGCTATTTGGTAGATGTGAGAGGTAGGATCCTACTTTTAGTTGTTGAAGGTGAGGAACCTTTTAGGCAGGGCCTGTCCTTTTGTCTGTTCCTAATTATTGTTTCTGAAAGCTGATGACAGCCGGGTGCAGAGATCCCTCACTACTTTGTGCCCATGTTTTGAATACTCTTGCTTGGAGATATCCCCATTGCTATCTTCTGTAAAAAGCATCACTTTGCACAAAGGCTGTGTCTGTGGAGCAGCCTTATAAAGACATTTGGAAGAGGACCAACCTGACCTGAACCAGTTCGAAGTTCTTCATTACCAATGAAGGGATGCTTCAAAGAGTAGTCAAAGGACCACTGTATTACCAAGATTGCATGACAGACAGTTTCCCAGATGTGAAGGAAAATCACCTGAAATCTCCACTTTCTGAAGCAAGAGCAGGGGCTCTCCCTAGAGCCTCGAAACCTGCCTGGCTGCTGAAAGGGAAGAAATCTGCCAGCTCCTACAGGAAGAGAGACTGTCCAGGAAAAAATCTTAGCATGTCCCAGTGTGGGGAACAAACCAGGAAACAAGTGACCACAAGGGAACAAAGCCAGGAGTGACCTCGGTGTAGAGGGATCCCCTTGTTTCTCTGAAAAAGTATTGTGAATTCTAAGTAGTACCAAGCATTGTGTGCAACTGGTAGCCGGTGTCTGGGACTAGTGCTGCAGCTGCAGACGTTGGAGTTGGAATACTTTGTCACTGCTGCAGTGGGAGCTCTGATTGCCCTGAAGGCTGCAACTGCCTAAGACATATATTCACTGTCAGCCTGGAGATCACAACTGCTATCCCTGTGCCCCGTCTGCACCTGCCCAAAGGGAGGACGCTCTGCAGAAGATGAGTGCATCATGCAAGCTGCAAAGCTAACGTCTGCCAGCTGGCAAGTTCTGAATGTGGTTGCCTCCACCCCTACAGTTCAAAAGGATCCCCCACAGGAGCAAGACTGCTGTTCGGGTCTGTCCTGTACCTCCCACACTGCAACAATAAAACATAGGTAACCACTGGGCCTAAAACTTCATGAGAAATGGGAGACTAAGGAAACAGTCTGAGGTCTGGGACATCAACTTGAGACTTTTACCGAATAAGTTTAAGAGGTGAAAGCGAACTGAACAGTTCTTGTGGTTGACTGCTGAGTTATGAGCTCTTGACCCCCATGCTACCTCCACGAGAAGCCCTTAACTGCTCACCCTTGCTACCCTGAGAGCCAAGTGCAGACAAGGTATACTTGGACCAGTTTACAGAGCCATTGTAGGACAGACCCAAGGACGCCACCACCATGTTTGGGGCCCAGTACTCTTGTCTACCTTGTGGCCAACCAAATGAAGTCTGGAATATGGGCATGAAATGTGAACACCTTTATGACGCTATAATCTGAACTGTGACAAAATTGCACTGCCTTCAGCATCCACTCCAATTGCGCCATGTAATGAACTCCCATACACACCTAGACACATAGAGGTGACTTAGTCCATTAGACTCCTATGTTGCATGAAAAAAGCATGAACATTTAACATCTGGAAAAAGAAATTGAGCTTAGGCAAGATGAAGTAAAACATGAACTGTAAAGGCCTGCATTGCTGACAGAGTAAAGCTTAATTCATTTCAGTCATTGTTGAGAAATAGATCAGCTGCACCCCCACTATGACCGTCCAGTCAAATGCATGTGACAAAGTAACTGCTAGTTATTATGCAGGGGAGTCAATGAGGCAGAAAACAAGAGCTGCAGGTACACATGAAGCGTTAAAAAAACCTGTATTGCCGACCCCTGGTGAGTTGCAGCTACTACTGCTGAAGCAAGGCCAATGGAGGTACCAATGGGTGAGGCGGACTGGCCTCAAGGGTAGGGACGGCTTTAGTGCTGGTGGTTCCCTGTGCAATAATGTTTGTTGGTGCCCCCCAAAGACCACCTCTGCCCTGGATTTCCCCACTACCACCTTATAACAGTGCCATCACGCACATTACACAGAGACAATCAATTATACATGTGTAAATCACTCTATAGGAAATGTTACATAAGAGTAAGGACTACAAGGTGTAGGAGTCACATGACAACCATCCTAGTAGGCCGTATAGTTTAATAGTGATTGATCTGGAGAAACACAAACTCTGAATTTAAAACATAATACCATGGTTGAGCGTTCTCTTTAATAATCAGAATTGATTTCTAACCAAATGATCACATATTGCAAAATTAGGATAATCAAAGACTGGGGGAAAACCCATAATGCTTTCATGTATACCTTGCAGTTTGCATGCAGCCCTTAAATGACAGTCAATAGCGCACTGTTCTATGGTAGGATCTTAACTTATTAAGTGCAACTAACAAAAGGATCTCGCTGACAAAAGCAGTAACCCAATGACCTATTTACATTATCTGCACTTTGAGATCTGCATGGTACATGTTCTTGGCAGCAGGCACATTAACCCTCTGTGCTACCTTTCTATGAGTCAAAACTTCCACTAGACAAAACTCCGAGCTCTCTCTAGGAAGAACATTAATCACCGGAGTTATCATGACATTTTTATTGTTGCTGACGCCCCCAGCCAAAGTCAGTACTCGGTGCGGTCACAGCGGTCGCATCGCCTTAGAGCCAGCCCTTCTCAAGGGTCCTGTGACCTCAGTGACAAAGTCACTGTCGCTCTAGGGTGTGCTGCTTTATAGGCCTGCCCGCAAGACTGGAGGTAAGACACCAGGGCTTATATGGTCAAGGGGGGCCTTCTAAGGTCTAGCAAGGAAAAGTGGTCTGAGGGACTATTCATGAAGGCTGAAACTGGTTGCCCAGTTCCAAATTGAGCAGCTCTGATCATAGTGCCACATCCTCTCCCCCAATGAACACCATACTGCCCCACTGAGAGAAACTCGCACTGCCTTCAACTACAACCCAATTGTGCCCCACTATAAACACATGAATTACGCACTAAACAAGAGCAATACGCTGCCTAAATATTTTTTTACCAACATCCTGGATAAAGCAAACACTTATAGTGAATGCAATATTAAGTAAAGCATGGGTGACGTAAGTAGGAACAACATGGTTACCTTAACGCTTTTACACTCACTATTCAGAAATGCGTGAAAAGTTAAGGACGTGACTACAGGGCCCAGAAGGGACCCATTTCAATGTCCATTGCTAATATTCTTACAAAACGTAAGCAGTTTGGTTTAACAAGACCCCATCCATGAACACAGACCCGTGGTACACATTTTGTTTTCCAATTCACCCAGCAATTAGGGATTGCAGTACCTCCAGGACTGGTGCACTTCCCCACCTGGGGAAAACAATGCTGTTCAAAGAATGACAAGAAAACAGAAGTAGTGCTTCACTTGCAAACTCTGTAAAGTGACGCTGATGTGTTTGGGTGTGAATAAAATCAACCTGGACACACTGTGACCACTCTGTCTTGCTTTATTTACTTTTTTCCCTCTCATATTTTGCACCTTTTATTCCAGACGCTGCACTCTGGAATCGAAAGATGTAAAAAAAAAAAAAAGACGAAATCTTCAGCAAAAGTGTTTTTCTTTTTTGGAACCATTTCACATGGAAACAAAAACGAAAGGAGGAAAGAGAGGGTGAGAACCGTTTCTTGAAGTCACTGTTTTCTGTAAGACAAGAGGAGCTAGACAGAAAGAGATGGGAATAAGAGGAAGAAAGAGAGAGGGGTGCACCGGCCAGCGACAGAGCAGAAGTGGACACAGTCCTTGTCTTCTCTGCCCACCGGCCTGACCCCGAACGGCCACACACACTGAGCCTTATCTATACAGACCCTCCAGGATATCGCGATTTCGCGATTTGCCGCGAAATCGGCACTTTTGCAAAAATGCCGCGATTTTTAATAAAGTGCCCGCGAAATCGGCACACTTTGGACAAAGAGGTTCTGCACTGCATTCAGACTATGAGTTATTGGTGTCAGGCGCGCAACCCATTGGACTCGCAGGGCTTCAGCCCCCCCCCCCGTCGTGTGTGGCAGCCCGGGATGAGACACCTTCCCGGGCAAAAAAGCAGCCGCACCCGAGCACTTCACAGGTCTTTAAAAGACCATTTGCATGTTAATGGGGCCTTGCTGTTGTTTCACCCCTTCTACGAGCCCCTGCAGCTCCACTCTGCCTATTGCTCACCCCTTCTAAGAGGCCCTGCAGCTCCACTCTGCCTATTGCTTAAAGTTCAGCCCCCCCCCCCCCCCGAAATTTTTGCTCAGCACCCCCCGAAATTTGGCTCTAGTTGCGCCTTTGATTGGTGTGTTCCAGAAATGGTAAAGAGCCGTCCCGGGTTAACTCCTAATCCAGCCCTCTGGGCATAAATTCCTCCTCCAGTCTTTCAACCACATCTAAATTATTTGTTTCACCAATAGGAAAACACGTCTCCATTATCCTCTCACCTAATGAGCTATGCCACCTAAAATCTGATTTTCATCTTTTACCACCGACTTCTCTATTACAGCACCTAACTTGGAGCCCTCTTTACCCAAATAATATATGCACTTGTAACGCATTCCTCTGATACACACCCGTGTCAGCTTCTCTACTCGAATATCCAGGACTACCGGTGCACGGAGACATTCTACTCATATACATTTTGCCATCCTCAAACTTCACAGTTCTGCAGAGTAGTTCAGTCACCTACTTTGACTGCCCCTACTTAAGTAACATTCACATATTTCTGAAGTCCTAATATTGAATCTAATGAAGTTTCACACTCTTCCTTTTTTCATGATACTAATTGTATACATACTGAGTGTGTGCCATTTTGCTTTAAACATGCTTGGTAGACCAATTTACTTTCCACGACTGCCCCACCCAGCCCAACCCATTGCCACTGCTGGTGCGCCTGACACTTTCCCCAGCTCCCTGAGGTTAACTGCAGCAGGCCTGCGCTTCAAGACAGAGAGTGAGAGAGGGAGGGAGGAAGGTAGAAAAGAAAGGATCTGAGAGGGAGATAAGAGAGAACACAGAAGAGAGAGAGAAAGAGTGTGGATGGATGAAATGGGAGACATTATTCAAGGACATGAAGGGAGACCATTAGTTTTAGGGCATTTTTGCCAAGGCTGCTTTTGGTTCTGCAGTCTGGCCCTGGGCGGCTCATGAACACACGCAATATCACATCACATGCAGTGGCATCCCAGGAAGAGGGTGCTAAGCCCCAATAATTTACTGAAACCCCAATAATCATGATACCCCCAATTTTACTCAGGTGGTCAGATTCCATGATTCCTTCCTTGATCTAGCAGTAAGAGACACCATCCTCTACAGACATCAATATTTAATGACTAGAGTACAAATCAGGTAACAACTAAGAACAAAAAATGAATGTGTGTCCTCATGTAACGTAACTGGTGCAATGTAAAGTGCTCTGATACCCGAGGTGATTCGGACGACAATGTAGAATTGATAATTTGAGTTTCTAAGCTTCTGAACATTTCTGATAAGCTATCATCATTTCGTTATTCGCATAGAGACATTGACTTTGAATTTGGACAAAGACACCATTTTAACTTAATCCGATCGCAGGATCGTGTCACCTGTAAGTGTGTAGGTTGCTTTCTTTTTGGGCACACGAGGCACGCGGCGGGCCCTGGGGGGTATAATTTTATAATTTTTTTTTTAATCACATATATGTAGCCTTGAAGCCAAACACAGTCTCTACATTGTAAATGAACCAAATATACATAGCTTCATGTTGTTAAATACTTCAAAAGACTAAGATATCTGTGTTTGTTGTAGGAAAAACTGCAAACTGAAATGCCGCAAAATTGCCGCTAAATTTCCATATTTGTGCCGCTAAATTTCCATATTTGTGCCGCTAAATTTGCTAATCCATGCCGCTATATCCTGGGGGGTCTGTCTATAGGCCTCGGCTATTTCTGCTGTCCTGGGATGCATGTTTAAAATGAAAAAAAGTAGAGGAACGGAATCTATTGAATTAAATAAGCAACGGCACGCGGTGCCCACCCACTTCGATCACTTATCAAGCCACAATCCTTGTATAAATGTCCATCGTTAGGGAGGGCTCCTTCTGCACGTTCAGATATTTTCTTGCCTTACATTTAATTCTAATAATTTCTTGGATCATTTTATTATGGACTGCAGCAGGGATTTCTGTTTCCTTATTTTTCTATTATCCCCAGGTTTGTTTATTAGTGGACACGTCTCCCCACTACCGCTGATTTGAAAGGAAGTAATTTCGTATTTAGAGGATAAAGGCAGCTGCTTTTTTTTTTTTTATCATTCATGGGATAATTCAAAGTTTGGTAAGCCAGAAGAATTGACATAAATCAGTACTTTATGTGCCCGTCAAAATCACGGTTTCCATCCCTTTTTCAGAATTGGGGGAAGCCGCCAACTGTTTCGAGGCAGAGCCTCGGCCACGGGAAAGCCTTTGCCGGCACGCAGTGTAGGGAGCCATCCGGGCTCTCCTATAATTTGTATCGACATGCACACACTCCAAGGGATTAAATAAACGAGGTGGAGACCGCTTGAGGTTCTCCAGCCACGAGTACACAACGGAGTGGTGTCGTTTCTTGCAGCGCTGCGCCAGGCCTCTGTTCCCCAGGCTGCGCAGTGCTACATTGGTGACAAGGACGGTACTGAACACCAGGCCTCGCCAGCATACCTGCCGGGCTTCCACAGAGTTTTCTATGTGCCACCCCGGCGCTTTCGACGGCAGCGCCGCTGCTCCGCCTACCGGCTCTCGGGCTCAACTGACCTGACCCGCTACACGCCCATCGGCAGCCTCCCTCGAACCTGCTCTCTGAGCTGGCTCTGGCAACGCAAGGCTGTGCAAACTGCTGGTGACACCACAAGGCATCGATAGCCTGCAAGAAGCCACGCCCCACCACGCGACCTCCGACGGCTGGGGAGAGGTGCAACTGGGCAGAAGACGACCTGGAGACCTCCACGGCCTTAAGTAGGTAAGCGTACTGAGTCCCTGCAACCACAGCACAGTACCTGCTCACAGCGCTCCCTGATGCCTGATGGTCATTACTGCTGAAGACCTGTGAGATACAGCCCTGCAACTTTACACACAAAGAGACAATTGAATAAAAAAGAAGAAATAAACCAAGGGCAGATAAGGACACATCACAAGCGCATGGGTTAACCACACAAGGCCACCACTGAGTATACAAAAACAAAATATACATACTGCGCACTACCAGGGGACAGACTTTCCAACAGTCAACCAAAACAACAATGAGCACACCACAGCAAGCGGGTGCCATAAGGGCCCAGGCAGACGCTGGGGGCCACAAGCTGGCACTGTGATACTGCCCCCAGTCCACAGTCATGCTGCCGTCTCGCCACTACCACCATTCAGTGAAACAGCGGACCCGGCAACAGCGGCCCCACGCTGGAAAGCCTGGATAGGCCGTCTCAATCATTACTTTAAAGGCATGCGGGAGATGGATGGCATGGTAAAGAGATCACTGCTCATCCAATACGGCGGAGGAAGAGATCTACGATGTTTTTGAAATGCTCCGAGACACAGGGGATGATGACGACTATGAGGCAGCAGTCGCCGCGCTCAATCGGCACTTTGACCCGAAGCTCAACCCCGATTTCGAGCGATTCAAGCTGCGGCAAGCAAAACAGTCAGACACGGAGTCAGTAGACATGTTTTATGCACTGTTGCGGCGATTGGCGAGCACATGACCTTTGAGGATCAAAGAGAAGAGATACGAGCCCAAGTGATCCAGGGGTGTCGAACAGTCCACCTACGGAAGTTGATCCTCCGACAACCGGGGATATCACTAAAGGAGATACTCATTCTTGCCAGGTCCCATGAGTTATCCAACAGCCACGTGGACGAAATGGAGACGGCACTCAATAGAAGCACCACAGAGTCTCATACTCCCAGATACACTCCAGCCAAAGAAGAGAGGGTTGAAGCCATTTAATGGCGCCTAAGCGCCACACGTGCGTCTACAAGGCCTCAGGTGGGTGGAGCATGCGGCAATTGTGGAACAGAACACCCTCCGCCTGGGCCGTGCCTCGCAAAAGGGAAGATCTGCTCTTGCTGCAGGAAACCTAACCACTTTGCGGAAGTGTGTAGGAGCAGCAGGTTTCGATCAACGTATACCAAGTCACGTGGGGCAACGCAACAATTGCGACAGCTATAGCTCAATGACCCGCAGGCCCACAAGGTGGGTCCATCACAAGGGCAAGGGTTTACCATGGAAGACGATGATGTGTATGTCGTATATTTTGTAAGTCAGTCAGACAAACAGAAGCAACCACCCCCCATGTGTTCCATCATAGTAGCCGGATCAACCGTTCAAGCACTGATCGATACTGGGGCGTCGGTGAACGTCATGAGTTCAAATAATATGAGCGACTCTCTCCACGCCCCCGCTTCCTCCCTCGAAGGTTAGAATGTAAACCTATGCCACTGCCCCTCAGAGGAGTGATTGAAACAGAAATCTCCAGCAACAACACTTCACGAGAGCCAGGTTCCACATCACCAAGGGGAAAAAGGGGAGCCTACTCAGCTGACGACTTGGGTCTGGTCTTTTTTGTGATTCAAGTGCATGATTATAACACTGAGACTATCCTACAGGAATTTCCGAGACTTTTTGAGGGTCTGGGAAAGCTCAAAGGCAAACAATTCAAATTACATATTGACCCGACCATCAGGCCGACAGCTCTGAGGCACAGGAGAGTGCCTTTCCATCTACGACCTCAAGTAGAAGCTGAATTGAAGAAACTGGAAGACCTCAACTTGATCGAGAAGGTATCAGGACCGACTCCATGGGTGTCACCGTTAGTCATCGCATCAAAGTCCAAGCAGCCCAGAGCCATCCAGCTGTGTGTGGACAAGCGCCTCCCAAATCAAGCGGTTAAAAGAGAACGGCATCTGGCGCCCACAATGGACGACATAGTGGCGGACCTCAACGGGCCATGTGGTTCTCAAAGCTTGATTTGAACGCTGGATACCATCAGCTGAAACTGGAGCAGGAGAGTCGATATATCACCATGTTCTCCACCCACGTGGGCCTCTGGAGGTACAAGAGACTGAGTTTTGGGGTTTCCACGGCAGTAGAAGTCTTGAAAAATGCCATCAAGGAAGCCCTGTCCGGTCTGCAAGGAGTCATTAATCTGAGTGACGACATCTTGGTATTCTCAAACACTCTAGAGGACCATCATACCCACCTGCGGGCCACCCATCAACATCTGGAAGATTGCGGTTTAACTCTACACAAGGCTAAATGCTCCTTCTATCAAGAATCCATAGACTTTTTTGGATACATCTTCTCATGGGAAGGGCTGAGAGTGGACCCAAAAAAAGCAACAGGCATTCAATTAGCCAGTACACCCACTACGCCAACTGAAGTTCGCAGTTTTCTAGGCATGGCCACCTATTGCAGCCGGTGCATACAGAATCTAGCCTCACTATCTGAGCCACTATGAACCCTCACGCGCAATGGCAGCACATTGGAGTGGTCTACCGCAGTCAACACCGCGTTCCATGCCATCAAAACGGCACTGATGGACAAAACAGTCATGGCATATTTTCATCCAGGAAGGCTCACCAAACTGGTCGTAGATGCCATCCCCGTTGGCCTCGGGCAGTTCTTCTCCAAGAAAGCACAAGAGACACCTGGGCACCAGACGCGTATGCCAGCTGAGCCCTGTCGGACACAGAAACGAGGTACGTCCAGATCGAAAGAGAGGCCCTCGCTATTAGGTGGGCATGCCAAGACTTACGTCTGTACCTCTGCGGACATGAGTTCCAAGTGGTGACGGATCATAAACCGTTACTTCCTCTATTTGCTGGAACATCAAGGCTGGCGCCCCCCAGAATAGAATGATGGGCGGTACAACTGCAAGCCTACCGATTCAAAGTTATATTCCGTCCCTGAGCACACAACCCAGCAGACTATCTCTCAAGACACCCGAAAGTGACAGACATGCGACATGTGCCCTCAGACACTGAACGCACTGAAGCATTCGTCACAATGATCACTCAGGATGCCTGTCCCAAAGCAGCGACACTCAAAGAGATCGGGCTAACCTCAGCCAGGGATGAAACATTGGCAAAAATCAAAAATGCTCTGCATGCCAACAGCTGGGCTCACTTTTTGGATGGGGCCCAAGCACTCAACCCTGAAGATAATCATGCGCAACAGCAACTATGGAAGGTCCACAGTGAACTGAGTGAAGGCGAACATGGAGTCATACTGAGAGGACACATCATTGTTGTCCCGAAAGAATTGCAGGACCAAATTGTGAAACTGGCACACGTCGGACATCAGGGGATGGCGAAAACCAAAGCACGCCTCCGTCACAAGGTTTGGTTCCACGGCATGGATGCCATGGTAGAAGAGAAGATAAGACACTGCCACTCATGCACCATAACAGGGGGTGATCCCGCATGTGCGCTGGTCATCACTGAGGAACCGAGTGAAACACCATGGTCCAAGATCAGCATCGACTTTGGCAGTTTCCTCGATGGCCATAGCACCCTGGTATTGATGGACTTATTCTCAAAGTTTCAGATAGTGTAGGTGGTTGCATCCACGGCTTTCACGCAAGTGCAAAAGATTCTGAACAAGACTTTCTCACTCATGGGCCTCCCGGAAGAACTCAGATCTGACAACGGACCCCCTCTTTCAAGGGCGAGATTTTCAAGAGTACTTAGAGAAAATCACCAATCAGTGGCCGCAAGCAAATGGCGAGGTTGAGCGCTTCATGAGAACGCTCAACCGGTGGAGCAGGGAGAAGATGCAGAAAAAGCTCAAAATCAATTTTTAGATGTCTATCGGCAGACCCCTCACATACCACTCGCTGTGCGCCCTCTCATGTACTCTTCAGGCAAGCCCCGCGGACTGCATCCTGACCGAATCCGCATTGAGACCTCCAGAAAGAAACAATGCGGCAGTACAGGCCTGGAAAGAAGTAACGAATCAGAAAGCAAGTCTCACCAGAGGGGCTATGACTCCACTGTTGAAAGTAGGAGAAGTCGTTGTGATCAAAGATAGACATCCCGGATGGAAGTTTCGTACTCTGTATGAGCCGAAAGTATGGAAAGTGGTTCGCGTTCAGGGAACCATGGTCTCTGCACAGAAGGGTCAATAAGTGGTCACCAGAAATGTGGCGTGGTTTAAGAAAGCACACAAGAAACACTCTGACCCAGAAGAACCTGCAGGGCCAGAATGGTCAAGAAGCTGCCAGAATCACCAACCCCACATCAAGAATCTGAAGGGTCCGGGGCTAGCACTGCTGCGCCAACCTCAGAGATTCACAACCAAGACACTCCAGCTATGCCAACGCTGAACTCGCAGGCAGAAACAGGGATCAATTCCAGCTCCCAGAGCCAGAAGTATGGTCTTCGGCCAAACCCTGTACCAAATCAACGATTCAGAGACTGTGTGCACATCACCTTGAGCAGGTGACATGTGCTAAAGAAAAGGAGGGATGTAGAGAGGCATCCGGGCTCTCCTATAATTTGTATCGACATGCACACACTCCTCGGGGCGGGCGGGATTAAATAAACGAGGTGGAGACCGCTTGAGGTTCCCCAGTCACGAGTACACAACGGAGTGGTGTTGTTTCTTGCAGCGCCGCGCTAGGCTCGGTTCCCCAGATCGCGGTCAGGCGGGTCCACATTGTGCTGTAACATGCATGGGGCCACACACAAACAAGGGCCTCCCATGCGTTTGGAGAACCCTCATGTGTTACAGGAATAAACCCTGCTTCTGCAAAACAAAAAAAAGGACAAGCAGCGCTGCTATGAGACGGCGGGAGGCTGCCATTTCCGTTCTGCTGAAAATGCTTCCGGTTGGGGCTCCCTAAGCATGCCGGGAGGTCCTTGGCCAGGAGGGGAGAGGGTAGGACCTCCCTAACCTAGTGAGATTGCAGGTGGCCGCGATACTTTTAATGACCCTCATAGATTGCAGTCTGTTTAACTTATGTACACAAATATAAAATGAGCTAAATTTGAGTAAAAACAAAAGGGCAACATAAATGTTCACCGTGAACCCACATTGTTACCACTCACAGCTGCAGCCCGCACGGTGTATAAACGCGGGTTTGATTTCGGTCAGTCGGACTGCAACTGAAGACACTGATATGATACTGACGGCTAATGCGCTAGAACATCCCAGTACGTTACTTAACGTGGTCCAAATAGAAGGTTGAAATCAGGGGAAAGTGACGTCTCTCACTTCCAAGTAGCAGGTGCGCACAATTATCCTTAGACCCGTTAAGGTCTAGTCATATTTAATCTGTTTTATAAAGAAATCCATTTAATCCATTGTGTTTATGTTCATTTCATTTATTATTCTTATTCTTCAAATTGTCACGTTTACTCATTTCTTTAGTAAAGCAACTAAATCTTTTTACATATTCACATGTTCACACTACCCAATGCATTTCGGGTCAATGAAAAAGACCCTTCTTCAGGGGTCTGTAACAGAAAAATAAAGGAAATATAATGAGCAATTCAGTCGTCTAATCATACTCTTTCAGTATTTGACTCTATCTAATATACAAAAATTGTCAATGTATCTCGTTTATAATAAGGTTTTCATTATTCTGTCAGTTGGCGAAGTCTAAAAATCTTTACAACTCTATACCTTGAAAATCCAGTGCCTGTATTACCCCTGTCAATGTTTAAATAAAACACCTGAAAAGATAATCCTAATGAAATAAAGTTCGTGCTAACTACAATTCATTAACATTCAAATTGCAAAAAATATATCTGAAAAATGAAGACTAAAAGCTAACATATCTAAAAGATGAAGGCTGAAAGCTAGCGTAACTATTCTTTGCAAGTCTGCCGGTTACTTACTTCCATGTGCAACACGAAGTTCCCAACTCTCCTTCAATGCGAGTTCAGTTTACAAAACAGCCCTAGTGTGTGATATATATACATGACTTAATTGGTTGAAAGCATGATGACACATCGTGCCTACAGCCAATCATATGTAGTGGTTACCAGAACCTATCAGATTCTCTTATTCGTGTAGGTGAAGCTCCCGCCTAATTTCAACCTATCAAGAATCACTTGTCAATTACACAAATGTTGTTGTAACTCGGTAGAGGCGCGCTCATTGGTCGCTCCTTTACGAAGTCAAAAACAAATTATACCTATAGTAATGGTGATTCTACATAAAGAATAAATAAATAAATGTTGTGGAAAACGAACCATTATTATAAAAATTAGAATTTAAACATTCTTCAACAGATAATAATAAATTCGAACTACTGATATCTATAGTAAATGACCAGTTTTGTCAAACATCTTCAAAGGTGTTCTCTATGCAGGATGGCAAACAATATATCCTCACAGGTTTTACAAAAAACACGATAGTTCAATTCTGTCATTAATTCCTTCCGGTTGCATGCTCGCCATTTTTCTGATCCAAAAATATTCTGCTCTTAATCTCTGTTTGTGAGTGTCCATCGATGAGTTTGGTTTGATCACTTCTAATATGGTGAATTGTAATTGCGCAATGTTGTGTCCAGCCTCTATCCAATGCATAGCCAATGTGGACTTGCGGTTTTTATTTCTTATATTGCTTTTATGTTCTGTGATCCTGATTTTTATTTTTCGTTCCGTCTGCCCCACGTATAATTTACCACAGGGGCATTTTATTCCATAAATCACTCCTTTTGTGTCACACGTGCTTGAATGTAAGAGTGGAATCATTTGTCCAGTCATCGGATGTCTGAATTGTTGACCAGTTATCACATTATTGCAATGTGTACAGTTCTCGCATCTTTTCATGCCTTTGTGAATCGTCTTAACATCTTGATTTAATTGTTTCTTGATTAATTCTTTTAGATTTTTTGATCTCTTATATGCAAAAGTGATTTGATTGGCTACTATGGGTTGTAAGTCAGGTTCTTCAGTGATGAGTGACCAGTGTTTTCTCATGATGGTGGTGATCTGTTTTGATTGAGCTGAATATTTAAGTACACATACTGTAAGTTTTTTCTCCAATCTTTCTTTTTGATGAAGTAGCAATTCTCTGTCCATGGACTGAACTTTGTTTTTGGTGTGTTGTAATATACTTTCAGGATATCCTCGTTTTAAGTATTTCATGATCTGATTGTCGATGGTGGAGGATAAGTCATTCGGATCTGATGTTATTCTTTTAAATCGAATGAATTGGGATAGTGGTAGGTGTGTCTTTAATGAGTAGTGATGAAAGCTGTTGAAATGTAAACTACTGTTCCTGTCAGTTTCCTTTATGTGAACATTGGTTGTTATTTTGCCGTCTCTAATTGTTATCTTCACATCCAAAAATGCCAATTCATTGGAGTCAATTTGATAAGTGAACTTGATTCTGTCATGTACCTGGTTTAGTGTGTGAATGTTTTCAATAAGTTGATCTTTGGTGCCTTTCCAGATTACAAAGATGTCATCTATGTAACGTTTGAATATCATGATGCCATCCTTCCATTGTGAATTATTCAGTATGTGATCATGTTCAAATTTTGCCATGAAGGTATTAGCGTAGGACGGTGCCCCCGCAAAACCCATGGAAGTTCCGCTACATTGCTCATAGAAACCATTCTCCCATTCTAGATAGCTGTGGAATAACGCAAAATGTAATAGTTCCATCAAAAAGATTTTATCTGTTCCTATGATGTCATTTTCCAGTAATCTCCATTCCATTGCTTCTAAACCCTCATGATGGGGGATAGAGGTGTAAAGTGATGTCACATCAATAGAACATAACCATATTTGCTCATCTTTTGGGATTGTTATTTCATTTAGAAGGTTTAAGAAAGCAGTGGTGTCTTTGATATAGGTGCTCCAATTTTGAACCAATGGTTGTATGAACCAGTCTAAGTATTGACCTAGTGGTTCTGAGATTGATCCACAGGCTGACACAATGGGTCTAAAAGGTGGTATGGTGGCATGTTTATGGATTTTCGGGAGCATATAAAATTGAGGCCTCCGTGGATATTTGATGTTTAAAAAATGAAAAGTCTTTTCGGTTATCCACTTCAACTCTAGTGCTTTTTCCAAAATTGATTTTAATGTTTCTGCGAAGATATCAGTGGGATCCTGTTCAATTTTTCGGTACGTGTTGATGTCTTGTAGATGTGTACGTACACTTTCCATGTAAAAATCAGTGTTCATCACTACTATAGCTCCACCTTTGTCTGCTTTCTGTATTGTGATGTTTGTCATCTCTTTTAAAGATCTCAGAGTGTTCCAATCTTTTTTGGAGAAGTTGCTTTTGTTTCCACTCGAATAGTTAATTTTTTTCATTTCAGTGGTAATTACTCTTTCAAACGCATCAATGGTCTTATGTGATGTAGGTGCACAAAATGTACTCTTGACTTTAAATTCTTTCATCTCGCTTTCAGGCTTATCAATCGATTGAAAATTTGAAAAGAAATTCTTTAATCGCAGATTGCGTAAGAATTTAAAGATTGCAATTTCTGTTTCTTGGGCGTTTGATCTGTAGTGAGGTACGTAAGTGAAACCTTTATTTAGCAGTTTGGTTTGAGCATCTGTTAATTGAATTCCTGAGATATTTATGACAAGGTTGTCTTCTTTTTGGTCGACCGGAGTGCTCTTTCTGTCTCTGTTTCTTTTGTTTTTTCTTTTTCCCCTCCTTGTTTTTGGGGTTCTCCCGTTGTTGTTGAGCCTGAAGGAGCATTGTTGGCGGCCGGGCTGGTCTCTAAAAAAGTCACCTTATTTTGTTGATCTCTACGAGTTGTTTGTAAATTGCTTCCTAAAGGTTTCCTGCTTTGTGCAATTTCGGATTCTGAAATAACACTCTCTTGTGATGAGCTCATTTCTGTTTGTGGTCTCTTCCAATTTCTCTGATGATAAACCTCTGCCCAACTATAGACTTCTTCCAACTTATAATCTATAGTGTCTCTTTTATATTTTTTGATTTTCCTTTCTTCTATTTCTTTAGCATATTTCTCAAGTTTTGTATTGATGTCTTCCAGTGTTTTTGTCAAATCTTCATGAGTGTTTAATTCGCGTTTGATTGTTTCCAATTCTTCTTCCAAAGTCTTTAACTCTTTTGACAATTCCTCCACGATCAGTAAAATCAGATCTAGACTGCATTTGTTAAGTATTTGATACCATTTATTGAGGATATGTCAGTAAACGAGAGATCAACCAGCGTTTACATGCCACAACCCTAATTCATTACCATAAAAATCAACGTATCCCCAGAGGTCTAAGAATCGCTCTAAAACCTATGCTATGCAGGAGCAACAAAACTTTCCTCAATAAATGGTATCAAATACTTAACAAATGCAGTCTAGATCTGATTTTACTGATCGTGGAGGAATTGTCAAAAGAGTTAAAGACTTTGGAAGAAGAATTGGAAACAATCAAACGCGAATTAAACACTCATGAAGATTTGACAAAAACACTGGAAGACATCAATACAAAACTTGAGAAATATGCTAAAGAAATAGAAGAAAGGAAAATCAAAAAATATAAAAGAGACACTATAGATTATAAGTTGGAAGAAGTCTATAGTTGGGCAGAGGTTTATCATCAGAGAAATTGGAAGAGACCACAAACAGAAATGAGCTCATCACAAGAGAGTGTTATTTCAGAATCCGAAATTGCACAAAGCAGGAAACCTTTAGGAAGCAATTTACAAACAACTCGTAGAGATCAACAAAATAAGGTGACTTTTTTAGAGACCAGCCCGGCCGCCAACAATGCTCCTTCAGGCTCAACAACAACGGGAGAACCCCAAAAACAAGGAGGGGAAAAAGAAAAAACAAAAGAAACAGAGACAGAAAGAGCACTCCGGTCGACCAAAAAGAAGACAACCTTGTCATAAATATCTCAGGAATTCAATTAACAGATGCTCAAACCAAACTGCTAAATAAAGGTTTCACTTACGTACCTCACTACAGATCAAACGCCCAAGAAACAGAAATTGCAATCTTTAAATTCTTACGCAATCTGCGATTAAAGAATTTCTTTTCAAATTTTCAATCGATTGATAAGCCTGAAAGCGAGATGAAAGAATTTAAAGTCAAGAGTACATTTTGTGCACCTACATCACATAAGACCATTGATGCGTTTGAAAGAGTAATTACCACTGAAATGAAAAAAATTAACTATTCGAGTGGAAACAAAAGCAACTTCTCCAAAAAAGATTGGAACACTCTGAGATCTTTAAAAGAGATGACAAACATCACAACACAGAAAGCAGACAAAGGTGGAGCTATAGTAGTGATGAACACTGATTTTTACATGGAAAGTGTACGTACACATCTACAAGACATCAACACGTACCGAAAAATTGAACAGGATCCCACTGATATCTTCGCAGAAACATTAAAATCAATTTTGGAAAAAGCACTAGAGTTGAAGTGGATAACCGAAAAGACTTTTCATTTTTTAAACATCAAATATCCACGGAGGCCTCAATTTTATATGCTCCCGAAAATCCATAAACATGCCACCATACCACCTTTTAGACCCATTGTGTCAGCCTGTGGATCAATCTCAGAACCACTAGGTCAATACTTAGACTGGTTCATACAACCATTGGTTCAAAATTGGAGCACCTATATCAAAGACACCACTGCTTTCTTAAACCTTCTAAATGAAATAACAATCCCAAAAGATGAGCAAATATGGTTATGTTCTATTGATGTGACATCACTTTACACCTCTATCCCCCATCATGAGGGTTTAGAAGCAATGGAATGGAGATTACTGGAAAATGACATCATAGGAACAGATAAAATCTTTTTGATGGAACTATTACATTTTGCGTTATTCCACAGCTATCTAGAATGGGAGAATGGTTTCTATGAGCAATGTAGCGGAACTTCCATGGGTTTTGCGGGGGCACCGTCCTACGCTAATACCTTCATGGCAAAATTTGAACATGATCACATACTGAATAATTCACAATGGAAGGATGGCATCATGATATTCAAACGTTACATAGATGACATCTTTGTAATCTGGAAAGGCACCAAAGATCAACTTATTGAAAACATTCACACACTAAACCAGGTACATGACAGAATCAAGTTCACTTATCAAATTGACTCCAATGAATTGGCATTTTTGGATGTGAAGATAACAATTAGAGACGGCAAAATAACAACCAATGTTCACATAAAGGAAACTGACAGGAACAGTAGTTTACATTTCAACAGCTTTCATCACTACTCATTAAAGACACACCTACCACTATCCCAATTCATTCGATTTAAAAGAATAACATCAGATCCGAATGACTTATCCTCCACCATCGACAATCAGATCATGAAATACTTAAAACGAGGATATCCTGAAAGTATATTACAACACACCAAAAACAAAGTTCAGTCCATGGACAGAGAATTGCTACTTCATCAAAAAGAAAGATTGGAGAAAAAACTTACAGTATGTGTACTTAAATATTCAGCTCAATCAAAACAGATCACCACCATCATGAGAAAACACTGGTCACTCATCACTGAAGAACCTGACTTACAACCCATAGTAGCCAATCAAATCACTTTTGCATATAAGAGATCAAAAAATCTAAAAGAATTAATCAAGAAACAATTAAATCAAGATGTTAAGACGATTCACAAAGGCATGAAAAGATGCGAGAACTGTACACATTGCAATAATGTGATAACTGGTCAACAATTCAGACATCCGATGACTGGACAAATGATTCCACTCTTACATTCAAGCACGTGTGACACAAAAGGAGTGATTTATGGAATAAAATGCCCCTGTGGTAAATTATACGTGGGGCAGACGGAACGAAAAATAAAAATCAGGATCACAGAACATAAAAGCAATATAAGAAATAAAAACCGCAAGTCCACATTGGCTATGCATTGGATAGAGGCTGGACACAACATTGCGCAATTACAATTCACCATATTAGAAGTGATCAAACCAAACTCATCGATGGACACTCACAAACAGAGATTAAGAGCAGAATATTTTTGGATCAGAAAAATGGCGAGCATGCAACCGGAAGGAATTAATGACAGAATTGAACTATCGTGTTTTTTGTAAAACCTGTGAGGATATATTGTTTGCCATCCTGCATAGAGAACACCTTTGAAGATGTTTGACAAAACTGGTCATTTACTATAGATATCAGTAGTTCGAATTTATTATTATCTGTTGAAGAATGTTTAAATTCTAATTTTTATAATAATGGTTCGTTTTCCACAACATTTATTTATTTATTCTTTATGTAGAATCACCATTACTATAGGTATAATTTGTTTTTGACTTCGTAAAGGAGCGACCAATGAGCGCGCCTCTACCGAGTTACAACAACATTTGTGTAATTGACAAGTGATTCTTGATAGGTTGAAATTAGGCGGGAGCTTCACCTACACGAATAAGAGAATCTGATAGGTTCTGGTAACCACTACATATGATTGGCTGTAGGCACGATGTGTCATCATGCTTTCAACCAATTAAGTCATGTATAAATATCACACACTAGGGCTGTTTTGTAAACTGAACTCGCATTGAAGGAGAGTTGGGAACTTCGTGTTGCACATGGAAGTAAGTAACCGGCAGACTTGCAAAGAATAGTTACGCTAGCTTTCAGCCTTCATCTTTTAGATATGTTAGCTTTTAGTCTTCATTTTTCAGATATATTTTTTGCAATTTGAATGTTAATGAATTGTAGTTAGCACGAACTTTATTTCATTAGGATTATCTTTTCAGGTGTTTTATTTAAACATTGACAGGGGTAATACAGGCACTGGATTTTCAAGGTATAGAGTTGTAAAGATTTTTAGACTTCGCCAACTGACAGAATAATGAAAACCTTATTATAAACGAGATACATTGACAATTTTTGTATATTAGATAGAGTCAAATACTGAAAGAGTATGATTAGACGACTGAATTGCTCATTATATTTCCTTTATTTTTCTGTTACAGACCCCTGAAGAAGGGTCTTTTTCATTGACCCGAAATGCATTGGGTAGTGTGAACATGTGAATATGTAAAAAGATTTAGTTGCTTTACTAAAGAAATGAGTAAACGTGACAATTTGAAGAATAAGAATAATAAATGAAATGAACATAAACACAATGGATTAAATGGATTTCTTTATAAAACAGATTAAATATGACTAGACCTTAACGGGTCTAAGGATAATTGTGCGCACCTGCTACTTGGAAGTGAGAGACGTCACTTTCCCCTGATTTCATGTTTCATAAATAGTGTTCCTAGACAAAACACTAAAAGAGGGAGCAGCACACCATAAATAAGACGAAATTACCAGAAAACGTTAATAAGAGTGCCGGATGGATAAATAAACCAAATAGAAGGTTATCAGAATTGACCCGGAATCTAATTTTCCAAGGACCCACGCGGCTCCTGTAATTCTTCATGAGAAGGTTAATCCATCATCGGCTACAGGCAGAAACTTCAGCCGTCAGCGTGCTTTGTGCGTGCAACAATGCCTTCCGTCTGACACACATTATAAAACCGGGCATTATTCATCCCAAGGTAGCGCAATAACTAACCAGAGTACGACGACCGTGTGAATCTCCCCGAAAGGAGAACTATTTCACAATAAGAAACGAGGCTAGTTCAACATAAATAATCGCAAATTTCGAATAATGCATAAGTATTTCAACAGAACTGGGGCAGGCGGGAAGACAAGCCGCAGTGAATTTTAGAGTCACAACAGGATCAGACACAGTGCAACCCCCTTGGGACGGTTTGTTCTAACCACAAAAGCGGGGCCAGCGCCGGGTTGTCCAAAGTGTGTGCTGTTGTGTTCGTCAGAGGCGGAGGGAAGCCGAAGGAAGAAGTTCGAACCCCAGGTGCATTGGAGAGATCTCTTCCTCGTGAGCTACTGGACAGCGACCGGTGCAAGTGCATCCCTCTGATTACAGGTCACAACAGACGGAAACCAAGGCCCCATTAGAAAGCCCCATTCCCGTATGGAATTCCGTTCCGCGCAATTATCAGCGACCAAGGCGCGGGAACACTGCACCCATTTTTCGGAAAGGGGTACATTTGCACCCCATGATGGGCTGTTTCTGCAGAGGGCAGATGTACAGTGAGCGCTGACAGACTTCTGAAGGTAGAGTGCTGCCTCCTTTCATCCCTCCAGCAAACCCTAGCGGTGCCAGGCCTCAGCTCACACTTCTTCCATCCACCACCACAGTTGCTCACTAGGGACCATGCTGCCTCCTGGTAGGAAATAGAAGAGGCTCTTACCGGCAGCCAATCACAATGGGAGCCCCCGCCAGACCCCTGCACACAGCAGGTCAAGCCCTTCTTCCATAGCATTGGCAGAGTCCACAGGGGCTCTCCCCTTGACTGAACCCAGATCATAATGATACAAGTCCATAAGACCCCGGGTGCCTCCCAGTGCTTAGCTTGTAAAAGGGCAAGTGCTGTGTCCCAAATGTTTTCAAGAACCAGACTGGCACTTATGCCGAAGGTAGGGGGGTTGCCGAATCCCACGTTTAACTCGTTTTTATTTCTACTCGTGCCTTTTTTACCCACCAATATACTATCCCTGCCCCGTTTCACACTGTTGTTGGTTCCTTTTCATCCCTGCTTTCTCGTGTGGTCTCTGTTTTTCCCTTTTTCTTACCCCATTTTGCTGTTTTTCCCTCCCTTTTTCTGGGTCAAAGCATAATGAGGAAAAATAGGTCCAGATCCCTCAAAAAAGAGTTCCGGTGAGCAGCACCGGCTAACGCCGACTCCATTAAGCACAGATGCCCCCTGCAGCCTTGCATGACAATTCTAGAACCAACCGGCTGTCAGGTGGCCTTTAGTGTGGCCCCTCTATGGCAGAATCCCTCCCTCCTTCGCTTTGCACAATGCTCAATGATGCACAGCTGTAGCTCTCTCCGCTGCACTGTCTACCCTAGTCTGAGACCCCCATGCATGCAGCGCCGACTGCAGCAACACACTGGGCCAGACCACCCCAGAACGAGGGTGAGCAGAACCGTCACTTTGGCCTTGGGAAGGGGCAGTTTAATAATGTGTAGACTATTTCCACTTGTATTCAGCTTTTAGGTGTCATTAACCATTGCACGTGCTTCTTCCACAGAAAAGAGTGCAGTACTCCCACGCCAAGATTTTCACATAGCTTTTTTGGGTCTGGTTAACAGCGGAGCTCTCGGTAGGACATTTTGACACAAATTCTTTAACGTAAGCAAAGAGTGGGATAGGTGCACCCCACAAGAATTATACCCTCTCACACCATGCTATTGGCTGGCAGCTGTATCATTCGCCCTTCTATTGAGTGCTTGTACTGTAATGGATGAGGGGTAATTTTCCATCTCAAAAATACACCGAGTCTGAATCCTCACACCATGATTATATATTCAAAGCAATCTTTTTTGTTTTGTTTTTTCCACCGCCAAATACTTTTTAAGAATGCTTTAGATAGAGCTCAATGTGCAATCCAGGCTAATTAGTTTGAAAATGCATGTTAATTATTGAAAATGTAACACATAAATAAGGCATTGCTTACAGTTTGATTCAATATTTACATTTTCGACATTTGAGACCCTAAATGCCTAATTCCCAGGAATGCCCGAAAGTGCTCTCTCTTACCCACACCTTCGTTACTACGGGGTGATTCACCTCCTCCTTACCAATCATGGAATGACCACAGCTGCCTTTGCTCCTCACCCATCCCCTAGAAACCGACATCTTTGTTGTACTTGCCCATCCCAGGGGTGTCCACGGTGTCGTCGCTGCCCCAATCCTATGTGAGGGATGTCTAGCGGTTCTGCTCAGACACATCTTCTCAATCTGCTGCAGTGCCCACAGGGACTGCCTTCCCTTACCAATGCCAGGGATGCCCACAGGTGCTACTGCACAGATGTTAGGCTTTGCCATAGATGTGCTGCTGTCCTTTAAATAAGCCAAACATCCTCCGAAGTGCTGCCTTCCATCACCAATGCAGGTATGCCCAGCAGAACCCCTGTCCCTGGCCCCTGCCCGGGATGCCCATTATCCATACCAGGTAGGCCAGAGTGGATACTGCCCTCTACCATTTCAAGGATGCAAAGAGGAACTGCTGTGCCAAATCCCTATCAAATACCAGTGCACCAGGGTGTTTTAAAATCTACTTTGTGTTGCCCAGAAGTGTTACAGTCATCTACGCCTATTGTGGTGGTGCCCCTCACCTATGCCAAGGGGGGCAATAAGTATGGATGTCCCTCACTTATTCGAAGCCTGGGGGTCTACAGTTGCTTCTGCGCCTCAACTATGCCAAAGATGTGGAGTTATTGCTTTCTTTTACCCATGCCCAGGGTGCCCACAACTGCAGCTGCTCCTTCTGCATGACAGGCATGGAGACAAGCTCTGCTGTCCCTCACTGGTGCAGGGACTCCCATTAATGCTTGTCAAGATCTGCCAAACGAGGGTAGCAGAGCAGGTGCTGTTTTGTTTTACCCAGGCAAGGGGGTCAGAGGTACTGCTGTGACAGGGGTGCCACTGGATGGGGTGCCGGAGGCGTTGATATCCCTCAACACTGCCCCGGTCCACAGATGTGATGCAGTGATTTACCTTTGGTTCAGATGACAAGTTACAGCTACATGACCATGTTCCTCCTGATCCTCTCCCGCAGCGCTGTCCCCAGTTGGGGAGCCCGCGCCCTGGCGGCAGGCATGAGGGTGGTGCTCTACCTCCCTGGGTCCCTGCCTAGGAGCTAGGCTCCCCTCTATGCTCCTGGGTAACTTCCACCAGCAGCGTCAGAGGATTCCAGATGTATTGTCATGATCAGAACAGGTTTCCTTGGCTGTGGTAGCATGTGAGCAGTCTAGGGAGCCCATTACATTTAGAAGACAGGCTATAGCGTAGAAGCGACTGTTGGCACCATTTTCACCCTGCCTGTTGGAAAGAAGATGTGTCTGTTCCCCTGCTTCAAAAGAGCATCCTTCAGCACAGGCCCTGATGAAGAAGTCTGATTGCACAAAATAATGCGTGAAAAAAGATGGCATTCTTTAAAGAAGTAGGGGCACAAAAGTGGACGGACTGCACTTTTACCCTTGGCAGTATTGCTGTGTGGGTCTGGTTGGCGGGTGTGATGTGATCGCTCAACGGCGCTAAGAGGACACACCATTGAAAGTCTGTGCGACATAAATGTCAACTAACATGACCGCAAATTCAGCGAAAGACTGCAAATGAAAGTTGTTCTGGGAGGGGTTTGCGTTTATTCTTGACATGCTAGCATCTTTGAGACCACAGTGGAATCCAGGCAAGGACAGCGTGCCAAGCTTCAATTTTAGTGCTCTGTTCTGCCCACCTGCTGACAACATCAAGAGCAAGGCACGTTCCTCCCAGGCCCTCCCGCACCCTTCCTTCCCGCCCCATGTTGTTCAGTGCACATGGTCCTCTAGTCACTGGACTACACTCAGCTATCCTGCGATGGTGCGGATTTCGACCTCTAATGTCGTGGCATGGAATTTACCCCCCTGTATCAAGTGGTGCTGCCCTGATAATTAGCCCATCTGTTCCAAATTTTTGTGTATTTTTGGGGAAAGCCTGGCATCAAAAACTGGCTTTTCCATACTCCTACATAAATCTTACCCCCCCTCGCAACTTGTAGATGGAAGGAGCGTTCACATCCCTCCATTGTGAGCGATGTCTCTTTTATCCACGGTCAGGCCAACCAAAGCAGTGTCAGTGTTTATCATTCATCATCAAGATCAACTTGGGGTCCGGAGGTGTAGATCACCCCAGGCTCCGATCCCAAACAGGAGAGTACCCGTCTCCTATCAGATTCTAATTTTCCGCAACTCCATGTTGTATGCAATAGGTCTCCATCCTGCACTGAGCATTGGAGGAGGGCAAGGTGATCACACCCCTTTTCCAGAGTTTGCTTCTGGTAAGATATAGCTTGTGAATGTATTCAACTGAATGAGACTGAATCTAGGCGCAACTGATGAGTGTCTTGGAGACGCCCTCGCTTCTGCCCTTCCTCATTTGTAAGAGTACATAGATCTCAATCCCGGGCAGAGCGAAGTGCAACAAAGGAGTCTGCCATGTGGTGAATTGATGAACGGTAAACCTGTGTCACTTTGCAGTTTTCAAATTACCCCAGGAGCAACTTTGCCTTTAAGGGGTTAAATTCCGGGAGATCCTCTAATTCCAATATGTAAGGTGGTAGAAGATGCCTTGGTTGTAAGTAGCGATAAAACTATCATATTCCTTCTGTAGGGTATGTTAGGATTTAAGTGTTGTGCCTTCCATCAATTCGCCAAAGGTGAAAATGCCTATAGTGGCCCATTTTTGTAAACTCTCCAGTGCCGCAAAGTGTCTTAATGCGGTGGCCACCCATAACGGCGTCTGTCCCATCAGCTTCTTATTATCTGGAGAGGGTTTAACACATTTGTGCCGAACACCTTATGAAAGAAATTTAAGTTTACTTATCCATCTCATCTCATTCTGTAAGTCAAACGCTGGTGTAGTCAGTTCATCCCCGTCTCAATCATACACAGACTGTTAACAGGAACACGCGTGCACAATGGCGGCAAGAGGACTTCCAGCACTAGATGCACAGCTATATTTATCCTCAACATGTAAAAGACTTTCTTAATTTAAAAAAATCCCACTAGTTGGCTTAGTCAACAGTTTTGGGAAGATTCTTCTTGTTGAGCAAGTGGAGCTAGGCCACACCTTTGCTTTTGTTTGGGAAGAGATTAAACACCGTTCTTGATCAGACACATGAGTGAATAATACTTGTTCTTTAGTCTACAGAAACCTTTGGGCTGAGTGCTCTAGGAATGTACCCAGTATTTTGCCATGTCTGTAGGGAGTACGGCCTCACATCTGATGGCCACCATCCATGGATTTGGGGCCTATGAGCATATCCGTGTAGGGAGTATGCCGGGCCCTTCATACTCACAAGAGAGGACAGGCTGTTCATAGCACAGTAAAAAAAAAATCTTATAAGGGAAAACACAGTTGGAAAGACATAAGATTATGGAAAGACAATCCAGTAGCATTAGTTTACCATGGGCTGATGTCAAAGCTTAAAAAGGCAAGTGGTTCCTTACCTTGCTCTACCAACCACCACAGTTTGAGCCCACGGCTGCATGATCTCCGAGAATGAGCCAAAGTCAAAGAAGCCGCTCATCCACTGGCCTTTCTGAGCTATGAAAGGGAGAAAGGAGGAGAACAGCAGAGAGATTAAGGAGTGAAATGAACATTTAAAGAATGAATTGGAGAATGCATTTTCCTACTTTACTCGTTCTAGAGCTTCTCCCTCCTCTGAAGAAAGAGTACAATTCTTGTAACTTCAAATTTTCAGGCACAGCCAAAACGTGCACATGCACAGCTTCAAAGCCCAGGCACATCCCCAAACGCCTAATAACACCACAAATGCCCAGATACACATGCAGATGACAAAACACAACCTTCAAATGCCCAGGCATTACTTAAAATGCCTAACTACAAACTTGCATGCACACTGCAGCTTCATGCTCAAGTACAGCTTTAAGTCAGGCTCAGACTGGGAGATAAAATAGGACCTGGTACAAAAAATAAAAGTGGTCCCCATTATTGAATTAGAAAGCCAAAAAAAGTGGACCATGTTTGCAAACTGGGGCAGTTTTGAACTTATAAAGACATGCTGTATAAGTGTTTTGCAAGGTATGGAAGACTGCATGGATTTGAGATTGCTGCAGTAAGTGTTTGTTTTTTTAATATCAGGGAAATCAGCACTAAAACTTGGCCAGCAGACAATAAAATACACCCCAAAAATTAAAAGGCCCCACACACTAACCTGCCAGCCTAGTCCAGCCCTGCTTTAAGTGTCCAATGTCCAAGTTCCAAGTGTAACGGTTTATCATCAGAACCTCAGTGTCGCCTTCAAATATGACTATATATAAACATATATAAAGTTTGGCAGAGTGGGAGCCCTGCTGTAAACAGGCAGTGCCCCTGCCCAATGAAATTAGGCAGAGCACGGGAAACCCAATTTACAGTCGACGGAATGCCAGGTTTAGACCAGCAAAGCCCCATTGGCTCAATCAATGAAGACCTTGGGGCCCTTGTGCCAAAGTGACGTCACCTCAGAATCATAGTCCTCATAATCTAGTGAGGGCACATCGACTTTCACTGGTTTTCTGTTCAAGGGAAATGGCCACCATTCGCAGGGAAAACCCTCTTTGTGTGTGGAGACCAGTTGATTTTTTGGTTATTGAAAACAAATTCCCACTTTAGGAATTGACATGCCGCCTGTTTGGCAAATTTGCAGCCTGTGTAAATGAGCTTAAGTAGATGCAGGGCCCTTCAGATCACCGAGAACACTACCAGGCAAGCCAGGATCTAGGAATGGGTTCATTTGCGTTGCTTTCCAAATTTCTGGTAAAAAGAGGTCTGTCAGATTCCATAGGTAATATAGTGACTCTGAAAACGTGGGGTAATTCTGCAGAAGCTGGTACTGGGAGAACCCAAATCGCTCTATCTGAACACCGAAATAATGTTTTTGTAATATTTTCTTTTCTTGCACTAGGGGAAAATTACCAAAAGAACGTGTTACTTTCCTCTTGTAAGGCTCTGTTTTGGTGGATACTCTAACTACAGATTCCTCACTTTAGAATGCTCTCCAGGCACAGACTATATCGGGATAGCTTTCTCTAGCAGAGCAACGGGGGGTCCTTAGGTGGCGCCATGTGGCTCCACGTTGACTCTGTGCCACCCCGGAAGTGACGATGGAGCGGAACCGCATATTAGCGCCACCTCTGCACGCTTTCAGTTTTTTGCATGTCTCTTTCGTCTCATCTGACGCAGAGCACGAACAATTGGTAGTAGCACTGTTTGTAGTCTGCCAGACGCTGTCTGCTGAGCCCGTCCACTCTGGTACCCATGGTCCTATGCCAAGTCGTTTGTGATCAGGATGATGCCCTGATGAATGCGGGTGGCAGAGCAGCTGGCGAGCAGCAAAGTAAGTTTATGAAAAAGAAAGAGAAAAAACGTTGCAGGAGACTGTCTTCTCAAATCCCTCTATGCTGTACCTCATACCAGGTCTGCACTTTCTCCATTTTCTTTTTCTGATTTGCAATGCACAGCCTTTCTATGTTTCTTCTTGGTCCTTGGGAAAGCGACATGGACATGTGAAATTGTGTGCTGAGTCGATTAGAAAGGATTTGATTGTGGGGTACTATGTAGCAATATGGATGTTTGGAAATTGCGGCAGTCCTGCATGATTATTACACAGCACACCTCTATGTACTTATATGTACTGCGACAGGTGTCTTTAATTTTCGACAAAGAAAAGGTATTACGATAACTAATGGCACCTCAAGGTTAAGTGGTGAACATAATTAAATAAAGATACTTTTTAAAAAAAAATACAAAGTATTATCAGAGCAATAGTTGATGCATCTATAACAGTGCTTCTTTAATGAAAAATCATTTTGCCGCATGTTAGAATGATATTTAAATTTCAATAGACATTGCAATATTAGTTCTAATCTGTGCAGATATTTGTGTTACTGAATATCTGTGGTTTTGGAATAAGACTCTCCATATAAGTAGCTTTAATTGATGGCAAGTACAAAACTGTTGAGCACCCTGAAAAACAACTGTCTTCTTTTCATAAATATACAATTAAAGGAGCATATTGTTGGTGAACATGGCAGAAGGCTTGCACTTAAATTAGGCAATAAGCAGTTTCCAAACCTGTCTCTTCTTCTACCTTCTAACATTTTTCATATAATGTACAATGAATAATCTTTGTGATATCTTGTGCAATGTTAAGGGTCTATGCAACCTTATTAAGAAATAAAGAGTTCTCACTCCTTTGTCACAAATTAGATGCCAAATTGCTTTATTTCAGGAAACACGTTAAACAGATAAAGATGTTAACTTTTTGGAAGAAAATTGAGCTGGACACATTGTCTGATAGCTATGAAAAACAAGAATGGTGTAGCAATCCTTGTTAATAAATCTTTAAATGTGAATATTCACTTGCAAGAAACAGGTACTGAAGAACCAGGTAATTACCTTCTGTAACTCCGCATCTGGTAGAGACGCTATGTATCTGCAGATTACTAACCTAAAATGGTAGAAGGTGGTGAAGGGATGGTGCGCCAAGAGTGCCCATAATTTGCTGACCCACCTGGCCACTAGAAAGGCAGCTTTGATGGTTAATAGCTCGAGGGGACAATTTTGCAGAGGCTCAATTGGTTCACACATCAAAAAAGGTGAGGACAAGATTTAGATTCCAGATGATGAATGGCTTGGGGGAAATGTGTTGCAAGCCTTTTAGGAACCTAGCCACAACAGGTGACTTAAATAAAGAAGGTTGGTCCAGGAACTGCAAAAATAGCTGGTATGTAACCTTTAACTGTGCCCAGAGCAGAGCCCTGCTGGGCCAACGATAGAGCACACAGAAGACCCTTAGAAAGAGGTACCAAAGAGGGTTGATGCTGTGGGAATCACACCATGTCACAAAAGTATCCCAACAGCTGGCATGTGCCGACTTGGTGGAGGGACGCCTGGCTACGAGAATAACACCACAGACTTCTGGAGGAAGATTGAAAGCGGTTAAGTGTCACTGCTCCATTTCCAAGCATTAAGGTTAAGGGTGTGCAGATTGGTTGCAGAACCCTCCCCTGTTGCTGCATCAGAAGATCCTGATGAAGAAGCAGCCTAATCAGAGGACTGATGGTCATGCCCAACATCTCGGGTTACCAGACTCTCCATACCCAATCCGAAGCCACAAGAATTACGGTGGTTTCGGGTCTTCTTGAGAACTCTGGGCAGGAGTGGTATATGCGGAAAGACATACAGGAGGCTGAAACTCCACTCGAGCTGAAAACAGTCTCTGAGCAATAGCTGCAGCAGAAACTCCAGTGCGTGAAACTTGACCTTGTTTATTCTGGGCGGTGGTAAACAGATCCAACCAAGGCTCTCCCCACAGTCTGTGCATCACCTCCGGGTGGAGACGCCATTTGTGATTTACTAGGTATCTTCAACAGAGATTGTCTGCCCTGGTGTTAAGAGAGCCCACCAGGTGCTGAACTAAAAGGAATATGCCCTGATGTACCAGCCATGGGTAGAGAGGAAGAGCTTCTTGGCAAAAGGTCCACGACCCCATCTGCCCTGTTTCTTGCAGTACCACATGGCTATGGTTTTGTCTGTGAACACCTGAACCAGCTTTCCCCTGATCGAAGCAAGAAAGGCTTTAAATGACAAGCGAATCGCCTGAAGCTCCAACAGGTTGAAGTGGAGCTTGGACTCCGCCGGAGACCAGAGTTCTCTGATCTCCACAGCTCCCAGACGGCCACCCCATCCCAAAAGTGACACATATGCCACTATAGTCAGCTCTGGTTGGAGAAGGGAGAGAGGTCTGCACTGACCCAATCGCAGTTTGTCAGCCACTACTGCGCATCTTTGGCAGTTCCCTCCAAGATCTGGGCCATGTCGGAGAGATTACCCTGATGCCGCACGCACTGGGACTTCAGATCCCACTGCAGAGTCCGCATATACCAACAGGCATAAGTAACACGAAGGATGCAGGAGGCCATGAGCCCCCACAACCTCAGGGTCATTCTTACCGAAATCCAGGATAGAGGCTGAAACATCAGTATCATAGCCTGAATATCCAGGACTGGACACTCTGGAGGAAAGGCCCGTAACTGCACGGCATCCAGAATGGCTCCGATAAAAGGGAGCGTCTGAGAGGAAGTCAGGTTTGACTTTGGCACGTTGATAGTGAGCCACAGCAAGTACAGAAGGTTTGCTATAATCTGGAGGGGGGAGATGACTGCCTAGGGCAAGCCCGCCTTCAAAACCCAATCGTTCTTAGTAGGGAAAGTCTGTAACCCCTGACCTCTGAATATCGGCTTTCGTGAACACCTGAGAAGCGCTGGTAAAGCCGAAGGGGTGCACAGCTGACTGAAAATGCTCTTGGCCCACCGTGAACCACAGGTAACATCTGTGGGCAGGCAGAACAGGAATGAGGGAAATATATGTCCTGCTGGTCTGACACTAGCATCCTGTCTCCCAGGTCCTGGGCTGACAGAACTTGAGGGAGCATGAGTATTTTGAATTTCTCCTTTTTCAGGAAGGGATTGAAAAGGCGGAGTTCTAGGATAGAATAAAGGCCTCCGTACTTCTGTTTGTACCAAAAAGTAGAGGGAATAGCAACCACGACATACTTCTGATGCCGGCACCCTCTCTAGGACACCGTTGGCCAAGACAGCCAGCATATTCTGACAGAGCAAGGAGAGGAGATCCTGCAACATTCGTCGTAGGTGGGTGGCATGGGTGGAGGGGAAGTCACAAAGGAGAGAAAGTAGCCCTTTTGTATGATTTGCAAAACCCAATAGTCTGATGTTACTGACCGCCAGTGGTGCAAGGGATGGCATATCCTGCTCCCCACTGGGTGACCTTGATGGTTATAGGGCAAACTAAAGGGGTTTGGAGGCTGCAGCTATAGGGGAGGGGGGCATACTTGCCCAACCTCCGGCTACCTGTCCCATATACTCTGTGGGACCCACGTCCTCAACCATGAAAAGGCTGGCAAGCCTGTTGGCCATCGTGGCTAAGAGGGTATGGATGCAGTTGGAGACACGGTCCATGGCCACAAAATGGACGGGAGGCGGACTGGGGGGTAACAAGGGGCCATAGACACTTCCAAGGACCTGGCCGTAGCTCTGCAGTCCTTAAAGAATTCCAGCGCTGAGTCCTCCACCTCTCCTAAAACATTCTCTTGCCAAAGGTATCCAGCCTCTTGAATTCCCTATCCAGTGGAGTGACAGAGACCGCGCCAGGTTTGATTCTGAAAGTGAAGGCTTAGACCACCAAGCACTCTGTGGTGGGGTGCTGGGTAAGGAAACTGGGGTCCCTAGGAATGGGGCAATGGTGGGGAGAAATTTTCTATGCACAGGATTCCCTTTACAGGACTTGGACCAGGCCCAGAGAAGGACATTGGTAAGGGCTTAATTTTTTTTTACAAACTTTATTTTTGATGTTTTTAACAACAAACATTGCAACATACATTTGTTTGTAGAAACGGTGTGCACAACCGTTAAGGTTTTAAGGCCAACGTTTTGTTTAAACCCTATATTACAAGTGACAATGAGGGATAAAACATAGATATCATCCAATTGACCAGTAAGCAATGAGATAGGCATTCATCCAACCTGCATGCTTTCCTCGTTCGTTCTCATCTGTATCTGTTCCACTCTCACTAGATGCATGACGGTAAGGGCTTCATTAAATGGAGTGAAGGTTTGAAGGTGGAACTCCCGGCTGAAGCACCTCTGTCTAAACGTTGGGTCTTGATTGTCACTGTGGGCAGTTGAGGCAGTTGAAGGTCCAGGACCTCAGCTGCCCTATGCACCCCTATAGTGAAAGAGGCCCCCCGCCTCCATATCTACGGTAGGAGAGACCAGACCAGTGTCCAGTGAGGTGTCTAACCCATTTGGTCTACGTCACTTTCTCATACCAGTTGTCCTCATTCTCATCTAAGGGATGGTGGTATCCATATGGGTTCTCAGACGCCTCCCATTCGTCTACCTCGCCAGGCCTATCAAATGTAAAAGGCACTGGCAACAATCTACAGAGCATGGCCTCAGTTGGAACCGATGTTGGACGACGCCCATCCGGCTCTGAGTCGTAAATGACAAAGGGGATGGTGTCACCATGGGGCATTAGATGCATTGACACTGGAGCGGGCACCAAGGTAAGTCTCAGTCTCGCCAGCAGCTCTGCTCTGGGTTCAACAAGAGATCCATGTGGCCCGACTGGCACCAAGGGCGAACCCACTGGTGGTGATCTAGTAGGACACCCCCACCGCCAAGCCTGTGAGGCCGATGGTGCTCCAAACAGGCAGACCGCCCAAATATGAGGTGTATGGCCTCAAAAAATTCTTTAAGCTGGGAAGGGGGGCGCTTTGGCTCCAGTAACGTCAGCAAAAAGGGACCCCAACTCCGGTTCTGCTGAATTTTGAGGCCTGAGGTGTCAAAGCTCCCACGCCTCTTCAGAAGTCTTAGACGGGCACGGCTAAGTTGAAGACTGCTATGACTTTTTAAATCTCTTGTGGGACTTTCCCGACGACTTTTAGTGTGACGACGATCCCAGCTCTGCCAACCTTCCACTTGACCGAGATGTTGAGCATCGCAGAGTTGTCTGATGTCGGGCAGTAAGGAGCTTCAGCAATCGCTCCCTCAGCACCTTCGTATGCTTGGTGCGGCAGTCCTCGCAAGTCTTGGAGTCGAGGTCCCTCTCCAAGCACCATAAGAACACCCAGTGTGGTCTGTCACAGGCATCTGCCTTTGGCAGGCACTACATGGTTTGAACACAGATGGTTTCTTGGGGGACATTCTATCACAACAGGCGAAAATTCTCTCATAAAAGGATCAACAATAAGTCAGTCAAAAAACGACCAGGGCAACGCTATCTGGTGCCGAAAGGAAAGAAATTACTTCAGCACACTGGGGTGGCGCCTATATAGGTACCGCACATGTGAATTCTGGCGCGGATGATGGCAACGACAATGACGCGGAGCCAAACTACGCCACAAACGGGCACGCCGGAGTACTACCCAGAAACATCTGGATCCCGTCTGATGCCTGGGGACTATTTTAAGGTAAGGAATCTGCGGCTAAAATGAATATCTTGTGCTAATGGTACTTTAATAGTTGTTAGGGATTGCAATCACCTTGGGGATGAGCCCAATAGTTGGCAGGAGCTCCACTTTAAAGTACCCAACAAAATGCAAAATACTTTTTTTTTTTCAAAGTAATTTCCTCTAGGGGACTTGTCGATTCCTGGTGACTATACAATCTGGATCTACTGGAATATTTATTTTATTCACCTGTTCGTCAGTCAAGATCCTGAACTGACTGCACCTTTCTTAGTAAGGATTTTTTCCCAATTTTTGACCTCTTTTGAAATTGGACATATTCTATTATATGTCCATGCCCCAGTGGAACAAGTTACTTATCTTCGGTAATGTTATTTCTGAAAGAGCACTCTTCCTAGGTGCAGATTCCTCCCCTGTTGAATATTCCCCAGGTGTCATACCTCAGCCAGGCACTTTTCAGCAGAACCTCTGTGCCGAAGTTATGTGATGATGAACACTGTCTTGAGGGTAAGAAGCCGTAATGGACAGCTGTAACGCAGTTCAAAAGGAGTACATATTAGATATGTGAGGACTAAATTAAGGTCCCATTTAGGCATGACAAAGGGTGCAGAAGGAAGCAAATGTTGTATCCCTTTCAAAAATCGAATGACGACAGGCAATTTGAACAAAGAATGATGGTCTCGCAATGGTAAAAAAAGGTTGAAAGAGCAGGAAAATGCCCATTAACTATCTCCAGAGTAAAGCCTTGCTGGGCTGGTGAAAGCAAACAACAAAATGTCAGATAATTTGCCTGAAGTGGGTAGATATGTTGTCTAGCGTACTGAGCTACAAATTTGTCCCAACAACAAGCGTATACTTTCTTAGATGAGGGATGCCATTCTTAGAGGTGGTGAACAGATTGAGCCATGGTTCTCTCCATTCGCAGAAATGACCTTGCACCACCGTTAGGTTAACTGCCACTCGTGATTCACTAGGCATCGACGGCTGAGTTCCTACTCCCTGGCATTGAACTATCCTTCCAGGTGTTATACCACCAGGTAAATGTCTTTGCGGTGCAGCCATTTCCAGAGGCACCTGGCCTCTAGATTCAGAGTCCGTGTTCCGACCCTGTTCTGTTTGTTGCAATACCACATGCGGTGTTGTCTGTGAGCACCTGTACCAGCATCCCTTTGATGGTAGAAAGAAAGGTCATCAACTCCAGGCAGATGGTATTCAGCTCCAGAAGGTTGACATGGAGCCTGGACTCCATCAGAGACCAGAGGCCTCTGATCTCCAACTCTCCCATATTGCCGCCTCAACCTATAAGCGATTCATCCATCATCACTGTCAGCTCTGGGTGGGGTAGGGAGAGGGGGTCTACCGCTTACCCAATCGCTGTCCAGCAACTACCACTTCCGATCTATTGAAGCCTCTTGTGAAATTTGGATGTGGTTGGATATGTTCCCTTCATGTTGGGTCCACTGAGATTTTAGTTCCCACTGCAGAGTCCCCATATGTGACCTAGCATGTTAGAACAACATGTGGCCACCAGATCCAGCAGCCTCAGAGTTGACCTCACTAAAATCCAAGACTGAGGCTGAAAGATCAGGATCATAGCCTGAATGCCCAGGACTGTCTTCTCCTGAGGACAGGCACAAAACTGAACCATGTTCTGAATTGCTCTGACGAAGGGGAGCGCCTGAGAATGAGTCAGGTGTGACTATGGCATGTTGAGAGTGAACCCCAAAGATGACAGGAGGTTGACAGTAGGCTGGAGTAGGCAGAGGACTGCCAGTGGCGAGCCCGTCTTCAACAGCCAGTTGCAGAGCTAGGAAAAGCCTAGGACCCAAGACCTTGGAAGGTGTGCTGCCACCACCGCCATCACTCGTGAACACCAGGTGGGGGCACTGGTGAGACCAAAGGGGAGCACAGTGAACTCCAAATGCTCCTGTCGCACCATGAAACAGCAGGAAACGCTGATCGTCTGGCAGGGCGGGTATATGGAAATAGTTGTCCTGAAGGTCCAAAGCCTATGTTTCCAGGGTCGAATGCAGACAGGACCGGGGCCTGTATAAGCCTTCTGAATTTGTCATGGCGGAGGAAGAAGTTGAGGAAGCAGGTCTAGAACTGAAAAAAAGACCTAAGTCTTCTTGAGTACCAGAAAGAGCTACCACGTCCAACTTCTGGCGGATGCCCCCTCTTAATAGCCCCCTTGGCCAAAAAAGCTTGTACTTTATTGCCGTAAAAGGGACAGTTGGTCCCCATCAGTTGTTGCTGGGATGGTGGAAGGTGCGGCAGAGAAGAGAGGGAGGGTAAGGCATATCCTTGGTGACCCATCTGTCTGAAGTTTAGCTTGCCAACCCAGTATGAATCATTGGATTAGTTTGGTTGCACGCCAGGTGGCTGTGCTCTTCTATTGGCAAGCTGAAGGAGTTTTTTTCAGGTGGGGCGGCTGGAGGGTAAAATGGACTGGGCAGGCTGCTGACCTCGACCACGGGGATAGTGAGCACCACGATCTTGACTGCAAAAGTGTTGGGTTCTTTGCTGAGTTGTGAAAGGAGTGGAATGGTTGGTGATGCAAGCGAATACGCCCAAAGGGCATGCATTGGGCCTGTTGTCTTTAAATTGCTCAAAAGGGGAATCAGCCTTGTCCCCAAACAGTCTCATCAAAGGGGAAGTCCATAAGGGACATCGCCTGAGAAGCCAGTTGATCACAGTCAAGAAAGGCAGCGAATGGAAACAGTGTTACCAGTGCCTAGCCCAGTGGAATCAGTAGTGTCTAAGCCACAATGAATTGAGAACTTGCTCGCATCAGGACTATCTTGACGTGGGCAAGGGCAGGTCAGAGATCTTCAGGGACACCAGGTAGGACTTGAGCCACCGAATCCAAAAGGGGGCTGGGTTAGTATCACAGGAGGCTTCTGCCATTTACTAAATGGAGAGCCAGTCTGGTGGAAAAGAAAACATGCTTACCAAATGTCTCTACCTATATGGACTTCCTATCAGGAGTAGTCGGAAAAGTGTTGGTGCTAGATCTGCTCATGGATGCCTGAACCACTAAACTTTTGGGGGAGGGGTGCTGAGAGAGGAACGCAAGGTCCAATGGGGCAGGGCGATGGTGTCTTGCTATTTGTTTGTTAACTGGGGGGTCTGAGCAAGGTTTGACCTAGGCCCCCAACAAATTATCTATTAATACCTCACTGAATGGCAGAATGGGCTCAGAAGGTGTTTGACCCGGCTGAATGACTTCTGCCCAGCATATTAGATTTTAACACCAAAGTGGGGAGCTGGCAGTCAAGGACCTCGGCTGCTCTACGCATTTCTATGGTTTAGAAAGCAGATTCTTTGGTGGCAATGCCATGGGAGTGAGAAAAGACCCGTTTCAGGGGAGGTACTGAGGCAAATGGCTGCCTACAGGTCATCGCACCAATTGTCCCCATGAGCAAACTCATCACCCGCTTCATCACCTGTACCGAAAAGGGAGTGTATGGTGTGTGTTCACCCTTGTGAAGGGAGCAGATCAAATATGGGAAGCCACACCTCAACAGTGGTCAGGCGCGGCCTCAGTTGAGGTCGGACCGGCGTTGAACTTGGAGTTAGAGAATACTATAGGTATCTCCACACCCAGAATTGATTAATTTGCAGGAGCCGACCTGGACCGCGGTGCCAAAGACAGGGTCAGAATTGGAGCCTGTGGCATTGTGATTGGCTCGGAGGTCCCAACTGGTGCCAAGGGCAAACCCACTAGCGGGACCCCAGATGGAAGGCATCTCAACTCCTTGGACCCGCAGGCCTGCCAGGGGAGTTAACAAGGATGTGAACAGTCTGATGATGACCTTGTGGAACCCTTTGATCTGTTTTGGAGTGGCATATGGTCCTGAAAACTCGGGTTGTGCCAAAACCAGTTGCGGGATTGGCTCTGAAGTTGACTGCCTCTGAGAGCGAGATCTAGAGCCATGGTGCCGCCCCTTCTTGGGTGAATGCGAGTGGCGAGATTTTTTATATTTCTTCTTTGACTTACCCGATGATTTAGATCTTGGCAAATATCGGCCTCTGGATTGACTCAGTCGACTCCTTGACAACAGGGCCGGGACCAAACTTCTAGCTTGGACCCGTCTCATCACGGAGTCTTTTTTTGTTCTTTTTGCAGTCCGAAATGGCCTTCGGGATCATCAACAAGCAGTTCTTAGAGTCCTGATACGACTTTAAGCACCAAAGGCACACCTAATGGGGATCTGTCTCAGACATTTGTTTGAGATAGTCTTTACAGGGCTTAACACCTGTCATTTTGTGGGAGTGACTATAAAATACTGTAAAACTGTACAATATTTCTGAGGTAAGTGTCTCTGAGAGACGAGAGAAAGCTCCAGATTTGTGTCTGGTGGTGCGGAAAGAAAAGAACTGACGTGAACACATGAGTGGTGCTCCTGTAGTCCCGCATGTCGTTTCCAGAGTGGAACAGCCTCAGTGTGGAGCCACACTGCACCACCTACTGGCATGCAGAGATACTACTGAAAAGGTTCTGGATCCAGTCTTGCGGCTGAGAAAATATTCAAAGGATGAGGAACCTGTGGCTAGAAGTCTTTACAACGATTAGATGTTTTTCTTTAAAAGATTATTTCTAACGCCTTGTTCACTTTAAGATTAAAGTTTCTACTGATAATACATTTTGGTCTTGTAATGTGGATGAAAGTGATGTATTACACATTTTCTGAATGTCCAAATGTTATTTCTTTCTCGAAACTGGTTTGGGAATAAATTGCATCTATATGTTAACTTACATTAACATTTGTTAAGATGTTTATTTTCCTCAGAAGTTCTTGCGAAATATGGTCAAATAGTTCCTTTGATAGCAAGTTTGTGGTACTTCTCATTACTATAGTTTTGCAGGTGATTACTTCCAGCTGGAAAGATGCTGAAAACACACCTGTTACTTACGGTTTGTTAGCTACTTTTCTGGTAGGGACTATCTAACCACAGATTCCTCACCTTGTGAATTTCCACAGGTGCCAGACTGGACCTGGAAATTTTACAGCAATTCACTTACACGTCAGTAGGTGACATCATGCAGTTCTGATTCTGCACCATCCTACCATGGATGGGACACTGGGGCCCTTATACATGTGCCATCTCTGTGCGCAGACCTCAGTTCCCTTCTTTCTGTGACATCTGCAGTCTAATGAGAGACTTTTCTCCTCAAGAAAACCTTTTTTTCCTTTCAAAAACTATTTCAGTGTGCAGATACGGGCCCAAAGAAATACAGGTTTCAAACTGTGTCTGGACTGTAACCGTCAGATGTCTGCTATCGACACCCACTATGTCTGCTTCTCGTGCCTCTAAACAACAAACAACATGAATTTGTGCTCTTGTTCCACAAGGATGAATAGCAAAGTCATCTTCGATCGCCAGACCAAACTTGGCATCACTGAAGTCCGTAAGATGTCACAGTAGTGGTTCCCATTAAAGTTAAGGGCACAGACATGCTCTAACTCCCGCAACTATTTTGAGACCAATCCAAATCGAGATCGCAAAGTACATGCAAGTAACAAGACTCACACAAAAAAAGATAAGAAGAAATCCAAACATGGCGCCCAGACGTCTCGCTACTCGCACTGTTTAGAGTTGTGTGATGCCCCACGTACCTCCAGCTGCAGAGCAGCTCAATAGGGCAAATTACTGCTGGGCTTCCTCTTGACCTCCTACCTCAGCGGACAGTCACAGTGGACGAATTACGACAACTGAAAGATGCCACACACAAAATCTTCATATGAGGGAATTGCTAGTTTCTGGATTCAGTTTGGTGCTTGGGAAAATTTATAAGGTGAGGAATGTGTGGTTAGAAGTCTCTACCAGAAATATATTTTACTGAGCGTGGGATATGATTTGTGATCATCATAGAGTGGACATTGCAAACCTATCTTCCATGCATATGAAGATTGAAGGGGATTGCTTTTTGAGGCCCTTATTCATATTCCTACTGAAATATGTTGAGAAAAACAATTTCGTTTCCCCCAACTTTCAACCTCCTTGAGATATTTTTATCTTTCATTTTTATGAATTTTCTAAACCAAAATTGTAATACATGTAATCTGATAATGTTCTTCTCCTTTGGAATAGTTACTATTCAATGTTATTTGAACTAACATGCTTTTCTCCGGATATCATTGACCTTCCTTTTGTTTTGTTTTTATGCTTTCCTCCCTTTCTGCACTTTATGTTTTGGTGTTAGTAATCTTTTCTTCTTTTTTTATCCTTCCCTTTACTTCTTTCTTTTAGGAAAAAGGAGTACAAACAATTTTAAAAATGCTTATTCTATCATTTATGGAAATTAATACTAGTTGTTTACAGAAAATACCATAAAATGGGTAGTTTTACTTATTATGTTACATTATTTAGATTTTAAATGCATCTCTTTCCAGCTTATTTTACTTGTCTGCTTTTGTCGAACGATGTGTAATTGCAATTTTCTTTGTATTCTTGTATTTTCATGTAATTAATAAGGCCTTCTTTAAACTAAGAAAAGAAGACAGACACAAATCCATCTAAATAGGAGCAAAGGGCTGACACAAAGCCCACTATATATATTATAATGTATGCGAGGAAATATGTCTTCAACAACGAAGAGCTAAAGCTGTCTGGAGGCGAGACCTCAAAAGAGACACACAAAAAGACGCACACAGATAGACCCAGACACCTACACTCAAGTTCGCAATAAAACAGACATACACAGATAGACCCAATGGGTGAGGTGGGCCTAACCCATCTCACACACACACACACACACTCTGACGCAGATACTCCGCTACAGAAATAACCCCATTATACCCACTCATGCACAGACATTCAAGGGTATATCTAAAGTTGCATACAAAGATATACAAAATAAACCCAGACACATACGGGCACACATTTAGTGACCTTAACACGAGCACCCACGTGAGAAGATTCACACATAAAATCACATATACACGCACACAGGCTTTCTCTCTCTCTCGCACATTCACTCATAAATAACCTTACTGCCACGCACCTGCCACACCGTATTCTACTTTGTTTTCCTCCTTTTTTTGTTTTAATTAATCGTGCAACTGCAGTAAGCTTCTTCTTGAAGGTGTCACACAAATAATGTATGACTTCTTCGCCACCAGCCTTTCCCCAAAAAGGGAAACAGAAACATTTTTCACCGGCCTCAAGCTTGAAAGTTACACGAGCTTCACTCAATTAAAATAATGGATTCTGCCGCGTTGGAAGCAGCTCGCAGTAACCTCTGAAGAAACATTCCCACAGATCACCGTGATGGATCAGATAGCAGCGGACAGACAGACTGACAGGTAGATAGATTAGATGAGATGCCGGTCACAGAGCCAAGAAGACACCAGGCTGAGAAGACAGTGATTGTGCTAGCGACACCAGGTTTAATGCAATGACTCTAGAAGTCTGGAAACTGCAAACTCTGCTCCCGCCCTCTCAGCACGCCGCTTTCTCGGTACTTCTCTAGTTTCTGTCGCACCTCGGCCTCCGTAGACGCATCGAAAACCAATTAAAAGTGCGGATGCCCGCGCGCTCACCTCTGAAGACCCCGGCGAGGCAGTGGAGAGTGTTATCGGCCCCTCGCTTGTAATTACACTGTTCGACATCCCCGCTTCCACGGCCCCTCTGTAGAGTGTCGCCATCCATCCCACACCATCTCTTTATCGCGCGCACAGGCCGATCGTTCAGATTTCGGCCCGCGTTGGGCGTCACTTTGAAGAATATCGCTGCACTATCTGCGCTAATAAATGGTGTTAACTTTTCACCTCGGAGGTGTCTTGCTTCAGCGTATCGACCGGCATCATCAGCTGCTCTTAACGCAGACACTAAATTAAAGCCCGCGGTCCCCCGATTTTGGGGCTTGCGTGGCTTGAAGCCCGGCTGAACGATGAAGAACCGGAGAAACAAAGAAATGAGCCTTAAAAACTTAAAATACAGGGAGAAAAGATAAACAGAAACTTGGGTAAGAGCAGCACGGACACCTTTACGACCATAATTTCTTCAGGAATCAATGTGCTGGGCAAACAAGCTGAAGAAATAAAACATTCACCCCCAGTCAAGAGATTTGGGTGAATTCCATCATTCTTTTGCTCAGGATGCCACCCCAGTTTGGACCCAGCCATATGCAAAATAAGTTGACCCTGCTCCTCATGGGAACAGTCCAGCCCGAACTGCCTAGCCAGGTCTTCACTGGACTGGAAATAAGCTTCCTGGGACCGGTTTCGTGGTAACAAACACCCCATATCAGCCGGGCTAGCTTGAATCCAATGGCGCAGTGAGCAAGGGACCACGTCTGGGCATACCCATCCCACTTAAGGCGAAAAATGCTGCACAAACAAATGATGGACGGAATGCTGAACAAATCAAACATTCAGGGCATGAATGTTTGACAATGTTTAGAATTTCGTCCATCATCTTTTTGTATTGCTATAGTCGCCTTAAGTGCGAAGGGTATGCCCATACGTGGGTCCCTTGCTCACTATACCATTGGATTCAAGTTAGCCTGGCGGCTGAGGGGTGATAACCTAAAACAGGTTCCAGGATGCCTGTTTCCGGTCCAGGGAGGACCTGACCTGGCAGTTTGTGCTGGATTGTTCCCATGGGGAGCAGGGTCAAGACTGATGGGCATATGGCTGGGTCCAAACTGGAATAGCATAGTGAGCAAAAAACAATGGATTTAGTCCCAGATCTTTATGCTGGGGGTGAATGTTGAAAATGTTCAGCATTCCATACATCATCTTTTTGTGTTGCTACATTCAGGAGAGAAAGGCCAGGCTCATATAGTACAAAGACCTTTTTAAACTTGAAAAGATTCAAAAAATGTAAGACCTGCTGTGCAGCTATGAGGTCTGGGGTTAGTGACAGTGGCATTTCTGGAGCCTTACTACTCGAGAAGGTACCTTCCCTCTGATTGGACTGCAGCACCATTGGTCTACAGATGCATATACTCTATAGAGCTAAATCAATAAATATGTACCCTCATGTTTGCTGCTATCAGGGCCTAATGAGCTTGCAAACCTTTAAACTCTCTAGTCTAAAAAAACGAGAGCAACCCCTCACACCAATGGACAGGGTTATCCAAACCAAAAAATCTAAAATGTCTCCTCAGTTAATGTTCAAACCACAAGCAATCATTCACATGTAAATCCTAATGCATTTCATTAATATCCATAAGCACAACCCACGCCAAATACCACAGAATTTTAGAAAAATCAATATTGCTTTAATCCTGTTTCCCAGAAGGTATATTCTTCATGTTATAAATAACCCCAACATAACACATACTATAACAACACATATACATAATTAAAATGGAGATTTTCTAAGACAGTACATTAAGTCTATATAGAAAAACATATCTACTATTTGTGTGGCCAAGTGTCCATGAATTCATTCAATGGCATGTAGGGATCACTGTGGATCATGCCTCCAGGTTTCAGCAACACCTTTCGGTGGAAACAATTTAAATCAACCACTTTCTTCCAGACTATTATATATTTTTCTCCTGTACACAACACATTCATAACATACCAAACAGTAGTATAGCCACCAAAAGTTTTTCAAACACCTGCTGGTATGCTTAACCCTACTTGGAAAATCCCTTGGTACACATGTATCTCACACTAGCCAGTGCCAGCTATCCAGATCTCCCTGGCGTCCTTAGCTAAACAAGGAGTGTTAGCCTTCAGAAGACAACACAAATCCTCCAAGGACACCCTTTTATAAAGGAGATCACTATAGATAAACCCTCGAGTCGATGGGTCCTAGGTATTGGATGATGCTTCAACTCTGTGTGTCAAAGTGAGCTAGGTCTTGCTATACTATTGCTTATCCACACAAACCTTGCACCAGTGTCAAAATATTGCACCTTCAAATACCTTCCATTTGGAAACTTGCCCTAGGATGATGGTCCACCTCTTTGTGTCAAAGTCAGCTATGTTTTGGTATACAAATGCTCATCCACGCGTACATCGCACCGGTGCAAAATATTCTACCATAACAAATACCTTCTGTTTGGAAACTTGTGCATCCGTTCAGTTGTTCGTATTCTACCACAATAAGTATTAGGTATTTCTGACAATCTACAATGGGATGAGTAGCGCTATAAACAAATTAAATTTAAAAAGTGAGTGCTTTTTAAATCTTTGTAACTCAGACAGACAGACATATCTGACTTTCATACAGTGTATGCATTTCTCTAACATATAGGGGTTGAACAAAGTAAAAAATGTGCCTCCAAATTGCACTTTCTCTACTTGTGAAGTGATAACAAGTTGTACACCTTTGTTTCCCTCCATTGCATTAGCATGTAGGATTTAGGCTCCAAATAGTACCAAGTCAGTATGATATTCAAACAAAAGGAGCTCTGATGCCCCATTAGGTCAGACCTTTGTTCTGGGCCCAGCTGGAAGTGAAAATAAGAAATTATTGGCAACGCCAACATGAGATCAACAGGCTTTGTCAATATGTTTTCTCCATGTTGCACACCAGTCCGGCAGCTGTGCAACTTAGAGAAAAACATTGACAAAGCCAATAGCTCTGGTATAGGCGAGGCTTATAGGCTTTCCCAATGCTTGTTTTTAATGGTGGGGTTAGGGGCATTGCAGCCTGTGGGTTGCTGTCTACCCCTCCCTCTGCCTATTCTCCTCCGCTCCACGGAGACTTGGAAACAGGAGACGGAGAGGGGGAATCAGGGTGCTAAATGAGTTGCCTAATCTGCATTTATTGCTGGGAACAGGTCACTCAGAACCAGGGCCAGTTTGTAATGTTCAAGGCATGGAGAGCCATTGAGATAGAAGATATATGGAAACTGAGAGGATGCAGCATTATTGCAAGAGCTGCTGACTTGGGGAACCAGGTGCTAGTTTTGGCATTGGCTTAGCATCTTGTGATTCTGGGCAAATCACTACATGCGTCAGTGCCTAAGAAAACATGAATGCGACCTTCTGCAATGTAATTGGTGCTCATATAAAGAGCTGCAATACCTGCCAGTCAAGTTTTCACTAGAGAAGACTGCAAAAAAAAAAAAAAGTGACATGTTCTGTGAAACATGGCGAACAAATATTGATAAAGCCAATAGATCTCGGATAGGTCAGACCTATTGAATTTGCCAATGCTTGTCCTTAATGCTGAGGCTTGGAGAAGTGCAGCCTGTGGGCTTCTGTCTCCCCCTCCCTCTGCCCCTACTCCTCCGCTCTTTGGAGCATTGTGAATGGGAGACAGCAATGCAGAATCGGGGTTCGCTAAATTAGCTGCCTAATGAACAAGTTACTTACCTTCGGTAACGATATATCTGTAAGAAACGTTAGTTAGATTCCTTACCTTAGAATATCGTCAGGCTGGATCCGGAAAGATTTTATATCAGCAATACCCTTGCGCGTCGCTAGGTGTCGTCGGCGTCGTGATCGCCGGGATGACGTCGTCGGAGTACTTAGACACCGCCCTCGCGTGCTGACGTCAGTTCTTGTACATAGCTTTCCGCACCAGGAACGCATAGCCATGCAAGAGACCGACACTGGTGCCATGAATCTAGGGCCCTGAAAGGGATGTCCTTAACCCTAGATGTCAGTTCGCAGAACGGGGAGGATGGGTGGGGCGGTAAGGAGTCTAACTAACTAATTTTTCTTACAGATATAGCGTTACCGAAGGTAAGTAACTTGTTCATCTGAAAGAAACACGTTAGTTAGATTCCTTACCTTAGAAAAGATACCCCAGCAATACCAACCCCGGTGGTGGGTCTGCGAACCAAGATCACACCAGGAAGTCCTGGAGAACGGAACGGCCAAAGAAGCCGTCTCTCCGGACTTGGCTGTCTAGGCAATAATGCTTGGCAAACGTGTGCAGTGAGGCCCACGTTGCTGCCTGACAGATGTCCTGCAAAGGGACTCCCCGTCCCAGGGCAGTAGTAGCCGCTGTGGCCCGAGTGGAATGGGCCCTCAGCCCCACAGTAGGTTCCTTCTTAGCCAAGGAATAACAGGCCTTAATGCACAAGACGACTCACCGAGAGATGGTTCGCTTGTGCACCGCCCGCCCCTTCTTAGCGCCCACGTAGCCAACAAAGAGTTGGTCGTCCACCCAGAACTGTTTTGTGCGGTCCAGATAGAAGGACAGCGTCCATTTTGGGTCCAGACGGTCGAGCCTATCTTCCTCTTTCGAGGGATGCGGTGACAGAAAGAAGGTGGGCAGTGTAACAGACTGGCCGATGTGAAAAGCAGTTAGGGAGAAAGGAAGGACGAGTCCTGAGAACAACCTTGTCCGGATGGACAGAAAGGAAAGGAGGCTTAGAAGATAGAGCCTGGAGCTCACTCACCCTTCTAGCAGAGGTGATGGCAACCAGGAAAGCAGTCTTAAGAGTCAGAAGACGAAGGGGACAATTATGAAGTGGCTCAAAGGGAGTGCACATCAGATAGGTCAACACTAGGTTCAAATCCCACTGAGGCATTACGAAAGGGACAGGAGGAAAAATGTGAGTAATGCCCTTAAAGAATCGAGAAACAACAGGGGATTTGAAAAGAGAAGGCTGATCAAGAAGCCGTAAGAAAGCAGAAATAGCTGAAAGATATCCCTAAAGGGTGCCCAGAGCAGAGCCCTGCTGGGCCAGGGAAAGAGAAAAGAGGATAACCTCAGAAAGAGCGGCGGAAAGGGGATCCACAGCCTTTGCTGTGCATCATGCCACAAATTTGTTCCACCTGCAGGCATATACCGATTTAGTGGAGGGACGCCTGGCTGCCAGAATAACAGTACAGACTTCAGGAGGCAAGTCAAATGGCATCAACTGTCGCCGCTCAATCTCCACGCATGGAGGTGGAGGCTGGACAGGTTCGGGTGGAGGACCGTCCCCTGCTGCTGCGACAGAGGCCCTCCTGAAGAGGAAGTCGAATTGGGGGGTCGATCGATAGACTGAGTAGCTCGGGATACCAGTATCTTCGTGCCCAATCCGGAGCCACAAGGATGACTTGGGCCCAGTCACGCCTGATCTTCTTCAGCACTCTGGGCAGAAGTGGTATAGGCGGAAAGGCATACAACAGACCGCAACTCCACTCGCGACGAAAAGCGTCTCCGAGCGAGTGCCGCCTTGGAAATTCCAACCTGCAGAACTGATGACATTGCGCATTCTCTTCGGTGGCGAATAGATCTAACCAAGGCTCTCCCCACTGCCGAAAGAGTCCTTGCGCCACGTCCGAGTTCAGACGCCATTCGTGATCCATCATGTACCAGCGGCTGAGTTAGTCTGCTCTCGTGTTCAGAGAGCCCGCCAGGTGTTGAACTACCAGGGTGATGCCCTGATGTTCCAGCCATGTCCAGAGGCGCAGAGCCTACTGACAAAGGGTCCACGACCCCACCGCGCCCTGTTTGTTGCAATACCACATGGCGGTGGTGTTGTCCGTAAACACCTGCACTACACTCCCCCGAACAGAGGGGAGGAATACCTTCTGCGCAAGTCGGATGGCCCGCAGCTCCAATAGGTTGATATGGAGCCGGGACTCCGCCGGAGACCAGAGGCCTCTGATCTCCGCCTCTCCCATGAGGCCCCCCCATCCCAGGAGAGACGCATCCGTCACCACTACGTGCTCCGGTTGGGGTAGGGAGAGGGATCTGCCACTGACCCAATCGCGGTCCGTGAGCCACCACTGCAACTGTCTTGCAGTGCCCTCCGAGATCAAGACATGGTCGGACAGGTTGCCCCGATGCTGGGCCCACTGAGACTTCAGGTCCCACTGCAGAGCCCGCATCCGCCACCTGGCGTGATGTACCAGCAGGATGCAGGAGGCCATCAGACCCAGGAGCCGCAGCACCAACCTGACCGAAACCCGGGATAAAGGCCGAAAGATCGGAATCAGAGCCTGAATATCCCGAACCCGCTGTTCCGGAGGATAGACCCGGAACTGCTCAAAGTCCAGAACCGTTCAGATGAAAAGGAGCTTCTGGGAGGGACTCAGATGCGACTTTGGCACATTGATGGGAAACCCCAGCAAATGCAGGAGGTCGGCCGTAGTCTGGAGGTGGGAGACAACCAGTTGTCGAGATAGGGGAAGACTGGAACCCCTAATCTGCGTAGATGAGCTGCGACCACCGCCATCACTTTCGTAAAATCCCGAGGGGCACTGGTGAGGCCGAAGGGGAGCACGGTAAACAAAGTGCTCGTGGCCTACCGTGAACTGCAGGTAACGCCGGTGGGCCGGCAAGACGGGGATGTGGAAATAAGCGTCCTGCAAGTCCAACGCTACCATCCAGTCTCCAGGGTCTAGGGCAGCCAGAAACTGTGCTAAGGTGAGCATCTTGAACTTCTCCTTCCGGAGGAAGGCGTTGACGCTCCTGAGGTCCAAAATAGGGCGTAGGCACCCTTTACCCTTCTTGGGAACCAGAAAGTAGTGGGAATAACAACCCCGACCTACTTCTGGGCCAGGAACGCGCTCGATGGCCCCATTGGCCAAGAGGGCCGTAACTTCCTCCTGCAGAAGTTGCAAGTGATCCCCTGACATGCGGTGGCACTGCGGTGGCATGGCTGGAGGGGTCGTCTCGAAGGGGAGGGAGTAGCCCCTTCGAACGATTTGCAGCACCCACCTGTCCGATGTGATGGTACGCCAGTGGAGCAGGTGATGGCGAACCCTGCTTCCCACTGGCGTGGAATGGGCCTGAAAGCTCGGACTAGGAGGGCTTTGAGGCGGATGCTGCTGGGGCAGATGTGGGCGGACCGGCTCTCTGTCCCCCTGCTCCGCCTTGGCAGAAACCACGTCCGGGACAGCGTTGAGTCTGGTTCTGCGGCCTGTGGCTAGACAGGCGTGAGGGGGCGCCCCTTCCTTGGCCACGAAAGGGGCGAAAAGCAGAAGTTTGCGGGCGCGGGGCCGAGAGGCCCAAGCACTTGGCCGTAGCCCTGGAGTTCTTAAAGCGCTCCAGCGCACTATCCGCTTTGTCGCCAAAAAGGCGACGGCCATCGAAGGGTATGTCCATGAGGGTGTTCTGGACATCCCCGGAGAAATTCGTGGATCTCCACTGTGGTCGCAATTGCCCTGCCTAGCGCGTCGGTTGTGGCCAGCCCACATCATATCGAATACCGTGCCGCATCCCGCCCCTCGGCAAGAGCCTGGGCGAGCCATGTCCGGGCCTCCTCCGGACACTGGGGCAGCACGTCCGCCACCGTATCCCACAAGGAGTGGGTGTAACGGTCCAAAAGGCACGTGGTGTTGATAGACCGCAACCCCAAACTCAGGGAGGAGAACAGTTTCTTCCCAAACTGTTTCAACCTTTTGGATTCCCGATCCGGGGGAGCGGACGGGAATGCGGTCTGGGAGGTAGAGGCCTGGATAACCAGGCTCTCGGGCGTGGGGTGCACCAACAGAAAGCTGGGGTCGCCCGGTGCGGGGCGGTGGCGCCGGGCCACGTTCCGGTCCACAGGAGGGAATGTGGAGGGCTTGAACCAGGTGCCCATCAGAACTTCCGTTAGTACTTCTTTAAACTGCAGCAGAGGCTCCGAGGAGCTTACTGGCGGTTGAAGCACTTCAGTGAGGAGATTAGTCCTCACGGCCACAGCAGAGAGCTCCAGCCCGAGGGCTTCGGCCGCCTTGCACAGCACCACAGAATAGGTAGCACCCTCCTCCGTAGCCACGGAGGGAGGAGAGATGAAGCCAGTGTCAGGGGAGGTGTCAAGACCACTGGTATCCCCCAGCTCTTCTGTCCAGTCCTGAGATAACTGGCACTGCTGTGCCAGAGGGTCCTCAGACCCCTCCCAGTCGTCCCAGTCATCCGACTCCTGATAGACAGGTGGAATGGTCGGAGCCGGGCGGAAGATGAACCTGTCATCCATCGGCATCAGATACGGCGCCGAGTGGCGCCGCTCCGACACCGGGCCCGGGACTAAACCTGGGGATGACGTCGTCCGAAGATGGCGCCAGGGGCGGCACCGAAGGGGTCGACACCGGCGGAGGGGTTGTAAGGTCGACCGGCATCGACCGGCATCCAGGGCTGGATCCCACAGGGGCCTGCGGCGTCGGGACTGAAGTCGACGATGGGGCCGGAGCCGCCGGCTTGCTAGGCATCCCAGTCAAGCCTGCGGGGCCCGAAGGCGCGCCGGCAGGCGTCGACGGCGGAGCCAGACTCCTCATGGCCACGAGGAAGTCTCTGATCTCCGCCGCAGTCGCGTCAGACCCAGGGACCGGAGGGTATGGGGTCGGACGCGACTCCTGCGGCTCCACCCGAACCCTCAGCCGAGTCGCGCGACCGACGAGGGGAGTCGGAAGAGCGATGTCGCCTCTTCGACTTCTTGCTGCGCCTCGACTTACCGGAATGCGAGGACTTTGACCCCGACGAACGGTGATGACTGTGGCTCCGTGACCGGTCCCTCGACCTCCTCCTCGACCGGGACCTCGAGCAGCGCGGAGCCGACTGCCAGATCTCGAGAAGCTTGCGGGACCGCTCCCGCCAAGGCCCGGCAGTCGAGGCACGACTCGGCATCATGGTTGGCCCCAAGGCATTAGAGGCACCGGCGGTGATGGTCCGTGACTGACATCAGGCGGTGACAGGCGTCGCACGGTTTGAATCCAGGCATCCCTACCAGCACCAGAGTCGAGGTCGACTGGAAATAGGAACCAAAAGAGTTCAAAAAGTTTGGTCAACAAGTGACTAAAAGGGTATGCTCTTCCCGGATCGCCGCTTACTGGCGCGGAAAAAAGAAGAACTAACGTCAGCACACGAGGGCGGCGTCTAAGTACTCCGACAACGTCATCCCGGCGATCACGACGCCGACGACAGACGCAGAGCCGCAGACGACGCCTAGCGACGCGCAAGGGTATTGCTGACGAAAAATCTTTCCGGATCTTTACCATTTAATGAACATGTGAAGCGAGGAGTTCAATTCTTCGGGGTGTATGGAGGGGTGGACATCTTGACAAGGTGCACGTTTACACAAAGAAGATTATGTACACATTCCCCAAGAAAACTTCTGTTGTAAGAGGCATTATTAAAATGCAAAACATAAAAAGAGTGAGATTTGCAGTTATGGGGAGTAACACATTCATAAACGGCCCAAATGCACAGCGCATGACCTCATACATATTTTTACAGATGATAAAATAAATGATATTATCGGTAACAAGACAGGAGACAAAGGTGAGCAGCGGACTGTGAACAAAGATCAAATATTGATTCCACACGGTGATGCCAGGGCCTTTGCCTTCAGAGCCCCCTTCACGAGGCATTCGTACAACGGGTGATCTGGAGTCGGGGGGCTGGGTGCAGAGTGCTTCTTATAATTAAAAAAGTACAATTTGAGCCGAAAAGAAAATACAACATTTTTTGTCAGTGTGGCTATTTTACTGGAATTGTTTTTTCTACACTAAACAGAGTAATAAATGGAGTAATGTGAATTTGAACCAACAGGGAAAGTGTTATATAGCACACTGGAGAATTAAAATACATCAAGAGACTTAAAAACACACAAAAAAACAAAAACTAAATTTCTTGAGGCGCGTTCTATGGTATTAACTTGTGACCAGGAAGTAGCTTTCTTAGGCAGCGTTCTGAACATGCTCTGGATTCAGGTTAAACTGTCTGGGAACCAACTAACTCCTTTTTGACCCCATGAAACTTAATCTTTTGGTCAAAACAGCTACATTTATGCAACAACCAAAACGTGTAGCCCTTCCACAAGCTGATGAAAATGAGAAAATTAGAACAAGAGCTTGTGGAAGTTATCAGACATCCCACATGACTCCAAAATCATCTTTGGAGGCGACTATAACCTTCTAATGGATTCCATACTAGACCAATACTCGACATTTAATTGCAGACCCCCAAGGCACACAAACGAAAGCTCAACTTATGCACTACTCATGGTCTCTTAGACGTTTGGCGGATCCACAACCCTATGGGTAGTGATTTTACATTCTTCTCTCCACGCCACTCAAGCTTCTCCACATTGACTACCCACTAGTAGATGCAACTCTACAACCTGCCTCCTCCAATGCCACAATTCTACTTATTATCATATCAGACCATGCAGCAATATCGATATCTATTCTGAATCTTCCTACTAAAAAAGACACTGATTATGGCGTATGAATGCAGAAATTCTAGACAAAGATTCAGACATAAAAGAGTTACAGAGGCTAATCGAATCATACTTCGAAGAAAATGAGCATTCTGTCGCCCCCACAATACTTTTATGGGAAAGCATTTAAATGTGCCATAAGAGTGAAATTATGAAATGCATGTTCAAGAGGAAAAGAGACGAAAAAGAAATATCACAAAAATTAGCCATCGCAATAATGAGGAAAGGGGAGACATTTAAAAACTCCAAAGATGATCACCTTTAAAAGAAACAACAACAAAAAACAAATATAACCCTGTTAGAATTGGGGGTCTCTAGTTGGCAGAGGTAGGTACCTTTGACCAAATAGGGACCCTTGCTTCTAGTCAGGGTAAGGGGGATACACACTTTAGATAACCCCTGCTCACCCCCTTGGTAGCTTGGCAGGAGCAGACAGGTTTATCCCAAAGGCAATGGGTAAAGTATTTGTACCAACACTCACAGTAACACAGTGAAAACACCACAAATGGACACCACACCTGTTTAGAAAAATAAAATATCTTTATCTACACAAGACCAAAACGACAAAAAATCCAACATCTACATACTCAGTCGAATGTCTTTAAAAAGGTTGTTGCAAAAATAAGCTTGTAGATGGTAAATGCAACACTTTACTCTCAAAGTACCTTGGATGCGTAATGCAGAACAAACAAAAGGGTCGCAGGGAAGGGGATGAGTCGATTCTTCCTGCGCTCCGGTCACAATGCGACAAGATGGTGCCTCGATGCGTTGCGACGATCAGGTGCGATGCGACAAAATGGCATCTTTGATGCGACGCGACAACGTGGAGGTAATGCATGCACGCCCGATGGGCGTGCGGTGAAATCGGTGGTTTCCTGAGCTGAGACACGCTTCTCTGGTGTTGCGACAGCGATCAGCGGCGGCACGCTTCCTCAGCGATGCGACGGGCCCTGCGACACGCTTCTCCGGTGATGTGGCGGCGAACAGTGGCAGCGGCGACATGCTTCCTCGCGATGCGACAACGGCTGCTGCGGCGGCGACACGCTTCTCCCCGTTGCATCGCGCTTCCAGCTTCCAACAGCAAAGGCCTCACACACAGTTACAGGCACCTTCTGGCAGGTCAGAACTCCCAGCAAGGAAGTTCAGGGAAGCTGGGGGTGAAGTCCTTTTGTGCCTGGGACTTCAAAACAGGAGGCCAGCTCTTCTCAGGTCCTTGGAGACTTTTCTTCAGAGGGACACAGAACACAGCAAAGTCCTTCTTCAAGCAGGGGGACACAGCACACAGCAAAGTCCCTTGGTACTCTCCTCAGTAGAAACGGCAAATGGCAGGCCAACCCCAGACACACAGCAAGGGTAGTACTTCTCCTCAGTCTTTTCAGCTGTCCTCTTTGGCAACAGGTTCCTCTTGATCACGAAGTAGTCTAAAATTCAGGGGTTTCAGCTCTCATATTTATACCCCAAAAAGTCTTTGTTCTCTATGTGTGAGGGGTCCTGGACCCAGTCCAAACCAGTTCTGGGTGCACTCTGCCAGTGCACAACTTCTTCCTTTGTTAGTGTGGGCAAGGGTCAACAGACACACCGCAAGAGGTGGAGCCGGCATTGTGGAAGGCAGGCACAGCCCTATTCAGGCCCAGGTGCTATTCCTCCCAGCACTCCAAATGCAAATCGACCTATTCAACCTAGTGCTGACTCACCCAGACTCCTGGAGCCACCCCAGCCCCTGTCAATCTCAAACCAGACAGTCAATCCACAAACAGGCAGAGGCACACAGAAAGGTTGAACAAGAAAATAGCCACTTTCTGAAAGTGCTATTTTCAAACACAGAATTTAAAAACCATCTTTACTAAAAGATGTGTTATTAAATTCCGAGTTCAGGGATACCAAACTCCATTTTTCTATCTCACTCCTATGGGAAGATATGCAGGGTAACATGATACACAGCATTCCCCATTCTGTCCTATGGGCAAGATAAGCCTTTCAATAGTGAAAAACGAACTTGGCAGTATTTAACTATCAGGACATGTTACAGGCACTAGTAGGTGTCCTACCTTTCACATACACTGCACCCTGCCCAGGGGGTACCTTGAGCCTACCATAGGGGTGGCCTAGGTGTAATAAAAGGGAAGGGTAAGGCCTGGCAAGTGAGTACACTGGCCAGGTCAACATGGCAGTTAACAAACTGCTCACAGGCACTGCAGTGGCAGGCCTGAGACCTCTTTACAGCGCTACTCATGTGGGTGGCACAATCAGTGCTGCAATCCCACTAGTAGCATTTGAATTACCAGCCCTGGCACACTTAGTGCACTTTACTAGGGACCTACTGGTAAAACAAATATGCCAATCATGGATAACCAATCACAATAACAATTTACACAGGGAGCACTTGCACTTTGGCACTGATCAGCAGTGGCAAAGTGCCCAAAGCATCTAAGCCAGCAAAAACGAAATCCAGCACAGTGTCAAAAATACAGGAGGTAGAGGCAAAAAGTCAGGGGTAATTATGCCAAGGATGCCAGGTCTAACAAGCACCATAATCAGCAAACAAGCATAGTTATGGGTAGATGCCCAGAAATCCAAGACATTACTATGCATTAACAGAGGTGAGAGAGCTCTCGCTGCCACCCTCAAATTCAAGAAACTCAGTAACCAAATCCCACACATCAAAACCCCGGCTGGCTCACAGAAATATAGAAATATTAGAGGAGTTCAGAAAGTTCTATGGGGAACTTTACAGTCCTCAGCCAAACATCAATAAGGTTGACGGCCTAGCATACCTTCAGGGTCTTCAAATAAAATTAATCTCGAAGACATATAAAGTCCGCTTAAATAAACCTCTAGAAACTGAGGAAATTGTGAGTGTAATAAATTCCATCCGTTCTGGAAAAGCTCCAGGCCCAGAGGGCTTTCTCATTATATTTTGTAAAAAAAAAACTAAAAAGAGATATACTCTGGATAGGTTTACTGAACACAACAACAGCCTCTCTCCCTCATATCTGCAGTAAGTGACCAACACCTGAGCCATGTAACTACTTTTCCAATCCAGTCATTAGATTCACTGGGTTCCCCCTCTCTATCATCTCTCTTCCCTTTTCTACAGAAAAGATATCTATTGCGGTACACTTATGAGATATATATTATATACTTTGTTCAGTACAGAACTGATCTTTGGCTAAATGTGGAGTACCACATTTTTCAACCGGACCATGTTTTGTCCGTTTGCGCTAGAGTCTCACCTCATAAGATCATTATGTTATAATATAATAGTCTCGATGCTAAGAATACTGGTCTATGAACTCCCTTTCATGCCTCCAGACTAATAATGTATCTTCTGTCGTATTGTATCGCATGAAGTTTTACCAAGATTTGCCTTCATTGTTGGTTCTATAAAACGCAATAAAGATTTATGGATATAAATTTTTTAATAAGTTTTTTATTACACTGACCTATTTACTATTCAAACGGGTCTGTAGCCATGACTTGCTAATAAACTAATAAGAACATGGGAAAATTGCAAAATGATCTGGCGTCTATTCATCTCAATGTAATGTACTGCATGACAACTTTAATTCATGCCATAACCGGACACAGTTTCCAGTCATGACCTTTGTGTATCTGCCAGATGCGTAACAAAACCTCCGGGGTGCGGGGTGGCCTCGAGCTCCAGGGGGCCCCCTCAGCAAAAGTAAAAGATGGTGGGCTGGGAAAGATGGGCCCCATCCATGTAATTTGTAGTTGGCCCACTCAAGTTTCCTTACGCCACTGAACTACCTGCCTATTGCATTCTGGGTGTTGTAGCGTGGTCTTCCATCCAGTTAACTACACTCGCATATTTGGCATCAGTGAATTGTAGGTGAAAGGTCCAGGACTGGAAGCAGTGTCTGCAATGACGTAGAGTGAGGCCAGCCTACCAATCCACGCTGAGGCTGTGCTGAAGCTTTGAAGTAAAAGAGATCAGATGGTAGTTACCGTTGTTGAGCAGCACCTCTCGCGAAGGCACTGATGCTTGGGCATATGAACACACAACCATGAACCCAAAGCAGGGAGGAGAGCACTCAACATAGCTCTTATGCACAGAACAAGCACAAACGGGCACCTGCAAGACAGGTGGAAACGTGTGAATGCAAAACACACTTCAATTCGGAAACGTTGAACATGTGGCAATCCAAAGGGCGCGTGAACACACCTCACTGCAATAGCGGAAACAAATCGATTAAAATAGATGTTATCAGCTAACTTAGGAGACCGAATTTTATAAAAGTCCCACACACTGTCTAAATACAAAAAGCCCGGTGTTTTAGTAAAGTCTGTGTTCTGCCTATTTTGCTCCCAAGATTGGCAGACAAGAGAGGCAAGGGACCTGCGCAGTACTGCACAATCTGTTCAAAATGGAAGCCCGACAACCAGAGCTCTTTGTTCCACAACCACAACCTAGGCACCAGGCCACCACTTCTCCGTGAACGCATTCCAGTAAACAACGGGGCCGAAATGCCATGTGATCTTCGTAAAAGAGTCTGCCTTTCTGTGCAGCACTCTGCACTTCGTCAGACTCCTCGTTCAGCCAATGTGTGGTGTTCACGCTCTCGAAATATATAGCACATATACAGGTCTCACATTTACGAGAGTTGAAGCTATTGTCACTTACAATGGCAATAACTCAAACTCTTGTAAATGCGAGACATGTTTCGCTTCAAAGAAGTAGCCGCCATTGTCCGGGATTGCTTGAAAGTGAAAGCGCGGATTGCGTATGTCGTGCCTGCAGTAGGAGAAACGCATTAAACAAAATAGTACTTACAGAGTAAATAAGGCATTCCGTGTCACAACAGAAGTAAAAGGCCAGTCACGATGGGAGGTTACAAATGAAGACAAGGCTGTACCAAGGAGGGACTAACAAGCCTATTAACCAATCAGAAGCCAGCCTTTATGAAGGGCTATGACACAAGCCAATGAAAAATATGGGGAGAGTGGGTGGGGCATTAAGTACATACTCCAATACAGCATGCCTCGCAGAGCAGGTCATGTGCTGCCCAGACTCAACCTAAAAAACCCTCTCACTGCCGGCAGGAAGAGAGAAATGTGGAGCATTGCTAAATGTGGCCTGTGTAAACAATTCCACTGGGACAAATTGTGCATATTTCACTGGGGCAGCCGGGATCCTGCTCAATTTCCTGCACTGGTCCAGGTGAAATAAATTGATGGCTTCTGCTACTGGATTTCTAAGAAGTGGGAGTAAAGAAATAAGATCTGACACAGCAAAACTATGTCAAAGCCATCTTACTGATTTAACTTGTAAGAGATAAATATCAGTCAAAAATAAACAAACTATACAGAAAAGAATCTGGTGTATTAGAACTGGAAAACTAGGATGGCAACCAATATGTGGATCATGAAACCCGAAGACCCAACTATCAGGACTTGTTTTATTAGTGTTAGGTCTGAGTGTGTTTGTAGTCATTGTTTTAACCATTGCTATAAGACAATTTTGGAGTTTTGTCTTGGCACAGGAGAAATGGGTGTCTAGCCTAATGATGGTCTGAGAATAGTCAGCATATGTCAATAACATAAAATCCAAAGATGTAGTTAATCCTGCCAGCGCCGCAAATAAGGCACTGAATAGTGTTGGGCACAGTGAAAAGCCCTTAGGTATTTCATGTGGTAGTGGTAGGAATATTGATTGATAAGTGGTAGACAGATCGCTGAAAGGCATGAGGTGATCCTGTTTAAAACTTTGCCACAATTACCTACCTGGTATAGGAGTTAAAGTAATTGCTCCAGGAACACCATATCAAGTGCACACTCCACTGGCTCCCCATCGAGGCCAGTCACCTTCAAAATGCTCACCCACACACAAGGCCCTCCACGACACCGGACCAGCATACCTGAACAGCCGACTCAATTTCCACGCACCCCAAAGGACCCTACGATCAGCCCAGCTCTCCTACGCCGTGGTCCCCCGCACCAGAAAGACCAGATCGAGAGGCTGCTCCTTCACCTTCCTCGCGGCCAGAGCCTGGAACGCCCTTCTGCTCCACCTCCGACAGAAACGCAAGTAACCTCAAAACCTGGCTCTTCAACAGACCCCCTCCTTGATGGACTGGAACCTGCAACCCCCCCTCCCCCACACCCAGCGCCTTCAGACACTTAGTCGTGCTTAACAAACGCCTGATTGAGTGCTGCAGAGAGGTTCAAAAGGACCAGTGCGGCACTTAAGCTGGTGTCCATGATATTTCCTATAGATCATCTGGAATAGTGCCTAAATAAGACTCAGTAAAATGAAGGAGCTGCATTTCTGCTTGCACGGCATCATTCCTAAGGAAGGCAGGTAGTTGCAGATTTATTTTTGAAAATCACCTTGCTGTGTAAGGCTTCTTTTTTTCCAATGCTTTCCCTTCTTCACTTGCCAAGAGCTTTAATCATCCAAAAGCATCACTTTGGTGCATATTAGAAATTCAGTTTATGGCGTGCGGTCTAAACCTTCTCCGTTGACTTCCACTTACTAGTCATAATTATTTTTTTTTTTTAAGTTCTGTATGTTAGCACACTTTTCATACAAGAGTGTGAGACCTGCAGGTCCCAGGCTTAGATCACCACAGAATCATCTTACTCTTTAACTTGTCTGAAGTTGACAAAAAGTGTCCCATAACTTGCCAGATAACAACAATTCTCATTTGTGTTTCAAGGTATGTAGCGTGGGGTAATCTATATATAACAGGTATGTACTGTGGGGCCAGTAATATGTTTCATACCTTTCATTTTTTTTAAACTCTTAACAAAAGACGCTTCATATAAATTGACCTATAGGTGAACAGATACCCCTATCCAAACGTGAAGGAATGTATGCCTTATTCAGATAATCCAATCTATACTTAAAGGGGCTTTAGTAAAAATGTATTTCCTTAGACCATAAATCCTGCACGAGTGACTGGTTATTTGTAAAAATCCTTCCACTAGTGCTGCATTACCTGTGAAAGGTAATTTTAATAACCCTGCAAGCAGAGGATGGTACTTACTTGGGTGTGGCCGCCCTGCCAACATCCAGCGGGGATCATAGGGAGCCTTGGTGGGGACGAACTCTATGACTCTGTCGATGGGATCTTTGGGTGCAAGAATTGGGACAGAGCTGGAGACACACTGAAAAGAGAATATGTTTTCAGTAAACCACTGGATCTTGTTGCCAGATACCAAACACACACTGGTGTCTCATGCTGGCCAATGCAGAAACCCAGGACTGTGATAGGCATAACAGTTACTATTTATCAAACGTATTTATAAATCCAAGTGTTTGATTCTTTGTGTATGTGTACATCTGAACACAAATATCTGTGCACGAGTGTGTATATATATGTCTTTATCCCTGTGTATTTAAGTAGTAAAGGTATGTATAGTGGTGGTACAATGAAAGATTTGTTGATATTTGACTGTTTTGTTTGCAGGTTGTATAACAAAATTGAAACAAGCCTCATGAATGGTGTAGAATACTGATAAAAAGGATGCACAACTTGTGTGTAGGCTTTGTCGACTCGTAGGCTAGTGTAGTGAAAAAGTAATCCACAGCTGGAGCATAGGAACAAACCAATTCTAGGGTTTGTCCTCTCTATGCACAGAATATGCAAAGTTAGCAGTCAAGCCACAGATGACGCTGTTTGTCGTCGAGTCATATGTTGAACTATGTGTTGGATCGGAGAGTTCTACTACAGTGGTGTGTAAATGTCACCTGACTCCTGGAATATCGGGCCAAGTGACGTTGCATGTTCCCTTATATTACAGTTTTTTGGGCGCAGTCAACATGAAAAGGGGTTTGTTTTCTAATAGGGAAATGTAAAGTGAAAACAGTATGTAAAATACTGGACTGTATTGTTTGGTTGTCTGTAATAAAGTAAGAAAATAATACTTCATTATGGACTTCAGCCGTTGGGATTTTAGCAACATTATCTTGCTTTGATAAAAATCACACGTCTGTAAAAATTTGAGGTTTTTCAAGCTGCTGTCTGCAAGACAGCCTACAATGGGCTCTGATTTCCATTAGAAGGTTTTGGTTACATATTGAGAAGAGGATTCAGATTAACAAAGTGCGAGAGTAACGCTTAACAGAGTGACTTGAACTGTCATTATCGACATGTACTGATATGTCTGAGACAAGACGGAGGGAAGGAAATCAGTCAGAATAGGATAAGTGTGTGTGGGTGTGTGCGTGCATGCGTGTGTGTGATGGTGCTTGTTTTTGGGGATGTTTGAGTTTCAAAATATTTGTGTCGATACCAGTAATGTTATTTGCATGTATGAGAACGTGTTTGTATGAGCCCATGAGTGAATGTGATAGTGTTTATGACATAGCATGTATGCTAGTGATGGTGTTTGTGTGCATGTTTGGTAGTGTTTGAACTTAGTGTGTGCACCTAATGGCGTTTCTGTACGTTTGTGTTACAGTGTTTGTATCCATGTGTGTAGGTGTGCCTTGGTGTTGCCTCCATTTATATATCTGCAACAGTATATGCATAGAGCCACGTATATGTGTGTGCTCTTATAATTGTTGTTTTGAGGAAGCAAGATGTGGGGTCAATTGCAAATACTCTGAATGCACACTTACCTTGGGCATGTACGTCAGCCACTGCAGGATGGTGTACACGCCCTCATAGTCATCAAACACTGTGCTATGGGTCACGCCGTTGTAATGCATGATCTGGATTCCACCCAGTTGATTGTTCGAGGTATACACGTCACGGCCCAGAACCTAGGAGAAGAAGAAAGCAATTAATGCAAGAGTAAAACATGTGGGGAAATACAGCTGTAACTTAAGTACAGATTATACAAGCGACATAAAGGATGGTTGTGGGGGCAGAAAGGAGGCTGTTGGATAGAAGGAAGTATGTAGGTGCAGAAAGTACGCTACTCGGGCAGAAGGAAGAATGCTGGGACAGAATAATTGCTATGGGTGTGAATGGAGACTATAAGAGAGAGAAGTGAAGCTTTAGGACAGAAGGGAGGCTGTTGACAAACAGAACAGAGGCTGAGGAGGACAGAAAGGAGGATGACAGGTGACTAGGACAGAAAAGAGTTTGTTGGACACATAAGTAAATCTGTAGAGATGGACTGGAGTTTGCCTCAACGGAAGAGATGGTGTGGGAGCAGAAGAGAGAACTTGGAGAAAATAAAATAGATGACAGAAACGGGCTGAGTGGAGAAGCGGTGTGGGGAAATGGAAGTTAGAAGGAAGATGTCTGGGACAAATTGAGGTGGCAGGCGACAACAGGGAAGATAGATCACCAAACCAACATGGTCAGGCCATTAATGCTTTTTGAAGAGCTGCAGTATGGAGGGGGCTGGTCTGTGTTGAGTGGTTCTGCCATGGTTGTCATCCTTCTTGTCAAGAAGGACTAGGCCCTAGCTCTTCTACCTTTCAGGTACAGGCCAGTGGGGTCTACTGTGGGTGTCTCCGGGCCTCCTCCTTGTGGTTCATCCGGTTTACAATATACATACACCCCTTAGCAGGAGTCCCTATCATATGCTAATGACCCTATGCTATGACAGCCCTTTACACGGTTTCAGGAGACTTCCCAACACTGTCTTTTCAACATCCCAGCATGAAAGAGAAGCAGTCTCCTGATGTTCAATGCCAACAAGACTGCGCTCCCTCTCTGTGGCCTCCTGGAAGTGGCCACTTGAGATGGGCTGTCATGCTCAGAGGTTGTTTCTGGGAGCCGTGGGGTTTATGTTAGATGGAGCTCAATGGCAGCAGCTGGATGTTTTGCCGCTGGTGAGTATTGCCATGTACTTTAATTTAAACAGATGTCAATTTTTAACTCCAGGTTGGCACTGTCTGCTCTAGTTACCTGTGCATTCCCCGCCCCACCACGGTGGTGAGCTGGCAGCTTGTGTCTGATGCCCCTTCTTGCTCCTGCCCTAGCCCCTATACCAGCTTCAGCTCTAAAAATCTACACAACGGCCCTGCAGTTTCTCTCCTCGGCCCAAGCAATAACAAGTTCTTCAAAAAAAGCCCCGATGAGTTTTTCATTCAGGACAGAACCATAAACATGTTTTGTATCAAACCACTTTTTATTCCAAATGGTTCTGCTGCGGTGCAGTCTAAGAGAAAGCCGAGCTGAAGTAAACACGTCAAAAATGGAGGGGAAAAAAGGACACACCACTTCTAAAATGAACATTGTCAAGGTGGTATTTGGTAAACACACACATGAAGGGCCCGCCGGTGCGACCAGATTTTCTGCCCCGGCGCTGGTCCTGCCTGACACCGGAGTCAGCCAGGCGGGAGCAGGAGGCGTGGCTAGCAGGACCCCCGGCTCCCCTCTCTCTGCGCCCTCCCGCCCACCGGAGCGGCGGGTCTGGCCCCGCTCGGCTCTGCCTTTAATCTCGGCGGCCCTTTTCTCATTCTGCGCCTGTCTCGTTGCATTCGCCCTCTCGCTGACTGATACACTGATCTCTCGGTCACTCGGCTTTCTGCTCCGCCGAGCCCATATTACTAATAACACCTCCGCCACGGCCAGTTTAGCTCATGAGGGCAGGAGCACATCATTACAAAATAAACTCATAACTTTGACACAGCGGCAAATACAAGCCGTTTGTTATGTTTACGGCCTTGGTCTCTCCAGCAGGCAGAGGGCATCGCGCACCTGCACGGCTGATATTTGCAGCGGAAAGAAAACCGGCAGACAGACAGACCGCTGAAGCAGAAAGGCGCGAGGAGGCTGGGGCTGAATGCAGGGGGGCGCGCGGACACATCATGGCCAACAATAACACGAGGGAGCGCCGCGCTTTTTACCACAGGCGGGAAAACGGGCAGCGTTACAACGGTAACATCGTCCGGGATGACGCAGTCGGGGCATGGAGGGTCTTGGGGCCTTATGCAGCGTTGGACGGTAACGGGACATCCCCTAACAGCTGGCAGGTGCCCCATCAGCCCGCCTCATTCGGAGGTTGGGGGAGTGAGGGTTCGGGGTGCCCGGCCTCTTTGTCGTCACAGACCGCTATGTTAACCTCGGCGGATCCCCACATGGGCTCCAACGCTCTGGGGAGAAAACCTCCACAGGGAGAACAGGGACATCTTAAGGATTTTGGGGGCCCTGGGCCAAACGTATTTTGGGGGACCCCGTACGGAACAGCTTTGAATTTATGATCCAGTTTCAGCTTTTAAATGCCCTCTTTGGACAGGTCACTGTCAGTGCACAGGCGCACTGGTCCAAAGTCTAAATGGGTTTACATGTAATATTTAGGAATAGTGAGGTGTGTTTTCAATATTATAACACAGCAGCATCTCACTAAAACTACTGCAAATAATCGATGTGACATATGGAGAGGATGTGGTCCCTCGGCTAGACTGCCGACCTTGGTGCTGGAAACCAGGGTTCGAGCCTCGGGGTTGCATCCAGGTCCTGTGATTCTGGGCAAATCACTTAATCTCCGCCTGCCTGAATGTGTAATGTAAATACGGTGCTCATCTAAAGCGCTCCAATACCTTCGGGTCGAGTTCGCTATATAAATATGTATTAAAAAAAATATGAATATGCAAAGTCCTGTTTTTGTCTAAAAAACTTTTTTATGGATGTTGCATGAAACACAAACACATTTCTCTGAAAAAAGTCTGTAATTAACTCTCACTCATCACACATTAAATTAAAGGCAAACGGTATTTGAAACAATCTCTTATAGAATTATTAAAGGTCATCAGGGCAACCAAACTCTTTGCATAACAGGGCTGGCTCTATCAGTGGCCCCCATGAAAGGTTTGGGGCACTGAGCCATAGTCCACTTTGCCCATGCTGTAAAAAGTCTCATAGGAGACTTACTTTTTTTTTATTTGTAAAGTAAGACCCTGGCTTAGGGAGTTCATCTTTTAAAAAAGCTCGGCATTGACGGTAGCCCTGTAGTCGCTGTTTCCTTTGCACGAAACGGCTCCCACCATAGAAGCAAAGCTGCTTTAGGGGGGAAACGGACCACCGGCCTGCCAGTAAACCCTAGATTTAGCAGGCCGACTGCAGCAGGGGTGGACCCGGTCTTGGACTCAATTTGTGGTAATTGTTGCAGGTGTTGGGGAAATTGTAATCATTTTTGGGAACCGCCCTGGACATATTTTTCATCGTAAAACTCTGACCCAAGACACGAGAGCTAAAGGGAAAAGGGGGGAGAATAGAAAGATGGGAACCAGTGGCAAAGAAAGAAAGCATGGATGACAAAGAGCCAACAAAAGTGAAATAAAGAGCCAGGAAGTGTAGGGTGGTGGAAGAAAGTGAAAAAAGGTGGAATCGGAATTAGGTATCCTTGATATTCGGGAGCCCATTCATTATGCAGTGAGTTACTAAAATAAGGTCTGGGCCCTTTCACTTAACATAATCTAATAAATGAAGCACTGCCTCGCCGCAGCCATCAATTGACCAGTCCTCCAAACATCAGATCACCCTTATAAGCTTTTATTTTTGTAATAAAACGCATCTAACTGCAGGAGACACCAGCACTCCGTAAACACCATAACATCCACGAAGGAAGGAGATAAAGAGATATTGCAAAGGGACGGGTCATTTTTAGTATCAGGTGTAATACCCTCGGTCTGGTTATGAAGTCACTGTCTGTGCCATGAAACAACAGAGATGTTATCTCTAGCAAACGATTCAAGCAAGCCAGCAAACAGATTCACGCACCTGGCACCGAAGCGCACAGTGAACACAGGCAGGTGGTGCAAGGTGGGCATATCTGGTGGAAGCCCATGGCCTGCATCAGCCTCCGAAGAAAATAAATCATCAGAGAATACAGTCGAAAGTCTGCGGGAGGACACTGTGGGATGTATGGGCCTCGTAAGGTTGCAGGGTCAGGAATGGCCCTACCCATAGACGGAGCAGGACAGGCACTGTGGAGCACGGGAGGCATGGCTCGGATGTCTGCAACCCCAACAGGATTAGTGCCAACTCGGTGAACAGGCCACTGATGAACTAGTCAACATGCCTATAATGTCACAGGGAAGCAGCCGGTCGAAAAGGATGGTCACTTTCAGCAATTCGGCCTTAGATCTGTGTGTATCTCAGAAGAATACATTGTTTGAATCCAAAGCAAAGAGCTGGTGGCCCACAGATTTATGTATCTTGAGTGGTCACAGAAATGTGCTGCAGGTCACCAGCCAGCGGCGGCAAAGGGACGATAGCTAGGACCAGCCTCTAGTAATATATGACAGTCAGAACCGAAATCCAGTAAGATTATACATGAAAGACAGGGCCAGACACCTAACAAAGAATCACAGTCAGCCTCAGGACCAGACCTCCGAAGATTGCAACCAGGGCCAACCCCTGGTAGGTTAACAGTCAAGACTAGCTGATGTAAGGAAGTCAGGGGCTGCCATCTGTCGAGGGACGACGTGCAGTCCTCCCTCGTGTGAAGGGTCATAGTCAGGACTCCCATCCTATACGGTAAGGCAGCCAGGAGCAGCATCCTGTAAGATATGGCGGGAACCGCCACCGCTCAGCCACCGAAGTCAAGATCATCCTCCACTACAGTATGTACCTTGGAAGAGCCTCCTGTTAAGGATGGCAGTAAGGAGCAGCCATCTGTAATGCGCCAAGAGCAGTATTCCCTGCAAGGTCAGGACTCCCCTCCAGTAAGTTATGGCAGACAGGATCCGCCATGTCCATGGTATGGTTGTCAGGTCCAGCCTCCTGTAAGGTATGGCAGGACTGTCGCTTGTAAGATACGTCAGTCATGGTTAGCCACAAGTGCTGTGTACCGTAGTATGGGCAGATTCCGCTAAGCTAAGGAAGTCACCATCAGGTCTAGTCAGGATCAGACTCCTCGTACTGTGCGACATTCACAATAAGCCTCCTGTATGGTATGATCAGATAGGCAACCTGCAAGGTATGACAGAGAGGACCAGATATGCAACCTGTAAGGTATGACGGAGAGGACCAGATATGCAACCTGCAAGGTATGACGGAGAGGACCAGCTACCTGTAAAGTACGACAGTCAGGACCTGCCAACTGTGACTAAGCGAAGTGCCGTCGTTCTTCCTGAAAGTGCATCCAAGAACCAATATAGGAAGAAAATCCTAGCACAGCACATACGCCAAACAAAGCCTTGACTGATGTAAACTTCTGCACATGTAAATGTGCCCTGTCCTATCTGGAGCCACCATAGACATGCTTTGAGACACCTGACAGCTGATTACATCAATGTGATGTACTACTGGCTTCTTGCTCTAATCCTATTGTGGAAAAGAAGAAAAATGGGCCTCTTGCACTGGATGGGAATGAGCTGAGCGACAAAGAGATGCAAAGTTTACGCATGCGCCGTGTCAGAAAGTGCACAGAGTTTATCTCTCTGCATTTGTCTACAGAGAAGGCGTATTTCCGAGATGCGCTGTAAATCATGAAGATAAATTGACTCTCTCTTCCGCAGGTCATGTCTGAGAGAGGGAGGGGAATGGAGAAAGGGGGGACGGAGATGAGGCAGAACTCACTCAGGCGACAAAGAGTGTCTGCGCATGCTTGCGCACGAGCAGCTGTATGACGGAACAACACATTCCGTTGTAACGCATGCCTTTCACCATGTGTGCGTTACAACGCAAATGCCTTTAACACGCATAACCTTTACCAGGCATTTTCTAACAACGAATATGTCTTTACCACGCATGCTTTTACAACGAATTTCGTTGTAAAACTATGAATGTGTAAGGCATATGTGTGGTAAAGGTTTTCCCTTAACTGACCCCTGCCCTAAGCCCTAAAACCGGTCCCTGTCGCGCCCCCCACCCCTGAGCCCTAAAAGCGGCCCCCAGCGCGACCCCCACCCCATCCCCTGGCCCTCAGCCCTTCTAAATAATATCCAGCCCCTGCACTAAGCCCTAAAACAGTACCACTACGCAACCAGTTCCCGACCCAAAGACCTTTTTAAAAATACCCGTCCCCCACCCTGAACTCTTAAAAAGGACCCATGCACGATCCCTCCCCCCCACCAGCACTTTTTCCAGATACCCTAAAGCCCTATAACTGCACTCCTGCCCCAGGCCCAATCCCGCTTAGGGCAGTGCGACTGATGCGGCCGCACTGGGCGCTGACCTGTGGAGGGGGCTCCTTGACCTCAAGGGGGGATGCTGTGTTTAGCAATATCTTATGATTGGAGAGAGCCGAGGGGTACTTTTGCAGGTGGTAGTGAGAGAATCCGAGGTGGCGGTCCTGGGGTGACGGGCGCAAAAAGTGATTGCCGCACCGGGCGCCACCAGTGCTAATGCCGGCCCTGCCGCTAACCTCACTCACAACGACGACGAGGCATCTCTTCAGGTGTGGCGCAGATCGTTAAGAGGAAGTGGATGAGTCTCTACGTTTCCTCTAACTACGCCGGCAGCTTTACAGCGCTTACGGCCTTAACACACACCGGCATGTTTACTATGCATATGACCTTACCTCTAGTACCACGCTTATGCCCTTACCATGCATACCTTTACAACGTTAATTCGTTGTAACGGCATGCGTGGTAAAGGTATATGCGTTGTAAAAAAAATGGATGGCAAAGGTGCATGCATTTTAATTGCTGTTTCCCCGCACTAGTTTTGTTTTTGTGATTTTATACAGCACAACATTACCCAGGGGCAAGAGAGCACTTTATAAAAGTACAGTTACCAATCATCGCAAGAATATATTTGAGATACAGCACAGGAAAAGATAAAAACAGACATTCAAGAGTGTGTGGGAGATCACAGATTTTGCCTAAGTGTATTTCAAAGAAAATAAGTCTTAAGTGCCTGGGGGTCGTACTGAGGGTCAGAGGAAGGGAGTTTCACATTCTTGGGGTGCGCCCAGAGAATGACTGGTTCTTGTATAGTTCTCGCCTAGGTGGGAGGCTCCAGGAGAAGCTATTGTGTGTTTCTAGAACAAAAGGCGGCACCTGAGAATTTCAATTTTCTAGTTGAAGTTAGGTAGATGGGCAAAGAGGAGTGCAGTGTCGTGTCTGGTGATGGAGGCAGCTTTAAATGCAGCTCTTGTGTCAATAGGGAGCCATTCAGGGGATAGCAGGACAGGTGTGATGTGGGCACATTTCTTCCGACTGGTAACACAGTGTGTGCACCATGTAGAACTGCTCTGAGCGGAGCCAAGTGTGCTTTGGGGATGCCTGAAATGAGTGAGTTCCTGTAGGCTAGACTGAAGAGAACCAAAATCTGAACAACTGATTTCAAATCCTGTTCCTGAATGAGCGGCCTGATCCCCCAGAGAAGCCTTATTTGGAACCGGGTGCTCTCGGCCACGGCTGCAGTTTGACCGTGGAGGTTGAGCCGATTGCCGAAGATGAAGGCAAGTGACTTGCCGTTCTGAACAATGGTGGGTTGGTACTCCAGGGTAGAGATGGATTCTATCCCTTCTTGTATAGGCAGGTTGGATTTCTTCGGAGATATGAAAAGGAATTCTGTTTTAGTTGGGGTAAGTGGAAGGTGCTGAGTTGACATTCAAGTTTGAATTCTTGCAAGGGCGTTGGAGAGAAGGGTACAGTTGGGCAGCGATGAAACTTTCAGGAAAGTATTGTTAGCATACAGGGGAAAGAGGACTCCAGAGTTCATAGGGGTCTCACAAAGTGTTTCAGGATAGAGGTTAAACTAGGGTTGGTGAAAGGATCAAACGTTGAGGACCCCTTATTGCAGGCTGTCCAGATTAAAGAAAGAGCTCCCAATTTTCACTACTTGGGAACGGTTTGTCAGAAAGAAGCAAAAAACAGTCAAGAACCACCCCTTCAATGCCCATTCGATTCCTCAGAACGGTGATGAAAGCATTGAGGTGGACAATATCAGAGGCAACCAAGAGATCGAGCAGAAAAACAAAGACATGAGATTTCAGTGTCAACGATGCGGAGCGAGCCATCAACCATCTGCAGAATTGCAGTGTTGGTGCTGTCACGATGCTTGAAGTCATATTGCAGAGTGAGACGACAATTGGGTCTGCCTGTTCAACGCTGCCCCCTCTCTGCGCCTGGGCCAAGAAACAGCCTTCCTCAGCACCCACCTTTTGCCGTAGAGGGGCCGGCAGTCCAGCAGAGGGACGGGGCAATATTGAAGGTGCTAAGCAGCAAGAGTATGAAAGTATATCTGTTGTGAGAAGCAGTACGAGCTATACATTGTAACGTACTACCTCTATCACTGCTACGCATCCAGCTATTTTCAATATTCTTGAGGCTGTAGCCATTCCAAAGCAGTATCGAAGATCAAACTGCGCGCAATGGCAGGACCAAGCACTGAGTTGGCGCGCAACACCCATTGGACTCACAGGGCTTCAGCCCCCCCCCTGTCGTGTGTGGCAGCCCGGGATGACACACCTTCCCGGGCAAAAAAGCAGCCGCACCCGAGCACTTCACAGGTCTTTAAAATACCATTTGCATGTTAATGAGGCCTCGCTGTTGTTTCACCCCTTCTAAGAGCCCCTGCAGCTCCACTCTGCCTATTGCTTAAAGTTCAGCCCCCCCCGAAGTTTTTGCTCAGCCCCCCCCGAAATTTGGCTCTAGTTGCGCCTCTGACTGAGTACTTGGAGTGAGATGGAAAGTTGGCCACCAAAAACGAGTCAACCCTAGCTCAACTGCATAGGCATGGGAGGTGGCATGAATGCTGAGCCAGATGGACCGAAAAACAATCACAACAGAGAGAATGAATATGAATCTTCAATCAGTTTCATTACTTAAAACAACACTTTCATAAATATCTTAAAATCACAACTTATAAATCATAAATTAATGTGAAAGTATCATTCCCGGATCCTAACTGACCCAGAGATATTTTTCTGCCTCTGGGGTCCTTAGACCCCCGCTCTTCTAGGACAGTTCAGCATCGTGGATACTTGGGGCTGGCACTGCGCCGCCCACACGGCAGCTCGCATTCACCGGCAGCAGAGTCTGACTGGGCTCCTGGACATGCGCACCGAGACTCTCAAGATGTTGCACACCCTAGAGGCGGTTTTCAAGACATGAGTCAAAGCAAAACATAGCAATGTTAAGGTTAGATAAAAGCTCGGTTATCCCCGTTCAAAATGGCTGCAGTCAAAGTATTTTATTGCCTCTCCCCGCGATACAACAGTTTTACGATGTATTGTTTCAGTGACCAAAGGTTACCATAGGCAAGGTGGATTTTGTATGCTCCTTTTTATGATTTATTGTCTTAAAATGCCAGTGCTCCCACGGTGCTGGGGTGTCAACTATAGTCCTGCTTGGGGTGGGTGATCTCCAAAATTAACACAGACGGAGAGTATATATGTTTTCCTTCAATAAAGCAATATAAAAATACTGCCACTGAGTGGCACTAAAGCCTCGACAGTCCGCATGTACTCTCTTTCCACATTGTTTAGCCCACTCCCTGTCCCATTACATTTAGACTTGGGATATTTATCCCATAAAGGGGCCATGGCCTGGCTGGGCTTCCCTGGGTGTATTACCCCGCCTCACTTCCCACCCAAACCCTCTGATGAATTTTGGGGTAGTCCGAGCGTCACTGATTGGAAGTTAATGAAAGCAGCAGGTATCCGGTCCAGCTTTCCACATTGTAATACTAGGAGCTATTGACTTCCTCCAGTTTTGTGTAATGTCCTTTTTTTGTCAGAATTAGTCCTTGCTCTAGTAGGGCTCTTTCAGCCCGCATGTAACCGCTGTCCTCCAAGATAGAAGTGATAATTTTGGGGTGAGATCAACCAGGAGAAGGGTCCTCCAAGCCTTCATAAGAGGGACGGATGATTCTGTAGGACCAAATTGCGTGGAGGAAATCCCCCACCCCCATCTCACAGATGAGGCAGTTCAGGCAGGAGCTCGTACACCAAAACCGCTTCGGAGTAAGATAGACAGGGGGTAGTTTTTTGAGCTGTATTAGGCAATTCTAGTGGAGACTGCAGCGTCCCTTGGTACCATCAGTGCAAATGACCCCACTTTGTTCTCTAGAAAGTCCAGACTTGCCACTTATGCATGTCTTAACTTACCATATACATCTGTAGCGTTTATGATGAAGGGTACATTTATAAATCCTACAGTTATTGCCCATCGCTGCTAATAGGGAGATAGTAATTTTGGCTTCCAGTGGGATTGTAGGTGAGCACCTCCTACATAGTAGCCAGGCAGAAACGATAGCACGTCCGAGCTGTAGATATCAATAGAAGTGGAGTGAGTGCATCGGATCAAATTCCTCCCATATCTCTACAAAAGACCTAAAATGGTTGGAAGTGGCTATAATCACCCATGTAAAGATGCGTCGTTTATCTCAAGCCAAAAGCAATGGAGGCTACTTACTTGGGGAAAGCTCAGGGCGTTAAGTGGGCCGTGTCCTGGCCGTGCTCAGCACCGGCAGTTCTAAATAGCAGGAGTTGAGACAGGTCCCTATTGGGCTCTCCAATTTTGACTTTACTCTCAGGGTGAAAAAAAATCTTAACTCTGCAGCAGTACCACCCTTCACTGCATGTGAGACTTGTCGTAGGTCTTTCATAATCTCATCATTTCAGAACTGAAGCATTTTCAATATTCGATTCACCGAAGCCATAGCTGTTGCTTATTTTTCTTATGCAACTAACAACCACTGACAAGGCCAATAGTCTTGGCTTGTTGTAGGTATATTGTCACTTGCTGTATTATATATCCGGGTGTAATTACAGAAACAGCAAAACACCAGTCAGATGGAACATTATGCTAAGTACAGGTTTTTAGCTTAGGTTTTTTTTAGCCACGCCCTTAATTACATAGGCCTCGTCCCTTTGAGAGACCCCCCAGTATTTTTATCCCACTTAAAGCCGCAGGAAAACTATTTCCCACCCTCAAAGGTGTTTCCCTCTGATTTTAATCACCCAGTCTAACCTGTGCAAGAAAGGCTCGCCATATGCCGATGGCCACTTTGGTTGATGGAGGGGATTCCAAGAGGGAGGCTACCACCAAAGAGGTACTGGATCGGGAAGACGTCACCCATTACCCATAATTCAATTTTGTATGCTGGGCCCGATGAGGGGCCATATAACCACTCAATTACAACCTGATCGATAATATGATGGCGATTTGAACATACGTGGTTCTCCATCATAAGTAGATTTGTAATATTGCCCTATTTCCACCCTCAGAAGTCCATTCTGCAGCAGAAGGACTTATGAAGGCTGTAAAAAAAATTTAAGAAGGAAGACGGAAAGGGTATTTCTGTAAAACAAACAGCACTTTAGTTGGGGCTATTATCTTTATCTTGACCAAGGTTTCCATCCCAATCGGTGAAAATGGAAAAGAGGACTTGTGGATTTCTCTTAGTAGACAGTCCAACAGGGCCAGACGATCGTCTCTTTGCCAACTATCTGAATACCCAGAGATCTAAAACAGTCCAGGTTTACTTGAATGCCTGCCTGGTTGGTCAGACGCTGAGTGGGAACTCTAGATTTCGTCTAATTGACTCTAAGGCTGGAAAAAGCTCCTAATACATGTGGGATTTATATGGCAGTTGCTTAAGTATATCTGGTGGCCATTGACATACATGGATTCTTTGTTCTCCACGGCTGCCAGCAAACGAAAACCAGTCAGCTGTTCATCTTGCCTGCAAAGAAATCACTTGGTGTGTGATGAAGGTGTCTTGTGTACTTTATGTGTTCCAATAATATGGGTTTTCATATTTTTAAACACCCTGCATTTAGTTTTGTTTTCTACCTAGTTGATATTTTCGATTCAAATCATCAAGGCAATTCATGGACGAAGCACGGATGTAAGAAGATTTCCAAAAGTCAATCTTTTTCTAATGGACAAAACCCTTTGCGAAACCCAGTAAACATCGTCCCTGTAATTACAACTAATTAGGCTGAAAAGAAATTGTGCCAAAGGCAACAATGTACTATATTTAAAAAAGCAACTGCTACAAATAACATGTTAATTAACCTTTTTTGAACTACGGGCGGGAGGACTATGCTGGACATGAAGCCAGGCGTAATTGCTGCGATGAAGTGCAGCTACTTATATTAGGAGCGGTCCGAAAAAGATGTGCTGGTTCTAATGCACCAGTATTTCCATCATATATCCGTGGTCATCATATCACGCTAATCTACTGACCTTGTTACGATCATTGGTAATTGGAGATTCATTGAAATACGATTTGACCCTTAATTCGGATCAACCCCTTGAAATACAAATTGAGATTGCTGTTTAAGTTTGAAACGAGATCTGCTTATAAGCCAAATACCATTTGGATCGTTTCATCTGGTCGACTTAAATTGAGGAATACCCTGAAGAAGTCCTGCATTACAGTACAGGACGAAACGCGTTGGCTGTTTGCATTATAAAGAAAGAATTAAAAAAGAAGAAATTGTTCCAACTTGCTCGTGATTGAGCTATAACTATTTGTATGGACTTGTATACTCTAAAGTGGTGCAGCTCCAATCTAGTTCTTTTGTACAATTGCCTCTGGGGTAAAGGGGGGTGCCCTTGGAAAGGGGGCACTTTTAGAAGCTTGCACAGAAGACAGTTTGAGATTTATGATTTCATTGGCAAGAATTATTTTCGTGATTGGTGCCACAAGTGCTATTTGTCCACTGTCCAAGTTGTGTGTTTCAATTACTTCACCTTTGGTAAACCTTTTTCCGATGGACACTATCTAACCGCATTTTCTTCACCTTTGGAACATTTCTCTGGCGCCAGACTGGATCCAGAAATTTGCAAGCAGTGCTCCTGCATGCCGCAGGGGGTGACGTGAGGCTCTGCGCTGATTTCATCCTGCCGCTGAAGTGGTGGAGCAGAGCTGTATAGAAGTGTCACCCCTGAATGGCAATGCCAGTTTCTTCCTGGACTTTCTTTCCACCCTCAGACGCAGAGCAAACCAGAATCAGCGATACCTGTGTGCAGATCTCTAAATTAGGAAATTTTTAGATGTTAAAATGAGGTCACTCCACAGAACGGTAAGGTTGGAGAACAATGAAGAACCCATGGTTAGACAAAGTATCCACCAGAAAGAGAGTTACCAAAGTTAATTAACTTGTTCTTCTGATGGATACTTCTAACTGCAGGTTACTCACCTTTAAAGCAGATATCAAAGCTTTACCTCTCCAAAGTGGAGGGTCTGTGGAGTGGCCTCAAGCAGAAAGTTGTGTAGAACCGAGCTAGCATAATGCCATTCTAGAACTGCCCAACATGAAATGGAGCCGTGACATATGGGCCAAAGGCTGCTCTGTTAGTTAACACCAATTTGTCTGGGCAAAAGGGGTTGTAGGGTGGCTGCACAGAGAGCCTGCAGCTCACTCACATGATGAGCTTAAACAATCACAATGAGAAAGTCAAATATGAGAGTCAGAGATGCAACGAACAGTTGTGCATTGGCTCAAATGGAGTTCACATGAGGAATGTGACGACCAAATTAAGTTCCCACTATGGCATCACAACCAGTTTGGGAGGAAACATGTGTCAAACCTTCAATAAAACATCTCACAACAGTGATTTAAACAAGGGTTGTAGGTTCTGTAAACGAAAAAGGGCCAAAGGAGCTGTCAAATAACCTTTTATAGTGCCCATATCAAGGGCTTTGGTATACTCAAGACAAAATAAATACTAATGCATCCAACAGTTTGGCTTGCAAGGGGTCTGTGTAGTAGACTCCACACCAGGCTACAAATGTGTCCAGCAGGGGCAGGGTAGACAATAGCAGAAAGAATTACAGAAGCCATGTGCTCCCCACTCTAACTTGGGTGCGTCCCCTAGAGAGAGCATTATTTGGAGCCCTAATGCAGAAATGTTGTGACATTACACATTTTTATAGTGGTCAACAAATCTATCAGTGTTCCCCACTGATGGAATATGCCTTGTTCCACCTCAGGGCTTAGCCACCATTTGTGCTCCGCCAGGCGCTGCTGAATGAGCTTATCTGCCCTCACGTATAAAGATCCTGCAACATGGTTACCAATCAGGGAAATGCCCTGATGTTCCAGAGAACTTTGCCTAAATGGTAGGACTCAAAGGGCATATCCATTAGGGGTGCCTGCACATCCCCAGAAAAGAAATTCAATCATATTCACACGTACGAGCAGAGCACCATTCTAGCGTCCCCTACAAACCCCAAGCAACCGGTAGTATCCAGACCAGCCCAGTGTCCTCGCTGTTCTGAATAGTTTGGTGCTTAAATGTGACTCTGCTCCGTCACGTTTGATACAGAAGGTAGTCAACGTGGAGCTGCATAGCACTACCTAGTGGCACACTGGAGCACGGCTATAAAGTGTTTTGATTCAGTCTGGCGCCTGCTAAAATTCTGAAGGTGAGAAGTGTATTGTTAGAAGTATGCATAATAAAATGTTTGTTTTAAGCATTCCAATGTAGAGAGGGGAGGCACAAGGACATGTGGAGTGCTTTGCCCAGGATCACACAATTTAGTCAACTGGGGAAGCCAAGTTTCAATATTTGCTAGTTCCATTGTCAAACCCTTGGCCATTAAACCACACCTTCTACTTAGAAATATAAATTAAATGTAATCCCCATGGTGATGCAACCTCCAGAGAAATGGAAGTCAGAACATTAAGGGTGGGGTGTTGGGCAGCAATATCCAGAGGGAGATTTTAGACAAGTTTACTTCGCCTTTTCCAGTCACTACTTCTGCCTGGAAGCAGGAGTGGGGTGGGTGTGGGGGAAGAGGCAGGGGGGTCATTTAAAATAAAAAATTACCTTCCGGACGGCCGGCACTGCCTCTCCTGCACCTCTTCCTGGCTTCTTGTGAGAAACAGGAAGCAGTAAGCACCAGGGCTCCCACACTCCCCGCAGCCAATCACATTGGTCCGAGCGTTGTGACGCGCTCAAACCAGGGGCTGTAGGGGTGGGCATGTTCTCCATACAGGCTGTAAGGCAGCTTGCATAGAGAGAACAGGGAAAGTGCGCATGATGGTTTTGGGCGGCCCTAGAAGGCTATAGCGCACTTAGGAGGGCTGTACCACTCCTCTCCTGCTCTTCAGCTCTGCCCCCTCACGCACGCTGCCACAGGAGGACAAAATAAAATGATAATAACATTAGTTATTATCATTATAGTTTTGCCTTTCGTTTGCTGCTTCGAGGCAGTGGGGCAACGCTCCTGCCTTAGCGGAGGAGCCGCCACTGGCTTTTTCTCTCATCTGCTGGCACTGTCAAGATTTATTATATTTTAACTGAATAATCCTCAAAAGCAAACAAATTGATGTAAACAATGTGTGCGTCATCTCACGATTTTCTTTCTCCAGTGAATCTTAAGATATGCACACAGTATCTACCAAAATATAAGCAATGTATAGCTCTGGGTGACTGACTGGTTCAGTGTTACAGCTGAACTAGTAGAGAGATAAAACAGGGCAGCAGGTAACCAGCAACAAAGACGCACAGTAAGTGCTACACGGATGAGAATGAAGGTAAAAATCTGTAAATTTCGCATGACCCTCATCTGCTTACCAGAGGTAAAAAAAGGGAAGTCTGAGGTAATTTTGCACCAGTCCACGAACCATCACAAAATGACTGATTGGCTGGCAGTTTGTGCATGTGCAACACTAACTGGCTGTGAGCAGGCAATCAGAATGGTCCTAAAATAGGGCCCTATTCATGGTTGAAAAGGCCCAGGGTCATACTGAGCCAATCAGAATGTCTCAGGGCACAGTCCACACCTTTGAGATTTACACAGGGATGGGTGACCTCATCATAGCCTTTTTTTCTCTTTTCAGCTCTGAAATCTGCTGAATGCATCTAGCGTAGACTTTGCCATGGAGTAGCTTGTGAACCTCTGGTAGCTCTCCAGCTACTTGTAAGGAGTTCTCCAGTGTGTCGTTCAGCCTACTAAATTAGACACTTTTGTTTAGTGGAATAAATATATGCACACCAAAACTGAACAGTGCTTATTCAAAATGAAAATGTGTTTTTTCAGAATTCATAACTGCCAAAACATATTTAAAGCTGATATCTGAGAGATAAATCATGCGGCATTGGGGAAACTGATAACTAATATTGTTACCTTAATGCCATGAGCATTGCCGCTATGGCTTTCATACATTACCCATACAGAGGCATTCCAACTTGCTAGGGCCTTTGTATCGTCTGGTTTGACAGCGCAGCCGTCGCCAGATAGTTATGCAAGTATCACCAGGAGAGGTGCTTTGGCTCCACCCACATGTTGGGACCCAGGCGTACGTTTTGATTGGGAATAATTGAGTGCTTCCACCAAAAAGTGCACGCTCACCTTCCACATAGATGTGATAATTTTGTTTATTTATCTTGCCTGACCTTGACCTTTCAAGGGCACATACATGCAATTACAATGCTATTAAAGCGTCTTAGATAACTAAATAATGTATGACCTTTTTCTCTGGTAGCAGGAAGGGCAATCATTAGATTTTTAGGCCTGGCTTGCCAGTGCATTCATAAGCCAGAACTGTTGGCATTGCCTATGCTTGTTTACATTAGCGCTGGTAACCCTGCATTGTGGAGATCACAAATGTATTCTTGTGTGATGTGGTCACTATTACAACAATAGTAATATTAAAAGCTTGAGGAGACTTTGATTGAACATAAGTAACTCTTATTACTAAAAACGTTGGACACCGCTGATCTAGCGCCAGATTTTTCTCCGTTTTACCCAGCAGGCCTACTAAAAAAATCAAGCTGAATTTGCATGATTTGTTTTTTAGAGAAGCTTTCCGGCCAAGCCTATCAATAACATGAATTACCCTTTGAAATCTTCTGTTTTTTATGGTGCTTCATGCTGGTGCTCTACAAGTGGCCAGGCGCTCCCATATCTGGCAGATAAGGGAACTAAAGTGATGATCCCTGAATCGCACAACTTTGGGGAAAGTCTTATAACTCAAGTGCACAGTTTCACAACTAGCAACTCGCATTCTAGACCCACATCTATTAAAGGGCGTGCACCCAAAAAAGAGGGGCACGTTTGTTACGCTACCTGACTCAATGGTACGTATGTAAATTACCTGGAACTACGCTCTTACCAGGATTCGCACATGCGACCTGCAGGTTGTAATTTGGTTTTTGAATAGGGCTCAACTATTGCGAGCAGGGTGGGTGCCTGCATAAGGAGAGGGACGACTGCAGTCATAAGGTGCCATCTAGTGGTGCTACCAAATTACCACAGAAGTCTACAAAAATAGCTTTCAGTGCCAGGGAGTGCTCCTGCAGGCCAGACCCCATTTTACATGGTGCACTAAAACCCGTACACCGTTCCTCAATGCAAGCTGTTGTGAGAGAACCCGATATGTCCCCAATCTGCTGCCACGAAGCCACGGTGACAGCATCCGGGAGCCAAGAACTGCCTAACCTTGGCGGGAAGCTCCTCGCTTTCTGGCGGGTACTTAAGGCTGCCCAAGTGTCAATTTCCGTTGACTGATTTCGACAAGCCCCTTTGATTAGCATTCCCGGACACACCGCGGCCATATTTACGCTGCTAATAGCTCTCGCGCGCCACTACGGAGCAGCTCATGGCATCCATTAATAATTATAACGCTTCTTTGAGCGGCTGGGACGGGGCTGGCTCTTCTGGCTCGCATGGCTGCCTGCGGACTCGTGTGCTGGCCCCGGACCCAGAGCGAAGGCACCTTGCATCGGGACTCTACCGGCTGCAGCTTGCACAGGATGAAGGATGCGCTTCTGGGACAGAGATGCAGATGTCCGTGGATGTTTAGAACCAAGACAAGCAAAAGAGCACACCCTTACAATGCAACGCATATTGCCTCATTCTCACATCTCTTCACACTGAGAATACTTAGCATTAATAGAGAGAACCCCTCTTTAAATGACGTCTCAGATCAAAGTAGGAGGAAGGCAGGCATCATGTGCCACAGAGAGAACGCCTTCTGGCCCCCGAGGCATTATTATCCAGATCCCGAAATAAAGAGTACCAGGTAGAGGTATCAAAAGTGTGATTGTGTTTGCATATTACACCGCAACATACATGTAAATATCAGCCCATGTAAATATTGCTGTTTTCGCATACATGTGTGTTTGTATGTATGCCTGTATATATACACACACACATATATATATATATATATATATATATATATATATATATATCTATATATATATATATATAGATAGATATAGATAGATAGATATATATACCTATATAGATAGATAGATAGAGAGAGAGAGAGAGAGAGAGAGAGAGAGAGAAATACAGATGAATTGATATATAGATAGCTAGATACATAGAGGGGTATAATCCAACCACTAAATATTTTACGAAGTATCATGTGTATATATGTGTGTAAATGTTAATTTCAGCTTTGTTAAAAAAAAAAAATCAACTCCGTTCAACCTTTGTCCCATCCCTCCTCTCAGACTCATCCTAAACCTTTCTGACTACTATGATCTCCCAAACATCCTTCCCAAATTTCCCCTCCTTTTTAGCCAATTCAACCAACTAACAGGCGCATATGTCCTCTACTTCCAATAACAATTTACTGCTTGCCTTTCCTAATCAATTTCCATCATTTTATTACGATTCAAAAACTACTAAACACAAGATCTCAAGTGCTCAAACTTAACACAACTAATCCACAAGGATAAATAAGCATGCATTACTAATCTACTAACTATTTAACTCTAAACTTAACGGAGTTAAGCGCTGCTTGCAGCAACGTGCCTTAATGCCTCGCCAGGGGCAGTAGGCGCTATATAAATACAATTTACAATTACAATAGAATAGCAATACCAAGCTCACTTTTAACTAGAGAAAGATACTGGGGTATTTTTAACCTATGTGGTTCTTGTTTCTTTAGGATAAATTTAGCAAGTGCTGCATGGAGCCCCTTCCATAATGCTTAAAGAATGAAATAAAGACTACACAGCAGACGTGCAGTTCTTGTATCAGTGTGAGAGTTAGTTTCCCAAATAGCAAATCACAAAACAAGACACTGCATGGCATTTGCTCTGCACATTTTCTGCTCTGAGGCACCGTGTCCTTTGCACTTGCAATTAGCCATCCTATGTTCACAAGTACTCTGTACAAAACGTCAATCAGCCTAATTTCGACATGCCCGATCATGTTCCACTCGATGCACTAGACTATCTTTTCATCTTGGTCCAAATTATGTTTTTATTATTTTGCAAGGATAGCTTTGCAACTCACCACCACGACTCAGGAACCTATAAATCAATCACTGATTGCCAGTTGATTCACTTTCCTAGATGTACCCTCAGGACTTAGTAATAGGAGATGCTAGTTCCAAACATCTCATCTTAATAAATCCGCACTGTTGCCAGTGTTGGGTTTATTAATGAATACACACAGGGGACACCTAAGAGGGTCCCCTGAAAACCTACCAAACACTAGTGTGGTCTCCGACTAGTCTTAGCCAGCCTGCCACCACCAGACATGTTTCTGATCTCATGGGGTCAGAACCTGCGCACTCAGAGGCCAGGAACAATGCCAGCTCTAGGCGAAGGTGCTTCACATCTCCTCCAGGCCGGAATGGCATTCCAAGGCAGGAAGCTTCAAAGGCAGTGCCGTCTTTCAAATGCAACCCAAGTGTCTCCATCTAGTGGAGGATGCCAACACCCCCCCCCCCGTCCTGCTCCCCTTCTGGTAGGAGGACAGGAGGGAAAATTAGTTGAGGAAGTGGGCTCACATTCAGACAGCACCATCCCTAAGGTGGGGCAAGTGATGTGGACATTACTTTTCCAATTCCTCCATCTTGAGATAGCAGGAATTAACCTATCAGGGCTAGGGTAGTGCCCTTTCCCACAGGAAGTGGCAACTTAGAGGGTGTCGATACCCTAAAGGTAAGCAGTCCATTGGCTACTACCTGTCACTCCCTTTAACGCTCCTAAATTTAGTATTTAGGTGGCACCCCTGGACGGAACATTAGATTCAACGGATACAAAGAAGACACTGACAAAGAGAACTTGCTGACCTGAGAACAGAAGGCCTGCTGCAGACTTTTGGCACAAAACCCTGCCTGCTGCTCCCATGACTCAACCATTGTAGTGTGCTGTCTTGTCCTGCAACTGTGGGGCCTCCAAGAACATCAGAGAGAAACTACTGCCCTGCAGGCACCAAGCCTGCATAGTCCGGTTTACCAATTTGCTTCTTTCCAGCGACTCCGGCGTAGCACCGAAGCAAGAAGAGGTACATCAGCTCTGGATGGTCACATCCATCTCCCCACTGGGTGTGAAGACACCAGGACCTACCAGAGCTGTGCCGTACTAATACCCGGGGTACCAGACCCCCTGCAGGCTACATCGAGACGAAGATTCCAATCCGGCCTCCAACTGCTCAGAGAGTAAGCACACATTAAGGGACATCGAGACCCCTGAAACACACTTTGTGAGTGGCCCAGCATTCCCGGAATCGTACCTGTAACCTGCCTGCCCCTGACCGCGAAGACATCTTGATGCACCCCGCCCAGCTGACCTATCTGCTCAGCATTCAGCCCGCCCGGCCTGGGCACCAATGAACCGGCTGTGCTCCCATGGTCCTTAGGCCCTTGTGACCTGCACCCTCAAGTGGGACCCCACCGGACAGAAAACTAGACTGAGCTCCTAAACTTTAAGAAAGGATAGTTCAATTACCAGAACTGGCTGTGGGGAATGATGACAGTAGGACTTTTGCTATGACATCAGGGATCGAGGTGACCCCGCAATTAGTCATTGAAAGCTATTAAGAAAGCGCCCAACCCTGGTGTCAGCTTGAGATGCAGGACAGCGAGGTGCATCGTTTGGATGAGATCCTTATTAAGCATCAGCCTTTTGTTGTTTAGATCAGAGCTGCGGAGGTGTCACACATTTGTGACTGCTGGTCTGAAGTGTACCTATGCATATCAATCGTCACACCACCACCACATTTAGAGTCCTAATCCCGCTACCAAGGGCCTTTGAGGCATGTAAAGAGGCAGCACCCCATGCAGTGGACCAGTGCCCATAGTGCGTGACCCAAGTTACCTTTCAGATCCCAGCCTTATCCCACTATGTGAGATGTGGAGGAGAAGCATCCCTTCAAACGGGGGACGTAGACCAGCCGGTCCCACTTTAAGAGACACAGATAACAGGAAGTTACACTAGACTGTACTGGCATCTGAATGGGGTGTTGTGTCTTATCATGGAGCCCAGTACTTCCGGCAAAACCCTGCACATCTCTCTAGCGGGTGATATTGTGCATATAAAGCTAGATGAGAAGCTGTGTACGCCTAGAAACAGCTGTATTGTGGCACCGCTGTCCTATCAGGAATCTTGTAGAAGGGTATTACTAAATTGGGAGGGGAGAGAGAGGTGCCTAGTGCCTCAAGCTGAAGCTGGAAGTATTTCTTCTCTCTCACAAGGGTATGGGCTCCAACATGGCGTGAAGGAAAAATGCAAGATCTCGGATCGGGCGTGGAAAGGAATCGCGACCGCTATTCCTGCCTTTTCGAATCACTGTTCCAACATGCCTGCCAGTCACAGGTTCGCTTTCACATAATCAGATGACAGCTTCATTACTGCCGTGCATACCGCAGCAGCGGGCCAGAAATGACAGTCTTGCCTTTCAAACTTGCGGAAAGGTCATCTCGAGATTGATTGATTAAAGCAGCAAATGCAAAACATTTGTCAAAAAGCGAGGCAGCAGTGAGACCGAACTACTACCTATGCGCGGCCTGCGCTTAGCGCGCGGGCTTTTATTTCCGAAGGTGAAATGTGCATTTGAGCTGCTGGGCGCTCTCATGCTCTCTATCCTTGTGCTCTTCAGATGACTCGGGAGTGGTCGGATGGCAGCGAGATGCCTGGGTGAGGTGAGCACCGGCAGCAGGTATCTGTGTGGAACGTCTAAATCACAAGTTACAACCCCCTCGGCATAACTCAGCATTTCACCCACTCGATGTTGATCAAACGAGCAGCATTTCGTCAAAAACAACAATTTAGACGGTAGAAGAAAATGTATTTTTTAGTGGATGCAATTTTAACATCGCTTTTAGGAGATGACACGCGCACAATGATGTGGGATGCACAGGTGCTGCAGAACCCTGCGCACACTTAGGGAAATGAAAATTATATTTTCCATAAGCGAATAAAGGCCCTGGTCTAAAACGAACAAGGAATGAGACAACGAGTCCTATTCTAAATGATTTTTCTGCGATCGGGTGTTTCTTACTGCTTATTTCCTTTTGAGTTTTCATAAGTATGTCACGCATTCTCTTGAGAAAAAAAAAAATAACAAAACAGACTCAATATTGGGCTTGTTTGGAGTTAGGAGACCAAAGAAGTGCTTACCTCTCACCTGCTGTTCCACATTTTACTTTATTTACTTTCAATAATCAGAATATTTCTTTAATTTTTCCTGCTATTACTTACTCTCTTGTCATCGAGGGCTCCTTGTGACTTATCTGTTCCATTTTGCTTTTTAACATGTTCCTAGTTTTCTTAAGTTTAAAACGGGCTTAAAGTTCCTTGTGGAGCGCGCATCCAAGATGGTCGCGTGAGCACAGGGCTCCCCGGACCCTCGCCACTCCTCGCAATTTATCCTGATGATATCCTGATTTCTTGGACGGGCTTTTGAAGGTGAACCTAGACTGAGTCCATAACTCCTTTCAGAATTTGAATCGGACTTGGGGGACCGAAATTACAGCATCTTGAACTTTCGAGGCCCATCTCGGGGCAGTGCCGGGGACTTGGTGAGCTGTGGATCCGGGACGTAGTTGAATAACAACGGCATTGGGACCTCGCCAGTGGGCGTACCCCCACCTTCAGTTTCGCTTTTGGTTTCTGGCACAGTCTGATTGAGGGTCTGTTCCGCTCTGTCGGGGACCAGTCCAGTCTGGTGTCATCACTGCTTTCTCCCTACGGAGTACTGAGTCAAGTCGTGACTTTCTCCGGACCCCACGGCCCAGCTTCTCGGCCGGTTGGTGCCCGGCCGACCGGCGGCCATTTTCACTCGGTCCTGCGGGCCCCTCCGGGGTGCATCTCCCACCATGGCGGGCAGGGGTGAACCCGAGAAGCGGAAGACCAAGACGTCTCTTCGCGGGGGACAGTTCCAGACAAATGTTATGGACCGCTACACTCAAGCCAAGGGATCCCCAGGGCTCTCCAGCAATACCCCGGAGGATGCTAGAGACGGCCCATCTGTCCCTGTCGACTTGTCCCTGCAGGACATTATGGGCGCCATTACCGGTATGAAGGAGACCATCGGCCAGCAGTATGAGGCCCTGGCTCGTAAACTTGACACGGTCGCCATCGATGTCACTTTAATCAGGGCTGACCTGTCCAAAACTAACGAGAAGGTGAAGTCATTGGATTTGACGACCTCCAGCCTCACGGCCGATGTGTCGGAACTTCGAACAGACCTTGGCGCCCTGAAATCGGCAAACGACTTGATGTCCCATCGGTTGGATGATTTTGAGAACCTGGCAAGACGCAACAACATCCGCGTCATAGGTGTTCCGGAGACTCCCGAGACTCGTTCTGTTGACCTCCTGATCGAAGAGCTAATCCTCACCCATCTTGCCCCGTCTGGACTTAGCAAGTTTTTTGCTGTGGAGCGTGCACATCGTGTCCCGGGCGGTAAGCCTAGGCCTGGCGCTCCCCCGAGGCCTATCATCGCCAAGCTTTTCCATTTCAGTGACCGAGATGCGATCTTGCAGGCCTCGAGGATGCACGGCCCGGTGAAATTCGAAAACTCCTCAGTCAATTTTTTCCCGGACTTCACTCAACTCGTTCAGAGACAGAGGATGGGCTTTCAGGGGGTTAAGCGACGTCTTCGGGACCTGGGCTTGAAGTATGCGATGCTCTTCCCTGCCAGGCTTCGAGTGGAACATGAGGAGCGGACCTTCTTTTTTGAACGACCGGACAATGTGAGTGACTGGTTGGATTCCCTGCCTGGTCGGGGCGATCGAGCGGGGCACTCTGGCGGTGCCGAGGGTGGTGAGCCTCCACAGACTTGACTTTTCGGTCCCTAACCTCGATAATCGGACATTTCTCAGTTGGGTTCTACTTCTCTTGTATATTTTGTTTTATAGTAGCTCTCGTCTGGGTGGCGGGTGGTGGCTGGCCTTCCTCCTCCTCCGGGGTCTTTTTGTAGAATGGGATTGTTAGGGCAACAGGCACACTGCATTTTGGGGTGGTTTTACAGTTTGCAGGGGTGCAGGGAGGGGGGAGTTGTAACGGGTTTTGGTGGGGCTGTTTGTGTTTGGGGGTGTTTTTTTTTCTCTCAAGGCGGCATATTTTTTCTTTCTTTGTTTCCGGTGACCTGCTTTCTAGGGGGAGACTCCTGCTACTTTTGTGGGGATGGGGGGTAGTGGGTTGAGGTTGCTAACTTGGAACGTCAATGGATTGGGGGATCGTATCAAACGGGGTGTTGTACTACAATATTTGCGTCGTCTGGCGCCTGATGTTGTACTCCTGCAGGAAACGCATTTGGTTGGCAATGTGTGTCATGCTATGAATAGGTGGGGATACCGACTGGTTGCACACTCCGGGTTCACCACCGGTTCCAGGGGGGTCGGTATTCTTGTTCGGTCTTCCCTCCCACTAGAGGTTGACAACGTCATCCTTGACGACAGAGGGCGTTATGCCGCCCTAACTGGGAGGTGGGAGGGTAGGACCCTTTCTTTAGTCACGATATATGTCCCCCCGGGCCTCCAGACCTCTACTTTCTCTGATGTTGGTCGGATGTTGCTGGAACTCCCGGATAGTCTTCTCTTCATGGGTGGTGACTTTAATTCTGTGCTATCCGGCGACCTGGATCGTCATCCCCCCAGGGCCCTTCCCGTTTCCCAATCATGGCTTGGTGGGTTCTTGGACACTTTTGGGCTGGTGGATTGTTGGAGGTTGATGCACCCGACGCAGTGTCAGTACACCTTCCACTCCGGGGCGCATGGGAGTCTCTCCAGGCTTGATTACTTCCTTATGCCCGCGGCCCAGGCCACCCACATTGGTGAGGTTCGACACTTGGCCCGGGGCATCTCAGATCACTCCCCTGTGTGGCTGCATTTCGATACGGGGATGCAGGCCGCGGGGCGGATCGCCCCCATTAACCCTTGGCATCTCCGTAACCCTAAGACTCGCGATAGCCTCCTGAAGTCGCTCGACCACTACTTCTTGGAGAACGAGGGGTCTGTCTTGTCCTCAGTGTCCTTGTGGGAAGCCTTTAAAACGGTCATACGGGGCCAGGCCCTCTCTTTAATAGCTGAGACCAAGAAAGCTAGGGGAGGTCATGGGGCTTGAGGCTGAAATACTGGAGTTGGAGGCTGAGCTAGACTCGGGTGTTACTCATGAGGGGCTTCATGCCCTTAGCTTGAAACAGTTTGAATACAAATCCCTTGTCACTGATGCCGCCAAGACATTGTACAGGGAACAGCAAGGTAGACTGTATGATGTCGGGGATAAGGCGGTTAAACTGATTGCTTGGCTTGATAAGAAGGAGAGAGTGAATCGCGTGGTCCCTGTGCTTCAGAGCCCCGGCGGGGTGCGTGTGACTGACCCTGGCGAGATTGTGGAGTGTTTTGCTGACTATTTTCGTGTGATCTACTCCCCGGTGTCCGACAGAGATGTGGCTGACTCTTGTTCCCTGTTGAGGGATATTGCGCTGCCTTGCCTGTCTGAAGAGGATCAAGAATGCATGGATGCATCGTTGTCAGCCGACGAGATCGCGGCCGCGATTCGTTCCCTTCGTACTGGTAAGGCTATGGGCCCCAATGGCTTGCCCATTGAATTGTACAAATTATGCCCTGATAAAGTGGCGCCGTTTCTCCGCGATATGTTTTTGGAGTCGCGTGAGCTCGGTTCCCTTCCTGGTGACCAACGTCTGGCTACCATAGTTGTGATTCCAAAGGAGGGCAAGCCTCGTGATCGTTGTGCCTCATACAGGCCCATTTCCCTATTAAACGCTGAACCGAAGATTCTTGCCAAGGTCCTCGCTAATCGCTTACTCGCTGTTATCTGTGACTTGATTCATCGGGATCAGTCCGGTTTCATTCCCCACCGGAACACTGCTCTCAACCTGCGGCGTTTGCATGGCGTTCTCGCCAGGGCGGAGTTTCTTTCCGAGCCGGCCATCTTGGCCTCGTTGGACGCCACGATGGCCTTTGACACGATCGAATGGCCATACCTCTGGGCCGCACTGGCGAAGTTCGGTTTCGGGGCGGGATTTATCAGTTGGGTGAGACTTTTATATACGGATCCGCTAGCTCAGGTTGTTGTCAATGGGAGGGTGTCCCAGCCCTTCGCTCTCGGGAGGGGCACTAGGCAGGGGTGTCCGTTGTCCCCCCTGCCCTTTGCTCTTGCTTTAGAACCGCTCGCAGCCTGGCTCCGATGGGAACCGTCGATAAGGGGTATTCAGTGGGCCCCTGGCTTTGAGGACCGAGGCTCGTTGTACGCCGACGATATTCTCTTGTACCTCACCTCCCCGCGTGAATCCCTTAATGTCCTTTTTGATGTCCTCACTTCTTTCGGGAAAAACTCCGGGTTGACTATTAATTGGTCCAAATCTTGTGTGTATGTCATTTCCGGTGGCCTTCCCCCCCTGCCGCATAGGTTTCCCATCCAAATTTCGCAATCCGGTTTCAAGTACTTGGGGGTCTATGTATCGTTGGACCCGGCGGTCCGCCATGAGCATAATTTCCTTCCTCCTCTTCGGCGCTTGAAGTTGGATGTGGCCCGCTGGCGTAGGTTGCCGTTGTCGCCACTCGGTCGAGCGGCACTTTTTAAATGATGTCACTGCCCCGATTTCTCTACGCACTCCAGAACTCCTTTGACATTATTCCGGCGGCTTATTTCCGGGAGGTAGAGGGTTTACAGAGGAGACTCATTTGGGATGGTCGCGCTCGTATAGCTCTCGCAAAACTGACTCTCCCCTGGTACGACGGGGGCATCGCGCTCCCGGATATCAGGAGGTATTATTGGGCCTCCCAGCTGTCCGCTATCAACCATGCTACTTACGCACCGGGCCCGAATCCGGCTTTCGAGATGGATAAATATCAGTTGCCTGGTGGCGACTTCAACAGAGCACTCTATTCTCGGGCGGCTGGGAGGAACCTAACGGGACCCACTAAGATTGCAGTACGTGTGTGGAGGGATGCTAATGTTGCCATGGGTTGGAATGAGCGCCTGACAAGAGCGACCCCCTTGTTTGCGTCGGACGGGTTGGGATGCCTCTGGACAACGAAAGGCTTTGAGAACTGGGATATGATTGGCATCAGCAGAGTGGGTGACCTCTGGGTGAAAGGTGCGGTCAAATCCTTTGCGGTGCTTCAGAGTGAGTATGAGTTGAGTGAGAGGGAGTTCTTCAGGTACGTACAGGTTCGCCACGCTCTGCTGTCGGCCTTCGGGGCAGGTACCACGATCCCCGCAGCTTCCCCACTCGAGGACCGTATACTTGATGGTCATCTGCCCGACAGTACGATTTCCTTAATTTATAAGAAGTTAATTAATAATCGGGCAGACCTCCTTGTGCATCTTCGGGAGGCCTGGACCGGAGACGGGTTGGAGTTGGATGACGAGGACTGGCAGTCTGCACTGTCCTCCCCGAAGGAGGTCGCCATTCCGGCCCGTCTCCGTCTTGTCCAGCTAAAAATTCTTCACCGTGTGTATGTGACGGGTCCTCGGTTGGTTGTGATGGGTTTTTCTTCGGATGGGCTGTGTAAGCGCGGCTGTGGATTGAGTGCCACCTTCCTTCATATCCTTTAGGAGTGTCGCGAGGTCGCGGCTTATTGGCGCCGTGTGCATGCGGTGATGGAGGATATCACTGGGGTCGCTCTGTTGCCTGAGGCTCGTCGATGTCTGCTGAATGTATGGGAGCCTAATGACTACAACGTTGCCCAGGCCCGGTGGGCGGCACTTGGGAACATGATTGCAAAGAGGGATATCGCGCAGCTTTGGGGTTCCCGACGGCCTCCCACCGTGTCAGTGTGGAAGGAGAACATGGATTGGTGCATGTTCAGAGAGAAGACGGTATATCTGGTTCGGGGCAAGCCTGGGGCGTGGGGTAAAATTTGGGGTCAAAGGAACGCCTACCGAGGTAACATCTGTACGCCCCCTTTTGAAGATACTTCTGACATTCCTCTGTCCCCCTGATCCTGGGGTTCCCGGAATACTGTACTTGTTATGTGGATGGTTCTGACTTCCCCGCTGCCTCCCCTCCCCCCCGGGTTGACTTTATTGACCTCCTGATTCTTTATCTGGTATGGAGGGGTCCCCCCGTCGGCGCTCGGCACCATTTCAATTGTTTCTCGCCTTGAGTTTTGTTTTTTGTTTGTTTTTTTAGTTCTCTTCAAAATTTAAAAATATCTGTATCCTGTCTAACTTTTGAGTTGCCGAGAATAATTCTATATTCCTGCTGTGCCTTTGGAGATCAGTTGCTGCTCTGCGACGCTATGTAATTGACTGGCACAAACTAGCGGCCGGCACTGGAGGTTGTAGGCCCATGTCTGTAATTTTGACTCTCTGCACAATAAAGTTTTTCAAAAAAAAAAAAAAAAAAAGTTCCTTGTGGTTCAATGTGTTGCACGAGTTACTTATTTCAGTTCACCGGTGCTTTGTGTTTTCCATTCTGCCAACCTCTGCTGGTTTTGCTGGAGTTCTTGACGTCTTTCTACAACTGGCTTACTCTGCTGGTGAATCTCTATGCCCGCTCTATCATCAGTCTTGCCACTGGCTAGGCAATGTCAACAGCAGTGAGTCCACGTCACAGGCATGCCATAGCACATCTACAGGTAGCCAACCTGGGCCTAGCCATAGCGAGGAGCCAGGCCTCATGCCCAGGAGAAATGCTATCTGGTGAGGAGAGGGCGATCCAACGAAAAGAACAGCTTGCTCTTCAGAGTCCTGAGCCTCCTTATCGGAGGAGGTAAGTAACTGGGCTACATCGCAAGGCTGCTGACTAATTGGGGTTCGTGCTCGACAGACCGAAGGGGAAAATACACGCACTGTGCGTTTACTCAGCCTTTGCTAAGTAGCAATGTTAAGGTTATGTCGGCTTGCTCCATGATAACCCTGTGTTTCAGATTGAGACCCTATTTTGGAGAAACAAAGTGCTCAATTTTGTTGCAGTAGTGAGTGGATGATTACCAGACTGTCCCGACCGTATAACATTGTGCCCCTTTAGACCTCTCCTCTAATGATATATGAGGAGGCGCTGCCCTGAAAGTAAATCATTTGATATCCGTATGCAGTGGTCGAAGTGGGGGAAAAAAAGTAGGGGAACTGTGGGCGGAGAATCAGAGGGCGGGAATAACCCAAGGATTGGCTCAGTGGGCGGAGCCAGAGGTGTGGCTAGAATGCGCAAGTATTCCAATTTTTAGTATTTGTTTGGCATTTCACTGCCCAGTTTAATCAACCAATGGATACACATGATTAAATAAGGTTATAATGAGTTATTGACAGTAAAACACATTCACAAAGTGGGATATGCTTCTCATCACACAATGTCCCAAATACGATAAAATGTGGAAGCACAAGCAATTTTTCGCAGAGCCATGGAGTTTGTCATCAGCACTTCTCCCTTTTTCCACAACAGCAGTTGAAACATGAATGGCAAAATATCCTAGTTTGCAAATGTTTTCTATATAACTCTGGCTCTGCCATATTTGCCTCCTAATGCAAAATCTGCTGCATGATCAGATCATTTAAACTAATAAATTGTTTATAGCTTAAATGTATCAAAAGTTAACAAAAAATGTGACTTGTTTTGCTGCGGAGTGGATGGCTTATTGCAAAGGTTGACTGATCATCTTTCTCACTGTTGCATTTGTATGTTACACTGGTGCTAATAAGGCAAAATCTTTCCAAAGACTGTTAGCATGTGTACACGTCAAAATAATAAAATATCAGAAAATATACTGCATTACGCTGCAGCCTTTTTTAAAATGCATAATTTAGTAAACACTGTGGCATAATTGTGTCCTCCTTTGCTGCATATTTAATTCCAGTGACCCCACAGTAAGCAGCACATGTTAAAAGTGCTTGTGAATGAAGCAGAGAGACTGTGAAGTTTGCGAACTTAGTTTGGTGTGCGTGCCAAATTCTGCATTGCCAATCCCTGGTAAGTTGCAGCTACTACTGCTGAAACAAGGCCAATGGAGCTAACTATGGGTGAGGCAGACTGGCCTCAAGGGCAGGTCTGGCCTTAGCACTGGTGGTGCCATGTGCATTAATGTTTGTTATTGCCCCCCAATGACCACCTCTGCCATGGACTCCCTCAATACCACCCTTTAACAGTGCCCCTCAAGTCTCCATAACCACACTCTCTCTCAGATGCATTTAATTTGATTTACAGCGCCACTCATACCAGTGTAGGGTGTCAGAGCACTTTACATCATACACATTACTCAGAGACAATCAATATGTGTTTAAATCACTGTATAGGAAATGTTACATAAGACTAAGGACTACAAGGTGTAGGAGTCACATGACAACCATACTACTAGGCGGTATAGTTTAATAGTGATTGGTCTGGAGAAGGAATATGCTACTTACCAGTATGCATCTGTTCTTGGCATGTAGAGCTGCAGAGTCACACACTGAGGATAAGATCGCCATCTGGTGTTGGGCTCGGATGATTGCAGGTTGTTGTTGTCTTCGGAAGAAGCCTTTGGTCACGAGGTTGGTGACTCCTCCCCTGGACAACAGTGCGCATGGGCATCCACTCCATCGTCAGATTGTTTTTCGCCATGATGGGAAAAGATGGAGTATATAGAAAAGAAAGAAAGGATGTCCATGTGTAATGTCTAAGTAAGACGGATGCTGGAACAGATACAGGTCCCGGGGAGGCGGGCGGGCGTGTGTGACTCTGCAGCTCTACATGCCAAGAACAGATGCATACTGGTAAGTAGCATATTCCGTTCGAGGCATATGAGCTGCAGATCACACACTGAGGATAGATTATACAGCAGTGCTCCCCTTAGCGGTGGTCGCCTGTATCCGTTGCAGCAGCTTGAATTAAAGTTTTTAGGACAGCCTGGCCCACGGAGGCCTGTTGTTTGGCCTGCACGTCAACACAATAGTGTTTAGTGAAGGTATGCGTGGTAGACCATGTGGCTGCCTTGCAAATGTCTTCTAAGGGAATATTGCCTAAGAAGGCCATAGAAGCCCCTATTTTACGCGTGGAGTGCGCCCTAGGGGGAACTGTAAGTGTACGTTTAGCCTTGAGGTAGCATATTTGGATGCATTTAACTATCCACCGGGCTATTCCTGATTTGGAGATCGGGTTGCCTTTGTGTGGTGGCGCGAAAGCAACAAAGAGTTGTTTTGTCTTTCGAAAAGGTTTTGTCCTGTCGATGTAATAAAGCAAGGCTCTTTTGACATCTAAGGTATGTAGGGCCCTTTCAGCTACCGAGTCTGGATTTGGGAAAAAGACCGGTAGTTCTACTGATTGGTTAAGGTGGAAAGGGGAAATCACTTTTGGAAGAAATTTAGGGTTTGTCCTAAGAACCACTTTGTTACGGTGTAGTTGTAAGAAAGGTTCCTCGAGTGTAAGGGCTTGTATTTCACTTACTCTGCGCAGGGAAGTGATTGCGATAAGGAAAGCTACCTTCCATGTTAGGAATTGCAATTCACATTTGTGCATAGGTTCAAATGGGGGACCCATGAGTCTTGTTAGAACCACATTGAGATTCCACACTGGGGCAGGTGGCAATCTTGGGGGAAGAATTCTTTTGAGACCTTCCATAAACGCTTTGATGGCTGGTACCTTAAAAAGGGACAGGTGTTGCCTATTTTGCAAGTAGGCTGCCAAGGCTGCTAGGTGTAAACGTATAGAGGAATATGCTAGATTGCATCTTTGCAAGTGTAGTAGATAGCAAATGATGTTTTGGATGGAAGCATCCAATGGATGTATGTCATTATTAGCGCAGTAGATGGCAAATCGTTTCCATTTAGCGGCATAACACGCTCTAGTAGTAGGGCGTCTGGCTTCCTTTATGATATTCATACAGTCTGGAGGCAGATTGAGGTAACCGAACTCTAAGACCTCAGGAGCCAGATCGCTAGGTTCAGTGTTTGAGGATCTGGGTGTCTGATTTCTCCATGGTTCTGGGTTAATAGATCCGGGGAGAGGCGTAGCCTTTGATGTGGAACTAAAGATAGTTCCAGAAGTGTGGTGAACCACGGTTGACGTGCCCAAGTGGGAGCCACTAGTATTAGTGTTAGTGACTGTTGTTTCAGTTTGCGTACCACAAATGGAACTAGTGGGAGAGGCGGAAAGGCGTACGCAAATCTGCCTGACCAGTTCATCCATAGGGCATTGCCCTTCGACTGTGGGTGTGGAAACCTGGCGGCGAAGGTTGGGCATTTTGTGTTTTCGGGAGTGGCGAACAGGTCTATGTCTGGTTGTCCCCACTTTTGGAAGAAGGGGAGTAGAACCTTGGGGTGTAGTTCCCATTCGTGGATCTGTTGTGTGTGGCGACTTAGGAGGTCGGCCACTTGATTGTGGATCCCTGGGAGATGTTCTGCTAACAGGTAGATGTTTTGGGGAATTGCCCATCTCCAGATTTGCTGTGCCAGTTGGGACAGTTGGAGAGAGTGTGTCCCTCCCTGTTTCTGTATATAATACATTGTCGTCATGTTGTCTGTGCGTATGAGGACAGTTTTGTTTTTTAGGTGAATTTGAAAGGATTTTAGTGCTAGGAACACTGCTAAGAGTTCCAGGTGGTTGATGTGGAGCAGTTTTTGTTGACTGGTCCATCTGCCCTGAGTGGTATGGTGAAGGAGGTGGGCTCCCCACCCCGTGAGAGATGCGTCTGTAGTTAGCACAACTTGTGGAAGAGGCTCTAAGAACGGTCTCCCTTTGGACAGGTTGATGGTGTTCCACCATTTCAGTGAGCGAAGTGAGCGACTGTCCACCAACACCAGATCGGTAAGTTGTCCGTGAGCTTGGTTCCACTGTTGTGCTAAGCATTCCTGTAAGGGACGCATTTGAAGTCGTGCGTGTGGGACTATGGAGATGCATGACGCCATCATGCCTAGGAGCTGCATGAACACTCTTGCTGGAAGAGATGTGTGAGTTTGAAATTGAGAGATGAGATTTTGGATACTGGCTATCCTGGCAGTGCTGGGATAGGCAATGGCTTTGGATGTATCTATGGTTGCTCCTAGATACTGATGTAAGTGGGAAGGTTGTAGGTGGGATTTGGGGTAGTTGATAGTGAATCCCAAATCGTGGAGAGTTTGAATCGTGCGATGAGTGTGGAGAACGCATTTTTGGTATGTGTTGGCTTTTATGAGCCAATCGTCCAGATAGGGGAAGACATGGATCTGTTGTCTTCTGAGATGCGCTGCCACGACTGCTAGGCACTTGGTGAACACTCTGGGTGCCGTTGTTACTCCGAATGGGAGAACTGTAAATTGATAGTGTTGCCCATCTACCACAAATCGTAGATATTTTCTGTGAGCGGGATGCATAGGGATGTGAAAGTATGCGTCCTTGAGGTCCAATGTGGCGAGGAAGTCTCCCTGTTGTAAAAGTGGGAGGACTTGTTGGAGAGTGGTCATATGAAAATGATCCGAATGTATATACTGGTTTAGTAGTCTGAGATCCAGTATGGGCCTTAGTGTTTTGTCCTTTTTGGGAATGAGGAAGTATAGAGAATATACCCCTTTTCCCTGATGTTGAAGGGGGACTGGTTCTATCGCATGTTTTTGTAACAGGGATTGAACTTCTTGTTTGAGGAGAGAGAGATGATGCGAGGACATTGGACGTTGTTTGGGTGGTATGTTTGGGGGGGATTGTATGAGTTCGAGGCAGTAGCCAGACTGGATAATTTGTCTTACCCACCTGTCTGTGGTGATGGAAGTCCAGACAGGTAGGAATTGTTGGAGTCGCCCCCCGACCGGAGTGGAATGGTCTGGGGGGAGTGGTGGCAAGTCACTGTTTGGTGGCTGGTGAGGTGCGGGTGTTGTTGTTGTTGCCCCGCCCTCGACCTTTGTTATTGTTTCCCCTATAACCTCCCCGGAAATAACCTCTGTTAGGGGATGTTTGTCCAGAATTTTTAAAGGTGGACGTGGTCTCAGTTGATGTGTTTTTGGAGCCTCCTTTATAAAAGGAGCGACGAAAGGAACCCCGGTTTTGAGGAGACTGCAGTGCTCCCATAGACTTGGCAGTTTCATTATCCTTTTTCATTTTTTCTAATGCAGTATCCACTGCAGGCCCAAATAGCTGCTCTTGGTTGAAAGGTTGAGCTAGAATTGCGGTTTGAACCTCCGGTTTAAAACCGGAAATACGGAGCCAGGCATGTCGTCTGAGTAAGACGCTAGTATTGACCGCTCTAGAAGCAGTGTCTGCTGCATCTAAGGCGCATTTAATGGAGGCATTAGATATTAATTTGCCTTCTTGGATGAGGTCAGAGGCCTGGGACTTAAAGGGTTCAGGCAGATGTTGCATAAGGTCCTCAAGTTGGTCATAATGCGCTCTATCATACCTGGCTAACAGGGCCTGGGTATTCGCAATACGCCAATGGTTAGCCGCCTGCGCGGCGACCCGTTTGCCTGAGGCCTCTAAAAGCTTAGACTCTTTGTCTGGGGGAGGCGTTTCTCCAGTTGTCTGTGAGTTAGCGCGCTTCCTGGCATTTGATACGACTAAGGAGTCTAAAGGGAGCTGGGCCTTAATGTATGCAGGGTCTTGCGGGGCTGGTCGGTACTTTTTTTCGATGCGTGGGTTGAGAACCCTAGCTCGAACAGGGTCCTTAAAGACTTCAGTAGCATGCTTTATAACCCCTTTGATCATGGGCAGTATGTGAACAGTCTTTTGTGACTGCTCAAAGGTATCAAGGAGAAAGTCCTCTTCAAGGGCGTCTGTGTGCATTGTGACGCCGTGGAATGTTGCTGCCCTATTTATAAGTTGGCCGAACCCTAGGTGATCATCAGGAGGGGAGGGCTTGGAGGGGTAGGTAGTGGGGTCAGGCATGTCAGGTATAGGATAAGACCAGTCATCCATGGGTGCTGGGTCTGGGAACGTAAAAGGGTCGGTTGGATCAACAGGATCATTAAATAAATCAGGGTCCGCCCCTCCCCCTAAGTCATCATTATCATCCTGTGGAGGAGGTGAATGATAGGGAGATGGTAAAGGTAAAGGTAAAGGAGAATCAGGAGGAGGAGGGGGGGACGGGTTAGGAGGTAAAACAGGAGAGGAAGGACGAAGTGGTGAAGTAGCACAGTCCTTTTTCCGTATGGGAGCTGGGGGAGGTGTAGTGTCCAGCTTCCGCTTTTTATATGGGATGGCAGTCACATGTCCCGTGTTAGGATTGATGTAGATCCGCTTTTGAGTAGGATCTGGTTGAAAAAGTTCATCTGGCTCCGAAGGTGATGGCTGCGGTGTCCGCTTCGGGTCTTTATGAGCTTTTTTCGGCGGGGACGCAGTTTTCGGCGTCGATGATTTTTTCGGGTCCGATGATTTTTTCGGGTCCGATGGATTTTTCGGAGCCGACTGAGTTTTCGGTGCCGACTGAGTTTTCGGTGCCGACTGAGTTTTCGGTGCCGACTGAGTTTTCGGTGCCGACTGAGTTTTCGGTGCCGACTGAGTTTTCGGTGCCGACTGAGTTTTCGGTGCCGATGGACTTTCAGGCATCGATGTTGAAGAACGTTTCGGTGCCGGTGGAGACTTCGGTGCCGAGGAACGTTTCTGTGCCGAAGGAGATTTCGGTCTTGGAGCCTGTTTCGGTGCCGACAGTGGGTGTTTGGGTGCCGAGGGTGTTAAAGGCACAATTAGGTGAGGTTTGCTCGAGCCCGAGCCACCCACAGGCTTAGATGTCTTCGGAGCCGGGCCCGAGGGCGGGGCTTCTGAAGAGGATTTCCGGTCGCGACTGGGCCCAGCTGGCGGAGTCTTGACCAATGCTTTTTTGGATGGGGCAGGGGTAGGGGGGGTGGTACTCACACGCTGCCCTGGAGTGATGAGGTCATCGGAATCGTCGGCCTCGGACACGATCTCGAGATCTTCGGTGTCGTCTTCGGGAACATCTTGAGCAAAGATGTCCTCCGGTTCTGGTGCTGGTTTGGCCATAATATGGCGTCGAGCTCTTCGGTCCCGGAGGGTCTTCTTCGAACGGAAAGCGGAACAAGCTGGACAGGTGGACTCGTTGTGTTCCGGCGACAGGCAGAGGTTACAAACCTCGTGGTGGTCACTGTGGGGGAACTTCGCTCCACACTGGGGGCATTTTTTGAAGGGTGTCCTGTCCATCAGCCGCTTGCGGAACCGGTCCGAGTCGAGTTCGACGTCGATGGAATGAAGATTAAGTATTTAAAAAGATTGCTAGAAGTTTTCTGCTGGAGCGGAAAAAAGTTCATCCGAACCCAATGGCGGAAAAAAACAATCTGACGATGGAGTGGATGCCCATGCGCACTGTTGTCCAGGGGAGGAGTCACCAACCTCGTGACCAAAGGCTTCTTCCGAAGACAACAACAACCTGCAATCATCCGAGCCCAACACCAGATGGCGATCTTATCCTCAGTGTGTGATCTGCAGCTCATATGCCTCGAACACATAAACTCAGAATTTTAAAACTTAATACCATGGTTGGGGGTTCTCTTTAATAATCAGAATTGATTTATGTCCAAAAGAACACTTTTTGCAACATTAGGATAATCAAAGGCTGGGGGGAAAAACATAACGCTCTAATTTATACCTTGCAGGTTGTATGCAGCTCTTAGATGAAAGTTAATAGCTCACTGTTGTATGTTAGGATTTTAACTTATAAACTGCAAGTAACAAAAGGAGCTCTCTGACAAAAGCAGTAGCCCACTGACCTATTTACATTATGTGCACTTTGTGATCTGTGTAGGAAGGTGGGATCTGACTACATGGTTGCCCCCACTTTTTTCCTGGTGTTTTGCTGGTTTTCGACTTAGTCTGCCTGGGATCCTGCTGTTCAGGACCCCAGCCTATCTGCTTTCTCCCTTAAATTGATTACAAGTACTATAGGTACACTCCAGATTGGATTCTGGGGTACCCTTATAAGTCCCTAGTATATGGTATACTATGTACCAAGGGCATAGGTACCCCAGAGGCCTACCAGGGGCTGCAGCATGTATTGTGTCACCCCTGAGAAGCCTTCCAAAATGACACCACAGGTCTGCTACTGCAGCCTGGGTAAGGTGGTGCATGCACCCCTTACTGAGATATAGGTTCACTAGATCTCTCCATATCACTGCACATATAAACCTATCAGTCACCCCTATGGCAGGCCTTACCAATCCTGAAGGCAGGGTGCTGGGTTTTATGTGAGAGGGTGCCCATGCATGAGCAGAGCCCCTCAGCAGCCTTCAGAACCTTTATTCTGGGGTTGTTTGTGATGCTGCCAAACCATACACTCTTAAGTGCATTATAACCAAACGGTAAATGCTAACTTTGGAATGGCTGCACGGAAACATGTTGTATTTGGTGTCAAACACTTTGGAATCATACCCCCACACCAGTAACTGGTGTGGGAGTATGATCCCACCCTTCTAGAGGGAGAGACATGACAGCATCGGTATACCCGGTACCAGCTAACAGAGCCCTGGCATCACAAAATGGATGCTGCCAGCCACAGACACGATTCTGCCCTCCTGTTGCTGGACGAAACTCCGGCAGGGGAGGCCTGGACAATAGGTTTCCTGTCACAGGGAGGTGTCACCACCTCCCAGAAAGGCTTTAGTGTATTGGGGCTGGGTGGGTGCACTCCAAGAGTGCTTTGAAGTTCAGCACTGGGGGCACATTTGGTGTCCCTGTACACAGTCCAGCTCAAACCGGTTGCAGGCGCGAAACTGGACAAAGGAAATGGGTGTAGCCACCTCTCTTTCCTGACCCTCCCATAGGTGGCTCCCTAGAGTTTGTCCCACCCCTTCCTTGGGTATAAGAAAGGAACCCCTGGCTACAGGACTTCACATTACACCTGGACAAAACTATGATACTGAATCCTGGACGATCTACATTGAACTTGTTAAGTAAAGAATCTCCCTTGGAGTAAAGGAGTTACTCCCCTGCAAGGCAGGCACCAAAGACAGATCTGACCGGCTTGCAGCTCCGAAGCTCCCGCCAGACTCCGAAGAATTTTGCAACACAGGAGGTGGGTTTCCGTGGTCTTAAAGGTCGAACAGTGCCCACAGCAAGTCTGAGGCTCATATCCCTCGTGGCGACTGTGCAAACCGAACCCCTGGACACCACGTCCCTTTGCAGAAGCATCAGCTTTCCAACAACTCCTGCAGCTAAGCTTTGGATTACTTATAGCCCTGACCCCGAGCAGCATTTGCACTGAAGATTGCCCGCCTACACTCCATGAGTGTTCCGTGAGCTGGCATTTTGTGTTTTCTCTCGAGGTCCCTTCGCGATCCCTAGTCCGTCGACTGGTGGGTCCCTGTGAAGGCAACTTTACCTCTAATTAGGCTTACCTGATTGCTCCAGACGTGTCCTGACTCTCCATTGCTTGGGGAGTCTCCAGGACCTTGCTGGTCCGCACCAAAGCATCTTTTCTCTTCCAGTGTGGGTTGCTGTTGCCAAGGCTTGTTGTGTTCAATACGCGGACCGACACCCCAGCACTCGACATCCTTTGTGGGACAGCTCAAATCCAGCTTCTGGTTGTCGTCGACGCCTCCTGGTCCTCGTGGCTGCAGAGTCAAGCTTCGCCTCTTCGCACTTGAATCACCCAACATCGGTGGGCTTTCGTCTACCGTGCCCCTGGTCACTGGCAAGTGACCCAGACTCTGTACCCTCCGCTTTCAGGTTCTTCTGATCTTCGATCCAGGCTTGGATCACACCGGACACTTTTCTCCTTCGCGGCAGCAGCACTTTGCAGTAGATCGCCATTGAAATCAACGACGATCCCTGACACCATTTGACACCTATTCACCTGGCTTCCCTAGGGGCCTCATGTAGGTAAATAAATTTTACCGGTTCTTAAATACCGAGCCGTACCGAATCGGTAAATTAGAATCGGTAAGTTATATGTAGGTAAAAATTCGGTAACAGTTACCGATTCGGTAACAGTCGGTAAATACGAATCGGAATTCACCGAATCGGTAAATACCGAGGTGGTATTTACCGAATCGGTAAATACCGAGGTGGTATTTACCGAATCGGTAAATACCGAATCGGTATGTACGGATTCGGTAAATCAAATCACATGACTTGACGAAACAGCCAATCCAGTGCAACGACAGCCCACCCAACCAGGAAGTGCCCACACCCAGGCAGGTGTACATCATTAGCCGAAGTGGCCACACCCAGGCAGGTGTACATAATCAGCCGACCCTGGAGAGGCTTGGAGTGCAGAGGAGAGGCAGGGAGCCGTTGCATGTGCGAGCGGGTAAACGAACAGCATGTCCAGCCAGAGAACACAGAAAGACGGAGGGGAAAGGAGGAGGAAGCTGAAATTTAGCCCCAAGGAACTCCAGGTGCTGGTGGAGGAGGTGGTGAAGCAGCACCAGAAGCTGTTTGGAAGGCAATCCCTGCAAGTGCCTGAGGCTGAAAAGCGCAACATATGGCTGGCCATCCAGGCGCAGGTCAATGCTGTGGGAGTGACCCACAGGGACATTGAGGTCCTCAAAAAGCGCTGGTATGACCTCAGGATTGTAACCAAGAGGAAGATGGGCGACATCCAGAAGGAGGCCAGCCAGACCGGAGGTGGAACCAACAGGGCACCTGCCCTCACCGAACTGGAGGAGCTGGTGGCGGCCACAATCGAGCAAGAGAGCGTCGTGGGTCTTGGGGACGCCGACAGCTCTGCCAGAGCCGCAACACACCAAGGTAAGACGAAAGCACAGCAATGTTGCCCCCCCTACCCCTATCCCACATCCCCCATTGTGAAACGAGAATCACACTGCAGTCCACACGTGTCAGTGCAGACAGGCAATGCATTCCGGGAGATGTAGTCAGGGCAACACTAACCATGACGTAAATGTTACAGGGCAACAAGGCATGTCACGCACTCGAGGCACAAGGAGACAGGGGACATATTGGAATGTGAAATGATTTATTGTGACGCTTGCAATGCAGCCCTTCGGGGACACTGAGCCAATGTTGTATTTCTGTCCACAGATGTGACATCATGCAGGACAGGGCATGCTGCAGGAGAGACGGCACACCGGCCACATAAATCACCTCTAGCCAGCACAAGTGCAGACCAGGGAGCAGGCCCACTGGCAGCCGCACCACCAACACAGCCAGCCTCGCCGCACACAGAGCCAGCATCACCTCACCGAGAGCCAGCATCACCACCACCAGAGCCAGCATCGCCACTCATGTTCGATTCACCGGCCACATCTCCGCTTGCAGGTGTGAGAATGAGGAGGCGTCCAGCAGCCAGGCTACGAGCCTTAGACACCTCGTCAGACGACAGCATGGGCCCAGAAGACCGCACCGGGCCCCAGGAAGGGAGCCATGCCACTGTGCCCCACACCTCACAGGCAGCACAGACGGAAGCAAGAGGGCGCCGCAGGTCGCGTGTCCAGAGTCCACCAGCACCCACTGACGGCCATGGTGTCTTCTTGGGGCTCGAGGGCCAAATGTTGAAGCAACAGCGCCTGCAATCAAAGGCAGTCATGTCAGTCCAGAGGCACATGCGGGTGATGAAGACAACATTAGTCAACATGGACACTAACATTAGCGGCATGGCTGCGGGCATTCGGGACATGTCCCAGTCAATCCAGCAGTTGTGCAGCAAATTAGATGCTGACATCGAAGCACGGCGCCGGGAACGCCAGAGACGGGACACCACCAGCAGGGCACTCAACCGTCTGGCAACTGCGACTTCTCTGCTGTGCCGGCGCTCTGTGACGATGCAGGAGGGCCTAACACAGTGCTGCAGCGACCTGTCTCGGGGGATGGTGCAGGTGACAAGTGCACTAGGGGTGCTATTGACTAGTCAGGCGTCGACAACTGCTGCAGGGGATGCTGCGGAGAGCATCGACACCAGCAGCAGCATCACACCCCCCGTCCCAGAAGCACGCAGGAGCAGCAGGCGGCTTGGGGTTGGCTCTAGTGAGGATGCACAGGCCGTGCAATCCACCACTGCAGCGCGTATGCGCAAACATTGATGTGGCCCTGCTTAGCCACTTCCCATTGGGTGACGTAACCCTGGACATACTCCTTGTATAGATGGTATATTGCCAGATTGGCCTGTTCATGTGTTCATGGCGTGGTGCCACATTAAAACTACGTCAGGACTTCTCACAACTCGCTGTGTCCCCTTACTTACTCAGAAATAGTTGCATGTGATCACTGCCCGTCTCTCTCTCCCATCGATTGCAGTTGGCACTCTAGCTGCGTTGCCCTCTGGCTGGCCTGACTCATCCTCGTTGTCCTCAAAATATGTCAGTTCCACATCTGTACCTTTTTTCGTGGCAAGGTTGTGCAGCATTGCACAAGTGGCAATAATCTTGCAGCAGGTGATGGGTTTGTACTGGCGTGCGCCTCCGCTCTTGTGGAGGCAGCGGAACCTGCTCTTCAGTAGTCCAAACGTGCGCTCCACCACATTGCGTGTTGTTTTGTGTGCCACGTTGTATCGTCTCTCACTCTGGGTTGCTGGGTGTAGGTAGGGAGTGAGGATGAATGACCGGCATGCATATGCACTGTCGCCTGGATGAGTAAAAGGGAACCATCAGTAACAAGCCTCTATACACTATGATTTGCAGGTTTCAAGGGGCGTCACTGTTACTTACCTAGCAGGTATCCCTCTCCGAATTCTCCGGCACTCAGTCGTGTGTAGATCCCACTATTCTGGAAGATGTAAGAGTCGTGGGTGCTCCCCGGAAACTTTGCAACTATATCTGTGATGATGTTCCCTGCATCACAGATCACCTGCACATTGATGGAGTGGGTGGACTTCCTGTTCCTGTAGATGTGCTCTGTATCAGCTGGAGGACAGATTGGGATGTGTGTACCATCAATACAGCCGATGACATGGGGGAACTGTGCCATGTGATAAAAGTCAGTTTTTGTTTTCTGCAGTGCAGCCTGTGTGTTCGGGAAGCTTATGTAGTGGTGCATTCTCTGCATCATGGCATCCAGGAACTTCCTGAAGAAACGTGACAGGCAACTCTGGGATACCCCACCCACCGCAGCTATCACCACCTGATAACTGCCGGATGCCAACAGATGTAGGCTGCAGAGCACCTGCACATGTGGGGGTATGGCGTGCGCCCTTCTTATTGGATGGTCCAGGAGTGGGTGTAGGTCCCTGATTAAGTCCATGATGGTTTCGGGGTCTAGCCTGTACCTCTCATGTATCTCTGCATCAGTCAGCTGGAATAGTGTGATGCGCTGTCTGTAGATTTGTTCCTCCCGTCGCCACACCCTCAGTCCTGCTGCCTGTAGACGTAGGCGCCTTGCAATGACGTACATAGCGGCCATGTTGTCCACGCTGTTGCATTTTGGGTTTGATTATATGCATTGTTGATGGTTACCACCTGCTTTCAATCCGTGTTAATTACCGACTCTTATTTACCGATTTTACTGGATTTCTTAATTACCGAGTGCTCCTACATGTCATTTTAGATTTTACCACTTCATATTTACCACTTCATGTTTACCGATTCGTTAATTATGTCTTCGGTAAATATGAATCGGTATTTTAGAATTCGGTAAATATGATTCGGTATTTACCGCCTCATATTTACCGAAAAGTCGTTTTTGGACTCCTACATCTCACTTGTCTGAATACCGGTCGGTAACGGCATATTTACCGAAAATCGGCCGTTACCGACCGGTATTTGGCTACCTACATGAGGCCCTAGATGAGGTAACTCAAGTACTCCGGTGCTCCCGTGGGTGGTTTCTTGGGGTCCCAGCGATTCTACGTGCTTTAGGCACTGTGTCTAGTCAAATCGTGGTTCTTATACCACTTTCTTAATATATGGTTTGGTCCGCCCCTAGGGCCCATTGTATATTGTGCGATTTACTGTCGTTTTAGAACTGTATTATTGTGTATCTTGGACTTTAATCTCATAAAGAGATTAGTAGTGAGTGTTTAGAAATAAATACATATATTTTATATATACCTTGTGTGGATCTCCTTTCATTTGGTCATTCAAGAGATTATAGACTGGGAAACCAAGCTGCTTTACACTCCTTCAAGACTTAGCCTAAAGGCTGCTCTCCATAGCTACCACTAGGATAGCTTTCAATAAAGGTTGTCTTTAAACCTATCATCAATAAGGGTTGTTTGGACTGGTACAAGGTGCCCACTATAACTAGTGGACAGCATATACCAGGCCAACTTCTCACAATCTGTATGGTGCATGTTCTTTGCAGCAGGCACATTAACCCTCTAAGCTATCTTTCCATGACTCAGAACTTCCACTAGACAAAATGATCTCTCTCTAGGAAGAACATTAAACACCAGAGGCATCATGGCATTTTTATTGTTGCCGAAAATTGCTGGAGGCCAGGAAGGAGGCAGCAAGCACTTTTAAAACCTTAATATACTTGCAAACATAATGCCTCCACCCAAAGTCAGCACCCAGTGCGGTCACACCGGTTGCACTGCCCTAGAGCTGGCCCTTCTCAAGTGTCCTGTGACCTCAGTGACAGAGTCACTGTCGCTCTAGGGTGTGCTGCTTCATAGGCCTGTCTGCAAGACTGGAGGTGAACTTCAATATGGATTGTGGTGGACAAACCTTGAAGGTTAACCCACACTTGCCACTGCTAGGGTCCACCTGCTGGTGCTAAGACACCAGGGCTTCTAAGGTCTTGCGAAGCCTTCTAAGGTCTAGCATGGGATTATGCTTTCTCAGGAGAGTGGTCTGGTGGACTGGTTATTAAGGCTGAACCTGGTTCCCCAGTTACAAATTCAGTAGCTCTGGCCATTGTGCCACATCCTCTCCCCCACTAAACACCATACTGCCCCAATTAGAAAAACTCACACTGCCTTCAACTACAACCCAATTGTTGCCAGCTATAAACACCTGGATGCGGCTCAATTTAAATGACGCAGAGCAATATGCAGCCTACAAAAAAAAAGTGACAACATCCTGGAAAAAGCAAACACTCATAGGGAATGCAAAATTTAGCAAACCATGTGAATTGTAAGCAGGAACAACATGGTTACCTTAATGCGTTTACACTCACTATTCAGAAATCAGTGAGTGCTTTTGCCTGAAAAGTTAAGGACATGACTACCTGGCCCTGAATGGACCCATTTCAATGCCCATTGCTTATATCCTTGCAAAACGTAAGCAGTATGGTAAAAAGACCACATCCTTGGACACATTTTGTTTTCCAATCCACACTTTGCAGTACCTCCAGGATTGGGGCACTAGTTTCACTGGCAAACTCTTTAAAAGTGGCGCTAATGTGTTTGGGTGTGAATAAAATCAATCTGGTCAGTTTTCTACCAGCAGGCGCGCAACACCCATTGGCACACACACAGCCGCACCCGAGCACTTCACAGGTCTTTTAAAGACCATTTGCATGTTAATGAGGCCTTGCTGTTGTTTCACCCCTCCGAAGAGCCCCTGCAGCACCACTCTGCCTAGTGCTTAAAGATTAAGCCCCCCCCCCCCCCGAAATTTCTTTCCTCCCCCCCCCCGAAATTTGGCTCTAGTAGCGCCTCTGGCTACCAGTCTGACTTACTTTACTTAGTTACTTTTCCTATTTTTAACCGTTTATTCCAGATGCTGCACATTTCCAGCAAAAAATATTTTCTTTTTTGGATCCATTTCACAGGGGAGGAAATAAAAGAAAGGAGAGGAAAGAGTGTAAAAACCCGTCTTGAAATCTAGGTTTTCTGTAAGAGAAGAACTGCTAGACAGAAAGAGAGGGAAGAGGGAAAGAGTTGGGGGGAGGGGGGAAGGCAGCTGAAGCTACAGAGCAGAAGCGGACACTGTATTTTTCTTCTCTGGGTAAGAAGAAAAGACAGAGTCCTGTTACTTCTCTGCCGCCCGTCCTCGAACGCCGAGCTTTATAGGCAATGGTGATTTCTTGGGTCCCGGGACGCATTTTCAAAATAAAAAAGTAGGGGAACGGAATCGCAGGAATTGAAGAAGTAGGGGCACGCCGTGCCCTGCCGTTCCCCCCCACTTCGACCTCTGTCCGTATGGCTGTTGTTGATTGATGCACTGTCCAAGGGATGGAATTCAGGACATCGGCTATTGGTTGCAATATCTTTATTCATACGGCACAATCCTCCTGGACACAACAGTGGGGTTGAATATACCTCTGTCAAGATGATGATACCCCTTGAGCGCTTATCCAGCCTCTGCTGAGATAATATAATGACTTGGCCGCTTGTCCAGTCAAGTGATTATTGGGCAGAAGACACTGCTGCTACATTTGCCACAGATTTCCTGGATGATATGAACTTATTGGGAACTAGCTAGGTATTGGTGGGCCCAATCTGGCAAGCCATGCTCTAGACTTGGTTCTTACCCCTCCCAAAGGTAATGTCATTATTATCCATTTAGTTAGTGACTCAATCATATTACTAATTATTTCAAGATGGACCCTCATTTTGAGGTGGGGGCTAAGTGGGCAGCTGCCAAACATTTGTGTTTTTTGGCCCCTGCCCAACTCTTCCTTCCCCAAACACATTTAGAGTGTGAAGGATGGTGGATGTCCTGCCGACTGAGTCTCTGTCAGCGAAGTCAATGGAAAATCCCTCTTGGTGTCGCTGCCACCATTGTATAAGGCATTTGAAGATGTGTTTTTTATGCCATCTTCGTTGGACTCCTTTTCCTGTCAGGATCGTTATCTGGATTTCTGTGTTCAGTTCAAGGTCATCTCTTGTATATTGTATCCAGTTCTTGGGGAAGGGGACACATCTAAATGTTATTTTTTTATTGATTTGTAAAGCACTGGCATGGGACATGACACCACTTTCTGGCTGCTAGATCTTTTATATTCACACAGGCTTCTCAGGTGGGTCCAGCTGATGCACAGCGGCTGAAAGCTCTAGTGGATCATAAGAGAACTTGTATTATATGCTGATGAGAGGAAATAACTTAAAGTTGGCAAGTTAGGAGGAGGGGTGGTCCCCAGACATCTAAGAGGAAATGTAGGTCTCTTTGAAGAAGTGGGTTTTCAGGTTTCTCTAGAAGAACATCAGAGCACGTTTATGTCTTCAGTCTGGACTCAGTGAATTCCACACACAGAGTTCTGAGAGAGCGTCCTCAATGGGATTTTTAAACAATTTTGTCCTGTTTTGATGGGAATGTCTGACTAGTTGGCAAGGGATAGTTAAGCATTGTAGCTATTTCAGACATGGATCCTCGTTTGATCTGAAGGCCATACATAGGATGTTGAATCTGATCTTCTGAACAACAGGGAGCCCGTGGAGATTTTTTAGGGTTGGGGTGATGTGCTCAGTTTTGTTCTGACTGAAGCACATTCTGGCGACTTGATTTAGTATCCCCTGAAGTTTTTGCTGGTCATTTCTTATATGCTACTATGTGTAGCAGACGTCAAGGTGAAATGCATCACTGTCCTGGTAAGTTTAATCCGTGTCTACGTTGGAGACAAAAGACGATCCTCCCGATCATCAGGCGGCCTTGATTAGTACTTTGACAACTGTTACAATCTGGTGTTTATGAGACCGGTTTTGTTAAACCAGATCCCAAGGTTTCTCACTGATTGATAAGAACTTGGGTTGGGGGAGGGTCTCTTAGTTTCCTTGGCCATTAGAATTGGGAGACAAACTATAGTGATCCAGCCGGTTATAAGGATTTCGTTTTTTCAACCATGAGATGGAGGTAGCAGCCCTTCATCCAGTGGTAATACATTTCAGACATGTACATCTGCAACTGAAATTACTATAAGGAGGTGATCTGTGCTATGGGTCTCATGTAAATGTTAAACAGTAATGGGGCTAAGCAGGATTCTTGGCGGGTCTGGAGCCAATTGATTTTGTGTTTGAGAAGGATAAAACTATTTTGATTTGTTGAGCAGGATCTTGTGGTTTGATTGGAGGCAAATGCAAAAAGAACAATTGATGGACAGAATGCTGAACAATGTCAGACATTCACCCCAGTACAGAGATCTGTGCCTAAATCCATAGGGTATTTTTGTCACCATGCCAGTTTAAACCCAGCCAATTGGAGGCTGGCTACCTCTGTTGAATGTATTCATTACCTGAATGGGTTCTTGAGTTGTGTATTAAGTGCCTGACGTGGTGAATGGATGGGTGGCTGATGTTGAAAGGATGGATGGTAAACGGACAGATGGTGAATATACAGCTGTTGATCGTAAATGGCTGAAGTGTGACGGTGACTGAAGGCACAAGTTGGCTACTTAACCCCTTGAACGCGCGTGGAATTCTGAGTGGGCGGGGTTCGGACGGCCCCTGGCTGTCCTCCGCACACGCCCGCTGTGACGTTGGAAAGGGTTAAAATGGTGTTCTTTTCCCCTTCCCTGAACAATGCTGAGCAGAACCAACCTGTACAAATACAAAACTGGTTATTCAGTGGGTGGGTGAGGCCAGGAGGTGGGTTATGACCTTCATGCAAAGTAATGCATTGTTAAAGCCAGAAGAAAAGGAACCAGTTCCAAGGTTGGCCAAATGTCTCTTGCTGCTGGACAAGGTTCCAGTCATTAAGGTTGGTTGGGCGTGTTGACTGATGGTTGATGGAGCTTAGATGAAGTTGCATCCTCTCACAAACCATTCCTCTGGCATAGACTGCAATGAGGAGGCAAGGCAGATGGCAGAAGGGGGGAAATAAGGCACAAAACAAGTCACCTTCTAGAGGCCGAATGTAGGAGAGTGGAGGCTTACTATTAACTATTGTCTTCTTCAGACATTGCTGACAACACTTTGTTGCACCCACCCACAATCCAGAGTGCTTGACATAGAAGACTGCATTGTGGCAACTGCTTCAACTACTGTTGCCACGAAAGAATGGAAACACTTGCCTCCTCTTCTTAGATGACAAAAAACTAACTATAGTAAGAAGATTAACCCCTTGGCTGCGGCAGGAATTCCGCCGCAGCGCTGGGGGGGGGGGGGTTTGGGGGCAGCGCGGTGGCGCTTTGCTCATGACAGAGCCACTCCGTCATGAGTCACGGTTGAGCTGTGCTCATGACGGAGTGGTTCAGTCACAACTCCGCCCACTGCGCTAATCGCCCGCACAGGCGGGGAATTAGCGCCGCGTGGGCGGAGCGGCGGCTAACGGCCGCAGCATGACGGAACCACTCCGTCATGAGCACACGGCACCCGTGGCTCATGACGGAGTGGTTCCGTCATGAGCGGGGAAGGGGTTAATAAATTACCCTTTACTGTGCACACAGAGCAACAGAAGCAGTGCTTTTGTAAAGCAAGAGTATGTGATGCATCAAAACACTTCCTGCCTTATAGTTCATTGCTTGTCTACCACCCCAATACGTTTGCCTTAGTTGGACTAATAAGTACTAATGGGGTTCTCCCAGAGAAAGTCTAATGACATGGGAATCTAAACAGTATAAGCAATACTTGGTCCTGACGTATCTTTCCAGCCCACCTCAAGTGCACCGGACTGGAGAATTAAATTCAAACGGTCATATAATGAGCAATTCTATACATAGATTATTGTCATAGAGAGAAAGACCAAAGACAACAATGTTTATATGAAAAAATCTTTCGTTATATAGTCTTCATGAAAAGCAATATTTAATCTATCATTATGACAATAGGCGGTTGTTGGGAAAAAAGTGAAAAGAAAGGGCTCATGTGCAATGTGAACGTGAAAAGAAAAATGAACAATCAGAAAAAATGAGACGCAAAGATACCCTATTTCATATATACAACACTGGTTTGATTAGGTGATTTAGTCGACCACACCAATGTTAGGCCTGTATACAATATCAATCCACTTTCCTATTCCTTGGATCACCTCTGAACATTAACCCAGGGTTAAAATGTAGTAATGCAGGCAAAAGAAGGAAAATGTTGACGTTTCGACCCGTCTTCTTCCGCGATAAGGGTAATTTCTACCTCTGCATGCGGGTCTCCATCAGGACAAAAGGACAACCTAAATATATTAAAAAATAATTAAAGTCTATCTCTCTGTTATATCGATGTAGCGTGAACATTAAAAATTCAAAATATGAAGGTGCTGACCGTTATGTTAGCCTGGACATATCCATAATGTATATGTTGTCCAAGCTGGATGTTAATCCTAGTCGTAGAAAATGTGAGAAGGTGGTCAGAAACAATAAATGTATCCTAATTAAGTAACCACTCTTGTATTGCTAAACAGCGCTATGTAGTTGTTAAGTATGCAAAGAAGTAAACTTACCCCTGAGAAAGGAGTAAAAGGGGCCCCCCTAAGATGCTTCCCACAATTTTTTAAAAAAATACTGCAAGGTAAGTAGCGGGAGAGATCTATTGTCTCTCGTTACGGGGTCAACTCGCCAAATAAATGTAAACAAATAAGTAAAAATAACAACCATAGCACCTTATGTGTAAAAAGTGATTGGATAACTGCCAAGGGTGAGCGGAGTGAATCCTACCTTAGTACGAGCGACGTTTTCTTTCTTTTGACTGCATTACTACCTTTTGACCTTGGTTTACTGTTCAGAGGTCATCCAAGGAATAGGAGAGTGTATTGATATTGTATACAGGCCTAACATTGGTTCGGTCGACTAAATCACCCAATCCAACCAGTGTATAAAATATAACATCTTTGCTTCTCATTTTTTCTGATTGTTCCCTTTTCTTTTCACGTTCACATTGCACATGAGCAAGTGGAGTAACGAAAGTTGAAGGGGTCCCCCTGCAATGTACACGGAGGGGCCACTGCTCCGGATTTAATCCGGAGCGCTCAGGCCTGAGTACTGTGCTGAGGGGACCCCCTGCAGCTCGAGGCCCCTTCCCCCGCACCACGGGGGATGTGGCGGCCTGTGTTACGCCCCGGACATGAGCACTTCTTTTTCACTTTTTTTCCGACTCCTGCCTATTGTCATAATGATTGATTAAATATTGCATTCCATGAAGACTATATAAAGAAATATTTTTTCATAGCTGCACTAAAGCACGACTAGGAAAAAATGTTTAAATGAGGAGGCTAAGTACACGAGCCAGTTTCCAGTGAACAGCAAAGTTAGTTTCCCAAGCTCTCTGCTACCACAAGACACACACAGACCACACAAAGAGTAGAATCAAACCGAGATCAAATAATAACACTTTAAAACTCATCAAAATCAAAATCACTGATGAGACTGCATATAGAGAGCGTGATCTCATACAGGCAGAAAGATATCCTCATGTATGAATCCAGAAGGTCCAACTTTCAGAGTGGTAAAGTGAGAATCACCGTGACGCAGGCACCAAGAGGTCACTAAGATTATGCCACACGTTAGCTAATATGTCACTACAATTGTGCTAGTATACTGATGCCACCCAGGTACGCTATGCACGCTCTCCTTTCCTTAACAAACACACACACACCACATATAGGATTACCAAACGTGCATTCAAATGACAAAGGAGCCTTTTCACAAACCGAAAGAGAGTTACTGTTGATCTATTAGCATCGAACTGAGAGGCACCACGCTCTGTGCCATAATCTCCAACACAGACCCTGCCCAGTCACACTGTAACAACAATTTAAAATATTAGGGTATATCGAATAGTAGCATCTTCAAAGATTTTTTATGGGGAGGACACACCCTATTTTGAGTCAAAACAATTCCGCATAAAACAAGGTTTTCCATTGCTGAATTAGTTTAGCTCTTTCAATGTCATTTCCTCCTTGTCAGTTTTTTCTGGTTTCCCTGTAGGCAGATCTTCACAGGCAAGGTGACAATCCATGACAGCTCCATCAAAAACAACACTGCAGTTGATCTGACAATATGCAATCATGAAATCGAGGCTTGATCTTAAAGTGGTAGTACTACCGAGAATGACAATTATTCTACCAATAAAACCACATCTTTTTTCCAAGGATCTGAATATTACTCCATGCTTTACTATAACTGTATGCATTTTCAAATGCGTGTGTGTGCTTTCAAATGTATATGTATATTTATATATATATATATATATACATATACAATATATATGTGTATATACACACATACAAACACATATACTATTAATTACCACTGTTGAGAGAGGGGAGGGGCCATGACTCACGAGAAGCAGGGCCTTGAGCAGGCCATGATGCACCTTCCCTCTTCAGTAATGGTAATTAATAGCATACTGCACTCAGCGGATTTGCATGTAAGGTTTGTGCCCGGCTGGTTTTTCTTGTGCAGTAATGACAGCTAGGATTACTATGAATCAAGGAGGGCTAAATTAATCAATATCTTCAAAGAATGTGGGGAGACCCCCTCCGAATCAATCACCAGATATGGGGTCAAGGCTAAAAAACAGAATGAATCAAAGCAATATTGACACACACACATGTATATTAAATTACAAATAATTTGTAGTTAATGTCTTTTTCTAAACACAGTAATCATACAATTTTCCTCAAAATATTAACTATTGCTCCCAAAAAGATTTAGTGATAAAATGGGTGCTCAGAGGAGGTGCTCATGACAATTGAGACTGCGCCGTCTTTGGATGAAATAGATTGTACAGATGTACGTCTATGTTGGACAGGCTTCCTTCCATATGAAGAAATCTGGTTTACGAAATGGGTCCATACCCCTCTTCTTCTCTTTCAATGTTTCACCCATTCTATCACTAAATCATACATAGTTTGAAGATATTGATTAATTTAGCCCTCCTTGACTCATAGTAATCCTTCTGTTCTTTTCCGATCGGACCATTGTTGTCTGTATCACAAGTTACCCAGGTCCTTCGGGTTCATTTTGGGTCACCCCACTGTTTGCAATAGTAATTACAACCAGGCTGGGTGAGCATTGCCCCAGTAGGTTTTGTCTGTAAAATGGTTCTAGAATATATTCTGTGTAAAATAATCAATGTTTTCTCAAGTCAGTTAGGCACCACTGTGGTAATAACTTTACACTGTAGTAATAAACGCGTGAATCTGTGTTAATTAGTACACTCATTCAAAATAACATGTTATTAGACCTTAATTATTTTCAGTGCCATGGCATAAATGGAGTATATGCAAATCTGTGTATCACAACAATCGCAAGGTGATTGAACGATAAAACAAAAACACACAGTTGGACTGGGCTGGATTGTTTTACTAGCGTAATTCATTAAATATCAATTAATTATTTTCCACAGTTCACAGCCATGGGGTATTTCCTATGAATCACAAATTTGAACTCGTTTAAATCTAAGAAAATAGTGTTTGTACATGAAACATAAAATGAAATACATAATATGGAAATATCTATTAGAATCCCATAACACCATTTCCAGCCAGTAGGGGAACTGCCACCCTCCAAGTTGGCGGCGAGGCACTTTGTCATTTCAACAATGGTGAGGCTTGCCGGGGCATTATCCCGGACCTCTTGATGGCAAATGAAAGAATCAGTGATCCAAGTCTAGCTGTTATCTGATGTATACATGGAGTTCTGAGGCCTAACTATCCACCAAAATACAGATGATACTTAGCTATGCCACAACGTAACAGTGGAATATGATATCGCCCAACTAGTTGTGTCTACAGTAAACCTCCAAGGCAGGAATTTACATAAAAATCTCAAACTCTACCCACTCCTCCCTTTGCAGTCTTTTAATGAAAAACTGGATGGTGGTTCTCTCAGATCTTGGAATCGTTTTAACCCAGTTTACCTCAACAAAATCATAAGCTTTCCGTCGATGAAGCTTCCCCAAATGGCCCAATGGAATAGGGGTTGTCGGAGGAAGGGCATTACACTGCCCGCCCTATTAAGGGTGAATGGTGTCATGTACTTTTTTTCTGACCGCCATCGTGATGGACAGAAAAAATCCAAATAATGATCCCCAAACTATGGTAAAAACCAACAGGGTGTCACGGTTATTCGATTTTAATTTTTCAGACCTGTTTAAAGGTTTGGTAAATGGCAATCAAAACTGATTGAGGCTGTTCACCAAACTTTTGCCCCTTGAAGGGAACTGAAATGACAGCAGTTCCTTTCAAGGTACAGATATGACCGTTGAGTCTGCGATTATCTCTAAATTTGAAGGATAGAGTACCTTCGGGATGGAGGAGGTAATGTACATTCGCCAAAGTCAAAAAAAGGTCTCTTATTGACTGTACTGAAAATACAATTGCAGTCTGCAGTACAATACATGTTTATGAGAAGAAACCCTTTCCTTTTACGCACAGCAAATAATCTTCAGGTATCCATCCTAGGGGAGTGGGACCTTGAACTAACAGAACCAGAAGTACATTTCACAAAATGGGTTTTCGTTATATTTGTTAGCAATTTCTTGGTCAGAAAGGAGTTTTTCTGCTTTGCTGAACAAAGGACATGTGTTCGGGCCAGGTAAGCCCTACTTGATGACAAGGCAAGACAAATTTGGCTGAGAGTGAATATGGTTCACTTTTCTGTTGCTAGAGAACACAATTGCGCACAATGACCAAATGACTACTATCAAATATGAGCTGAAGAAAAGGCTATACTGGACACATCTCATGGCATCTAGAGCTCTATTTTAGGTCTCGCCTTGCGTTAGCAGCGCGCGTGTGCTTCTCTCGCCGTGCAAAGGCTTCTTGGAATCAATACGGTTCCAGAAGTCGTGTCTCTGCTCCACCTGCAATTTCCATTCGTGCACGTCATTTTGCATCATGGGTAATGCAAAACACAGTGTCATGATTGCACCGGAGGCATTTTAATCCCTCCTGGTTGTCACCCAGTCCACTTTTGGTCCCGCCCACCGGGATTGGATCTTTTACTTGTGGCGGGAGACAGTGTCTCTTAATTAGCCGCTAAGCACTTTTTTTTGCTATAACGGCGTTTAGCTTCAACAATGGCAGACGCGCCTTTCATTTCTCTGGCGCGGCTTGATAAATCTAATGGTTCTGATTGTGCCTGAATGTTTTTTAGTCTCTCGATCTGCTTTTGAACTTATCGTAAACTTCTCAAACACGCTCTCTGATTTATACTGGCCATCAGCAAGTGTTTCTACAAAAGCCTCCATTTTCTCACATCCCGCGTCCGATACCATTTTGTAGAGGGATGTGCGGAAATATGGCTGCCTTAAGAAGCTTCATCGGCACGGTTTTACAAGTGATGGCTTTATTAATATCGTGAAAAGTGGAAAGGAAAAAAATAAAGTTCTGTCTTTGTAACAACTCTTCTTTGGTTTTCTTCTCTCTCTTAGCTGTCAAAAATCCTTCTCTCACTTGGTCTTCTTCGGGGCGTCACAATCGGCATACCGCGGGAAAAGGAAAAATAACCCAGTTAAGTAGATGTCCTCCCTCTCTAAACAATTGTGTTTTTTTACCTTTGGCGAACAATGGATGTGTTTTCACTTTTAGTTATTATCAAGAGGATGGAAGTAATAATTGTACAGCAGGTTTGATATTCCGCTTAAATTCAAGTGCTACAGCGCCCCCTTGTGGCTTTACCTTTGCGTCAGTTGCTTTTCGATGTTAACTAACATTTTCAATACAAATAAATTAGTAGATTTCGAAAAGAGATTTCGAGCCAGTTATCATTGAGACAAAGAGATACGTCACAACCAGCAAATCATCTACGTTGCTACAATTAATTAAGCTGCTTAACTTACATAGAGATCCCAGATGGAGGCAACGCAGCATTCAACAAAGCAAACATCCTTTGTGGGCCAAACATTCATACGTTATTATTATAAGAAATATAAAAATAAGACATCTACCAACAACAGGAGCAGTATGGCAAGCGTTTTCAAATAGTAATATGTCAATTATGTCTTCACAAAGGGTCCTGACCACAGCATTGTTCGATGTGCATTATGTGCTTTGTGCAGTCAGCCTGTATAACGCACAAGGCCAGACTCGGTGCGCAACTGGTTATATTCTCATAATAGTTTAGTGAGAGAGCATATAGTAGGGTGAGTGCATGGTGGGAAGGATCTTAACAACTAGTGTCAGCTAATTATGGTGACCAGATTCTCAAAACAATCATTGGCACAACCAATAGGCCTTTGAACCTTATAAGTGTTTATCCAGAGCTATTGGCTTTGCCAATGTATTTAAGCTACATGCAACATGCTGCACAGAAGCCGTGCTGCTTTACAGCATAGCTTAAATACATTGGCAAAGCCAATAGCTCTGGCTAAACACTTATAAGGTTCCAAAGGCGAGACCTATTGGCTATGCCAATGCTTGTTTTAAGATGGAGAGCATCCTCTGCAGCGCAACAAGGTCCAGACATCACATGCTGCACTACGACAGCCTGAGCGAAAAAGATCCGCCACAGGTGTGTGTCAGCCTCGCTGGTGGAACAAGGAAAGCTGCTTGCAAGCCAACAGCAGAACTAGGGGCATTAGTGAGAACGATCTGCCTCTAGGAATTTCAGTACAAGACCGAAAGAGACACCTTGAGAGGGAGAAATGATTTAAACTGGACTCTTGCAGAGATTGGCTGAGCGATCACAGAGTTGGTCTATTCTTTCCAAACTCAGAAACAGGCGTGCTGCTGCTTTCCCTGCATCCCAAACCTTTCTTTCCAACAAAAGAGAGTCCTCCATAAGTCACAGCACTCTGTTTTGGGAGACCCAAAAGGAGAGCGCTTCTGTAATCCAGACGGACTGTAAGGGAATTGCCTCTTTCCAGCCGAAGACCCCTTTGCTGTCCGCCAAAAAGGGTATAACATCTGATACGCATCTTTGTCAGGTCCAAAAGTCATTCAAGCTTACAGTAAAGTCTATGGCTCGCAGAGAATTCGTTCTTCTTCACCAATGCTAAAGATGGAATCGTGCTGCCCTCTTGTTAATACCCAATCTCTGTCTTCCCCATTTACACTGGGGTTATTTCCGAGATGTAAAATACATGGAAAAAGAGACAACAGATGATTAGAGAGTAAAATAAGAGATTCAGAAAAATTCTGAAAAGCTCTGTATTTTTTTCTACAGAGACAGCACGAAGGCTGTTTCATGGTTTGGGGTGACTCGGATGAGGATGGTAGTATGTTTGACACTGTATACCAATGCATGCTGGGATGTGCCAGTGTGTCAGAGTGCTAAACAACATAGCAGACCGTGGTAGAGTGAAAGCACAAAGTAGATGCAGCAGTACAGGAGTGTAGAAGGGGATGGGAGAAGACAGAGGGCCTTGGCAGCTTGTCACAGGCTGGGTCAGGTCATAGCAGCCTGGATGTAATAGAGCAAGGCAGACACTTTGCGACATGGCTGCAGAGGGCATCAGAGTGGGGCACGTTATAGCAGAATATGGGAGGGCGAGTCTGTCCATTTTAGAGAGTGACAGCAGATGACCAGAGAAGGTATGCCAGTTTGTGGAAGCATATAGCAAAGGGAAAGGCAGGGCACTGTAGTAGATTTTAGCTGAGGCACGGGAAAGTATGTTTTCCAAATTCTACAACCCTATGATGCACCCCCACAGAAAAGATCTGGAGCAGAGAACAGGAAAGGAGAGCTGTGACACCAAAGGGTGAAAGCGTGTACCAGACGAGCGAAGCATACCTGTGCAGATGTTCAAGTTAGACCAAACGCCTGCTAGAAGTAATGTCAGGTGAAGAAAATGAGGTTTCAGTTCACTGGAGGATGAGGCCTGCTCCAGCTGACATCCACCCATCCAGCGTTAAGCACAGAATGCTTTCAGAGGCCCTGCAGTTTATCTAACAAGTCTTAAGCACGCACAGTGATAGAGCTGTGTGAATAAGGCGATATGATGATTTTTTAATGACAGACAACAGTTTAACAGTTCTGCCCTACTTCCTTGTGCTCTTAATATTGATGTTTTAGTATTTCTAGGTAAACCCACTTTGTGTCAGATGAGGCATTTTAGGTGCAAAGGAGGCAAGGCGAGTTGTCCAAGGCGACACAGTTTGGTCAAGAGAATTCACCAATTGCACTTTGGTCTTCTAGTCCAGTGGGCAACTGAGCCACCAAGACACATCTATCGAAAGTAAAGCAAATCATGAGAAACAACAGTGCTCAGGTCATTTTGTTAGGTCTTGCTGAAACAGCACATGTATGGTTGCTTGCAAGACATTTTGCTTTCTTACAGGGAGCTTAGAAGGCGTCCACTACTTACCATTGGTTTGCTTCATCACTCTCATTTGCTTGCTTCTCTTTGGCCAGCACATGCTGGCTTCACTATCTCTTCTTGTGTTTGGCCCACACCTGGAGCACAGCCCAAGTACTGTTTCTTTGGTGAGTGTCCTTCCAACTGCTTGCGTTGTGGGGGTTACTTTTTTCTTTTCACTGAAGCACTCCGTGTGTGTGCATGTGTGTCAACTCTGTAAACCCTCTGTCACTATTGTCCCACTATATGCCCTCCGTCCTGTGTATTGTCACCACCACTGCGCAATAAAAAAGATGCTATGGCAAGACCAGCGCTGTCCGAGTCATAGCACTTTTTTCTTCCACACTCTCAGTCCATGCTGCCCCCATAAACCCTCCCTCTGTGTTGCCGCCCACCAGGCAACAAAAAAATAACACTATGATGTGGCCAGCACTGCTGTACAACATGACTTAAACCATGGAAAACCCAAATAGCTCTCTTAGATAAGACCTATTGGATTTGCCAATGCTTTATTTTTAAGCCAAGTAGCACAGCAGCTACGCTGCTGTACGACATGGCAAAACAATGACGAAGCCAGTAGCTCTCATATCATAAGACAGACTTATTGTCTTTGACAATGCTTGTTCTACCTTGGCTGCACACCTTTGCACCCACCTTACTCAACCTTCAAATAACTCACACACCACTGCGAATATCAGAGTGTTTCTATTTTATGTTTTTTGCTGTCATTACTAATTCTGGAAGGTAGCACTGTGTATATAGAGAAAGAGCCATGGGTTGAACAGGTTGTTTTCAAGTCTCCCATCCATTGTTTACTCAATACTTCTATATTTCCCATCCCTGGAATACATCAGGTGTCCTTACAAATTCCAAATTCCATAAAAGGGGTGTTTTGATCTCTCCTAGCCTCAAGTTACTTTTAGGGGTTTTAGATTTCCCTTGTATGTCTTGTATGCTGTTTTCAGATTTCCCGCAGGGCACTCCTACATCTTCCATTCTTGTTTCAGGTCCAGGGAGTACCTGGCCTGGCAATTCGAGCTGGACTGTTCCCATGGGGAGCAGGGTCAAGACTGATTTGCAATTGGCTGGGTCCAAAGTGGAATGGCATGGTGAGCAAAAAAACAATGGAATTAGGCCCAGATCTCTGTACTGGGGATGAATGATTGACAATGCTCTGCATTCCGTCCATCATCTTTTTGTGCTGTTATAGCATAAAACAGTAGAACATTTATTACCAATTGGATTTCGCTGCATTTGGGCCTTTCAAATGTAAGTCAGCATATAAGAAAGAAGACATTTTGAAAAATGCTTTCTAAATCATAAGCTAGTATGGATAACTACAAATTCACAGATGTACAAATAACCACTGCTCCTAAACTCGCTCTTTTGTACCCATTTCAGAAATACATAGGTTTCTTTAATACCCATTTTTCGCTCTAATGTACGGTGTAGCTCAGTTGTTGACTCTGGGTACCTTGGGTTCTTGGAGAACCTACAAACCCTATATATCCTGCAACCACAAGCGTCTAGAGGATGTAATGGTATATTGCTTTTGTAAATCAGCCATCAAGACAAAAAGTTACAGATGAAAGCTTTGTTACAAAGGCCAGTTTTACCTACACATTTTCAATATTTCTTTATTTCAACAGTTATTTTCCTAGGGCAAACCTTGAGGGATCTACACATATGACCCCTTGCTGAATTCAGAATGTTGTCTACTTTTCAGAAATAGCTTTCCTGGATCACCCATGGGTTTCACACTAGTTTCCACCATAAACTGGAAGTAGGTTGAGAGCACAAAAAATAGAAAAAATAGGCTATCTTTTTGAAAAGCACCACAACTGTGGTACAAAATGAGGTCTTTTGATTCAGCTCTCTGCATGTTCCTGAAAGCTGGGAAGATGGTGACTTTAGCGCAGTAAATCGTTCGTTGATGTCGTTTTTAGAGGAAAAAACAGACGCTTTTATCTGGAGCACTTTTTTCCTATTTTTCTTTTTAAAAAACTCAAAATTATGATATATTTTGCCTATTTTCTTGGCCCCTCCAGGAGAATCCTCAAACCCTGGGTACCTTTAGAGTCCCCAGGATGTTGGAAAAAAAGGACACAAATTTGGCATGGGTACCTTCAGCTAAAAAAAGTTTTGGAGTCCTAAACGCGAACTACCCCAAATAGTAAAAAAAAGGGCTCAGCACTGGGAGGGGGAGGGGGTAGCAGTTAAGGGGTTATTTGAGATGCAAACAGAAGCTGATAAACACTGCTGCAAGAGAGAACTGAATGATGGAGCATTGGCGTGAGGCAACAAATGGTACAAAGGAGCGCCAAAGAAGGGGGGGGGGGGGAGAAGAGAGGTGGAGAGATGCATGGATGGAGAGGATGAGAGATGTGTGGATGTGTGATGTGTGGCTAGGAGATTGGAGGCATGGAGGAGGATAGAGGGATGAAGAAAAGTATGGACAGATGAGAGAAGGATGGCTGAAAAGAGGATATATAGATTGATAAATAGAGAAAAGGATGGAGAGAATGAATATGGCTGATGAAGAGAAGGGTGGATGCGGAGAAGGATAAAGAGTGGGGAAGATGGTTGAAAGGAATGAGAAGAAAAAAAGAGAAAAGATGTATGGAAAAAGGACGACAGGATAGAGAAGAAAGGGTGGATAGATGGCTGAATAGATGAATGAAAAGCTAGCTGGTAAAAAGGCATAAAGAGGAACTGAAATGTGGCAAATAAGAAAAGAAAGCTGGCAATCCTCGGAATGAGTGCCGGGTTTGCTGGCATCAGTTGGTGGCAGTATTATTTTGGATATGGTCAAAGAGGGGTCATTTTATTTTTCTGACTACTTTCGTATTTGCATTGGGGCCAATTGCACCTTTGCTACATCACGGTGTCTCTAGGCCACACCTAAAAAGGCTTAATGCACTAATGGCTAGAGGCCCGCCTGTTCCACTGACCGGTCGGACAACAGGCTAAGAACTGGAGCCTCCCCGAGTCAAACTATGAAGCGTTGCTAAGCAACCTGTAGCACAGTCTCTTAAAATACCTTTACTGAGGCAGCAAGAGGGCTATATAAAAATAAAAAAAGAACATAAGATAAGATAAAATGGCTCACTAGCACCTTAGTAAGAGTCTGACGTTAATTGGAAGAAGAAAGCAGGCCTCTGGGTCTATCTTTCTTTTAATATCCAGAGTCTGGCGTGTGGTAGCAGTGACCCAAAGCACAGTCCTAAGTGGAGCATTTGCTTATCTCTGCTCTCAAAAGGAAATAACATAAGTGGCTAGAACCTGCTGACTTTGGATGCTGGAAATACATCCAGCAAAACGTAAACCCCACCAATGAGATGCCTCTCCAGGAAGTGATGAAAGGGCGATTTATAATGCGTGCATGCGAGTGTTTTAAATGGGCAGGGCCTGTCCGGTTCTGAGTACCTGGACTTCTTCCATTTGAAATGGAGAGTATCTGCACTTCTTGGGAGAAAACAGGTACTCCAGATAGTGAGTACCAGCGCTTCTATATTTCCATTTAAAGCACTGTTATATATTACTGCTTTGCAGAAGAAAAGGGTTATAGGCGCTGCCTAGCCTGGAGCTGTCCAGCTCGGCCCACGTGTCCTGAACAGCACTCATACAGTACAGCATAGCAGCTGGCACCTGTGCAAAAATTCAGGCAAAGAATGTCTATCGCGCACATCCCTGGGGTGCAGGCCACGGGTTGCAAGAATGACGCAGGCCTTAATGCAAGAAATGAAAATAGGCCCCCCGCCATGACCTGGCAGTACAAAAACAGCCATGGTAACAGGCAGCAGACATCTTCTGCTCCTGCGCCCCGGTGCAGCTGCACCTGCTGCACTAATGATAGCTAAGCCCGTGCTGCATGCAACAGGTGTGTGTCGTCATGACGGCCTGGACATGGAGCACCTCGGATCCACACACGGGCTTCTCGCCGACGTTCAATCCCGCAGATTTGAATTTGCATGTTGCTGCATTCCAGAGATACAGATAGGTGGTGTGTCATGTCATTTAAATCACTCATTGTAGAGTCATTCATGGTGTGGGGTAAGGGGCGGGGCGACGGGCCGGGGGAGCTGAGAAGGGGTGGAGATTGAATGTACATAAAAAAAATCTACCTCAGCAAAAGTTTCCATTAAAATTGTAGACAAATGATCTCTGTGTCCTTCTCCCCGGGCTGCCTGGGGCTCCGTGCTATTTCTATGCAAATAACAACCTCGTGGTTTCTATCTTATTATTTCCACCGGAGCGGCTGCGACATGACCTGGGAGACGTGTGCGCGAGGCAGACAGGGGGAGCGGAGAGAGAGCGCGCGCCAAAGAGCGGGTGCGCAGCCAAGTGTGAAAAAATATTGTCAAGAGCGAACGCGGCGAGAACACAGCCGAAAAAAAAAATTGCAGGGATAACGTGTTTATTTCAGACCCCTGCCGCCGCCTGCTCGGAGCCCACCACCCCCCGTACCTTACAATCTCCCTGCCGCGCCCCCACCCTGCCGCACGAGGCAGCACCTTTGAAAATTCATTGGGCATCGGGCGGCGCGGCACAATCCATCTGCCTCCCTCTTATCATTTGCATGTCATGCCTCTTGGCTTCTGATGCGCGGATAGCCCGGCGCAGCGGCGCTGCCATGTTCAGGAGGGAAAGGAAACGGGAGGGAGGAGAAGGGAAGCGCGGGAACCCAAAAACGGCAAGGTGTACCAAGACCCCTCACGCCTCTTCGAGCGGCAAGCTTTATTGGAGAGACGATAATGAAGGGGGATACAAAGAAACCATAAGTGTGTGGGGTGGTTTAAGGGGGTTCCGCTCCTGCGACTGAGTTCTGTATGTCACCTGTCGGTCAACGACCTACCCCTACACGTCCGCTCCGCTTTCCGTCCTTTGGAAATTAAATGTGTATCTCTAATTTAAGTACTAATCACTGACATTTCATAAAGCGCCCATAACTCATTCTGTTTGTGGTGTGAGCTATACAAATGGCCACCATTTTCACTCCAGAACTGGAGCAAATAAACTATGTTCTTGCTTACGTCCTTCTTTCGTACAAAGGCATAATCGAAACACAAAACACACTAAACCTTCGTATACTCATTTACAGTACACCGAGAGATAGTAAAACTCAGCTATCATCAACAGACTACACCAAACTACAAAGAATACAGAACAGCGCACCCAGACACGTCCTCATCCCAAACAGACATATTGAGGCGGCCCTCAAAGCACTGTACGGGTTTCCAGGGCCCAAAAGAACATCCGTCAAAGCCCTCTGCATCAACTATAGGGCAATCCACAGGCTTTTTATAGTCAAAACTCTGACTATACAACAGCAGAGAGAGTCAGGGTGGTGGTGAGCAGGGGAGTATCAGGAAAGACGCGTGTGAGGGTGGAAGCAACAAGGAGGGCAGGCAGAGATGCAGGAGGAAGAGAACCCGGGGATGCGGGATGGTAGAAGCACAAGGGCCAGAAACTAACATGGAGGCACGGGTGGAGAGAAGCATACAGGCCCAAGATAGTAACATGGAGCACAGGGAGAAAGAAGCACACAAGGGAGACAGCTGGAAAACAGATGCACTTTCATGGAGCGCCTAAGCAAAAACAAAAAAGTAGTTCCCAAAAATGATCAGTGGAAGGACCGAGTAAAGAGACTAAGGTCTGACATTGGGAGGGGCCCAAAGACACAAGACAGACAGGTAGGTCATTAAATAAGCAAGCAAGCCAATGAGAGTGACAGAGCCCGATAATAGTAACCAGTGGGCGGGCTTTAAGCCAACCCCACCCCCGTAAGTTCTTGGCAAGCTATCAATTGCTCTTTTGCAGCCAGATAGTAGGCTCCGCCTAAAAATGCAAGGGAGAACAATACGATTACTACCAGTGCCACGTTTTTGCTAACTGATTTTGCTTTGTCAGTCCCATACTTACATATTAAGTGTACAGTCAAGTGTATCTCAGTGTCACTTCTGGGAATTAAAGACTAAATTAATGTCTTTCAGAATTACAAAACATATTTATACTCTGACTCACCAATGTTATTATTTTTGTGATCTTATCCTTCTAAAACTTTGTTTTTACCAGATGATATTAAATCCAGTCCCTCCGAATACATGTGCGCACACTGTTGTCATCATCGGCTTTGCCTTTCTCAAGCTAACAGTGTGAATGGAGCAAGTCGCCCATTTGGGCTTGGTCTGGAAAGGGCACTTAAGTGAGTACTTAAGTGAGGAGCTTTTAGTGCTTGCAAGGAACAAAACAGACTTATTGGTTTACACCGAGGACATGCCGATACATCTCCTCTGCCTACCACAGACATATATACTGAGAAGACTAAAGAGGCTGTTTTACTGCGCTGTGTCTCCCAGACTCCAGCTAACCTGTGGGACAAGTATGGCGCTGTGTCTGCGGCTCAGCTGTCCTTGCCTACTGTGGGATGTCCAAGTGCTCTGGAAGTACTGAGTGTCTGAGTAGCTTTACAGGCCCAAAAGGGCAAGTAAAAAGGTCTATGCTTAAGGGAAAGTTTGTCTTCACACGGTGTCATGCTGTGCACTGGAGGAGGGAGAGGTTTTCTGTTTGGCAGACCTAGGGGTATACCAAAGGGTGACTTATTTTGGGGGCCAGCCTGATTAAGCCTAAAGCCTGGACGTTGTACAGTAGCGTAGCTTGGGTGTCATAGGGGCCCTAGTGCATGGACTGAAATGGACCCCTTTGGCTGTTGTTACAATTATATAACACAGCAATAATCAGAGTTCAGTGGGCCCCTCTGTGCCCTGTACCATGGCACCTGCTGCACCTGATGCTACACCCCTGACGTTGTCCTGTCATCAGCCATCGTGCCCTCTTGATGTGCTTCACAGGAACCACTAAACTCAGAGGAAGCACTATTTCTGAAAGCTATAGAGCACCCTAGTGTAAAGCACCAGCACATACATTTAAACGCCTACAATATCACCAGATAGAATCAACGTGCATCTATCAAGGTAACTGATTTCTCCCCAGACTGTCCAGCCTGTGCGAACACTGAAGGCGCACTATGGCACTCCAGTGAATTGACATGACGCGTTAAGGCACGCTGTGAGATGCTTACGGTAACAACATTTTTGATGACGAGCCGTTCTGTCTTTTACATTTAAAACTGCTCTGTAAAAAGTTAAAAAAATTTTTTTAATCCACTGTACTTTTATTGTTTTATTGGACATGGCTGCTCTACGTTGAATTCATATGTAGTCTTCATTTAGCTGCAATTCTAGTACCATTTGTTGATAAAGCCCCCTTTACCAATTTTCTTTGGAGGCGGCCTTTATTATTCTTTGGGTAGACTGTTTGCAGACTCCCGGCATAATCAAACACTTCATAATTTTAAGCCTCCAACCTGGCCCAGGTACAATATTAGGTGGGCTGGCCCAGGTACAATATTAGGTGGGCCTCCAAAGAGACCACTTAACCTGGTGCTTATGTTTTGACACCACTCACCAACCCCTCTAGCCTTCCAGTTAGATATCTATCAACCAGACCGAAAGATGCAAGTTCCAGCCATCAAATCTGGGGGTGTGCAAAATCGGTTAAATTTACATACATTTCGGCTAAATGCAATAGAAATTTCACAGTTATACAAAATGTACCTTTAGAGTGACTTTTTTTTTTTTTAACACAAGCGCCCATGAGATACCAGCAGGAAACTGGTTTGAACAGAAAACGTCTTTCTGAAAGACGTTTTCTACACGAAAGTCTCTGCATGGCACAAAAATTACACAAACGTGTGCAATGCAAATTTCGCTAAATTCATGTAACACAATAATTATAAATTCTGCGAATTGTGCTGGCATAATTAAAATTTCACCCAAAACATGTTGCAGTCACCTGTACTTAGATTTAAAGATAAGGTGATCTTTTTATTATTTGCACTTGATTTCTTTTCTATTTTGTATTATATGTCTTCATGGTGCAAAGTGCCCCAGTCAATAAAACTTAAAAATGAAGAAATAATAAAACAAACATTTGCAAACGTGTAACAAACCAAAGAAATGCAGACATACCTATCCAGGTAAACACTCACTTAACTACAATTTTTCTGACCCCCGACAACATAGCAATGTAGAGAAAATAACCATACTTAAACGTATCTAAAGCAGAGGCATTACATAACTGTACAAAGCAGAAAAGACACACACCGTCACCACATAGACATGGCTGTGCACCTTAAGCAACAACAGGTCAGTCATGTTTTCGAGCTATTGGTAATCACTGGGAGTGGGTGCTTTATAGAAAGCCCGAACATATTGCCCCTTAAGTTTTCAAGGATCTGGGGGTAGTCGGGGAGATTAAGTGGCCTGAGCCTACCATGGCTGCTCGGAGCTAAAGCTCCGTGGTAGCCCAACGCCACGACAACCAATCGGGGTACTTCCCCGCACCAAAATCAGTTGGAAACCCCCTCTCCCGACATTGTAGCACTGGGTGCATCTGCCGCTGTGAGCACCGTTCCCCCTAACTACTCCGGTGCTGTGTAATCGGCTTAAAATTTGCCAGGTCATTGCGCCTCAAAATGGCGCTTGGGGCGTAGTGGACTCGCTTCTGTATACAACTGAGCTGGGGCCGCGTAATCAGGAGCGGGCCCTAGGAAGATTGTGTCGGAGGAGCGGCGAGTCGCAAAGCTGTCCCCTCTGCATCCCCGGTGCGCACAAAAGTGATCCGGTGGTGGCTGCAGGGAAGTGACTGCCAGCAAACGGCACATAGCGGCTTAACACTGCAGACCGGGAGGAAGCAGCGGTGATAGAATCTTTTGTCACCAGTGTTTTTCCGGTGAGTCATGGCGCAAACGCTATCACCCGCACCGGGAGGGAATAGTGGTGTAGGACGGGGCCCCCCGCAATGCCCAGACATGCAACAAGGCTCCATAGCAGCCCGTCTGACTCTAAAATGGCAGCCAGTGAGACGTCTGTGACGAGGGGAGGACTGCACACCGGAGGGATGGCACAGTCAAGGCTATAAAGGGAAAATGGTAGAGAAAAGGCAGCAAGACATTAACATTCAAAACTGGGTCCCGAAACATGTCGTCCTCCCCTGGTTTCCTCTGGGGACTGCTCGATCTGCGGGCCTCCCTCCTATGGTGGAGTTCTGCCTGTCCAGAACGGGAGTCCCCCCTCTCGGCTGTGACACACTTCAGCATTTAAATGATAGCAGTGGGGGGTATTCTGGGACACCGCCCCCCTTACCAAATTATCTGGCCCTGGAGACTTTGTTTGAAGCTGAAATATTCTGTGTAGAGCCCTCTCAGGACAGTGCCTGACCACAATATGTCGTCTGGACTTTGCTCAGACTGTGATTCCTCAACTCTCCAATTCCCCTGCCCTACTACGACATTATCTGATTACTCCTGACCACTATCTAGACAGCAGAGTCCGAGCATTAAGGCCAATGCCCGGAGGACTTGCCTTTACAGCTTTTGAGGAGATTGGCCCTGGTTAATCCTGCCGCCCGTCACCTACCCAGCCGGACATTGGACACAATTTCTCCCCGCCTCCCTGTTCTGTCTCCTTCCTCCTCCTCAGCGAATTTCCTTAACATTGTTTTTTTATTTATTTTTTATCCTATGTTCGTCTATGCTCTTGTAACAAATGTAACTTGTAACCTGCAACTCTCCGAACCTCATGTAAAGGGTTCTGAAAGCTCCGGGTCTAGCCAGCGCTATATAAAACTCATTAAATAAATTATAAATAAATAAATAAGCTACGGCCCAGAGTCACATGATGCTGAGCTAAACTGCCGCCGGGGATCGAACCGGGAGCCTTGCGCTCCGGAGTCAGACGCTTTGCCCGCTGTGCCACACCTCTCCTCCTCGTGATTCAGAGCGAGGACGGCGAGACAGCACCGAAAGTTAATATTTTTAGTCCTTACTACTGAGGAAGCTCTTGATCGTTCAACTCAGGAGGCTCTTGCACCCTCTGACACCTGGTTCTTCCCTCTCATGGGTTCTCCAGCTCTTCCTTGGTGCTTCTCTGATGTGCGGGCAATTTCTTATAAGGAAACTCTCACTTCCTGATTTCTCGTACATAGATATTTACTTTTGTTGATTTTTGTCCTTTTCTACCAAATCTTGGATCTTCTATTCTCAGTCATTCGTCAAAATGGGGATCTCACCGATGTCTGGTCTTTCATACTCAGTAGGCGCTCACTCTCTGTGATTCTTTTATCATTCCTCCTCAGACTCAGGAATCTGTCACTCAGTCCCATCCTGGCAATTCCCTCTGATCAGATTCTCACTCTGCTTCTATGGCCTTACACTTGAAGAGACATTCTCGTCACTACTTGGTCTCTCCCTGTCACGACTCCTTAACCTCCGATTCTTGGCTGCACTCCACAAGATGCTCTCACTCACTCCATTTCTTGGTACTTTCTCCTCAGAGGAATCTCTCACTTTCACGGATTCTTGGTACTTTCTCTTCAAGAGGCTGTTAATGATTCTTGTCTTGTCCTGTACCCCTCAAGGGGATCGCACTCTGTTTGGTTCCACCTTAAAAGGGTCAGACCTTCCTGCTCAGGAGGCTCCTACTCTTTCAGGGTTATGATCTTCTCTCTTAAGGTTTCTTCGAATCCTTGTTCCCTCCTCAGGATACTCCCTCCTCTCTCTAATACCAATTAGAAATGGAGACTCTCCCTGGACTTCCATTTTCTTTGCCTCGTCCTCATAAGACCCTTCAGCTCAAATTCTTGTTCTTTAGTAGCCTCTCCCACTCTTCAACCCTCGGTACACAGCGCTGACTCTTCCTCCGACACCTGGCCTCTACGTTTACAGGCCTTTCCTATCTACGTATTGTCGGTTTTGGCCCAGGGCGCACTCTAGCTCCTACAGCTGGTCTTTCCTGCTCAGGAGCTCCTTACACCCTTTCATTCATGGTTTTCCCCTCTTCTGAAGCGTTTTCTCTCCTGCTCTATTTCTTGCATTTGGCCTTTCCTTCTGTTGGGCTCTCATTCTCTTTGATTGAGCTGTCTCGTGATCCCAATGTTTATGTGACTTCTCCTCGTGAGGACCTCACGCTCTTCTCCCCCATATTACTCTTGCAAGCTCACGACTCTGGATCACGACCGCACAGAAGGCTATGACTCGTCTCACTTCACCTGGGTGCCCGACTCCCAAGTTAGGACTCTCTCAGTCATTCTGTCATTAATTAATGAGAATTACTCCCTGGGAGACTCACATTTGTCACTATTCTGCATCAGTCTTCTCTAGGTATTTTTAATTTTACCAGGCAGATTTCTACTCTCGCCAATTGCACTGTGTGGCTTAAGAGGTGACGCGGGCGGCAGGTGGTGAGCGCCAGCACTCATTGCTGGGGATCAGAGCTTGTTTTTCATCATCGGATTCAGGCCCAGAGCAAGAGAACGAGAAAGTCAAAGAAGGGACGAAAGAAAGAGGAAAAGAAAGTTATTTAAAAAGAGTCAAGGGGCGAAAGCAGGAAAGACAAATAAACTGCAAGTGTGAGATAAAGGGATGGGAAGTGCATGATGGTCGAGGAAAGCGGCTTAAGGAGGAACCGAGCCCCGCAGGCTCGGCGCTGGACAGCAATGGCGTTCAGCAACAAGCCCCTAAGAAAACTTGTGGGGCCCTCCACTTATTATTGCAGACACGCTCACACCCGCCTCCCCACAGCTGTGCACGAACGCGAGTCTTCATTCGCTAATATTCTTACATGTGTTCAGAGGTCCATCCTCAGTCACCCACACACACAAATCCCCTTATTTACATGTGTGTAAGAAGTTCATCCTCGTATATGAACACAAGTCTACTTACCTCTCACTCTCACATACATGCACAAGAAGGCCGATACGTAATTTTCCTCTCCATACATGAATGCACAAAGTTCTTTACATGTATGGTTGTCGCTCCTCACTAACACGCACAGGACCCAGCTCACATTTAAACCCAAAACCCCCTCCTCACAGACGCCCACAATCTCCCTTACCTATGCATGAACGACCCGTTAAACGCACGCACGCACGCACAAACCCCTGCATGGGGACGCACCCGCGCCATGTTTGCCCTCAGATCTCTCGCGCCACAAACACTCCTCCTGCCACGCCGAGAGACAGGAGTCTGCGTCTCTGACGTGCACGCCCGCGGAATGACAATGACGGTGGTTTTGTTGCAGGGAGAGCTTCAAGCTGTCATCAGCTTCTCTCCTCACACCTGGTCGGCGCAGGGATTGCCGAGACATTCTTAATGAGTCTGTGAAATCGGGTGTCTTACGGCGATGCGAGTCTGTGCTTAAAGACCAGTGACACGGAGGCTGTGAGCAGGGGAGCGGTGGGATGCGCCAGCTGCTGCAAGCACCGCTGGAAACGGCAGTGTACACAGAGCATCGGGCGTGCAGTGTGCACACACAGACCCTCTGAGGAACTGTGTACACTGATCCGGCCATGGCACATGCATTGGACATATACAGACGCACTCACACGTTAAACAAACCCCTTATCCTGCACAGGGTGCATACACAGACCCTCTAACAAACTGTGCCAGCCATGGCACACGCATTGAACATATACAGACACACACACACTTTAAACAAACCCCTTATCCTGCACAGGGTGCATACACAGACCCTCTAACAAACTGTGTATACGTGAATCCGGCCATGGCACACGCATTAAACATATACAGATGCGTACACACTTCAAACAAACCCCTTATCCTGTACAGGGTGCATACACAGACCCTCTAACAAACTGTGTATACGCGGATCCGGCCATGGCACACGCATTGAACATATACAGACGCACTCAAACGTTAAACAAATTCCCCTTATCCTGCACAGGGTGCATACACAGACCCTCTAACAAACTGTGTATACGCGGATCCGGCCATGGCACACACATTGAACATATACAGACGCACACACACTTTAAACAAACCCCTTATCCTGCACAGGGTGCATTCACAGACCTCCTCCACACTGCAAATGTACCACTTGCGTTCACAGACACATACTACATCAATGTTAACCCCAGCTCATTCACACACTACACTCATATTCCATATCATACAGGGTACATGCACGCACAGACCTCCGCTCACGAATACTACACCTTTACCAATATTACAATATAGACACCCTTGCACATGCAAACACACACATCACCCACATTTCTGGAAAACGTCTCTCTCTCTCACACATTACAGTGACTAATCTCTCTCTCATACAATGCAAAGAGGAGCCCACTCTTAAACAGCGCACATTTGTAACTCTTGTACCCCCATACAAGCTCACTTCACCGTTACAAACCTCATGTCACACACATTGCTTGCACACACCCCCACACTCAGTGACTTAAACCTCATGTCTTCAAGTGAACATACACAGACCTACTCTGTCAGACATTCACCACTCTCACATACATATCCTTCCATGCACACACTACACTGTTGAGTATGGATACTGTATACCCGATGTACGTTATAAGAATACTGCAAGTCACTGACGAGTTCCGTGACCACATAGAGGAACGAGGTCAAAGGTTGGGTTCCTTTATAAGATAATGGAACTTCAAGTTGACTTACAATATTCATTTAACATACGGAAGAGGGTCACTGCACCACCCTTCCCACATACTGCTTAAATCTTTCCTGTCTTGCTCTTTTACATGAAAGAGATAGTATGATTACAAACATGAAAAACAAAAGTAGAATCTGCAGTACAAAATGAAACACACCAAAAAGCATTTAGTAATTTGTTGCAAAAATATATTAGTATCAGTTTAATGCAAGTCAGATTGAAAAAATGCTGTAGCTCAAACATGCAAAGTACATCTTTGTTGTAATGAACTATTATAAATACATATTTTCTGCTGATCACTGTTCATTTTAGAAAAAACAGATCAGAAGACTGAAAAGCTCATTCTCATTTTTTGTTGCATATCCTGCTGCTGTAATTATGATCGTGACCTGCCTTTCACCTTGGCTCCTGGCAGGAGGCATTATGATGTCACAACTCAACTGTAATGACACATTATATTTGCGAGGCTACATCATTTCTTTATTATTGGTGACTAGAGACGTCACAACACAGCTATAATAAGGAAATAGAAACAAGCGTTTATAAAGAAATTGCAGGATGCCATGCATTATAAACCACATCACACACGCGGCTTGGTCAGACAGCCCAACCCACTGTGACATAAATCTCATCTCATACTGTATATATAAATATCTACTCTTGCAAACACTGTGCACATTTGCCGCAAGCATGCACACCTTGACATGCTGTTATAAACCCACCTCACACACTGCTTGCAGACAACACCCCTCATTAATTTCATATCTCATTAAGTGACATACACAAACCAACATTCACCAACACTTTACCCAACACTTTCCCCATGTACCACTTTCAGTCTATTGGCTTTGTCGATGCCTGTTTTGTCATAGTTTATGCAAAACGTTATTGTTAAGCACAGCTGCCACTGACAATCTAAAGTAAAGAACTAACTAAAAGCCATTTTTATCCCTGGAACTGAAGGAAACTACTTTCTGTGAGGATGTGTTCATTGTTAAAAAGGCAACTTCTGTGACTCACAGGAAAGTTAGCCAATGGCTCAAGTGGGCTGGCCCGCAGCCCCATGCTGTATTCTGTGGTGGGTAGGAATAAAATGTACATGACACAATAACGCACCAATGGATGGAGAGGGCAGACTGAAAGTCCCTACATGTATGTTATACATATAATTTTAGTAAAATCAAAAGTCTTGGCTAATTTCAGACCTAAAACTAGGTATTAAAGTAGCAGGACATTACCAAAACAAAGCAGAAACACTGGACTCTAACCTGGCAGCCAAGAGAAACAACTCCTGTCATCCTACACAAACAACAACAATCACAGCATACGCCCACCCCCGGTCTGTATCAGCCCTCCAAGGAATGAAGACTTCAGAATTTGAAGCTCTACTAATCGCTAGCTACCCAGATGGCTGCTCTACGGATCCAAGCCCTCCCCACTGTTTCCACAGATCCTTCAATCAACATCGGTATCTATTCCAGTCAGAAATATCAACAGTTCTTTAAAAACAGGAATTTTCCCAGAGACATTAAAGAAGGCATACATGCGTCCAATACTTAGGAACAACACGGTTCTTCTTATTCATCCGCAGTAGATTTTTACAACGAATAACAGCAAATTGTGCCATTCACAGTAAATTTTTACCACGAACGCCGCATAAGTATGCAAAGTGGTGTAATGGCATACTTTCGGGAATTCAAACGTAATGCAAAAATTACACAAATTACACCAGTGTAATTGAAATTTCACCCAGGCCTACTCAAAACTTGACTATGCTAACGAACTATACCAAAGCACTTCACACTTAACTATGAGAAGGCTACAAAAATCTACAACTCAGTTGCATGACTACTTTTAAACGCAAGTAATGCATATACACAAATCCATTTTTTCCTGTCTTGAAGGCTTTACACAGGCTCCCAATGGCAAGAGGATCATCTTTCAAACTACTGTGCATCGGTCCCAGAGATGACCCAAAATGAATTCAAGTAAAAATCGCACAATATTCCCAACCGAGGATTGTTCGTCCCAGACTGGCACTGCACTTAATAATTCCTGCGTATAGGAAGAAAACAGTTGATTGCACAACTTTCTCTGTGCCAGCGGCAAAATGTTGGAATTTCTTACCAGAAAAAAACATAGCGACTGTGATTCAGTTAAGAGTTCAGAAAGATTGCTAAAAGCTGGTTATTCCCAACCCGTTCCAACAAATATTCCACACATTCTCACTTCGTGCCCACAGACAGATACCTTCCAGAACTCTCTACGATCAAAGAGGTGCAAAATCCCTGAATCCCTTAGCAAACAACCCCTTATATGAGGGAAAACTAAATTTCCCTCGAAACTAAACACCCATGCATCTTTCTCACACAAACACATAACAGTATGATAAAAGCAAACCCCATTGCTTGTCTACTCCTCAAAATCTCAACGACAAACGAAACAATACCATTATCCAATAACACCCATTAGTGTAAAAAAAAAAAAAAACAAGTACTAAGACTGACAGCTTCAGTAATTAATGTTCAAGAGAACAAATGATGTAGGCATGATTGGGGTTTAGTTGGAGTAACCCAAGACGGAAAAACTTATATCACCTGCTCATTGGTAATCAACTTTCAGCCTTCTTTTCTACTCTTTAAACTTCCTCGGGTGCTTCCGACATCAACAGCCCAAAAAACATGCATGAAAATAACCCAACTTATATCTAGAGATTATCCACTCTCCCGCCTTCCTACTTGAATGATGCCATCCCTACACTCCATCTTCTACATGACTTAGTGACACTGAGTTTGCACGTGCCCCCTACCTTACTCTCCACTAATTCTTAGGAAATAACCAATCCCCTCCTTAAAAGGCATACACTTCCCTTCGGAGTAACCGCTTCTGCAGCCCCAAAACCTATCTAGCCTATTTGTTCATCTCGAAATCATCCCTTCTCAGTCTCTTGAACCTTTATCTCACAATGCCAACCTCCTCCACCCTATTTCTTTGCCCCTCTTTTTCAACTTGCATTAACTTACTCTAATAATTACATCTAACTCCTATAGACGTAATCTATCACCACTTGAAATGGTTTCCTCAGAGCACAAGACTAACCCAATAACCAAAAAACTCTCCGACAACAATAACCACTGAATTACCCACGAATTTTAGGCTATGGAGTAGCACGCTACCAGTCAATAAGTGCTTCACTGCATTGTCAGGTGTAATAAGCGCTATATAAATGTAATCTCAATAAAATACAATACATACTGCAACAGCAGAGCAAAACTAATAACAGATATTTACCTCTTTAATAGAATCCAGTTTAAAGTACTGTGCTAGAGTTTACTGGGCTTGACACTTAGGCTAAATTCAATCCAGAGTCTCACCCTGTAAAACTAGCATACTCTAAGGTTGGTCTGTTAACCTCTTCAGCAGGATTCAGACGGCTAAGTTTGCGGAGAAAAATCTAGGTTATTTTGTGCAGGTTTACAGAACTGTCTCCACGAAAACGCCCAAAAATGCCAGTTTACAGAAACTTCAAAAAGGATAGCAAAAAACTCCTTGTTCAAATTATTTTTTGCTTTAAATCTTTAAATTATGGTTACTTCTGTAAATCAAATATGTGAAATACATTTATATTTGCACGTAGCCTTCCCCTTTCATAACACATGTAATACAGTAGTGTCACTGGGCCACATAGTTCAGTGTTTTCCAGTAAACATGTTTCTGTGAATGTTGTTTTATAGATGTAGTTTGAAGTATGTAGGGAATTTTGAGAAAGGGTTGTTCAAACTGCACACATTTTACATCTTATGTTCCAAAGTTGCAACTTTATTTCACAGTTGTATTACAGTACCATCTGCATAGATGGCTGCTACGACTTCTTCGTTGTGCCCCCCATTGCACAACTTTTGGGTATTGTGCCCATGAGGCTTTTAAAAAAACTTTTGTGAGTCCCACCATCTTCCCTATCCTCTCGTCTGAATCGTTTTTTTCTGAGAGAGTCTTAATTTTCTCTCTTTGTTGCAAAAAGCTTCTCTTTTTCCACGTCTTCATTGCGGGCTCTAACTCTCTCCACACACCACAGAGGCATGAAACAGCAGCTTCTTTAAAAACATCAACGTGTTTTCACTGAAAGCTTGCTCTTTAATAGATGCTACGGTTCTCTAATAATATGACAAACTAACTGAAGTTATATTACAAAAATGACTAATTTCCCTTCAGTTCAAGGCACCAAACCTAAAGCACCAGAACTTATGATCCTGAACATAAAGGCACCCAATGCATTGTCTGGGAGCTTATAGAGAAGACACCGATGCAGCGCAAACAGGACACCGCCCTAGGCCATGCCGTGTGCAGCAGCACATGGTGCGTTTAGTCCTCCAACTCAAAAACACAGCATGCAGAAATGTGCTGCAGGTACTGTCATCAGCGGCTTTTTGAATACACGGTAACTTCGCCATATGTAGAGTACCTGTACCTAAAGTAAGCAGTATGGACTCCAGTCATAAAGAATGAGCAAAGGGCAGACTCTGGCTGCTGCCGTCAGCAAATGATGGCCACGGTTTAAAGGTACGCCCTATAACCAAACACAGCATGCACGCGCATTCCACCTTTAACAGTATGCACACAACCCAAAAGGTTTAGGCAAATGTGGCAACCATGGCTAAGATACTACAACCTAGAGATGACTGGGGTTGAACCGGATAATAAAAGCCCCTGCACATTGGATCCATAACTTGTCGGTCAATAATCTTGTTTCCCAAGAAGATGTATTGGGTGCGGGCCATGTTTAGCCCCCAGAAGGGTTGGGAGGAGGGGTGCCAGTGGAGAAACTATTGTAATGCAACCTCTGTATTCCCGAATGTAGTACTTATTGGTAACAATGCTGAATTTATTGCATTCATGACTCAACTGCTCCTGTGCTGGCTAATGTTTAAAAATAAAATAAAAACAGTTAAAAATAAATAAATTAAAAAAAAACAGTATGCACACAGTTCTGTCTCCAACACATTACAAATTAACTCCACTCTCCCTACATTAAATTCCAAAATCCAAAACATGCATTGAATACAACGGTACCGATTGAATGTGAGAAGCAAAGTACATCATTTAGAGTCACGTAAAGGGATTTTGATCACTGGAACTTGAGGAACAGTATAAAAGGGATATATGGTGGTGAAACCTGACACTCAAATAATTACTACGATTCCACACAGCTCAGGGCTGAAACAATTGTCGACTGTTCAACAGCACACATTGCACACCTGTCCTCGCAATGTAAAAGCTCTATTTGATTATCTGCCCCTTGTTTGCCAAGTAATTGCTAGAGAGGAGCACTTTCATTGGGATTCACTGCAGGTTTCACCACCAGTAATAGCCAACACTCCCTAACTGTGCTTGATCTCCTTTAAAACCATGTTCAGTATGCAATAATAAATACATTTCATAAACTGTGATCATTTATTTAAAGACTCCTAGTCTACACAGGATATCATGAACATGCCTTCCATTTCTAACAATACCAATTCAATACTGATTAACTGACATGGTTATCCCGGATAGGGAGTCGTCTCTTGACAGCCGTATTGTGTGAGATGCCGACAGTGTCTCCAGTGGTTCTCGGTACGGATTCACTAACACAACATCATGGTGTGCAAAGGAGAGTTGTCTTTGTTAGGTCTCCTCTGATGCAGTGCATGCACTGTTGCTTGCGCGACATTCTGTGTACTTTTCACTGTCAAGGGTCTTAAGCCCACCCATTACTTGCCATTGGTTGGCTTCATCGTCACTGTCATGCCCTTGCTTGTCTTTGGCCAGGGTGTGCCAGCTTCATTTCCTCTTTGTGCCTATAGCTCTTCCCACGAGCATGGCCCGAGTACAGCTTCTGTCACCAACGTGTGTCTTCCACTGGTCATGCTTTTGCAGGTATTTTACTTCTCCTTTTGTGATTGTTCTTTCTTGCCCAATTGTTGCTTGCCTCATCGCTCAAGCAACCTCCCGCACAGTTCATGCTGCACAGCAGCTGCACTGCGTTACAACATGACTAAAAGACATTGACAAAGCCAATAGCTCTTTCGTGGGCGAGAGTTATTCACTTTGGCAATGTTTGTCTCACAGAATGATCCTGCCTCTGGCACTGCAAGTTTTTATCACTGTTGCACTCCACAATGTGGAATCAAGTCAAGGAGTAGCCTCTAAGACTGAACGGTAAAACCTCACTCCAACAGAGCACAGAGAGCTCCCACAACAACACTTCACAGAGCCACCATACCTTATTAATGCACAAAGCTCCCTACTTCAATTTAGCACTTAGAAAAGTGAGTGAATTCACAGTGGCACTAAGCAGGGACCCCCTCCTATGTCCTCTTCCTTACTGTATCATTCCATAGAATGACATCACTGCACAAAGTGATCTTACTTAAGTAGTACATCCTATATATTGACAGATCATACCACACCATTTTATACAGTGACAGGCCATACCATACAATACTATATGATAACAGGCCATACCATACCATGCTATAGGATGACAGGCCACACCATACCATGCAATCACAGACCATGCCATACAATACTGTACAATGCCAGACCATCCGATACCATACTATATAATGACAAGTCATACCATACAATGGCAGGCCATACTATACCATACTATACAATGAAAGGCCATACCATACCATACTATATAATGAAATACCATACCATACCATGACAGGCAATACCACACACTACAATGATAGGCCATACCATACCATACAATACAGTGACAACCCATACTATACCATACCATACAATGACAGGCCAGACAATACAATACAATACCATAACATACTATAAAATGACAGAACAAAGCATGCCATGCTAAACGAAGACAGGCTATACCATACTATACAATGTCAAGCCATTATATACTATACTAAACAATACCAGGCCATACCATACTACACAATGAGAGGACATACCATGCTATACTATGACCATACCATATAATACCATAATGTACAATGAAAGGCCATCCTATACCATAAAGACAAGCCATACCATACCATACTATAAAATGACAGGCCACACCATACTATACTATCAATGTAATGCCTAAAAAATGACAGGCCATGACATACAGTACCATACAATACATTGACAGGCCATACCATACCATACAATGACAAGTCATAACATACCATTCTATACAATGAAAGGACATACCATACTGTATGATACCATACGACAGGCCATATCATAGCATACTATACAATTACAGCCCATAGCATATCACACTATACAATGACAAATCATACCATCCCATCCCATTCCATACTATAAAAAAGAGAGGCCATACTATAGAATGACAAGCCATACCATACTATAATATACTATATTATATAATAATAAGACATACTATACCAACCCATACTATACAATGAGGCCATTCCATACCATACAATGACTTACCATACCATTCTGTACAATGACAGGCTATACTATACCACACCATACTAAATTATGACAGGCCATACCGCATCATACAATGACAGGTTATACCATACCATACTATTCCATATATGCTTTAATATAAAACTTGAATTCTCAGATTAAAACAATGGCTTGTTGTATTAGAAGAAAATATCAGATACTCATAAAAAGCATAGAAATGACCTCCCGTGCACCATACCAAAAAGCCTCAGTGGGATGAAAGCACGCTCATTGTTTACCATTAGTTCGTTTTATTGTCACGCTCATTTCTTATTTTCTTTTTAGGTGTCGCCTGAGACAGCTTGCACGCTCATTGCCTACCATTAGTTAGTTTTATTGTCACATTCATTTCTTATTTTCTTATTAGGTGTCGCCTGAGACAGTTTGCAAGATATTTCATTAGCTTAAAGGAGTCTTAGAGCCTGACCATTGCTTAGCATTTGTTGGCTTCATCATCACTCTTATTTGCTGGATCCTGTTTGATAAGCACATACCGGCTTCACTTCCTCTTCTTGTGTTTCTCCCTCCCCCGGAGTATGGCACAAGTACTGCTTCCTCTCTTAATGGCTGTCCTTCCACTGCTCACGCTTTCTGGCCCAGGCCACTTTTTTCTTCAACTTGCAGCGCTCAATAAGATTGCATGTGTTTGCAGCCCATGTCCCCATGTCCCGCACTCCTGCCCCACTGCTCTGTTGTTGCTTAGCCCGTCCCCCTAACGTTCCACTCCTGTTGCAGCTTTCCCCGTCCCCATCCCCTGTCGTTGCATGTCCCGAATCCCCGCACCCTCCACCTGTTGTTGCTTGCCTCTCCCACCCTGAGCCATCCCCCGTTGTTGCTTGCCCCCTCCACTGCCATCTCTGGCCAGATATACAAGCATTAGAAAAGCAATAGGTCTAACCTATGTGAGGTCTACTGCTTTGTCAATTTTCTTTTAGCCATGGTGAACAGCAGCACGCTCCTTAGTACATGTGCGCATAGGGTTTTTAACCACAGGACCTGCTCACTCTGCAGGGGTGTCAGTAACAGAGTAACTGGTATGCTCATACAGGGACAGATTCTCCTAAGAGAAAAAGGCATGCACATGTGTCTAATTCGCTAAATTAGTCTTAAGCCACTCACTTTATTCAGGGCTCCAGCTCCTGTAAGGATAATGTGTGAATTTTCCACCTGGATCGTCCGCTGTCCCAACCTGACGAGATAGGCTCCAATACCAATAGCCCGGCATGTTACCTATAAAAACAAAGGAGAGGTGAGATCCATATACATTTACAGGATCAAACATCTGTATGCATATTTGTTTTGCAAACAATTGTGAAACCATGTTTATTAGAGTAAAGAAAAACAAATTCTTATGGACTTTTAATCCGTGATAACCGTAATCTACATGCACATAAAATATATATTTAAAAATTAAGTTAGATAAAGGGAAGTTATGGCTACTTAAAAAAAAGACATAACCGCATAAAGTTCAGTATAAAAAAACATGCACGACCCTATGAAAAAAGTCAGTAAAGGATATGTTATGGTGACAACTAAAAACATACAATCCCATGAAATTCAACATTTATGGGGAGCTATGCAACCATAGCTCCGTTCTGATAACTATTCATGACCCCACACGAATGTACTACTGAATATCGACTTTAGGAATATCAACATACATGAACACCGAGGACAGGATATTGACGGACAAAATACTGAAAGGCCGAAGTATGTATTTACTACTCCGAACATTTTCAAGATATATGTACGGCATAGATACATACATATGGAGTTAGGTACAGAAAATCTAGACTTACTTGCCCGTCAATATTTTTTAGCGATATTTTGTCCTCGATATTTAGTACCATCGATATTCTGACTTTGACATTTAGAATGCACACCACCTAACACATAATAAACAATTTCACAAATGAAATTAATAGGATCACATATCACATCACCATTGACCTCATCGAAGAAATTACTGAAGCTGCAAAGCTACCCCTGTTTGAAAAATCACAGCTGCTCCAAAAACATCTCTAACCTTTAAATCACACCTCTTCATTAGACTACATATGCTTCATGCATCAAACCCACTCTACACCACACCTTCCATTTCTTGTAGATCATCTGGCAAAACTACACCTGCACTCTAAACACTACAGACCCATAGCCTAGATCTTCCTCTAAAAATTACAGCTTATAGAGAGTACACCACCACTCTCAAGGCCACGCAACTCCATTCAAAGCCACATCCTTCTCTGGATTTACGCACCCTCTGGAACACAACTCACATTACCTCTTCTCCCTGGATCACACCTCTTACCAATTCCACACCCATCGCCTGTAGACTCACTGTTAAAACATCCTAGTCCACAACTTCTTCCCGGACCACAGCTCCTGCACAAACCATATTCCAAATGTAGATCACAGGACCAGGCTTTACACCATGTCTTTTCTTTAGATCACTAACATCTCCTCCGGATAGAACAAATCTTGACTGAACCAAAATTCTCTTAGACCACACCTCCATCGCTCAAATCACAGTTCTCTCTTAAGCACATTCTTTCTAAGATTAAACGTCATACAGAGATAACATTTCTTCCAGAGCCATTATGCTTCTTTTAAACTCATCACTTGTCTAAGCCTCACATACGCTTCTATAAACAATTGGCTTTTAATTAGAAGTGCAGTGGTTTGTGAATACCAAATTTATGGTGATGATTTCTTCGTAGGCCAGTGATGATTCTCCAGCAATCATTCCAGATCCCCTGAGGTTTTCCACTCCGATCCCTTCTTCCTTGCCAATGATGTCTGTTATTTTATACCTGTTGATGAAATGGAGCATAAGATCCCAATGTGGCCTGGATCATGGAATGACAGTGCGTTGAGGAAGGCAAGAGTATGCAAGTAGATCAGATAAGAAGTACATGTGAGAATACTGGCAACATGGAAAGCAATTTGCTCTGTTGTGATTCTTGTGTAATTACGTAGTCAGAGTCCTGGTTCTTTATCATGGATACGGTTAATTGAATTCATCAACACAGAATACCTCTGCCCATGCGCAGGATCCCAAAACATTTTTTAAAAAAAAGATAAATATCTATTTCTCGAAAACATATTTTTAAAAAAATGTCTATTAAAGGCAATATTTACTGTCTTTTTACATTATCCAACAGAGAATTAAAAAATAAAGTTTAGCAATCAGCCAAGCGACAACACCCTTTACATTTGTCCCTTTAAAAGGAAACATTGTTTGGAGGGTATTAGAGGGGCAGCAGTTTCAGAGAGAAATGGCACTGTCACTGTAAGGTTGGAGGCTCCTGTAGAGAGCCCAGGTCAGTTACTTTTAACAGCACAGGTCTTAATCTTAATCACCCCATCCCTGAACATTTTTAGAGTTGTGTCAGGGAGGCCAGAGGCTTATTTGTAAATGAAAAGAGGATACACATGATGGACAAGTAGGATTAAAAGTAGAAAATATTTATTTCTCCACAATGAGAGTTTCAACACAAAAAAATCATAAACATATAAATTACTAGAAATTGTATTCCCAATATATATGGAAGAGGAAACCTAGAAGTATAGGAACAGCTAGTAATACAAAAAAACAGGGACACAGCGAGCCAGCATCCGAGGTGGACGGACTTGAATCCTCAGAACTTGGGGTTGGCTCCATCTTCACGGACCTCCTGAAGCAGCTAGGGACTGAGGCGCTCACGACAAACGGCCCATCACCACAGGAACCGTTTGTACTCTACGGTTTGAAGCTGAGGAATGAAATGCGAGGAAGTATGAAAAATGCAATACTCTCTACTGAGGCATGGTGCAACAATCCCAAAACACATAAAGTTTAGATCCATGGGCAGGGAAGGGTGGTAAGAAGATGTGCTCGACTAGAGGGAAGAGAGTGGTTTCTCAAGATGAGTGGGGTACCAGAGCCTCTCACAGAGCACTCCGTACCACGCTTAAGAGGCTATACCATGGAACATGAGTGAGAGGCAGATATTGGCTGCCCTGCAGAATTGCAACACATGTCCGGAAATACCGAGAAGAGGTGACTGCAATGGAAGACACATTTGAGGCCATTGTCGAACATCCAGCTGAAACAAAGGAAGTGAAAATAAAGGTGATCCATTTGGGCACCGTGGCAACCATATGGAGAGTTCATACAGGGTGCAGCAGAAGCTTTGCAGATGCACAATAGCCACAACGTTATAAATGGACAGCAGGATTACTTCGGGGACACAGCTCAGGCAGGAACACCTGCCCACTGGGGCACAGCTAGGTTCAGAGATGGTGAGCTATTCGGCACGAATTCAAGAATGATCAAGTTATTGGGGGACACTTCGACTAATGTATCACATTTTTTGTGGTAAACTATATATAATTATCAGTTTAATGTTCTCTGGGATTCATTCATCTACCATAGGCAAGATCAAATGTAGTACCCACTTCCACCGAATCTAATTCTTGCAAAAACTCTTTGACCACAGATCCCAGGGGCCCCAGTCATGAGGAGAACGTTAAACAAGTCCCATGTACCAAAACTCACAGCATAGATGATTCAAAGGAGGATTCATTACATAGACTCAATAAATACAGAGACCAAAGAAGGTCAGCAATATTAATGGATGTTTCCTCAGAAAAAACACTCTTTGACCTTCAAAAGGCCCCCTCTCTGGACTACAACCAAGATTACCTTTTATTGTGAAGCCCTTAATTGTATTACCAAAACAACTGTGCATTTGCCTTTATTTTTAGGCACTACTGATTTTCCTAATAGAGTCATGTGCGCTATTTTAACCACAGTGAAGGAGTGTTGTCACTATTTTTTAACACTTAATAATCAGTTTCACATATTTTTGTCACTGTAGAAAAAAAAAACGACAGTGAAGAAATTATTCTACGGATAGAAAGTATCAAAAACAGTGTGTCACTTTGTTCCTTTACAGATACACAGTAAGAATATGTATCCCACACATGCAGGGCCAGGACTAACCCGTGCTCCCTTTTCCCTACAGTTCCTTCCAGTCCGTGGTGAGAGGGAGGGCACACCGTTTATGCTTAGTCTTATAATTGTATATCCCCGCACAATCTTAAACAGGCTGAACTCCAACCAGATATGTTGAGAAAGTGAAAGTATGCATCGTCCTGGTCCATCGGAGCTCCTCCTCGGTCGCCCTCTGGCAGGGTGACGTATATCGAACTTGAGGCCACCACGCAAACTACGTTATTACCTTTTTGTTTGCAGTTTTCAGGCCAAGGGTGCCCCTGAACTGCTCTAGGCCACTCCTTTCTTACTAGAAAGCTGGGCAGTCAGCACCATTATTCCTTTAATATGTTGGAACTTCAACTGTCCTGCCACTTGCTTTTCAAGAAAAGTGGTAACCTTCATAGCAGCTGGTCCACACAGAGAGACTTAGGGCTCGGGACTGGAATAGCTGGCGAAGCTTCTCAGAATCTGTGAGGGTATACATTCTGTATCATATGAAGTCTTGTGCTCTGGCCATTTTACTTAGCAGAAAAGCTGTGGGCGGAATGCTTGGATTAATCTGAAATACTGATGAATATCATGTGCGTCTGTGCCATTACCGACGGTGGCCAAACACAAGCACAGTGGCTTTGGTTCCGCACCGATAGGAACAGACCCACATAAACTGCCAAGCCACATCCCCTCCGAATGGAAAACAAGCAACCCCAGACATTTTTCAGCCTTGTTGAGTTTCACAGCCAGCAAGGAACTCACCTCTAGCATAGCTGCTCGGTTTGGACGACAGCTCCTACTGAACTAGGACAAAGGTTGATGTGCATAAGGCTTGACCCTGTTTATAGGGGCACTGTGAGCCAGAATTAAAGAAACGATGGACTGGAATGAGGCCGAGAGTCATTATCAGTGGTTGAGATTAATGTATGCATTCAATCTGGAATTGTATTCCTCCCTATTCCACTTACACCACCGAGACTCTGATATATGATGAGAAAAAATAGATGTCAGATGTCTCATACTGAAAAAAGTGAGAAAATGATTCCGATTTCAGAGTTCAAATCACGTGTTAAAGCGATGAGTTCAACTACAAGGGAACCAAAAGTATGAGCAAGCCAATCAAGAATGGTGCCCAAGGAGGAGCCCCACATTCCACAATCACTCCATGGGGATTAAAGTACATACTAAGAGAGAATAAAGGTTCCTAATGTGCTGCTGTTTCAGAGGTTTCCTGTTTACCAGAAACCAATGAGAATACCATGGTACTCTCTGAGATATACTTCAATCTTGAAAGGCACAGGAGACACAAGCAGGGTGGGTGTGTTGCAACTTAGGTGAGAGCTGTCCTGTATATATCATACACAGAGTGGCCCCCTTAATCATAACAGAGAGTGTTAGAACTCTAAATCTGTGTTAAGAAACAATGTTATGGAAAATTGACATCTAATGTACAGATAAGATGTCAGATCATAATTTGATATTTTCAAATGTTTGGATCTATATATTTCGTTTTTCAATTATTTGATGCTACATAACAAAAACTGAAGCAGTGAACTGAGAGTGAAGATTGTGGTTCAGTAAGCATGAGAGAGATGAAAGATCTAAAACAGCTAATTCACCCACACTTTAAATCGCAAACTAATACTGAATTTGAGATTCATCCAACAAGAAAGGTCTCCATCTTTAGTGCCACGCTTAGAAAACTAGAAAAGGACAAATGTGTTGTTGGTCTAGTTGTAGAGACGTACCTGGATTCTCCTTCATCCTCCACGTGCTCACAATGGACCGAATTCAGAGCACTGACTTTCTTGTAGTCTTGCGGTGTCAAATACAAGTACTTGTATCCCTAGAGAACACAAAATCTGTCATTTTCACCATAATAACTAAGATTTAGACGTCACAAACATAGAATATTTTCAGTCTGGCGGTAAAGTGGTAATAGTCACAAACTAGTTGGGAAGTGCAGATGCAATAATATCACAATTTTGTGCAAATGACAAATATATTCAAGGAAAACAAACAAAATAATAGAATTAATGAGTTAGTGCAGGATTGCAGCTGTTGTACTGCATGGAAATCACAAGACACATCTTAAACAAATTGTGATCGAAATAGTGTAAACGAAGGCAAAATGTAGCTCTGAATGACCTGTGGTAGGGACATTAGATGGCAACACATAGTATCTGAGAAAGGGGTGCTAAAATAGTTTAAGTACACTCTGAAACTATCCCTTGTCAGGACATACCAGCAGGTTATTGTACCACAGCAAACACAGACATGAAGGAGCAGATGGCAATGACTTTCAGGACTTTACAGGCCAACAAACCAAAGAAACTACCCAAGTGGCGAGTGTTACTGCCAGGATCTTTTAGCTCTAAAAATACCGGGTCCAGGTTTTACCCAGAGTCATGGCAGGAAGACGAACTTCAGCATAAATTTTGAAATTAATGTTCAACCTACAACAGCTTAAGTAAAAATGAATCACATGCACAAGAAAAACGCCTGTGATAAATCAATGTATTCTCTAAAGAGGCCCCACAAAAACAGACATTGTACTTCACAAATCCTTCAATTTATTCCAAGAAATACCTTTAATTTTTTTATAAGGATCCATGTTTTCCTTTCGATTATGGGAATTATTAGTGTAATCCAACTTTGCTGATTTCCATTTCTTGCTTGTGGGCTTTCCTGCATTTATAATGTTGGTGTTTGTTGGTCATTTGGAAGAGGCAGTAGTTCAGCATAAAGTCTTATCCATGGTTGCAAGTCTCCTGGCTATATGAGTTGTGGCTATAGGGGTTGTGGCAAATATGCGATGAAGTCAAAGGACCTCCTCCCCAAGTCAATCAATATTAGGATAATGTTATACAGTACAGGTAGCAGAGCAACATATGCAGGTCTTTAAACTGTGCACCAGACACATGAAACACAAAAGAACCTTCCCATGTATAACTCACAGTTTAAAGACCTGCCATTTATGTAACTCTATTGCAGGATTGATGTTGTACTATCATTACAAGAGTCTACAACAGATTACACGAGAGCAGGAATTATGTAGTATTTGAAGATGTAAAACAGCACCAACCACACAGCACCAACCCAAGACCAAATTTAACTACTGACAAGATCTAACAATGGATGTGATCTGCTTTTGCCTTCACAGTGCTAGTATTAAGTAACTATCTTTCATTAGACTATAAAGTCCCAGACCTTAGCGTTTGCAGATCAAACTTAAAAACTGGGGCCCGGGGGCGTGGTCTCGCCGGGAATGGAGTAGGACGCAGGTCGCGGCCGCTCCGGACCGCCGCTGATGTAAACTGCCACTTACAGCGGTGTGACGGCGACGCTTGGACCGGAGACACAGCCCGGGAAGAGCGGAGCACTGGAGGTGCCGGTCTGGGCGATCGGCGGTGGCTGTTGAGGCTGGCAAATACCGCGCAGACGAGGTGCCGGCCGGGCTGGCCGCCATTTTCTCTACACCCGATCTGCGCGCCCGGAGCTGGGCGAGTCCGGAGCTGAGGAGGCGTCGCACTGGTGACTGCTGCAGGCTCCTTGCTGGAAGGCACCGACTGTAGAGGACCCCTGACGGCGTCGGCGATGAGAGCGACGACTGCGAGGCCCGAGCGGAGGCGGTGATCGCCGGCGTCAGATTCTGGTAGGCCGGGACGGTCCCGGGTGCGTTGGGGGCTCGCTGCGGGCCCGGAGACGGCTGCTGACGGCGCTGGGTGTGCGGAGTGACCCGACCTTGAGGAGGGAGAACGACGGCTCCCCGAGGGGGACGCCTGGCTGGCCGGTGTGACTGGGGACGCAACGTGGTGGCTGAAGAGCACCCGCCGCCATTTTCCCTGCTGCGTGGATGCGGCCTGGTGGTGAGCCTGGCGCTAGCGGCGGCCTGGTGTGGCCGAGGGAAAGCGTCGCCCCTGGTGAGCCGGGCCCCGGTGAACTGGTGCTGACTGCCTGCTGGGCCTATATCCTGGGAGTGTCCGGTGCCCGGCCTCACTGCACCCCGGTTGGCGCCTGCTGAGCTGAGGCCCGGAGACCTGCGACTATTGGTGCTTGGGGGAGCGCTGAGACGAGAGAGCAAGCGGTTGGAAGGAGATCACGGAGCCCCGCGTTGCCGCGTTGTCCCTGGGGGCTGCTCTGGGACCACCGACCGGCTCGTATTGAGACCTGCTTGAAGACGGAGGGAGTGCGCCTCAGCCTGGGGCGCTGCGGCCTAGATTTGCTTGGAGCCTGCCCGGACTGGCGGGAGCGGGGACAGAGGCTAACCTCAGCGTAAAGGCCCCCCCACGGCTGAAGGGCCGATCGGGGCCCCACCGGGTGGACCGGGACTGAAGCGGCGAGCCGGCAGATGCTACGGCGCCCCCACTGCACCTCCCCCATCCGACTGAGCCGGTGGGATCCCCCGGGGGGGCGGATCGCCTGTCCGGCAGCTGGGCACCACGCGGGGGCTTGAGAACCTGACATTCCCCTTTCCCGACGGCGCAGAGCCTGGAGGGCCATTTGGAACGGGCTTCACTGCCACTAATGGACTGCGCAGCCCAGTGACCTGCGCTTTACGCTGAGTTCACATTCTGGAGTGCCGGGGTCCCTGCTCCCCCCTGTTAAGACGTTGCCCCCTGACTCTCTCGCAGCATGACGCGCACTAAGCCAGGGAAGGAGCCGCCCGCGGCCCCCAAAGACGCCTCGATTAAGGACTTGTGGGGCAAGCCGAATGTACCGTCGACGAGTGCAGCATTATCGGATCCTGGGGCCGCCGCTGCGCCAGTCACGCAGTCCTTCATGGCGTCGTTCATGCAGGAGCTCAAAACAGAAATTGGGTCGCTGCGCACAGAGGTCCAGGCCTGTGTCAAGGAGCTGCGACGAGATGTTGGGGAACTCGGTGGCCGGGTTGATGACTTGGAGAAAACCTTAGACGCACGTACGGAGGACCAGGAACACCTATGGCAGCGGCTCGCCACTCTAGAAGAACAGCAAATCAAACAAGAAGATTTGGAAAATAGGGGGCGCCGCAACAACATACGCATACGGGGGGTGCCAACTGGAGCGTAAGGAGCAGACATTATGTCATTTGTGGCGGACCTACTCCATGATATTCGAGGTGACGATGACACTTCCCCACCCACATTGGACCGTGCGCACAGGGTCTCAGGACCGTCTGGAAGGCCGGGACTCATCCCTGACATCTTGACGCGGGTCCACTTCTTCGTCGAGAAAGAAGCCATTCTCAAAGCGGCTAGAAGCAAACCTGAAATCCTCTGTGGGGGCAAGCCCATCCAGCTATTTCAAGACCTGGCCCCTACTACCCTCCGGCGCCGGCAGGACTTCCGGCCCATTACGGACAAGCTGAGGGAACTCAACATTCGATATCAATGGGCCCACCCCTTTGCCCTCATGTTCCAGTGGGAATCTAAGCGACGTGTGCTGCGTTCCTATCGAGAGGCGGCCCAGCTGCTTCAGATCCCGGACTCCCCGCCGGCTAGCCCCTCGCGCCGGCCTGCTGGTCTCCGCGTCCCTCTGAAGCCGCAGTGGTCCACGGTGCGCCGCCCTAGGCACCCCTCCTCCCCGGATGGCAGCCGATCCTCCCGGGACAAGCAAGACATCATAGAGCACATCAAATCCCTGGAGGGAGGTCCGTCACCATCTGGTTCGCAAGCGCTCGCCTCCAAATGAATGTTTCTTGGTGACACCCCTTTTCTGGTAACAGCTTGGACACTGAGTCGGCTGTGGGTTTGGTCTACTTGTGGCGGCCCTGGCCCTGCCTCTCACGACGCCCGGGGGACCTCCCTGGGGGGCGCACACCTGCCTGGTACCTGGCGTGACACCTGTACGGCTGCGGCGGTGGTCCGGAGCGGACCCTCGACATCATGGATCTACAGATAAGCGATGACTCACCCCCATTCCTATTTCTGGGAGAGTGACATCTCCGGGACAGCCTGTGCCATTGTGCCTGGCTACTCCCTAGACTGGAATAGGCCTTGCTGGCCCTGTTGGCCGATTAAGTGTTTTGGTTGTTGTTCTTGCCATGTTTCCCTTCTCTCCTCTCCTTCCCTTTCTGTACCCTTTTGGTGGGGGGGACACACGTCTGAGGGGAACAACAGCATGAAAGATGTCTTGCGTCAATGACTGACCCGCCTTCTTGGAAGATTGTATCCCTCAATGTGAAAGGGCTTAACTCACCCAATAAGAGACGCCAAATATGGCGCTATTTGCTCCTGCAGAACCCCGACGTCATTTTCCTCCAAGAGACCCACCTTCTCAAATCGGATGTGGTGCGAATGGCGCACCCCCGCTTCCCCCACCAGTTTTGGTCTTCGGCCACCACTAAGTCGGCGGGAGTAGCCATCCTCTGTAGGGCGGGGTTCCTCCGGGGAGACACTAGGGTCAGCGGAGATGCCGAGGGTCGGTTCCTGCGGGTGGAGCTCAGGAGAGGGAATCACCCACTCACCTTGTGCAATATCTACTCCCCCAACCAGGGTCAAGATGCCTTTATACGCGGGATCATTAGGGAGCACCTTGAGCCAGTCGACACCGATCTCATAGTTGGAGGTGACTTCAACTTGGTGTGGGACGCGGAGATGGACCGCTGTGGGGGGGCGTTTCACGGGACGGGGGCCATGTCTGCGGCGGTGAAGAGTTCTCTCACTTCCTTAAACTTGGTGGACGCCTGGCGGTACTACTCGCCGGGGCTTCGGGACTACACTTTCTACTCCCATGTACACCGCTCATACTCTCGCATCGACCTCCTCTTTGCATCACACTACCTGCTCAAGGACATCATATCAGTGTCACACTCTAGCATTTCGATTTCGGATCACGCTCATGTGGAATTGCTTATACGGGAGTGTTCCACTCGCCCGACGCGCTTGAGCCGCTGGAGATTCCCGGATCACGTCCTTCGTGACCCGGTGGATAGAGAGGAGGTCCAGGCGGCCATCCTGGCGTATTTCGCGGATAACGACGCGCCGGGGACCCCCCTCCCTCTTCTCTGGGATGCCTTTAAGGCTACGATACGGGGTACCCTCACGGCAATAGCAGCAGCCAGGGCGCGGGAAGCCAGGCTCTATGAAACCAAAATCGAGCGTGAAGTAAAGACGTTGGAGAAGCTAGACCACGAGCGCCCGATGGCGTCGCGTAAGAGACGCTTGGCCGTTCTACGCGGGCAGCTCCGCGCGCACCGTACCAACAAGGCTGAGCGCGCCCTGCTTTCACTCAAGCAGCGGTACTACGAGGGCGGAGATAAGGTAGGTGCTGTTCTGGCGCGGCGCCTGCGAACACGAGCGGCACGAGCCCATATCGCCAAGCTGCAAAAGACGGACGGGTCATGGGCCATTGCGGAACCGGCAAAGCTCCAAACGTTCCGCGATTACTACGCGGCTCTATATGCGAGCGACCCGCCGGCGGCAGCTCTGATATCGGAAACCGTAGACACCTGCGGATGGGAACCGCTGATCAAGCAGCAATCTGAGACCCTGGAGGACTCTATCACCTGCACGGAAATGGCGGAAGCCCTGAAGGATCTTCCGCTCGGCAAGACGCCAGGCCCGGACGGGCTGCCGGTGTCCTTCTATAGGGCCTTTTTGCCGCAATTGCAACCGTATCTCCTGCGCCTCTTCAACTCGTTCGCGGAATCAGTGGGGCCCTCGCCGGACATGGCAATGGCTGAAATAGCCCTCATACCGAAGCCCGGGAAGGATCACACCCTTTGCTCCTCTTACAGGCCTATTGCACTATTAAACACCGACTTGAAATTATACACCAAAATCCTGGCTAAACGGCTTAGCACCCACCTCCCGAACCTCATCGAGCCCGACCAGGTGGGGTTTATCCACCAACGCCAGGGGGCGGACAATGTGCGCCGCATAGCGCACATAGTGGGGAAGGCCAAACACTGGAGGATCCCAGCATGCTTGCTATCGCTTGATGCAGAAAAGGCCTTCGACCGAGTGGACTGGAATTTCCTCAGGGCGGTCCTGCGGAAGGTGGGGTTGGGCCCTAAGATGGTGGCACGTATCATGGCCCCCTATATCTCACCGATGGCCAGAGTGCGGGTCAACGGCCAACTCACGCAGCCTTTTCCCATTTGCAGAGGTACTCGGCAGGGTTGCCCCTTGTCGCCCCTGCTGTTCGCCCTTGTGGTGGAACCTCTGGCCATTAGGATACGCCAGTCGCCAGATATAGGTGGCATATCCCTTCGGGGGGTTGAGCACAAAATCGCTCTCTTTGCAGACGACCTCCTCCTTACTCTCTCAGACCCCCCGCGCTCGCTGCCGGCGGTCCACTCGTTACTCCAAACCTTTGAGAGTGCCTCTGGGCTGAAAATCAATCATACGAAGTCCTGGGCCCTTAACCTTACGATTCCGGATGGGGAACTCGCGGCGATCCAGGCCTCCGTTCCGTATCAATGGGCGAGCAAGTCGGTGCGGTACCTGGGCCTTAACATAACCCCGGACCTGGACACTTGGACGCAGGCCAACTGGCAGGAATACAAGCTCTCAGTCATGGCCGACCTCCGAACATGGAAGGCCCTGCCCCTCTCCTGGCTTGGTAGGCTGCACACGGTTAAAATGTCTATCTTGCCGAAGATCTTATACCTTTTCCAAACCTTGCCGACTCCTATTCCGGAACACTGCATTCAGGGGCTGCAGCGTGACCTCACCACATTCATATGGGGGGGAAGAAACCCCGCTTTTCCAACCGGATCCTGAAACTCCCTCGGGATCGGGGAGGGCTGGCCTGCCCCAACCTTTTAGACTACTACTGGGCGTCACATCTCCGCTATATCTTGGAATGGGGGGCGTGGGAGAGTGAAAAAGTGTGGTTCCACATGGATCGGGCAGTCACTTGTCGTCCACTCTGGGACCATGCTTGGCTGCCCCGGGAGGCTCGTCACCGTAGCGCCTACATGGCGGTCCCCACCAAAACGGTCCTTGAAATCTGGGACAAGGTGGCAGTTCGTCGGGGCCTAACCACTTTTCCGTCTCCCCACACCCGGATTGCCCGCAATCCGCAGTTCCCGCCGGCGGCTCGCCCTCCATATTTCGCGAATTGGACGGAAACCGGCTGCAGGACGATCCGTGACCTGTTTATTGGGGACTGTCTCAAAACATTCGCTCAATGTAAGCTGGAGTTTGGGCTTATGGAGAGGGACAAGTTCCAGTATATACAACTGCGCCATTGGATACAGGGCTTTGCCTTGGCGCAGGCGGCCACGCGGCCCTACACCCCGTTCGAGCGGTTGGCGCGTACTTTCGGCACATACAAGGGGCTGATCTCCCGCATATACAAGGTGCTTCAACACGCACAGCGACCGGATTCCCATCCATACCAGGAGAGATGGCACAAAGTCACTGGCTCAGGTGTTACCCCTTCCCAATGGTCTCGGCTCTGGAGCGACATCCCCAAGCTCCTACGTAGCATTCCCCAACAGGAATCGGCCTACAAGGTGATGACCCAATGGTACTACACCCCCGCTAGGCTCCAAAAAATGTTCCCTACGACATCCCCCCTCTGCTGGCGCTGCACTCAGGCGACGGGTGATTTCATCCACATTTGGTGGACATGCCCTCTACTGATCACCTTCTGGAAGGAAGTCCTCAGTCACATAAAAAAGGTTTTGGGGTATCCTCTCCCGGAGGACCCGCTGGTGGTACTCTTGGGCCTTCGGCCGACGACTCTACGGGCCATGACGGGCCGTGACAGACACCTTAGCTTCCACATGCTGGGCGCTGCGAAACAAACAGTGGCTCTCTATTGGAAGAAGCCCGACACACCCTCAATCAATGTATGGTTTACCCGCCTGTGGCATGTGGTGGCGATGGAGTTCCTCACGGCACGCCTTCAACTCCGCGATACCAAGTATCGCCAGCGTTGGAAGCCCTTGATCGACCACCTGGGGAGACTAGAGCATACGAGACTACAGCCTCCACGGCTCCGAGCCCTGAAACTCTTTGACGATGTAGTAGACCCTACCGATCCAGGGAACTTCTGGAGACAGGCAAACAATTCGGGGTCTCCGACTCTTCCAGACGCCCCCGGGTTGGGGGGGAACCTGCCCATGGAGGACCTTGACCTTCGGCCTACGCCCTGTGGTACTGGTGGGACCCATACTCCCCCCCCCCCCCCTCCATGCTGAACCTCCTCCCCTAGACTCCCCACCCCCACCTTCTTCCCTTTCGTTCTGTCTCCCTTCCCCATTAGTTGATTGGTCGCCTCTTCTCTATCCATTTGATGCAGGTGCGGTAGTGGATAGCTTTAACACGAACACAGCACGGTGAGAATGGGCGGGTCCCTAATATGTTGTTACTGTGCCATGACTTACATGCTGGTTGTTGCCCTATGCCTTACTCGATACGACCCTGTTGGATGCCAGCGAGCCTATGCCACACAACGCTTGCCGGTTGCCAGCCCTCTCATGCTATACTCACTGCAGGCCATGAATGGGGACTCATTGAGGGCGGGCTGGAGGGTATCCCTACACGCTATCCATTAGACGGGCGGGATATGTAGCAATGCACTGCTTGTCGTGACCCAAATGTATAATAGCCGAGGCGGACTGCATGTGTGGGTAGATGTGTTTACAGGGAACTGCATAGCAACGTTGTCAAGTGCAGTCTTTAGCATGCCAGGACATTGGCCCCTGAGGACGTGCTTAGTGTTGCTCGACCTGCTTGCCTCCGCCTAGTGCCTATTGCAATGTTATACACTCCCTTGTCAGATGGGGGGCTCGCGCAGGGTGTAGGGCTTCTACCGGGGATCCGGGCTAGGGGCTGCCTGCTCATAGACCTACCCCCGGGGCATCATTGAGTCTCCCAGGCTTCCCTGACTCTGAAAGTGTTTCCTGCTGTGTGTAAGTTGTTCGCTGCCGGCCTATAAGGTTGTAGGCACATAAGCTGTGTATCACCTCTGGCATGACCTGCTAAACGATTAATAAACGTTTGATAACAAAAAACTGGGGCCCACATCCTTTGTGCACTCAGAACTTTCTCACCTCTGTCAATACCCTCTAGTTCCTTTCAAATGAGGTGGTGATGTTATTATGGCTTTTGGCGATAAAGTGTCAGGCCGACACCTGTGATGGTTGTCTCAGCAGAAGGGAGGCTTAATGTAGCCTGGAATTTCACTAGTCTTCATTCCCTCCAAATCTAGATTTCTGCCAAAAGTGATGGCGCATTTTGGCAGGGTATGTTCGGAGATGATGGCGTTGCTGCTGCCCAATCTGGACCTGATCTGGGAGTATATAAATTGCCCCACATTCCAGTGATCTATCACAGATAACTTTCAGAAGCAACAGAATTAAACCCATTAAGAAATGTCCATGTAACCTGAATAAGAAATTCACTGACTTAACACAGTCCTTACATAGCAGTTTTGGGGCAAATATATGTACTTGTGCATGATGTCTACCTCTATACTGCTGATACAGGAGGCATGTGACTGAATTCAGTTAATATTGCTCTCAATCCATCAACATTTTTGAAGTGTTACCTCTCAATCCCCTAAAACACAGGTAAAGACAAGCATCTTGGCAATAGATGAAAACATGCAATGGGTCCTCACTTTATAAGGATCTGTTGAATCTTCCCAAGCAACATGAAACATGTGGCGGATCTCCTCAGCCAACCCAATCCTTGCTCCACTATTGGCGGCCACGTAAATTCGTGGGATCTCCTCTGAGCGGGCCAGCTCAGAAGCTCTGAGAAACAGCAAGTCTTCCTGAGGACCGAAAGAACCGATTCTGTAAGTGATGTCATTGCCAATAACCACAATGTCTCGGCCATCTGAATATTCAGGGCTCTTCAGGGTCATTTTCCAAGCCACCATGCCAATCTGCAAAGAGAAAATGCACCTGTATTAGGGCATGCGTGCTGGTGTCATCGTCTTTTTGACTTGATTAGTATTACTATGATACAAACAAAGCTAAGACATCCATGTTAGTTCCATCCACACAAGAACAAAGCAATCCACCGAGCAATTATTCAACAATCTTCTTTAATATGCAGGAAAATATTTATGCCAATTACAGTGGATTTATATAGGCTTAGCACTGCTGGTTTTAACTATTCGGTACAACTTCAAAGTGGGTCCCATCACAGGACTGGCTAGATTACTGAACAAAGGATGGAAATCAACAACTAAAGCAATACGAAAAGGAAAGTAAGAGTCTAAAGAGAAAAAAAACAAGAAAGATCTGAGGATAGCCATCTCATATATTACACACAAAAAAAAGAACCTGCCACCACAGGCGATCAGAGACTATGCAGTTCGCAGTCTTAGTTAAACAACACCTTACTCAGTCGTTTAAAATGAGCTTTCAAATGCTACCGTAGTCAAGTGGGGGCTCAAGGGATGCAACAAGTGTTCACGAAGCAGCATGACTTAGAAGAGAACGTATACCTTCAATGATCAACTGCATCTTGAAATTGTACTTCTTCAAAGAGTGTGCCTAACAGATACAGCTAAACACTTGTTTTAAGTTATGTGAGTGGAAAAGGGAACGTGTTCTGCCACAGTCACTATGGTACTCGTAGCACTCGCTCTCTATACGTCACAGTCGGTTAGGGATGCCCGCTTTGCAGTCAGGATCAGATCAATTCTACCACTTTCAGATTTTGAAGAGGGGCCCTGAGCAAACATCCACTCTTCGGGCACTGCCCAACTAAGTAGCTGTGCATCTGGTCCTGGCTTTCAAAGCTCTGCATGGCATGGGGGCGCATTACATCCGTAGAAGGGTCTCATATTACGTACCTGGTAGATCCCTTAGGTCAGCACACCAACACCTTATGGTCCTTCCAAAGTGTCTCAGAGCCCGCCGTGACGGTCCCTCGTTCCAGGTGCTAGTGGCTAGATTCTGGAACAAGCTGCCATTCCCGCTTAGGCAGCTCACGAACATATTGGCTTTCAGGAGACAATTGAAAACCTGGCTGTTCCAACAAGCAGTATAATGGCAACTCACCACGGGATCGCTGTTTTCCCCCATTGGCCGCTGTATCTTTTCGTCTCGGCGCCGGGATACTCTGCAGAGTAGCTGTGCGCTCTACAAGTCCTTTTTAACATAACATAACATCGCCAAGCATCCCAACCCAGTTGCCACGTGTTTCTTTTGCGTATGCATTTGGAGCATGGCATATGCTTAGGAAGGGGGCAGCAGGGTGGTGTTGTGAAGCAATTAGAGCAGCATTAAGAGTACTGAAGTCATTATGTTCTCTTACGCTATTTTTCTTGCTATCTTTTTCCTGACTTACTGGAGACACAATTTCACAGCCCCAAACTGCTCAGAGGTGGATACAGAATATGCCACAAAAGACACCTGGTCATAAGCTGGATCTTTCGGATAAGATGCATCCAGTGAGTCATGCTTGCAAAAGCATGGAGGGCTGGCCAAGTGTCTGCACAACACATTTTATTATTGGTTACCAGCCTCTGGCAAGCCACCAGTAGATGATGATGATGCTTGTTCCCATGCCACTGGCAAGCAAGTCAGTGTTGCCGAAATCAAAATGTAAGATCTTCCCAGCCACCGTGAACAGTTTGAGCTAAGGAGTTAATCAAGTTCTCCGTCAGCATGGGCAAAACCACATGCCCAATATCCCTAGCAGTATGGCAATAGCGGACCAGAGGGCAAGAAGTGATCAAAGGGCACTGAACTAGACGGCCGGAGGAGAAAACTCTCTTGCCCATGGCATCAATATGTTTAGTCTGTCTATCTGGTGTAGCAGACGGAAAATATGTTACATTGATATTACAAGTAGAAGTTTGACCATCAGGATCTCAGATGTAGGATGTGGTGTCAAGAATTTAGGGTCCCTATGCACTGACCTATGGCGTACAGCAATGGAGAGATAATTGCGGGCCGAAAATGGTTTTTAACAGTTGACATATTCAGGTCAACTAAAGACTAACTAAACTGCAACAGAGGCTCTGAAGTGGAAGCTCAGGGTTGATGCATATGTCAAAATGTTAGGATTGTTCTCCTCAGTCTGCAGTGGTAAGTCCAAGACCTCTGCTGCCCTATGAACCACAAGAGCAAAATAGGCACTTTCCTTGGTCAGAGGAATTAAAGGCGAATCTCAAGCAAATTCAGCCGACGTATCAATGCCACTGTATGTATGCATAAGGTATTTCTATATCGCAAACCTAGCCGAAAGGCAGCGGAGCACTGGACACCGTCAAAGACAAGCAAAAAGTCAATGAGTAAGAGGTCAGGTAGCTATGCTGTGGATGGTTAATGCACTGTGATGGACACTGGCATTTTGTGATATCCATTTGCATGTTGTAAATCAAGGTACAGACAGACATGAGCAAATGAGGAGAAAGCAATTATTCTTATCCTCTTCGCCTTCATCATTATGTTAGAGTGGCTTAAGGCCTTGCACAGACATTTGAATTTGATCCAAAAACCGCTTTCATTCTACAGAAATACTGTTGCTAAGGAAAGGAAACCAGAGGAGAATCCTCCACAACTTTTGGGTGTGCTTTTATGATGGTGTAGTGACACATGTAGTCTCTCGCTGAAGAGTGATCGAGGTCCAGGCAGGCACCGAAGTCAGATCTGAGAACGACATCATTGGAGCCGGCGGCGATGCGGGTAGAACACCAGCCTACGAGGCCTGCGGCAGAGGAGCTGAAGCACAGCCTGGCACTGGTGGTGTAACAGACTGACTTTGCTCAGATTCAGGCCCTGCTAGGGCAGCCCCACAAGTGGCAGGTCTGGTGGAGTCTTGAGAGGTCCATGGGTCCAGAGAGAGACTGAGTATAGCTAATTAGCTACAGTATAGCCTTCTTAAGCGCCGCAAATTGCTGTAGAGTCAACGATGGCCCGGAAACAAGGGCCACATCAGCTCCCTAGTCAGCACTGGAGGAAGAGGAAGGACAACCCAGAGTGGGGTTCCTCAAATGCTGACTGTGTGATCTATCCCTGAAGCTGGAGCGTCTGAACATCGATAAGTTATGGTTGTTTATAATGCCTTTTCTTTGACCTGTCCTTCGACTTCAGCTTTAACTTACTGGAGATGGAAAACCTGGATTGAAACCAACCTAATTTCTTGCATTCAGCAATGTAGAGTTTAGCTTCCTGCTCTCTGAGGACCTTCATATGTATCAGAGAACATTTGTTGCAGGAATTGAAGTCATGGTTGGAACCGAGACACCATAAAGAGATGTCATGTGCTACAGATGTCATACGAGCAACAAAAGTTGAAGTTTGTCATCTTCCGGGAAGACGTCTTTGCACATGGCCAAACATTTAGGAAAAACAAAACTGTGGTTAAAAAAAACAACTGGTAGCAGCAGAGCTCAGGATCTCTGTAGTAAGGGCGCAGGAAAACAGGAACTGATTTTAACCTACGAGGGGAACTCTTATATGTTGCTCTAAAACAAGGGGACATCTCAATCACAAAAAAATAGAAGAATAAGGGCAGGTAGGGAGTCACCATGTATACTAAAGGAAACAAACCCAAAGGGGATGCGCTACCAGGCATGTGACAGAACCAATCACAGCTTCATATCCGAACTGTGGGAAGAGAGGAACTAGCAACCCATAATATTTTTTTTTATGCGGGTCAACAAGTGCGCTGCATGCAGCAGTGGCTGCCCCACTGTGAAAAGTTCTGGAACTTTATAGGACTTATTTAAAAGTAACAATGTTAATCCTTTACTTAGTCTGCACCTGAAACGAAATGGTTTCTGGGTGCTTCACTCTTGCCTCAGTGGTGCTCATGTTATCGATTTCAAAAGGATGAGCGAGTCAACCCCGCTTGATCTCTTAAGGGAAGGTGTAAATCAGCCTCCCCCACACTGAAAGGCTTCGACCATACAGGGGTGGGGGGGGGGGGGGGGGTTCACTTCGCTGTACAATACTGCAGGAAGGTGTGCACTCCCAACTGCCAGCAAGTAAAATCAAACGCAATGAAAGCCTCACTGCGGTGGCAATGTTTATTCCTGTATACTGCAGTTAGTACCTCATTCTTTGATAACTAACATAATACATTCGCATTATATTTACTCCATTTACCCTGGCCTACTCGTATTTTCCCTAATGCACATACGTAGTTGTGATTCAACTTGGGAACATGCATGTCCTGTCTCTAGACTACCTAAAAACGAATCAACAGATAAGAAGTATGAAAAAACGCAGTTTATCTCTTTGCATCAGTCAGTCACATGAAACAAAAGTCACGCCGTCTTCGAGGTAGTAATGGCCGGCAGACCAATATTCTCAACAGCTTCCGAGCTCTGCAAGGCTGTCACGAACCAGCAACGACGCCTCAAGGATCGCAAAGTCAATCGCCAATAGTTACGCGGGTTAGTCCTCACCCTGTAGTTATCGGTTGACTTAGTGGTTTCTTTCTGGCTAGGGCGCTTCTGCTGACCTTGCATCGGACGGTGACTGCTCTCGCCCTCCCTATAATCCCCAGTTCACTGCGGGAGCTGAATGGAGCACCCCCTGGGAGATGCGCCGCGCCGGGCAAAGACGAACTAAATTTAACAAAAGCAATACATGCAAAATGCAGTTCAAATGCAACTGAACATAGTTTATCAGTTTATTTTCATTTACAGTGATTTTTTTTTAATGAAGCCAACTCATGTTTTGTCTTTATGCTCTAAAGACGTTTTCAAAGGATCTTTTTATTTTTATTTTATTGTTTTATAGAAAAGTGGCCAATTAGCACATTAGTAGTCAAAGGAACACAGTGCCACATAGACATGAAAAAGTGCCCGTCAACATGGTTGATTATAATACTTGGTGAAAGACCGAATGATGCTAGTGATATTATTTTTGAGGCCGCGACGGGTGACTGTAAGATGCTCCTTTGACGCTGATGTACAAGCCCCTTTCTGATTTTTCACATTGGACAATTTTGGAAAGAGCCTTAGAGCACAATGGCAAACACATATTGGCAGTACTGAAATGAAAAATCAGCCTGAAAGAAAACAAGGTGATTAACTACTTTCAACTATAATTTGAATATATTATGGGCCTCTTTTTAATATCAGGGTATGCTATAGGTGCTACTGTTTGAATTTACGTGTAAACCAATGGGGTTGTACATCTGGGTTGACAGCGTGTGCAACATTTATTCCACTTTTTGCTTAATACCCAAGTACTTTTGGCAATAAGATACACAAATGTTACTTTATTTTCTATAATAAACCCCCCTGTGGTGTGTGCTGTGTTGAGTAATGTTGCCTTGTAAGTATTTCCTGTATTGACAAAAATGTGTTGCCTTTACGTCACTCCTACATACAAGAGTGCACTTTGAGTACAAGTACTAATAGTTGTTCCATTCCAGAATACACTCAGAATCCTGCGTGTGAAGAAGTTGCTGAAAACGTTTTGTAAGAACTACATTTCCCACAATACCCAAGTACCAAGCCAACTCACTAGGCATGCAGGCTCTGTGCACAAGGAAATGTGGTGCTGAACTACAAGAAGACCCCAGATTTGATCCAGCTGTAGACATGTCTCTTGGAAGTCTGCAGTGCTGGGGATTGCCGCTGCTGCTACCCTCACTGGCTGAAAGTAACTGCACGACTACTCACATCAGAGTGCCCCTCCAGCACAGAGACAGCAAAGCTTGGTGTCAGTACAGGACATCTTTCGTCTGTGGAGCACCTTAGTACCTACAACCCTTTGACACTGAATATGCACTTCTCTTTCACTAGTGAGGCACCTTACCAACGACACTAACAGAGCACCTTCACCCTGCCCTCTAGGTCTGTGTTCTTGGAATGACCAGCTGAGCCGCCACTTTGCCCATCTTCTTGCAGCAAGACCCTGTCACATCTTCCAAAAAGCCTTTGTCGCACGGCCTCTGGGCCGCTTCTAGATGTAGAAGCACACTACTTTTAAATAAATTACAACACAACCTAGGCTTCACACTATAATTGATGCAACTGCACCAAATAATGTGTTCTTCGCTGAAGTGCAGCTGGATTACAGTAGTCTCCCAGGTAGATTCAGTACGACTGTGGTACAACATTCAGCAGCCAGAACCTCCAGCGTGTTGTGATTTGGCAAATCGCAAAATCAGCCAAGGAGCGCGATTAACACAATATTTACCATTTTGGCCACAGGAAAAAGGTCTCCCAGAAGACAGGAAAACTTCTTATTGGCTGTACGCACACACATCACTCCAAGCCGCCATACAGCCTTAATTGCTGAGGCAGTGATCAAGCCACGGTGACGGCCTCAGTGGTGCTCCCCTCTTCCCACACATGCAAACCTTACTGTTACATCTACGGGGTAGAAATGGAGTCTAATGGCAAAAATGTAATTCCACGTGCCTGAGTTTTACACACCGTGGCAGGAATGGTTTGAGTGGTTTGTACTGCTTTTGGATTCCTTGTGGCATAAAAATAAGGACAGAAGGGAAGTGGAACCGGTACGAGTACTGATTGTTTTGATTAGTTAGGACCTGCGATGAGGAGATTTTGAGCAGCACAAAATATTTTTGAATGTTATTTAGTGAATATTCAATACAGAGAACTAATTTGGAAGAAGCGCTTATTTTGATGTCTAGAACCAGGCAGTACATATAGGGTGTGACACGAACCTCCGATTATACTACAATGACAAATTTGGGAAGTATCTAAAACATATAATGAACTTCCCTGGTGATGCCCTGGGTCAAGCAGGAAAGGCGGGGGGGGGGGGGCACCTCACCTCGGATAGGTTTGGATTAACGAATAGGATATGTTGTTAGTAGAACCGGGATGAGTACTGACTGGTATGATTGGTTATGCCCTGCGATGAGAAGGGTTTTGAGCAGCACTAAGTATTTTTGGAAGCTGTTCAGCGAACGTTGACTTTATACGTATTTACTTGGAGGTAGCTCTTATTCTCACGCCTGGAACCAGGAAGGACAAACCGGGTGCGACGCGCACTTGCGATTATATTACAACGACATATTTGGGATGCATCTTCCAAAACACATTAGGATCTCTCATGGTGACGCCCCGTGTCAGGCAGGGGGCGGCACCTCGCCTCTGATAGGTTGGACGAATGAACATGGTAGGTGGGCACTGGAGCCGGATGTGGCTGCAGTGGTTAGACAGGGTTTGATAGAATGGGTTTTAACATGGTAGGCCCAGAAAGGAAACACGCAAACGATATGTAAATATTTTTGGAGGGCTTCAAATGCCACAGTGTGGATTGGCTGATATATATCTTTTTTTTAATGACTGGTATGAAATGGAGCACGGCGGAAATCAATAGATTGGCAGAGTCAGATATGCGTTAGAAGGGAAAGCGGCATGTTATAGGTGAGTGCACGGGACCTTGGGGAATTACTTATGAGGCTCCGGCACGAGCAACATGAGAGTAGAAACGGGGGCATCATGGAACAGTTGTCCACTCAGCCTCTTGCTTTGATCTGAAAGCGGTTAATTGGGTCCTATGAATTGGGAGTTTTAAAACTCCAATTGTGAAGATTATTTATGATTGGAATGCCCGCGGAGCACAGCGTAGGTATGGGATGTGGAGCATGACAGGATGATGGAATTATAGTGGTGGCTTAAACAGCATACCTGGGACTTATATATATATAGATGCCAGGCAAAACACGTTAGAGCTATGTTTTTTTTCTCTCTCATTGTAGATGAACACCTACATACAAGCCTATACTATGAAAACCATATTAAGAATGGGCGCAATTCAGGACACAACAGGATGAGTGATTTTTGTGAAATTTGTATGTAATATATTAACACCGAGTACAATTTCACTAATTAAATAGGGGTTTGGAATCCTGAATAATGTAGGATCACATTTGAAAAACTTGTTGGGATTGAATTGTTGGTGTTGAGGGGAAGAGTTTGAGGCAAAATGTGGGGACCATGAACAATGCTGATGAGGGATTGCATTGAATAAGACTACGGGGGATTTGAACATTGGTGTTGAGGTGAGGAGTTTGATTTATAGTGTGGGTACTACAAACTATAAGAAACGATTAGAAATTAAATGGCACTATTTAATGAGTGAATATGTTAATTTCGTCTTTTAGTTCATTTTTTTTTTGGGGGAAAACCTTTATTGTTCACAGTAGCATCATCATGTGGTGTACATTCACTATCCATGGCGCCGAAGCAGTTAGGCAACATGCAGATGTTTCCAGACAATATGACACAGCCATTCAGCCGGCAACCCGGGGGTCCGGCGGCGTTGTACATGTTGGCAATGTGACAGTCATTAGGTGCACACTTTAATAGATGGTAGGTCTATGGTGCGTTTCGTTTTAGTGTGGTGTTCCTTATTCGTATCTTTCGTCTTTTAGTTCATGAATTGGAATAGATTGGATATAGACAGGGAGGCTGATTAATTTCTTTAATGAGTGATTGGAATAATATATTGTTTACATTTTAATGGTTTTGTTAGAACAATGATCATTGACGCGCTTGTTTTCAATTTACAGCCCTGATGTCCATTTAGGACGAAACGCGTTGGCTGGATTGACTTGATTTCTGTGGTCTGGATGAAATATTGGATTGAAAAATAAACTAAGAATTGATAATTCAACAAAAAGACTCCCTAAGGACTTTCTTTACGTGGGATATTAAGAATGGACGATTAATGAGCATTCTGCTCTGAATTTTCACAATCATTGAAGGACTAATGAATTGCACGCTCCATTTGCATTGGTTGTAGTTTTGTTGTACGTGGCACAGTGGCGGTGGAACCCCATAAAGTAGAGCGTGATTGGAGCTCAGAGATAAATTTCCTGGATAACACACCAGTGCGCACTTTGCTTACTGCCCTCACCACTGGTGAGTTGTTTAATTAAGTTACAACCACTTTGACTCCCAGCATGCCATCCATGTACTCAGTCTCAATCCTGATAAGCTGACGTGACCTCTGCCCCCCTCATCATCTAAAAGACCTTGGTACGGAATGGACACTAATCAATGCCATCCCTATAGACGGTGTGCCAGGAATAAGAGTGTTTAGGCAAGTGGCCCACCACAAGAAACATGCAACATAAGAACGCCTTTGCTGTGAGGTGAAGCCCCAGAATCATGCAATGACATATCTTCTGAACATGGCAGACGTTACCTCTTGTATTATGTCATAGCACAATAGACATTTTCAAGGGCTTAAGTATATAGGAAACAACAATGTCATCTGCAGTGAGATTGTGTGTTGTGATGTCGTCGACTGGGAGACCCTGTTTAGCGATACTGTGACCAAGGAAACGATGTTCTTTGATCTCATGAGCAGTGAGATAGTATACTGTGTGATGTTGTTTACAATGTGGTGTCATCTGCAATGGTACATTGGGTTCTCTGACATCAACAGCGAAGCAGTGGCTTCTGTGATGTCATCAGAAATAAGACTGTTTTCTGTGATGTCATCTGTAGTTCAAGCATTCCAATATGCAATCAGCAGGGAGACCATGTAATTACCCACAGTGAGGCAGTAGGGTGCTGTTATGCGACAGTAGTGAGACAATTTTCTGTAGTGTCATCAGTAATGCTATGTGTCATATCATCAGAAATGTGGTATTCTTTGTAATAGTACAATGGGCAGTGTGACATTTCAATCAGTGAGGCAGTGGATTCTGTGATGCTTTCTGCACTAATACCTCTAATAAAGAACTAGAGCGCTACAAGGCTACAAGGATAAAGCAGGTCACCATCTATACTGGAAATTCCAGTTAATCAATTGCAAATATGGTAACTGGACCTAGATACGCTGTATGGCTTCCAGACATTGGGCTACATGTGTAAAGTGGAAAAATGAGAGGCATTTTTCTGTTTAAGAAAAAATACCAATTCAAACTAATGGGCGCCAATGTACATCAGTAACCATACTCAAGAGCAAATGGAACTATCCGAAATGAGTCGAGGTGAAATCCTGCATATGTTCAGACGTTTACTTCAGGAACTGGATTCAGAGAAAAACGTGCAATTAGTCATTCGGAATTCACGCCACGGTTGAACAACATGCTGCTGGTCTGAAGCTGTGGTAAGTGCACAGCGCAGACTGCAGGAAAGGAGCTAAACGTGTATAAATATACAAGCACTGCTTCTTTGATAGTATTCTTTCAAATATTAGGGGGAATTGTGTTTCCCTTGTTTGTGGCATCCTGTAGGTATACTCAGACCCTCAACAGAATATAGCAAACAAACACTCTCAGACACTTTAAACGTGCCTATTTCACAGTGGAATACTCTGCTAAAACAGTTTCCATTGATTTAAGGCTGCAAATAAATGATCACAAGTAAAATAAAGTGCTGCAATAATGCCGCAAGCTGCCCATTTTTGTGCCGCAAAATTTGCAAATCTATTGAGCAATATCCTGGGGGGCCTCAACCGCACAGATCAGATAGAACATTCAGACCAGCTCGGAGAAGCAATTCAGCCTCTGGTACAGGTGGGAGAGGCAGGCTAGGTCAAGCCCAGCTGGCTCCCAAGGGCTAGCTCTGGCTCGGCCATCAGGTCCTCATTCTATTACAGCTACGCCCCACCTGTCTGCCAGTGCAACACAGGGATTTACTTTTCTGACCCAGAAGAAGAGTTACAGCCACACAAGGTAGGTGATGTCTGTGCCTTCAGCAAAACTGGTGTCATGCCAGCTCAGCTAAAGGCACTGCTGCTTTGCTGAGCAGGCACCATATGTAATTCAAAGTTTTTTGTTTTTCAAACACAAGCTCCCAATGCGCGTGTGGAAAAAACAAAAATGGTGATTTCTTTGGTTTCTTGTCAGGACCCGGCATTCTTTCCCTGAAGGTTACAAATAAAAAATTGTACATTGGAACGTCTGCTGTGTTTCTATGTTTAAATTTCAAAACTATCACGTTTAACAAATGTAACTCAATGCGATGATATGAATTAAAATGTACTAAACTGAAACACAGAGGTTGAATAAACATCTTTTTTTATTTTAAAGAGTCTTTATATTTTGACATGATATCTGTTGAAGAACAAGTTACTTACCTTCGGTAACGATGTATCTGTAAGAAACATTAGTTAGTTAGATTCCTCACCTTAGAATATCCCCAGGCGTCAGACTGGATCCGGAAGATTTTTCATCAGCAATACCCCTTGCGCGTCGCTAGGCGTCGTCTGCGGCTCCGCGTCCGTCGTCGGCGTCGTGCGCCGGAATGACGTCGTCGGAGTACTTAGACGCCGCCCTCGCGCGCTGACGTCAGTTCTTGTACATAGCCTTCCGCGCCAGGAACGCAGAGCCATGCAAGATACCGACACTGGTGCCAAAAATTCTAGGGCCCTGAAAGGGATAGCCTTAACCCTAGATGTCAGTTCGCAGAACGGGGAGGATGGGTGGGTCAGTGAGGAATTTAACTAACTAATGTTTCTTACAGATACATCGTTACCGAAGGTAAGTAACTTGTTCATCTGAAAGAAACATGTTAGTTAGATTCCTCACCTTAGAATAGATACCCAAGCAATACCATCCCCGGTGGTGGGTCTGCGAACCAAGATCACACCAGAAAGTCCTGGAGGACAGAACGGCCAAAGAAGCCATCCCTCCGGACTTGGCTGTCAAGGCAATAATGCCTGGCAAACGTGTGTAGCGAAGCCCACGTTGCCGCCTGATACATGTCCTGCAAAGGGACACCCCGTCCCAAAGCAGTAGTAGCCGCCGTGGCCCGAGTAGAATGGGCGCGCAGCCCAACAGGAGGGTCCTTTTTTGCCAAGGAATAACAAATTTTGATGCACAAAACGACCCACCGAGAGATGGTCCGTTTGTGCACAGCTTTCCCCTTCTTAGCACCCACGTATCCAACGAAAAGTTGGTCGTCCACCCGGAACTGCTTTGTGCGGTCCAGATAAAAGGAGAGCGCACGTTTGGGGTCCAGACGGTGGAGCCTCTCTTCCTCTTTGGAAGGATGCGGAGGCGGAAAGAAGGTGTGCAAGGTGACAGACTGCCCAAGATGAAAGGGGGTCACCACTTTCGGAAGAAAGGAGGGACGAGGCCGAAGGACAACCTTGTCCGGATGAACAGAGAGAAAAGGAGGCTTTGATGATAAAGCCTGGAGCTCACTCACCCGTCTAGCCGAGGTGATGGCTACCAGAAAAGCAGTCTTAAGCGTCAGCAGACGAAGAGGACAATTATGAAGAGGCTCAAAGGGAGCGCACATTAGAAATGTGAGAACAAGATTCAAGTCCCACTGAGGCATTACAAAAGGGACAGGAGGGAACGTGTGAGTAATGCCTTTTAGAAAGCGTGTAACTACAGGGGACTTGAAAAGAGAAGGCTGATCAGGAAGCCGCAAGAAGGCAGAGATGGCAGCAAGATAACCTTTCAAGGTGCCCAGGGCAGAGCCCTGCCGGGCCAAAGAAAGAAGAAAGAGGAGGACCTCAGAAAGAGGGGCGGAAAGGGGATCCACAGCCTTTGCTGTGCACCATGCCACAAATTTGTTCCACCGGCAGGCGTATACCTTCTTTGTGGAGGGACGCCTGGCTGCCAGAATGATATCACAGACTTCAGGAGGCAAGTCAAATGGCATCAACTGCTGCCGCTCAATCTCCACGCATGGAGGTGGAGGCTGCACAGGTTCGGGTGTAGGACAGTCCCCTGCTGCTGCGACAGAAGATCCTCCCGAAGAGGCAGACGTATCGGAGGATCGGTCAACATACTGAGTAGCTCGGGATACCAGTACCTTCGTGCCCAATCCGGGGCCACCAAGATGACTTGGGCCCGGTCGTGCCTGATCTTCTTCAGCACTCTGGGCAGAAGTGGTATAGGCGGAAAGGCGTACAACAGACCGCAACTCCACTCGTGACGAAAAGCGTCGCCGAGCGAGTGCCGCCTTGGAAATTCCAACGCGCAGAACTGCTGACATTGCGCGTTCTCTTCGGTGGCGAATAGATCTAACCAAGGCTCTCCCCACTGCTGAAAGAGACCATGCGCCACTTCGGAGTTCAGACGCCATTCGTGATCCATCATGCACCAGCGGCCGAGTTTGTCTGCTCTGGCGTTCAGAGAGCCCGCCAGATGTGGAACCACAAGGGTGACGCCCTGGTGTTCCAGCCACGTCCAGAGGCGCAGAGCCTCCTGACAAAGGGTCCACGACCCCACCCCGCCCTGTTTGTTGCAATACCACATGGCGGTGGTGTTGTCCGTGAACACCTGCATGACACTTCCCCTGATAGAGGGAAGGAAGGCTTTCAGTGCAAGTCGGATCGCTCTCAACTCCAACAGGTTGATGTGGAGGCGAGACTCCGCCGGAGACCAGAGGCCTCTGATCTCTGCCTCTCCCATATGGCCACCCCATCCCAGGAGGGACGCATCCGTCACTTTGACATGCTCCGGTGGGGGAAGGGAGAGGCTCTTGCCCGTGACCCAATCGCGGTCCGTGAGCCACCACTGCAACTGCTGTGCAGTGCCCTCCGAGATCAAGACATGGTCGGACAGGTTGCCGTGATGCTGGGCCCACTGAAACTTCAGGTCACACTGCAGAGCCCACATGTGCCGCCTGGCGTGATGCACTAGTAGGATGCAGGAGGCCATCAGCCCCAGAAGCCGCAACACTAGCCTGACCGAAACCCAGGATAGAGGCCGAAAGATGGGAATCAGGGCCTGAATATCCCGGACCCGCTGTTCCGGCGGATAGACCCGGAACTGCGCCGAATCGAGAACCGCTCCGATGAAGAGGAGCTTCTGAGAGGGACTCAGGTGTGACTTCGGCACGTTGATGGAAAACCTCAGCAAATGCAGGAGATCCGCTGTAGTCTGGAGGTGGGAGACGACTGCCTGGGGCGAGCCCGCCTTCAACAACCAGTCGTCGAGATAGGGGAAGACTGGAACCCCTGATCTGCGCAGATGAGCTGCGACCACCGCCATCACTTTCGTGAACACCCGAGGGGCACTGGTAAGGCCGAAGGGGAGCACGGTAAACTGAAAGTGCTCTTGACCCACCGTGAACCGCAGGTAACGCCGGTGGGCCGGCAGGATGGGGATGTGGAAATATGCGTCCTGCAAGTCCAACGCTACCATCCAGTCTCCCGGGTCTAGGGCAGCTAGAACCTGAGCCAAAGTCAACATCTTGAACCTTTCCTTCCGGAGGAAGGCATTGACGTTCCGGAGGTCCAAGATAGGGCGTAGGCCCCCTTTGCCCTTCTTGGGAACCAGAAAGTAGTGGGAATAACAACCACGACCTACTTCTGGGCTCGGAACGCGCTCGACGGCCCCCTTGGCCAAGAGGGCCGAAACTTCCTCGTGGAGAAGATTCAAATGATCCCCCGAGATACGGTGGTGCTGCGGTGGCATGGCTGGAGGGGTCGTCTAGAAGGGGAAGGAGTAGCCCCTTCGGACGATTTGCAGCACCCACCTGTCCGATGTGATGGACCGCCAGTGGAGCAGGTGATGGCGAACTCTGCCGCCCACTGGCATGGAATGGGCCTGAAAGCTCGGACTAGGAAGGCTTTGAGGCGGATGCTGCCGGGGTGGATGTGGGCTGACCGCGTCGTCCTCCAGAACCGCCTCAGCGGAAACCACGTCCGCGCGCAGGTTGGTTCTGCGGCTGGTGGCTAGGCGGACGTGAGGAGGCACCCCTTCCTTGGCCACGAAAGGGGCGAAAGGCGGAAGTTTGCGACCGCGGGCCGAGAGGCCCAAGGACTTGGCCGTAGCCCAGGAGTCCTTAAAGCGATTCAGCGCACTGTCCGCTTTCTCACCAAAAAGGCGAGTGCCATCAAAGGGCATGTCCATGAGAGTGCTCTGGACATCTCCCGAAAAGGACGTGGACCGCAGCCAGGCGTGACGTCTAAGCGCCACCGTGGTAGAAATCGCCCTACCCAGCGAGTCCGCAGTGTCAAGCCCACATCTGATAGCATGTCGCGCTGCATCCCTCCCATCGGCCAGAGCCTGGGTAAGTCGTGTCTGGACCTCCTCCGGACACAGGGGCAGCACGTCCTCCACCGTATCCCACAGAGAGTGGGAATAACGGTCCAAAAGACAGGCGGTGTTCAAGGACCACAGGCCCAAACTAAGGGAGGAGAACAGCTTTTTGCCAAACTCTTCCAGTCTCTTGGAATCCCGGTCCGGCGGAGCGGTCGCGAAGGAGGATTGGGAGGTAGAAGCCTGGATAACCAGGCTCTCGGGGGTAGGGTGTTGGGACAGAAAACTGGGGTCGCCCGGAACAGGGCGGTGGCGCCTGGCGACGTTCCTGTCCACAGGAGGAACTGTGGAGGGCTTGGACCAGGTGCCCTGCAGAACGTCAATGAGGGCCTCATTGAATTGCAGCAGAGGCTCAGTGGAGCTTGCTGCAGACTGAAGCACCTCAGTGAGAACGTTAGTTCTCACAGCCACGGCAGGCAGCTCGAGCCCAAGGGCTGCGGCCGCCTTGCGCAGCACCACAGAGAAAGCAGCACCCTCCTCCAAAGCCACAGTCGGAGGAGAGATGAATCCAGTGTCTGGTGAGGTATCCAGACCACTGGCCTCCCCCAGTTCATCTGCCCAGTCCTGTGACAGCTGAGCCTGAACAGCCATAGGGTCCTCGGACCCCTCCCATTCGCCGCCGTCATCCGATTCCTGGTAAACAGGAGGAAGGATCGGAGCCGGACGATAGACATAATGGGTCTCCAACGGCGCCGTACGCGGCGTCCATCGATGCCGTAACGGCGCCGGGTCCGGAGCGGGGCTGAACAGGGCACGACGCCGAGCGGAGCCGGCGTCGGAGGTGGATCCGGTGTCGACGCCGGCGGAGGAGGCGTGACGAGGTCGACCGGCGTCGGCGGGGACTCGGGGACGGGTCCCTTGGGCACTTGCGGCGTCGAGGCCGGAGCCGGCGACGGCGCCGGGGCCGGAGCCGCCGGCATGCAAGGTTGCCCAGTCGGGTCCGCGGGGCCCGAAGGCGCGCCAGCGGGCGTCGACGGCGGAGCCAGGTTCCTCATGGCCGAGAGGAAGGCACTGACTTCCGCCGGCGTCGCGTCAGTCCCAGGGACCGGCGGGTATGGGGACTTGCGCGGCACCTGCGGCTCCGCTGGAGCCGCGGGGGTGGAACCACGCTGACCCTCGGCCGAGTCGCGCGACCGGCGAGGGGAGTCCGAAGAGCGGTGTCGCCTCTTTGACTTCTTGGAGTGCTTCGACTTACCCGAAGACTTGGAGCCAGACGATCGATGATGACGTCGGCTGCGGCTCCGCGACCGATCCTTGGACCTCCTCCTGGACCGGGATCGAGAGGGGCGCGGAGCCGAGTAGCGAAGCTTGAGAAGCTTACGGGACCGCTCCCGTCTAGCCTTCGAGGTCAGGGCCTTGCAGTCCGAACACAACGCCGCGTCGTGGTCGAGGCCCAAACAGTAAAGACACCGGCGGTGATGATCCGTAACCGACATCAAGCGGTTGCAGTCAGCACAGGCTTTAAAACCAGGCATCCTACCGGCACCGGAGTCGAGACAAGATCAAAAAGGATCAAAAAACTTAGTCAAAAAAGACTAAAAGGGGTAGCTCTCCCGGATCTGCGCTTACTGGCGCGGAAAAAAGAAGAACTGACGTCAGCGCGCGAGGGCGGCGTCTAAGTACTCCGACGACGTCATTCCGGCGCACAACGCCGACGACAGACGCGGAGCCGCAGACAACGCCTAGCGACGCGCAAGGGGTATTGCTGACGAAAAATCTTCCGGATCCAGTCTGACGCCTGGGGATATTCTAAGGTGAGGAATCTAACTAACGTGTTTCTTTCAGATTGATTTATTTACCACATCTTTCCATGGTTTGACGTGGCCTTTGGTTGTCGACTCAAGCGGGACACCTGGATTAAACTCTAGCTCTCAGTATGGCTGGGTTGCCAACTACCTAGGCCATCATTACGAGTAGCGGAATTCAACCCATTGCACCAACTTAAGGAGGAATTCTGCCTCCCACAAAAATACAAGTGTCTCTGGATCCATAGTGATAGGGTCTGTAAGCTCCAGAGCAAATAATTCTGGGCCGGCAGACACCCAACCTGTCTTCGCAAGCAGCAGGAGACCTGGACCCTGCCTGACCAGTGCAGCGCCACAGGTGAAGCAGACAATGATGCCCCCAGAAAGGCTGGTGTTGGTATTCACTACCAAAGCCAATCTTGCAGTGAGGGATTTAGTAGGTAAGTATTAAGGGTCTTGCTACTGCCCACAGAAACATAACACACACCAACTAACACCACACATTAGGATAACACTCTCAACATACACCCAGCACAGCCAGAATATACCACTAACTGGTAACAAAGGTATCCAGCAGTCCTTGCTATCATCAGTTACTTACCACAATATACATTTGACCATGGTGGGCCATGGGCACCTGTACCAACCGAGGAAACTTGTAAGCAGTTCGGTACAGCTCTCTGGTCTCGCCCACAAAAAAATGTGTTATTCATTGAAATGGCCATACATTCCCTACTGACTACACAAAGCCAAACCAGGCCCCGGCCTGCGATGAAAATGTTTAGAAAGTTATACCACCATGGACTACCGAAATAATATAATAGCCTAAAATCTATCATGGCTGCCACCGTTAACTCCACACAGCCTGTTTGGTAGAGTACTATGAAGTGGTAGACAAGCAATTTAGATTTTATAGAAAATTTAAAAAAATCCGATTCTGAAACGACATCCAGGCTGTAAAGTATGGGTTGGGGTCGTTGGAAGACCGGATCTGCCGAGCTAATCACGCCACGAGCCTGGAAGCACGAGGGTCACCGCAATCATGCTCTTGAAGAGGGCGGCCGGGGCCTTCGCCGCCATGTCTGCGGCGCGCGAGCAGCGGATGGCGGCACTCACGCCGCCGCGTGCTGAGCTATGCCTTCATTTGGCAGAACGATCTGTGTTATTTCCATAAGAAGTGCCGTCATTATTTACCTGCGGAAAAGCACCACGGGCCCGCAAAGTATCACTAGACACGGCTTCGCATCAGAAAAGATGAATTATTCACCGCCTCCCGTCGCAGGCCGTCATTATTTCTGGCGTGCCAAATTGCGGACAACATTCTACCTCCAAAAGCTATTTTCTCAAATAACCCTGGCGAGCTGCGCCGGCTGACAGGGGATCTCCTGTCGGGGCCCCGGCCCCCGGGCCCTACGGTAGGGGACGCCAGAGCACGGAGGTTGAATGCTCGCGCGCGCGGTTTCCAAAGCGATGCTTTTGTTTCCCGCCACTGAAGCCTGGCAGAGCGTCAATGCTGATTAGGAGCCAGAATTAAAAGAGAAATTATCATCAAAGTCAATGGCGCCGCTGCTGTTCACCAGTAAGCAGCAGTCCCGGACCTCGCGTGGCCCTGGCGGTGGGCCGATTTGTGACGCGCTTTTGTGTAACGTGTTAGTGGTGTGGGCGCAGCACAGGAAATCAAACATGCGCCTAATCAGTGCTTGATTTGTAAAATAATAAGTGCCAGGGCCCTGACCAGGAGTCCACTGCTGCAGCGTGCACCACCCACTGGCCCCGTCATCGCTGCCAATGACGGTAACAAAACAAGGACTAACCATCTCTCCTGCAAGTGGACATTTCAGATTATTCCAGGTCCCCAAAGCTAAAGGAATGGCTGGGGAGGCAGGTATTAGTATCTTTAATGTACATATTCATAAACAACCATTGTTCTGCTCACCTCTAAATTAGATGAGCGGCACCACCAAGTGGCTGAGTGTGTCATAAGTGTGGTGATGACAATTAAGTGCCGAGCAGCGAAACCACCCGGCTCAAAATAAGCACTGACCTAAATATTTCATGCACGCATTGATTTGTTTTTATTTGCTTTGCAAACATTTAGTGCAGTGGTTCTCGTCAAACTGTGCCGCACAGTACTCCTGAAATCCATGATCAGAACCAGGGAGAAAAACTCTCAGAAACTAATATTGCAAAAATGCCACACTTCTAATGCGAGCCCTGCTCAAGAATTTGCTGTCACGTAGAGCTAGTATCAATGATGAAGTTAAGCACTCAACCACACACCAAGAGCTATCTGGCGATTCTACAACATGGAGGTACAAATCTTCAAACAGACTTCTTTTTTCAAACTAATGTTATCTGGTGGGGTAGCCCAGTTGGTTCTATAGAGGTGAACCAGCATTAGAAATTCCAAAATGCATTAGTTTTGTGAATTAGCACCCAGGTGGTACGTACTGTGTACCTGGTGACCATAACTGCAACGTCTCCATGTACTCTCCCAGCAAAACAAACCCACTGTTGACAAAGACTTTTGATAGCAAAACATTTCTACTTCCGACAACAGCTATCGCATTACAATTTTGCCTGGGTATCAAAGATCGCCAACTCAACAGGGTCTACAAATTAATACATACAAAGAGTTATGCCAACTTTCTTAGGTCCATTTGTGATGTGTTGCCCAGTCCAGCTTTATTATATGAATTCTAGGACTTGTAGTCTTGTTTAATCCATTATAAAGCAGGACTATACATCCCAGAATTCATAAGAAAAGAACCTGGACTGGAGCAGCACATTATGCATGGACCTGGAAAACTTGGCAGTTATGTACACACCACTGTTGCCTTTCTCAGCTTCCTAATAAAATGCAGCAGAAAGCCTTCTCGCTGTTGACAGCTAAACCCCCGAAATCTCCTTCTAACAGTACCATTCAGAGAAAAGGTCGTTCCTACCTCCAAAAGCAAAGAGCTCACCTTGTCATCCAAAATCATCATCTAATCAGCCATACATATTTCTAAATATTCATCCCCAATAACACCTCTTGAACTTCATTAGAGACTGCACATCCTCAGTATTTGACCTCAGCACTCCACAATGTCTTCCTGTTCAGCAGGATCCCACTCACTGCCCAGGCTTTCCCCTATAACATACAGGCATAGCAGGGCCCATCTATGGAGAGTCGCCATTGGGGGTGCTATGCAGTCACTTCTTCCTAGCTCTTTGTTCTTGGGATATATGTTAAAATATAAATTGGGATTGTTTTGTACTTCATCCCCCAGTCTTTCTCCAAAGACATGCAGCCTCTCCACTTGTCACCTAGTTCCTTCCTCCCCATTACATTCCTTGCCTCTCTTTTATGTTCTGCGACCTTGCCCCTTGTCCCCACTATCACTCCCATTCAACCAGAAACATCTCCCTCAGAGTCCTGCCTAGTACCCACTCATAGGCCACTTGTTAATCCCCGACCATATATCCTCAATCAGTCCTAAACTCATCCATTGATCTGTAGCTAGATTTGTTCTATATAAAATCCTGCATATTCATACGTACATATATGCAATCTGAAACCAATGCATCCCAAACTCCCTGGCAGTGGTGTTGTCAGTGAGGACCTGGACAGGCCTCCCTTTAATGGACAGTAGAAGGCTTTCAGCACCAGGCAAATGGCAGTCAACTACCAAAGGTTGTTGTGGAGTCAAGTTTATACCAAAAACTAGTATTCTCTGATCTCCACCTATCCCAGGTGACCTTCCCAACCCAGTACTGATGCATTTGTCACTACCGTCAGGTGGGGAAGGGAGCGGGGTCTGCAGGTGGTCCAACTGCAGATCTTTTGTAGTCTCCTTCGAAACATGTATAGAGTCTGATAAGTTTCCTTGGTGTTGGGCCCACAGACACTTCAGGTTCCACTGCAGAGACCTCATATGCCACCTGGGATAGTCGATGAGCAGGATGCAGGAGGCAAAAGACGACAACACGTCAGAGCCACTCTCACTAACACACAGACCTGAGGCTGAAACATCAGGCTCATAGCCCAAATGTCCTAGACTCATTACAGAGGGAAGGCATGGACCTGCACTATACCCAAATTGGCCCCAATGAAAGGGAGCCTCTGCGAAGGTGTCAGGTGTGACTGGCACACTGATTGTGAACCTCAATGATGTCAGGAGGTTCTCCGCCATCTGTAGGTGGTCTACGAATGACAGTGGCAAGTATGCCTTCAACGACCAGTCATCGAGGTAGGGTAAAAATGGTGCCTCCAACCTCCAAAGCTGTGCCATGAACACTGCCATCATTTCCATGAACATCTAAGGGGCACTGGTGAGGTTGAAGTGGAACATTGCATATTGAAAATGCTCCTGTCCTACCTTGAAATGCAGGAGTCTGTGTGACTCCAGAACCGGAATATGAAAATATGCATCCTGGAGCTTCAGGGCTACCATCCAGTTGCCCGGAACTAGGCAGACAGACCCTGGGCCAGTGAGAGCATCTTGATTCAACCCTTCTGCAGGAAGGCATTCAGAGTACGAAGACCTAAAATAGGACAAAGGCCTCTGTCCTTCTTCGGCACAAGGAATTAACAGGTGAAACAACCAGTTCATATTTCCAAGACCAGTACCTACTCTACCGCCCCTTTGGACAAGAAAGCCTGCACCGCTTGCAGAAAATGGCCATGTGCGCTTCTGAAACCCACTTTGATGTGTGTATAGAGGTGGCGGGTCGGGAAGGAAGGGCTGCTAAGGTGACTAGGCTAAGGTAACATAGAGGTTGATGCCACAGGGTTAGGGGACTGGGATGATCGCTGTCCCTGGTGAACTGCACACTGTCTATCTGAGCCACATCCCCAATGCTGAAAAAACTTGGTAGACTGTTGCAGGGGGTCTTGGCGCTGCCAGTATGCCAGTCATCTGGAGTACATAACAATCGAAAAAACCTGTGGTCTGTACAACACAACTCAAGATACAATTCTGGAGTCACAAACCACCACTCATACTAAGTGTAAAGTGCAAATGGAGGAGGTCAGGATGTAAAGTAAAAAGTCATATGAAAAAGTGAACAAGAAAGAGAAGGACTCAATCAGGATTATTGGCATCCCATCATTTCACTTTCAAGTGCCCAGTGTCATCATCTGGGGTACCAAACAACTCTTCTTCTTCCTTCTACAGTCACAGAGGAATAATGAATGAGTTGTATCCTCAAGTCAAAGAGGCACCGCTCTGTCCGTCGTTGCCTCCAGCTTGAACCTTAGCTGGGATCCCAACTCATTCCTCTGTGACTTGAGCTGGTGCCGAGAGAGGTGAGGCCAATTCCTCGTAATGCATTGATGTCCTATACATTGTGTATACACAGAGGATTTGAACATTGATCATGAGGGTACAGTAGTAACCCATTAATACCTATGAATTTTGAGTATTGCAGTAGCAAAGATTGTTTTTGGGTGAGGTCCTGAAGAAAGCCAGGGAGAGTTATCCCAGTGGCTGAAACATGTCGACCATAGATATAAGCAGTGAATAGTTCCAACTGCTGTCTTTCTCCTGCACTGTTTTAACGTAGGAATGCGATTCGAAAACATAAGCAAGAAGAATATCATCTTCTGTCTCTATTGCTCATCCTATTTTAACTACACATTCCTTTTTCTACTTGCACTGCACTTTTCTGAAAGAAAGTTTCTCTTCTATACTTTTTCCTCTGGCAAGAACTCGACAAGAGGATACAACTCATTAATTATTCCTCTGTGACTGTAGAGGGAAGAAGAAGAGTTGTTTGGTACCCCAGATGATGACACTGGGCACTTGAAAGTGAAATGATGGGATGCCAATAATCCTGATTGAGTCCTTCTCTTTCTTGATCACTTTTTCATATGACTTTTTACTTTACATCCTGACCTCCTCCATTTGCACTTTACACTTAGTATAAGTGGTGGTTTGTGACTCCAGAATTGTATCTTGAGTTGTGTTGTACAGACCACGGGTTTTTTCGATTATTATGTAATCATTAAGAATAGGGGGATTTAAATCCGTTCAGGTCTCGAACATTTCCCTCAGACCCTATTTATAGCATATTTAGTCATCTGGAGTAACCTTGAAATGCACAAAATTGCTGAGGTTACTGCTGGGCAGGCATCGAAAGGCTGAAGGTACATACTGTTACATGGCTCTCCTTAAAGCGTTCCAGGACCGAATCTGTCTTCTCAAGAAACAGGAGAGGTCCGTCAAAAGGAATATCCATAGGAGATGCCCGAACATCCCCAGAGAAGGTCGTAGATCTCATCAAAGTGTGGCAACAGAGCACCTGGTACCAACAGGTCTTCAGGGACTGCCAGCAAGATCTCGCCAACCATGCCGAAGAGGGCATGGGTATATCAACCAAGCAGGCAATTGGCATTGATGGACCTCAAGGCCAGGCAGGACAATGAGCACATCCATGACAGAGGCAGTGTCCAATCTGACTGACTGGGGACCACCTCAAAGTGGATTCGGGACCCAACCTCGCTCGAGGCCAAGATTAGTTCAGCTCAGAGTCAGACACCAATATCTGTAGCAAGTCCTCCTCCTGGGCAGCTTTTGTTTTTGGAGTAGCGGAACCTGAAGTGGGTTCTAAAAGCACAGGCGGCACTGAGGATGGACCCATCAGCAGTAACGTGACAGGAGGCCAGCCAAGGCATGCCAGAGGGACCCAGAACGGTGCCAAAGATGTGCAACAAGGCCTCCCTACCGGCCTCCATTTTTTGCGACATTGGCGATGATCAGGTGCATCGGATCCAAATGATGAATCAGCTCCTCCTGAGTCAGGAGCAAGACGAAGCGGCGCGCTGATGCCCACGTGACTTCTCCAAAAATAAAGAGTGGTGGGGATGAGGATAAATTCCATTTGGCTTTCCCGCATTTCCTCTTTCACTTCGATTTGGACTTACCCGAAGTTTACAGGAATGACCTTGGGAGCGGGTCAACATTTTCAACGTTGAACTGGGGCAGGACTTGTGTGGCGATGTTCACATTCATGAGGTCACATTCCTCGCATGACTGTGACTCATGTCATGAGCCTCAATTCCAAAAGGCATACCTTGTGTAGGTCTGTTACAGACATTTGTTTGTGAAAGTCCGGGCAAGGTTTAAATCCTGTAGTTGGAGAATTTTGAGGAAAAAAAATCGTCAAACCCAAACAGTGGAGCAGAGCTACGGATCCATCTTTGAAGGCGCAGAAAGAAAAGAACGGACATCAGGGTGCAGAGATGGCACTTACGAGGCTCCATTCTTCACTTTGAGACGGAACGAAGTCAACACAGAGCTGCACAGCGCCACCTACTGGCGCATGGGAGCACTGCTGTGTGAAAGTGTCCAGATTCAGTCTGGTGCATTGGAGATATTCAAAAGGAGAAGACTAAGCGGATAGAAGTTTGTATCAGAGTGTTCATTTAAAAACACTTTTTCATGGCACCTGTCGCCCCTATAAGCCTCCCAGAATGCTTCCTTTACAGCTCAGCGATCCGTGCTGCTGCTGCCTCCTTAATTTGTATCCCTCATGTGCCAGCATTGCTGCGCCTATGAGTGATGCACCTGCAGTAGGCTTATCTGGCTCAGGCCCCTGGCACTGCCAAACCCGAGGGAGCCACCTGTGAAATAGCCGGTGTGGGCAAAGCATGGCAAGGGAGACAGGGCGCTCAGGCTCACTTTCCCCAGTGACCAAGCACCTGCCTAGTGCCAGGTATGGTTGCTAATCTATAAATATACTTTACGAGTCCATTTTATTGAATGGATGGAACACGATGTTGCAATGTAGATCTCGAAATACATATCTACACAAAGTGCTGTCCTTTCTTATACAACTGCATACAAGAGCTCACTCCAGTGGCTTAGACTTGTGATGAGAAAACCTGGCCGAATCCCAGATTCCATACTCGACCAACATTTGTGATCCTGGGCAATTACATTATGTAATGTAACTTTCGTTATCTTTAACTGAAAAATAACTCGATTCATATAGTTTAAAAGTATGTGTAAAATACAAATGTCAGCGAATAATTAGACTTTGTGGAATTTTTGGTATGCACCATAATCCCAAATAATTCTTACATTACGTGTTGTGTTATGCAAAATGGAGCAAAAATGATCGCTATTTCGCATAATGTGAAACTTTGCAAGATTTTTATTCTGGGAAGATTGGACCAATTAGAAAATGACTTCGTGCGTAAGCAGTTTTGTCATTTTACTTGTATGACATACACGTCCTTTTACTGGCTTTTAAACCCAAGTTAGGCCTCTCGTCCAGCTCTGGCTCAACTCTGCCAATGAATCTGGAGGCGTGGTCACCCTTACCAAGCAACTGCTCAAGCCTGGGAGAACAACAAAGGCGTTGGGCCGCTGTAGGAAGCAATCCCTGTGCAGGCACAGGCATCCGGTGCAGCTTGCTATGGGCCATTATATTGAATGCACCAGTTTTATTTTTGCATTTCCTGTATTACATTAACGTGGTAGTGATGTGCAAAACCTTGAAGTTGATTAGCTGCCACCTCCTCCCGGTTGGCTGGAGTATCCAAGGGCTTAATCAGTGATGTAAGAAAAATAAAAAAGGCGGGGCAGGCCTAAGGGATATGTCAGCATTAGCAGCCGCGGTCCATGCAGGTAACAGCGGAGGGGCCGGGTAAGGGGGGATTTCGAGGGACGATGCAGAGGGGAAATTAAATAAATAATTCATTTTCCCTCAGCATCGTCCCTCGAAATCCCCCATTACCCCCCCACTCCACCGCTGTTACCTGCACGGACCGCGGCTCCGTATTAGTGAAACTGAAACAGGGATCAACATATGGAACTGTTGTATCTGGAAGAATCGTCTTCCGGCTGCCTCCACACAGAGGAGTCGCTCCGTCTGCTTAGATGTAAAACACTAAACCCATTAGAAGGGAAAACCACGTTCCGCTCCCTTCAAATAGCTCTGGTGAGAGTGATACACCTCGTGTTGCTTCGATCTGTGCAGGTCACACGTTGCAAGAAAGCTCTGGGGTGTGTATGCCTGCTACAAAGAGTTGTTGTAACCAGAAGACCACAGGTGACATTCACACTAGGACAGCTTGCTTGAGATGCTGGATACATCTGTATGTAAACTGCAGGTCACACGTTGCAAGAAAGCTCTGGGGTGTGTATGCCTGCTACAAAGAGTTGTTGTAACCAGAAGACCACAGGTGACATTCACACTAGGACAGCTTGCTTGAGATGCTGGATACATCTGTATGTAAACTGCAGGTCACACGTTGCAAGAAAGCTCTGGGGTGTGTATGCCTGCTACAAAGAGTTGTTGTAACCAGAAGACCACAGGTGACATTCACACTAGGACAGCTTGCTTGAGATGCTGGATACATCTGTATGTAAACTGCAGGTCACACGTTGCAAGAAAGCTCTGGGGTGTGCATGCCTGCTACAGAGAGTTGTGTGTAACCAGAAGACCACAGGTGACATTCACACTAGGACAGCTTGCTTGAGATGCTGGATACATCTGTATGTAAACTGCAGGTCACACGTTGCAAGAAAGCTCTGGGGTGTGTATGCCTGCTACAAAGAGTTGTGTGTAACCAGAAGACCACAGGTGACATTCACACTAGGACAGCTTGCTTGAGATGCTGGATACATCTGTATGTAAACTGCAGGTCACACGTTGCAAGAAAGCTCTGGGGTGTGTATGCCTGCTACAAAGAGTTGTGTGTAACCAGAAGACCACAGGTGACATTCACACTAGGACAGCTTGCATGAGATGCTGGATACATCTGTATGTAAACTGCAGGTCACACGTTGCAAGAAAGCTCTGGGGTGTGTATGCCTGCTACAAAGAGTTGTGTGTAACCAGAAGACCACAGGTTACATTCACACTAGGACAGCGTGCTTGAGATGCTGGATACATCTGTATGTAAACTGCAGGTCACACGTTGCAAGAAAGCTCTGGGGTGTGTATGCCTGCTACAGAGAGTTGTTGTAACCAGAAGACCACAGGTGACATTCACACTAGGACAGCTTGCTTGAGATGCTGGATACATCTGTATGTAAACTGCGAGTCACACGTTGCAAGAAAGCTCTGGGGTGTGTATGCCTGCTACAAAGAGTTGTGTGTAACCAGAAGACCACAGGTGACATTCACACTAGGACAGCTTGCTTGAGATGCTGGATACATCTGTATGTAAACTGCAGGTCACACGTTGCAAGAAAGCTCTGGGGTGTGTATGCCTGCTACAAAGAGTTGTGTGTAACCAGAAGACCACAGGTGACATTCACACTAGGACAGCTTGCTTGAGATGCTGGATACATCTGTATGTAAACTGCAGGTCACACGTTGCAAGAAAGCTCTGGGGTGTGTATGCCTGCTACAGAGAGTTGTGTGTAACCAGAAGACCACAGGTGACATTCACACTAGGACAGCTTGCTTGAGATGCTGGATACATCTGTATGTAAACTGCAGGTCACACGTTGCAAGAAAGCTCTGGGGTGTGTATGCCTGCTACAGAGAGTTGTGTGTAACCAGAAGACCACAGGTGACATTCACACTAGGACAGCTTGCTTGAGATGCTGGATACATCTGTATGTAAACTGCAGGTCACACGTTGCAAGAAAGCTCTGGGGTGTGTATGCCTGCTACAAAGAGTTGTTGTAACCAGAAGACCACAGGTTACATTCACACTAGGACAGCGTGCTTGAGATGCTGGATACATCTGTATGTAAACTGCAGGTCACACGTTGCAAGAAAGCTCTGGGGTGTGTATGCCTGCTACAAAGAGTTGTTGTAACCAGAAGACCACAGGTGACATTCACACTAGGACAGCTTGCTTGAGATGCTGGATACATCTGTATGTAAACTGCAGGTCACACGTTGCAAGAAAGCTCTGGGGTGTGTATGCCTGCTACAGAGAGTTGTGTGTAACCAGAAGACCACAGGTGACATTCACACTAGGACAGCGTGCTTGAGATGCTGGATACATCTGTATGTAAACTGCAGGTCACACGTTGCAAGAAAGCTCTGGGGTGTGTATGCCTGCTACAAAGAGTTGTTGTAACCAGAAGACCACAGGTGACATTCACACTAGGACAGCTTGCTTGAGATGCTGGATACATCTGTATGTAAACTGCGGGTCACACGTTGCAAGAAAGCTCTGGGGTGTGTATGCCTGCTACAAAGAGTTGTGTGTAACCAGAAGACCACAGGTTACATTCACACTAGGACAGCGTGCTTGAGATGCTGGATACATCTGTATGTAAACTGCGGGTCACACGTTGCAAGAAAGCTCTGGGGTGTGTATGCCTGCTACAGAGAGTTGTGTGTAACCAGAAGACCACAGGTTACATTCACACTAGGACAGCGTGCTTGAGATGCTGGATACATCTGTATGTAAACTGCAGGTCACACGTTGCAAGAAAGCTCTGGGGTGTGTATGCCTGCTACAAAGAGTTGTGTGTAACCAGAAGACCACAGGTGACATTCACACTAGGACAGCGTGCTTGAGATGCTGGATACATCTGTATGTAAACTGCGGGTCACACGTTGCAAGAAAGCTCTGGGGTGTGTATGCCTGCTACAGAGAGTTGTGTGTAACCAGAAGACCACAGGTGACATTCACACTAGGACAGCTTGCTTGAGATGCTGGATACATCTGTATGTAAACTGCAGGTCACACGTTGCAAGAAAGCTCTGGGGTGTGTATGCCTGCTACAAAGAGTTGTTGTAACCAGAAGACCACAGGTTACATTCACACTAGGACAGCTTGCTTGAGATGCTGGATACATCTGTGTGTAAACTGCAGGTCACACGTTGCAAGAAAGCTCTGGGGTGTGTATGCCTGCTACAAAGAGTTGTTGTAACCAGAAGACCACAGGTGACATTCACACTAGGACAGCTTGCTTGAGATGCTGGATACATCTGTATGTAAACTGCAGGTCACACGTTGCAAGAAAGCTCTGGGGTGTGTATGCCTGCTACAGAGAGTTGTGTGTAACCAGAAGACCACAGGTGACATTCACACTAGGACAGCGTGCTTGAGATGCTGGATACATCTGTATCTAAACTGCAGGTCACAAGTTGCAAGAAAGCTCTGGGGTGTGTATGCCTACTACAGAGAGTTGTTGTAACCAGAAGACCACAGGTGACATTCACACTAGGACAGCTTGCTTGAGATGCTGGATACATCTGTATGTAAACTGCAGGTCACACGTTGCAAGAAAGCTCTGGGGTGTGTATGCCTGCTACAAAGAGTTGTTGTAACCAGAAGACCACAGGTGACATTCACACTAGGACAGCTTGCTTGAGATGCTGGATACATCTGTATGTAAACTGCAGGTCACACGTTGCAAGAAAGCTCTGGGGTGTGTATGCCTGCTACAAAGAGTTGTTGTAACCAGAAGACCACAGGTGACATTCACACTAGGACAGCTTGCTTGAGATGCTGGATACATCTGTATGTAAACTGCAGGTCACACGTTGCAAGAAAGCTCTGGGGTGTGTATGCCTGCTACAAAGAGTTGTTGTAACCAGAAGACCACAGGTGACATTCACACTAGGACAGCTTGCTTGAGATGCTGGATACATCTGTATGTAAACTGCAGGTCACACGTTGCAAGAAAGCTCTGGGGTGTGTATGCCTGCTACAAAGAGTTGTTGTAACCAGAAGACCACAGGTGACATTCACACTAGGACAGCTTGCTTGAGATGCTGGATACATCTGTATGTAAACTGCAGGTCACACGTTGCAAGAAAGCTCTGGGGTGTGTATGCCTGCTACAGAGAGTTGTGTGTAACCAGAAGACCACAGGTGACATTCACACTAGGACAGCGTGCTTGAGATGCTGGATACATCTGTATGTAAACTGCAGGTCACACGTTGCAAGAAAGCTCTGGGGTGTGTATGCCTGCTACAAAGAGTTGTTGTAACCAGAAGACCACAGGTTACATTCACACTAGGACAGCTTGCTTGAGATGCTGGATACATCTGTATGTAAACTGCAGGTCACACGTTGCAAGAAAGCTCTGGGGTGTGTATGCCTGCTACAGAGAGTTGTTGTAACCAGAAGACCACAGGTGACATTCACACTAGGACAGCTTGCTTGAGATGCTGGATACATCTGTATGTAAACTGCAGGTCACACGTTGCAAGAAAGCTCTGGGGTGTGTATGCCTGCTACAGAGAGTTGTGTGTAACCAGAAGACCACAGGTGACATTCACACTAGGACAGCGTGCTTGAGATGCTGGATACATCTGTATGTAAACTGCAGGTCACACGTTGCAAGAAAGCTCTGGGGTGTGTATGCCTGCTACAGAGAGTTGTGTGTAACCAGAAGACCACAGGTGACATTCACACTAGGACAGCTTGCTTGAGATGCTGGATACATCTGTATGTAAACTGCAGGTCACACGTTGCAAGAAAGCTCTGGGGTGTGTATGCCTGCTACAAAGAGTTGTGTGTAACCAGAAGACCACAGGTGACATTCACACTAGGACAGCTTGCTTGAGATGCTGGATACATCTGTATGTAAACTGCAGGTCACACGTTGCAAGAAAGCTCTGGGGCGTGTATGCCTGCTACAAAGAGTTGTTGTAACCAGAAGACCAAAGGTTACATTCACACTAGGACAGCGTGCTTGAGATGCTGGATACATCTGTATGTAAACTGCAGGTCACACGTTGCAAGAAAGCTCTGGGGTGTGTATGCCTGCTACAAAGAGTTGTTGTAACCAGAAGACCACAGGTGACATTCACACTAGGACAGCTTGCTTGAGATGCTGGATACATCTGTATGTAAACTGCGGGTCACACGTTGCAAGAAAGCTCTGGGGTGTGTATGCCTGCTACAAAGAGTTGTGTGTAACCAGAAGACCACAGGTTACATTCACACTAGGACAGCGTGCTTGAGATGCTGGATACATCTGTATGTAAACTGCGGGTCACACGTTGCAAGAAAGCTCTGGGGTGTGTATGCCTGCTACAAAGAGTTGTTGTAACCAGAAGACCACAGGTTACATTCACACTAGGACAGCTTGCTTGAGATGCTGGATACATCTGTATGTAAACTGCAGGTCACACGTTGCAAGAAAGCTCTGGGGTGTGTATGCCTGCTACAAAGAGTTGTGTGTAACCAGAAGACCACAGGTTACATTCACACTAGGACAGCGTGCTTGAGATGCTGGATACATCTGTATGTAAACTGCGGGTCACACGTTGCAAGAAAGCTCTGGGGTGTGTATGCCTGCTACAAAGAGTTGTGTGTAACCAGAAGACCACAGGTGACATTCACACTAGGACAGCGTGCTTGAGATGCTGGATACATCTGTATGTAAACTGCAGGTCACATGTTGCAAGAAAGCTCTGGGGTGTGTATGCCTGCTACAAAGAGTTGTTGTAACCAGAAGGCCACAGGTTACATTCACACTAGGACAGCGTGCTTGAGATGCTGGATACATCTGTATGTAAACTGCAGGTCACACGTTGCAAGAAAGCTCTGGGGTGTGTATGCCTGCTACAAAGAGTTGTGTGTAACCAGAAGACCACAGGTGACATTCACACTAGGACAGCTTGCTTGAGATGCTGGATACATCTGTATGTAAACTGCAGGTCACACGTTGCAAGAAAGCTCTGGGGTGTGTATGCCTGCTACAGAGAGTTGTGTGTAACCAGAAGACCACAGGTGACATTCACACTAGGACAGCGTGCTTGAGATGCTGGATACATCTGTATGTAAACTGCAGGTCACACGTTGCAAGAAAGCTCTGGGGTGTGTATGCCTGCTACAAAGAGTTGTTGTAACCAGAAGACCACAGGTTACATTCACACTAGGACAGCGTGCTTGAGATGCTGGATACATCTGTATGTAAACTGCAGGTCACACGTTGCAAGAAAGCTCTGGGGTGTGTATGCCTGCTACAGAGAGTTGTGTGTAACCAGAAGACCACAGGTGACATTCACACTAGGACAGCTTGCTTGAGATGCTGGATACATCTGTATGTAAACTGCAGGTCACACGTTGCAAGAAAGCTCTGGGGTGTGTATGCCTGCTACAAAGAGTTGTGTGTAACCAGAAGACCACAGGTTACATTCACACTAGGACAGCGTGCTTGAGATGCTGGATACATCTGTATGTAAACTGCAGGTCACACGTTGCAAGAAAGCTCTGGGGTGTGTATGCCTGCTACAGAGAGTTGTGTGTAACCAGAAGACCACAGGTGACATTCACACTAGGACAGCTTGCTTGAGATGCTGGATACATCTGTATGTAAACTGCAGGTCACACGTTGCAAGAAAGCTCTGGGGTGTGTATGCCTGCTACAAAGAGTTGTTGTAACCAGAAGACCACAGGTTACATTCACACTAGGACAGCGTGCTTGAGATGCTGGATACATCTGTATGTAAACTGCGGGTCACACGTTGCAAGAAAGCTGTGGGATGTGTATGCCTGCTACAAAGAGTTGTGTGTAACCAGAAGACCACAGGTGACATTCACACTAGGACAGCGTGCTTGAGATGCTGGATACATCTGTATGTAAACTGCGGGTCACACGTTGCAAGAAAGCTCTGGGGTGTGTATGCCTGCTACAGAGAGTTGTGTGTAACCAGAAGACCACAGGTTACATTCACACTAGGACAGCGTGCTTGAGATGCTGGATACATCTGTATGTAAACTGCAGGTCACACGTTGCAAGAAAGCTCTGGGGTGTGTATGCCTGCTACAAAGAGTTGTTGTAACCAGAAGACCACAGGTTACATTCACACTAGGACAGCGTGCTTGAGATGCTGGATACATCTGTATGTAAACTGCAGGTCACACGTTGCAAGAAAGCTCTGGGGTGTGTATGCCTGCTACAGAGAGTTGTTGTAACCAGAAGACCACAGGTGACATTCACACTAGGACAGCTTGCTTGAGATGCTGGATACATCTATATGTAAACTGCGGGTCACACGTTGCAAGAAAGCTCTGGGGTGTGTATGCCTGCTACAAAGAGTTGTGTGTAACCAGAAGACCACAGGTTACATTCACACTAGGACAGCGTGCTTGAGATGCTGGATACATCTGTATGTAAACTGCAGGTCACACGTTGCAAGAAAGCTCTGGGGTGTGTATGCCTGCTACAAAGAGTTGTGTGTAACCAGAAGACCACAGGTGACATTCACACTAGGACAGCTTGCTTGAGATGCTGGATACATCTGTATGTAAACTGCGGGTCACACGTTGCAAGAAAGCTCTGGGGTGTGTATGCCTGCTACAGAGAGTTGTGTGTAACCAGAAGACCACAGGTGACATTCACACTAGGACAGCTTGCTTGAGATGCTGGATACATCTGTATGTAAACTGCAGGTCACACGTTGCAAGAAAGCTCTGGGGTGTGTATGCCTGCTACAAAGAGTTGTTGTAACCAGAAGACCACAGGTGACATTCACACTAGGACAGCTTGCTTGAGATGCTGGATACATCTATATGTAAACTGCAGGTCACACGTTGCAAGAAAGCTCTGGGGTGTGTATGCCTGCTACAGAGAGTTGTGTGTAACCAGAAGACCACAGGTGACATTCACACTAGGACAGCTTGCTTGAGATGCTGGATACATCTGTATGTAAACTGCAGGTCACACTTTGCAAGAAAGCTCTGGGGTGTGTATGCCTGCTACAAAGAGTTGTTGTAACCAGAAGACCACAGATGACATTCACACTAGGACAGCTTGCTTGAGATGCTGGATACATCTGTATGTAAACTGCAGGTCACACGTTGCAAGAAAGCTCTGGGGTGTGTATGCCTGCTACAAAGAGTTGTGTGTAACCAGAAGACCACAGGTGACATTCACACTAGGACAGCTTGCTTGAGATGCTGGATACATCTGTATGTAAACTGCAGGTCACACGTTGCAAGAAAGCTCTGGGGTGTGTATGCCTGCTACAGAGAGTTGTGTGTAACCAGAAGACCACAGGTGACATTCACACTAGGACAGCTTGCTTGAGATGCTGGATACATCTGTATGTAAACTGCAGGTCACACGTTGCAAGAAAGCTCTGGGGTGTGCATGCCTGCTACAGAGAGTTGTGTGTAACCAGAAGACCACAGGTGACATTCACACTAGGACAGCTTGCTTGAGATGCTGGATACATCTGTATGTAAACTGCGGGTCACACGTTGCAAGAAAGCTCTGGGGTGTGTATGCCTGCTACAAAGAGTTGTTGTAACCAGAAGACCACAGGTGACATTCACACTAGGACAGCGTGCTTGAGATGCTGGATACATCTGTATGTAAACTGCAGGTCACACGTTGCAAGAAAGCTCTGGGGTGTGTATGCCTGCTACAGAGAGTTGTGTGTAACCAGAAGACCACAGGTGACATTCACACTAGGACAGCTTGCTTGAGATGCTGGATACATCTGTATGTAAACTGCAGGTCACACGTTGCAAGAAAGCTCTGGGGTGTGTATGCCTGCTACAAAGAGTTGTGTGTAACCAGAAGACCACAGGTTACATTCACACTAGGACAGCGTGCTTGAGATGCTGGATACATCTGTATGTAAACTGCAGGTCACACGTTGCAAGAAAGCTCTGGGGTGTGTATGCCTGCTACAGAGAGTTGTGTGTAACCAGAAGACCACAGGTGACATTCACACTAGGACAGCTTGCTTGAGATGCTGGATACATCTGTATGTAAACTGCAGGTCACACGTTGCAAGAAAGCTCTGGGGTGTGTATGCCTGCTACAAAGAGTTGTTGTAACCAGAAGACCACAGGTTACATTCACACTAGGACAGCGTGCTTGAGATGCTGGATACATCTGTATGTAAACTGCGGGTCACACGTTGCAAGAAAGCTGTGGGATGTGTATGCCTGCTACAAAGAGTTGTGTGTAACCAGAAGACCACAGGTGACATTCACACTAGGACAGCGTGCTTGAGATGCTGGATACATCTGTATGTAAACTGCGGGTCACACGTTGCAAGAAAGCTCTGGGGTGTGTATGCCTGCTACAGAGAGTTGTGTGTAACCAGAAGACCACAGGTTACATTCACACTAGGACAGCGTGCTTGAGATGCTGGATACATCTGTATGTAAACTGCAGGTCACACGTTGCAAGAAAGCTCTGGGGTGTGTATGCCTGCTACAAAGAGTTGTTGTAACCAGAAGACCACAGGTTACATTCACACTAGGACAGCGTGCTTGAGATGCTGGATACATCTGTATGTAAACTGCAGGTCACACGTTGCAAGAAAGCTCTGGGGTGTGTATGCCTGCTACAGAGAGTTGTGTGTAACCAGAAGACCACAGGTGACATTCACACTAGGACAGCTTGCTTGAGATGCTGGATACATCTGTATGTAAACTGCAGGTCACACTTTGCAAGAAAGCTCTGGGGTGTGTATGCCTGCTACAAAGAGTTGTTGTAACCAGAAGACCACAGATGACATTCACACTAGGACAGCTTGCTTGAGATGCTGGATACATCTGTATGTAAACTGCAGGTCACACGTTGCAAGAAAGCTCTGGGGTGTGTATGCCTGCTACAAAGAGTTGTGTGTAACCAGAAGACCACAGGTGACATTCACACTAGGACAGCTTGCTTGAGATGCTGGATACATCTGTATGTAAACTGCAGGTCACACGTTGCAAGAAAGCTCTGGGGTGTGTATGCCTGCTACAGAGAGTTGTGTGTAACCAGAAGACCACAGGTGACATTCACACTAGGACAGCTTGCTTGAGATGCTGGATACATCTGTATGTAAACTGCAGGTCACACGTTGCAAGAAAGCTCTGGGGTGTGCATGCCTGCTACAGAGAGTTGTGTGTAACCAGAAGACCACAGGTGACATTCACACTAGGACAGCTTGCTTGAGATGCTGGATACATCTGTATGTAAACTGCGGGTCACACGTTGCAAGAAAGCTCTGGGGTGTGTATGCCTGCTACAAAGAGTTGTTGTAACCAGAAGACCACAGGTGACATTCACACTAGGACAGCGTGCTTGAGATGCTGGATACATCTGTATGTAAACTGCAGGTCACACGTTGCAAGAAAGCTCTGGGGTGTGTATGCCTGCTACAAAGAGTTGTGTGTAACCAGAAGACCACAGGTGACATTCACACTAGGACAGCTTGCTTGAGATGCTGGATACATCTGTATGTAAACTGCGGGTCACACGTTGCAAGAAAGCTCTGGGGTGTGTATGCCTGCTACAGAGAGTTGTGTGTAACCAGAAGACCACAGGTGACATTCACACTAGGACAGCTTGCTTGAGATGCTGGATACATCTGTATGTAAACTGCAGGTCACACGTTGCAAGAAAGCTCTGGGGTGTGTATGCCTGCTACAAAGAGTTGTTGTAACCAGAAGACCACAGGTGACATTCACACTAGGACAGCTTGCTTGAGATGCTGGATACATCTATATGTAAACTGCAGGTCACACGTTGCAAGAAAGCTCTGGGGTGTGTATGCCTGCTACAGAGAGTTGTGTGTAACCAGAAGACCACAGGTGACATTCACACTAGGACAGCTTGCTTGAGATGCTGGATACATCTGTATGTAAACTGCAGGTCACACTTTGCAAGAAAGCTCTGGGGTGTGTATGCCTGCTACAAAGAGTTGTTGTAACCAGAAGACCACAGATGACATTCACACTAGGACAGCTTGCTTGAGATGCTGGATACATCTGTATGTAAACTGCAGGTCACACGTTGCAAGAAAGCTCTGGGGTGTGTATGCCTGCTACAAAGAGTTGTGTGTAACCAGAAGACCACAGGTGACATTCACACTAGGACAGCTTGCTTGAGATGCTGGATACATCTGTATGTAAACTGCAGGTCACACGTTGCAAGAAAGCTCTGGGGTGTGTATGCCTGCTACAGAGAGTTGTGTGTAACCAGAAGACCACAGGTGACATTCACACTAGGACAGCTTGCTTGAGATGCTGGATACATCTGTATGTAAACTGCAGGTCACACGTTGCAAGAAAGCTCTGGGGTGTGCATGCCTGCTACAGAGAGTTGTGTGTAACCAGAAGACCACAGGTGACATTCACACTAGGACAGCTTGCTTGAGATGCTGGATACATCTGTATGTAAACTGCGGGTCACACGTTGCAAGAAAGCTCTGGGGTGTGTATGCCTGCTACAAAGAGTTGTTGTAACCAGAAGACCACAGGTGACATTCACACTAGGACAGCGTGCTTGAGATGCTGGATACATCTGTATGTAAACTGCAGGTCACACGTTGCAAGAAAGCTCTGGGGTGTGTATGCCTGCTACAAAGAGTTGTTGTAACCAGAAGACCACAGGTGACATTCACACTAGGACAGCTTGCTTGAGATGCTGGATACATCTGTATGTAAACTGCAGGTCACACGTTGCAAGAAAGCTCTGGGGTGTGTATGCCTGCTACAGAGAGTTGTGTGTAACCAGAAGACCACAGGTGACATTCACACTAGGACAGCTTGCTTGAGATGCTGGATACATCTGTATGTAAACTGCAGGTCACACGTTGCAAGAAAGCTCTGGGGTGTGTATGCCTGCTACAGAGAGTTGTGTGTAACCAGAAGACCACAGGTGACATTCACACTAGGACAGCGTGCTTGAGATGCTGGATACATCTGTATGTAAACTGCAGGTCACACGTTGCAAGAAAGCTCTGGGGTGTGTATGCCTGCTACAAAGAGTTGTGTGTAACCAGAAGACCACAGGTTACATTCACACTAGGACAGCTTGCTTGAGATGCTGGATACATCTGTATGTAAACTGCAGGTCACACGTTGCAAGAAAGCTCTGGGGTGTGTATGCCTGCTACAAAGAGTTGTTGTAACCAGAAGACCACAGGTGACATTCACACTAGGACAGCTTGCTTGAGATGCTGGATACATCTGTATGTAAACTGCAGGTCACACTTTGCAAGAAAGCTCTGGGGTGTGTATGCCTGCTACAAAGAGTTGTTGTAACCAGAAGACCACAGATGACATTCACACTAGGACAGCTTGCTTGAGATGCTGGATACATCTGTATGTAAACTGCAGGTCACACGTTGCAAGAAAGCTCTGGGGTGTGCATGCCTGCTACAAAGAGTTGTGTGTAACCAGAAGACCACAGGTGACATTCACACTAGGACAGCTTGCTTGAGATGCTGGATACATCTGTATGTAAACTGCAGGTCACACGTTGCAAGAAAGCTCTGGGGTGTGTATGCCTGCTACAAAGAGTTGTTGTAACCAGAAGACCACAGGTGACATTCACACTAGGACAGCGTGCTTGAGATGCTGGATACATCTGTATGTAAACTGCAGGTCACACGTTGCAAGAAAGCTCTGGGGTGTGTATGCCTGCTACAGAGAGTTGTGTGTAACCAGAAGACCACAGGTGACATTCACACTAGGACAGCTTGCTTGAGATGCTGGATACATCTGTATGTAAACTGCAGGTCACACGTTGCAAGAAAGCTCTGGGGTGTGTATGCCTGCTACAAAGAGTTGTGTGTAACCAGAAGACCACAGGTTACATTCACACTAGGACAGCGTGCTTGAGATGCTGGATACATCTGTATGTAAACTGCAGGTCACACGTTGCAAGAAAGCTCTGGGGTGTGTATGCCTGCTACAGAGAGTTGTGTGTAACCAGAAGACCACGGGTGACATTCACACTAGGACAGCTTGCTTGAGATGCTGGATACATCTGTATGTAAACTGCAGGTCACACGTTGCAAGAAAGCTCTGGGGTGTGTATGCCTGCTACAAAGAGTTGTTGTAACCAGAAGACCACAGGTTACATTCACACTAGGACAGCGTGCTTGAGATGCTGGATACATCTGTATGTAAACTGCGGGTCACACGTTGCAAGAAAGCTGTGGGATGTGTATGCCTGCTACAAAGAGTTGTGTGTAACCAGAAGACCACAGGTGACATTCACACTAGGACAGCGTGCTTGAGATGCTGGATACATCTGTATGTAAACTGCGGGTCACACGTTGCAAGAAAGCTCTGGGGTGTGTATGCCTGCTACAGAGAGTTGTGTGTAACCAGAAGACCACAGGTTACATTCACACTAGGACAGCGTGCTTGAGATGCTGGATACATCTGTATGTAAACTGCAGGTCACACGTTGCAAGAAAGCTCTGGGGTGTGTATGCCTGCTACAAAGAGTTGTTGTAACCAGAAGACCACAGGTTACATTCACACTAGGACAGCGTGCTTGAGATGCTGGATACATCTGTATGTAAACTGCAGGTCACACGTTGCAAGAAAGCTCTGGGGTGTGTATGCCTGCTACAGAGAGTTGTTGTAACCAGAAGACCACAGGTGACATTCACACTAGGACAGCTTGCTTGAGATGCTGGATACATCTATATGTAAACTGCGGGTCACACGTTGCAAGAAAGCTCTGGGGTGTGTATGCCTGCTACAAAGAGTTGTGTGTAACCAGAAGACCACAGGTTACATTCACACTAGGACAGCGTGCTTGAGATGCTGGATACATCTGTATGTAAACTGCAGGTCACACGTTGCAAGAAAGCTCTGGGGTGTGTATGCCTGCTACAAAGAGTTGTGTGTAACCAGAAGACCACAGGTGACATTCACACTAGGACAGCTTGCTTGAGATGCTGGATACATCTGTATGTAAACTGCGGGTCACACGTTGCAAGAAAGCTCTGGGGTGTGTATGCCTGCTACAGAGAGTTGTGTGTAACCAGAAGACCACAGGTGACATTCACACTAGGACAGCTTGCTTGAGATGCTGGATACATCTGTATGTAAACTGCAGGTCACACGTTGCAAGAAAGCTCTGGGGTGTGTATGCCTGCTACAAAGAGTTGTTGTAACCAGAAGACCACAGGTGACATTCACACTAGGACAGCTTGCTTGAGATGCTGGATACATCTATATGTAAACTGCAGGTCACACGTTGCAAGAAAGCTCTGGGGTGTGTATGCCTGCTACAGAGAGTTGTGTGTAACCAGAAGACCACAGGTGACATTCACACTAGGACAGCTTGCTTGAGATGCTGGATACATCTGTATGTAAACTGCAGGTCACACTTTGCAAGAAAGCTCTGGGGTGTGTATGCCTGCTACAAAGAGTTGTTGTAACCAGAAGACCACAGATGACATTCACACTAGGACAGCTTGCTTGAGATGCTGGATACATCTGTATGTAAACTGCAGGTCACACGTTGCAAGAAAGCTCTGGGGTGTGTATGCCTGCTACAAAGAGTTGTGTGTAACCAGAAGACCACAGGTGACATTCACACTAGGACAGCTTGCTTGAGATGCTGGATACATCTGTATGTAAACTGCAGGTCACACGTTGCAAGAAAGCTCTGGGGTGTGTATGCCTGCTACAGAGAGTTGTGTGTAACCAGAAGACCACAGGTGACATTCACACTAGGACAGCTTGCTTGAGATGCTGGATACATCTGTATGTAAACTGCAGGTCACACGTTGCAAGAAAGCTCTGGGGTGTGCATGCCTGCTACAGAGAGTTGTGTGTAACCAGAAGACCACATGTGACATTCACACTAGGACAGCTTGCTTGAGATGCTGGATACATCTGTATGTAAACTGCGGGTCACACGTTGCAAGAAAGCTCTGGGGTGTGTATGCCTGCTACAAAGAGTTGTTGTAACCAGAAGACCACAGGTGACATTCACACTAGGACAGCGTGCTTGAGATGCTGGATACATCTGTATGTAAACTGCAGGTCACACGTTGCAAGAAAGCTCTGGGGTGTGTATGCCTGCTACAAAGAGTTGTGTGTAACCAGAAGACCACAGGTGACATTCACACTAGGACAGCTTGCTTGAGATGCTGGATACATCTGTATGTAAACTGCGGGTCACACGTTGCAAGAAAGCTCTGGGGTGTGTATGCCTGCTACAGAGAGTTGTGTGTAACCAGAAGACCACAGGTGACATTCACACTAGGACAGCTTGCTTGAGATGCTGGATACATCTGTATGTAAACTGCAGGTCACACGTTGCAAGAAAGCTCTGGGGTGTGTATGCCTGCTACAAAGAGTTGTTGTAACCAGAAGACCACAGGTGACATTCACACTAGGACAGCTTGCTTGAGATGCTGGATACATCTATATGTAAACTGCAGGTCACACGTTGCAAGAAAGCTCTGGGGTGTGTATGCCTGCTACAGAGAGTTGTGTGTAACCAGAAGACCACAGGTGACATTCACACTAGGACAGCTTGCTTGAGATGCTGGATACATCTGTATGTAAACTGCAGGTCACACTTTGCAAGAAAGCTCTGGGGTGTGTATGCCTGCTACAAAGAGTTGTTGTAACCAGAAGACCACAGATGACATTCACACTAGGACAGCTTGCTTGAGATGCTGGATACATCTGTATGTAAACTGCAGGTCACACGTTGCAAGAAAGCTCTGGGGTGTGTATGCCTGCTACAAAGAGTTGTGTGTAACCAGAAGACCACAGGTGACATTCACACTAGGACAGCTTGCTTGAGATGCTGGATACATCTGTATGTAAACTGCAGGTCACACGTTGCAAGAAAGCTCTGGGGTGTGCATGCCTGCTACAGAGAGTTGTGTGTAACCAGAAGACCACAGGTGACATTCACACTAGGACAGCTTGCTTGAGATGCTGGATACATCTGTATGTAAACTGCGGGTCACACGTTGCAAGAAAGCTCTGGGGTGTGTATGCCTGCTACAAAGAGTTGTTGTAACCAGAAGACCACAGGTGACATTCACACTAGGACAGCGTGCTTGAGATGCTGGATACATCTGTATGTAAACTGCAGGTCACACGTTGCAAGAAAGCTCTGGGGTGTGTATGCCTGCTACAAAGAGTTGTTGTAACCAGAAGACCACAGGTGACATTCACACTAGGACAGCTTGCTTGAGATGCTGGATACATCTGTATGTAAACTGCAGGTCACACGTTGCAAGAAAGCTCTGGGGTGTGTATGCCTGCTACAGAGAGTTGTGTGTAACCAGAAGACCACAGGTGACATTCACACTAGGACAGCTTGCTTGAGATGCTGGATACATCTGTATGTAAACTGCAGGTCACACGTTGCAAGAAAGCTCTGGGGTGTGTATGCCTGCTACAGAGAGTTGTGTGTAACCAGAAGACCACAGGTGACATTCACACTAGGACAGCGTGCTTGAGATGCTGGATACATCTGTATGTAAACTGCAGGTCACACGTTGCAAGAAAGCTCTGGGGTGTGTATGCCTGCTACAAAGAGTTGTGTGTAACCAGAAGACCACAGGTTACATTCACACTAGGACAGCTTGCTTGAGATGCTGGATACATCTGTATGTAAACTGCAGGTCACACGTTGCAAGAAAGCTCTGGGGTGTGTATGCCTGCTACAAAGAGTTGTTGTAACCAGAAGACCACAGGTTACATTCACACTAGGACAGCGTGCTTGAGATGCTGGATACATCTGTATGTAAACTGCAGGTCACACGTTGCAAGAAAGCTCTGGGGTGTGTATGCCTGCTACAGAGAGTTGTGTGTAACCAGAAGACCACAGGTGACATTCACACTAGGACAGCTTGCTTGAGATGCTGGATACATCTGTATGTAAACTGCAGGTCACACGTTGCAAGAAAGCTCTGGGGTGTGTATGCCTGCTACAAAGAGTTGTGTGTAACCAGAAGACCACAGGTGACATTCACACTAGGACAGCGTGCTTGAGATGCTGGATACATCTGTATGTAAACTGCAGGTCACACGTTGCAAGAAAGCTCTGGGGCGTGTATGCCTGCTACAAAGAGTTGTTGTAACCAGAAGACCAAAGGTTACATTCACACTAGGACAGCGTGCTTGAGATGCTGGATACATCTGTATGTAAACTGCAGGTCACACGTTGCAAGAAAGCTCTGGGGTGTGTATGCCTGCTACAAAGAGTTGTTGTAACCAGAAGACCACAGGTGACATTCACACTAGGACAGCGTGCTTGAGATGCTGGATACATCTGTATGTAAACTGCAGGTCACACGTTGCAAGAAAGCTCTGGGGTGTGTATGCCTGCTACAGAGAGTTGTGTGTAACCAGAAGACCACAGGTGACATTCACACTAGGACAGCTTGCTTGAGATGCTGGATACATCTGTATGTAAACTGCAGGTCACACGTTGCAAGAAAGCTCTGGGGTGTGTATGCCTGCTACAAAGAGTTGTTGTAACCAGAAGACCACAGGTGACATTCACACTAGGACAGCTTGCTTGAGATGCTGGATACATCTGTATGTAAACTGCAGGTCACACGTTGCAAGAAAGCTCTGGGGTGTGTATGCCTGCTACAAAGAGTTGTTGTAACCAGAAGACCACAGGTGACATTCACACTAGGACAGCTTGCTTGAGATGCTGGATACATCTGTATGTAAACTGCAGGTCACACGTTGCAAGAAAGCTCTGGGGTGTGTATGCCTGCTACAGAGAGTTGTGTGTAACCAGAAGACCACAGGTGACATTCACACTAGGACAGCTTGCTTGAGATGCTGGATACATCTGTATGTAAACTGCAGGTCACACGTTGCAAGAAAGCTCTGGGGTGTGTATGCCTGCTACAGAGAGTTGTGTGTAACCAGAAGACCACAGGTGACATTCACACTAGGACAGCTTGCTTGAGATGCTGGATACATCTGTATGTAAACTGCAGGTCACACGTTGCAAGAAAGCTCTGGGGTGTGTATGCCTGCTACAAAGAGTTGTTGTAACCAGAAGACCACAGGTGACATTCACACTAGGACAGCTTGCTTGAGATGCTGGATACATCTGTATGTAAACTGCAGGTCACACGTTGCAAGAAAGCTCTGGGGTGTGTATGCCTGCTACAGAGAGTTGTGTGTAACCAGAAGACCACAGGTGACATTCACACTAGGACAGCTTGCTTGAGATGCTGGATACATCTGTATGTAAACTGCAGGTCACACGTTGCAAGAAAGCTCTGGGGTGTGTATGCCTGCTACAGAGAGTTGTGTGTAACCAGAAGACCACAGGTGACATTCACACTAGGACAGCTTGCTTGAGATGCTGGATACATCTGTATGTAAACTGCAGGTCACACGTTGCAAGAAAGCTCTGGGGTGTGTATGCCTGCTACAGAGAGTTGTGTGTAACCAGAAGACCACAGGTGACATTCACACTAGGACAGCTTGCTTGAGATGCTGGATACATCTGTATGTAAACTGCAGGTCACACGTTGCAAGAAAGCTCTGGGGTGTGTATGCCTGCTACAAAGAGTTGTGTGTAACCAGAAGACCACAGGTGACATTCACACTAGGACAGCTTGCTTGAGATGCTGGATACATCTGTATGTAAACTGCGGGTCATCTGTAGCTATTCCTGAAAGGGCGGCCCGCCCTATATGCTTTCAATGTCACCACGTGGGGTAGTAACTTTCTATCATTTATATCGCTCAAAATAGCAACAATCTGGGATTGCAAGCACTATATAAAACCACAATATTAAACATACATGTGTTAATGAACAGAAAATCATTTTTGCAAGCAACAGCAATGAGCCTGTGGATTATTAAGAGTGAAATCTGTGCAGGGATTCCTTGTGAATCTATTGCAGTACGTGGGCTTTTCCCCAGGAGCGTGCAGCTTTCGAGGCGGTTAAAAAAGGAACGAGGTGCGCGTGGGCAAAGCGTAAACAGGTTTAGTGAAGGATGGTTTACAAATCCAAATGTGATATTTGCTCGGGCTGCATGAATGAATGAATGAATGTTGGGATTTCTAAAGTGCGCGGCTACTCCGAGGAGCGTCCCGGTGCTAAATGGAAAGTAAGAGTCAGAGATTAGGGAGAAAAAAACTCACTGGAGAGTGAAGAGCCGAGGCTTAGATAGCTCTAGACGACTGTTCGTTGTTAGTTCAACAGGCGACCTGTCCCAATCTTGAGGGCCCAAAAGAGAAACAGATCTGCCCTGGACCCGTCTCGCTTCACCCTCGGAACTTTAGCCAAATGGCCGAGTGGAGTGAAGAGCGATAGGACCTGGAGGGAGAGCCGGATTGGATTCTGGAGGACAGACAATCTGGGCCGGATCGGTGCAGAGCCCTGTGCATAAGGGTCGAGGCCTTAAACAAGACCCTGTGTCTGACTGGAAGCCAATGCGCAGTCTGCAGCTGAGAAGTAATAGCGGCTCGCGTGGGCATTGTAAAGCCAAGCGGGCAGCTGCGCTCTGAACAGTTTGCAATTTCTGCAGCAGATATTGTGGGAGTCTTACATAAAGGGCATTGGCATAGTTCCGCCAGGGCACCACCTAGACTTCACCAGAATAGACCAATGATTTGAAGGGTCATAAAAGAACGTTGTCATTTTTTATTCGAGTGCGAAAATAAAACGAGCACAAATACTACAAATAAGTGACCGTTGACCTACAACCTTTCTTACTCGATATTTATTTCAGCGCGATGGATGGTTCCACGTCATAAGGGACACGTGGCCAGCCTAGGCTTTCATTAACATCCCAATGCATTGTGGGATATGTAGTTCGCGTTATGTGAACCAAAATCCTGTTGGCTGGAACAAGGAAAGACTGGAACTTAAGATATTGTATCCCCACTAGATGGGGCCACTTGGCAGCTTCAGCAGCACTGAGAGTGTGGAGTACAACTTCCATGCCCGTATTTATTCGCGAGTTACATGAAATAAACGTGTGACCCTGATCAAGTCATAGGCAAACTTAAGGGCCAGTAGATAAGTGTAAACCAGGAGTGGGCTGATTTACCACTGTCTGCCTGACCATACCCTGGGCAATCCAGGAGGCAGTGTGATAATATGGCACTGCCATCCTGGTGGTTTCAGGGGCAAAGTAAGGGCCATACGTAATGTGCTGCCATTTCCTTGCTACCCCGGGTGAGCCATTTTATAGTGCTGTAAATCAGTGCTTGCCAACAAGGTGAATGGTTCACCCAGGGGTGAAGGAGATCAGAGACACGGGGAATGGCGACTGTGAAGGGGAGGAAGGGAGGGAGAATGAGAATGGCGGCCGGAAACTGTTCTGGCGGAGCAGTTAGTGTCTCGCTTGAGTAGGCGCTGCTTTGTGATAAGGCACACATTCGACTGTGGCGCATCCACTCGGTGTTCCGCACAGAGGCATGGTTTCCTGATGGGCACATGTACCACCTGCTGCTGCGGGAAAAAAACATGACCCTGAACAAGAACCACACGTAATAACTGTGGGAACTCCCAGCTTTAAAAACCTAAGGCTTTTTAGCCAATTTATTTTAAAGGTGTACTACCTGGCCTCATTCAGAAAAAAATCTTGGCTGGGGAGGTGTGGTTAAACCCCCTGTGGGAAGGGTTGGGGCTGCTTGCTCCACTCACCCATTCCTTCCAGTACTGGGATAGTGTTTTGTTGTCGCCAGTACCCACTGGGTGAACGGTGACAGAACACATATTTTTTAAGCTGAGTGATGTCGAATAATGGTTGGCAGTACAGCTTTAAGTAACAGGTGTCACTGACACTCAATCGTAAGCAACGTACTCTCAAAACACCCTACCCTTTTGGCCCCCGATCATTGTTAACTATGCTGTGGCAGGACATACATTCCTCCTGTAAATCGCGTTGTGCTGCCTGAATGCATTAGTGCCTATCCCTGTGCCCACAAAGTATGTTTTTCTTGGCTACAGCACTAAACCGTCGCTCGGAGGGGCGTGGCCTGGCAGTCTGAGCTCGACTGTCTCTTTTGGGCCAACAGCTAGAAGGATTTGTGTATGGTTGGTCCTAGTTTGCAATGGCACAGCAGAGGTAAAAAAAACACGTGTGACACCAAGAGGTTATCAGGGGCTAAGATTGAATCGAGGATTCCGTTGTGCCTCACTGTAGCGTTCTTAACACGTGCCGGTCTCTAGGGAGAATGGACTGAGGCTTGGCTTGTGTGCATTGCGGGTGAGATGACGTTCTGGGCACTTGATGGTCCAACTCCCTCCCTCCACCCTGCGTATGAGGGCACGTGCTCCTTCCCGCCCAGGTATTCCATCCCCAAGTCCCACTGCAGGCGCATTACAGCTGACGGGGCGTCCCATTAGACCAGTTGCCTCCTCTCGCCGCCAGGTGACAAAACCTGAAGAATATGCCATCGCCGCGCGCATGAGAAGATTGACAAACGGAGCGAGAAAGCCCCTCGGAAGCACATGGCGCTGCTGGCCTGGCCTCCGCAGCCCGTCACCTGCTGGGGCTGGAATACAGCCGGGCACGTCCCATTATACAGCAGGCCGCGACCTCCCGGAGTAGCTGTGAAATGGAGTCATCCAGCGCCGAGCCTGGCGTCCCTGCCGCCACTTGTCGCCATTTCCAAAGCATCACAGTGCCACCTAGTGTTCAAACGCCCACACGGCACCTTGTACTGGCACCGGATTTGGTGGCCATTGTATATCCGCGTTTGTATTTTATTTGAAGGTTTTATTTCTGGCATCACACACCTTAATAATACTGTCCCGGTCGCTGGGTGGGTCGTGTACATTGATCCTTCAGGACCCGATAGTGATTGAGTCGCTGACATTGGCAGCAAATGACGCATCAGCAAGTGTGCAACTGCTCGGGGTTCGCAAATGAGCGGGTGCGCAATTTGTGTTCAGTAACATGGGAATTGGAGGATAAAAGGCTGGTATTACTTCCAACTCGAACATACAAAAACCGCGCAAGTGTAAAACTTGCTTCTGTGCGGACCCGGTGTAATCCCGGATTTGGCACAAACAGGACTTTGGCCCAACACTTGATTTGAGGCTCCTTCCGCATCGGGCCCTTAGGGCTGATATAGGATTGGCAAATAGAGATGACCTAGAAATAGGCTGCATTATATTAGAGGTTAAACGTATTATCATATGGAGAGAACACATTATATAGACAGCAACGCTACATTAAAGTATTTACGCACATAGGTAACATTATAAATCTATATTCACAGTTTGGTTAGTCAGGTGCAAGACTGGTTAGTGCCTCGTCATCAAGGAGCAGTTAATGAAGTTAGGGTCTGCACATCTCAAGGCTTGGATACTGTTCATCCACTTACAAGAATACTGCTCCTAAGGACAGTCGCACCCGAACTATCGACTGACATCTGGCTGAGAGGTCCTCTTTCTTCTCCCTTCCTTGTATCCCCGGCCTACGAGCTCTGGGGCGGTGCCAATACATGTATTAGTAACCCTTTTTATATATTTTAAAGTGCAGCATGTAACTCAGCTGTGATGGAGCGAGCAGCACTCCCGGAGAAGCCAAGCCTGAGGGGGTGGGGCATGCAATTGCAACAATATTGTGAGTCAGTCTCAGACACCGTACTATCCTAGCACACCTAAGTGCGCATGACGGGTTGAATGACAGCCTTTATCCGGTCAGCCCGACATGCGCACTAGGTCTCGGAAACAGCGCACATTAGTGAGCCAGGGGTGACTCAAAGCTAGAGTGACCAGAATTTTAAAGCCAAAAACCGGGACATTTCACAAACATAGAAGGACTACAATTTTACTTCAAGCTGGCGCACAGAATGACAGCACTCCTCAGCAGAGAATTACAGAACAGACAGTAAAAACATACATGAAATGCAATTTTTAAACCCAGTAGCTTGCCAGTTAATTAAATTGCTGCCTTGAAACAACTGCTAACCATCCCAGCTTTGTAAAACATAAAAAAGCACCTCCTGCCGTCTTCAGTCGGCCCTCTTTAAAAAAAACGGGACATGAGCTACATTTCTTGAAATCTGCTCGGACAGCTGGTGAAAACCCGGGACTCGGGTGACCAACCGTCCGTAAATTTCACGGACTGTCCGTTATTTGGGCCTCTTGTCCGTTGTCCGCCAGGAAATCTTTCACGGACGCCTTTTGTCCGTAATTCTGGGCATTGGTGCAAACTGTCCCGCCTGCAAGCAGCCTGAGAGTTCTCTCTCACTGCAGGGGGCCAGCTCGCACTGCTGTGAACTGAAAGGCCTGCAGCAGCCCCTCGTGGCACAGATTGCTATCGGCCATTATCATTCTGATTATCAAACACAGAATGATGATGGACCCCTCTGTACAGATACGCCATTTGCTGGGCCTCCTCCTGCCAGAGGTCTTCATACTGTGGGGAGGGCCCCCTGGGGGTCTATGACTGCATTCCCAGGGGGGGGGGGGGGGGGGGGGGGGGGAAATGCCTTAGCAAAGAAGTGTAAATGAAGACGGCCTGGAAGTGTGGCCTTCTTTTTGGCGCAATTCCAGGCGGTTTTCATTTACAGACTTGAAGTGTAAAATATACAAATCGTGCTATGGGGGCTGGGGTCATTGAGACTGGTGGCAGGGTCAAAGAGGTGGCTGAGAAGAACAAACTATTCTGTAAGGACTTTATTTCATATGCAGTTACGAAGGCAAAAAAGTAACCCACACACAATGAAATAAAAAATAAATTCAGGATTAACATTTGTGTTATTCTGGCAAATCTCTTAATCTCCGGTGCCTACAAACTAATGTGACCTTGTGTAATGTAATAGGTGTTCATGGCATTCTGATTCTGTTCAGAAACTAGCGATAAATGAAGGCGTCCAAAGGTATTAATGTAAGACGTCTGATACTTATCAGAAGATACTTGTACTATGTCACACCAGTAGGTACACTGAAAAAACTTGGAAGGGTCCAGAAATATACAAATGAAAAAAAATCCAAATTGGTATAGCATACATTATATTTGTGAACAGTGTGGCAAATTCAACAAATGCATATGCCAGGGTCAGTTCACCCAAACTGATTTAAGTGTTCCTGAGCGTCTGCATGATGCTGGTGTCTCATCTCTCGCACAAGGGACAGCATTCCTCTCGGTTCATAACAAGTTGTGCAGCCTGCAATAGAATTACTCAAAACACAGCTTTGACAGAACTGGCTCTGGTCTAATACCACTGAGGTAGTTGAGCCTGTGGATGAGTGTTGTAAGACCCGGCCTTGTGCCATGGCCATCCCTGACCCCTGGCCACACCCCCTGACCCGTACACCTCATTCAGTCCCTCAATACACGGCCTAGCCGGTCCTGCCCACCAGGACCCACACACACCTGACCCGGACTTCCTGGTCCGTGCCCTCCATCTTCCCAGCACCACCAGGCCCGCGTGCCCACTTCCTGCACTACGATGGCCGCCCGGCCCCAGCACAACCCAGGCCTAGAGGCGCCACTCCGGCTGGGGAACATCACGCTCCCATAGAGTGAGAAAGGGAGGAGCAGTTTCCATCACACCTCTGGCCTCCCCTCGGGAGATGGGTTTCGATCGGCCCTCTGGCCTCCCTGAGGGCTGGCTCCACGCCTGCTGGGTGTCTGGGACTCCTCCCGACCCGGCCCTGAAAGGATCAAAGGACAACATGGCAGGAAACTCCAACGAGCGGCCCCCAGGCGCTAAGACCCCTGCCTACACGGACCCCGGACATCAAAGAGGAGCTGCCCTATATCAAGGGGTGCTCTGGGGCTATCTGGCAGATTCGACTCTGGAACGAGGAGAGCCCTGCTGACGTGGTCGCGGCTCCCTTGCAACCTTGGAACCTCTGAGCCCTGCTGAGTGACTCGCGGCTCCCCTGAAGATCGTAAGACCTCCGAACTTGTGCTTGAGCCCCGCTGAGTGACTCGCAGCTCCCCTGAAGATCGTAAGACCTCCGAACTTGTGCTTGAGCCCTGCTGAGTGACTCGCGGCTCCCCTGAAGATCGTAAGACCTCCGAACTTGTGCTTGAGCCCTGCTGAGTGACTCGCGGCTCCCCTGAAGATCGTAAGACCTCCGAACTGGTGCTTGAGCCCCGCTGAGTGACTCGCGGCTCCTAAAGACTCCTCTGGTCCGGCTGGACCGCAGCGTATCCCCCGGCTCGAGGATTGTGAGCTGTGCGTTGGGTACGCTCCTGCATCTATCCGGATCCCCAAAGACTGTCCCGCTACCCCCTTCCCTACCGAGACTCTCTGAGCCCGCGCTCTATTTGTACATATCTACCTTGGTGATCATAAAGATCTGACAAAGCTGAATAGATAAAGATCTGTTCCCAAGAACCTACCGTGTGGTGTCTCTTTGTCGTGTGGTGCCGTGTGTGCGATCCTAGATACGAGACTCTTCCCCCTAAGGAGTCTCCCGCCAGTGCCCGGCTACGATACCCCGAGGGTAGGTCTCAGGGTGTTCAGGTAACCTCCCTGACTCCTCTGGGGTCACCTTCTAACAAGTGTTATCAAGTAAATTTAAGAAACTTAGAATCTGGGGTCAGTTTTTCATTATTCACCATAGTCCTTTCCCGATGCTGCAAAAGTGCTCCATTTTCCAAAGTCTTTTGCCTTCATTTTATTAGGGACTTTCGCCGAAGTGTACACCACACCCAGAGCGGGGAAGGTGTCTTATTTTTTTTTTAGACTAGGTGTGATGCCTGCTCTTCTGCCACTGTAAAATGCTGACTCAGCAAATATAGGCGTCAATAACAAAGGTTTTCCAAACATTTGCCCATTTTCACATGTTATAAGCATATATGATTTTAATTTATGGTTTGCGACGGTGAGAGGTATGCGTGTTTGTGTTATTTTAGCAACTTGTGATGTCATTGGATTTATGTGAGTTCCTACTCTGTGCATATGAGGTGGCATGTGTGCGTGATGGTCTGTGTGTGCATGTGAGGGTGCATCTTTATGTGATTATGTATGATGTAGGGTGACTAACCATCCATAAATTTCACAGTCCGTCCGTAATTTGGACCTCACGTCCATTTTCCGTGAGTATCCCTTTTACGGGACGCCTTATGTCCGTAATTTTGGGCATTGCAGGGAACAGCACTGTTCCCTGCATGAAGCCTCAACTCCCTGATCGGTCCACCTTGCACTCCTCCTCGGAGCACAAGAGCAGCCCCACCTGCCCATTGTCATTCTGTATGCTGGCTGATTGCCACATACAGAATGACAATGGTCCATTCTAGGCTGGTAAAGCATGAGGTGGGCCTCCCCCAGGCTCTGTCTAGGGCAGGGCATTCTGTCAGACAGAAGAAAAGTGCAAAAACGCCAATGTTGCTACATGAGAATCCAGCTCAACAAAAGGTGCTGGTGAAAGAAGTTAAAAAGAAGGGGCTAGAGTTCTTTCACAGTCTCGTCATTATAGAACTTATGCATTTTCAATATTATATTCAAGGAAGCCAGGATTGCTACTTTTTTATTTTATGCAACTAACAACCATTGACAAAGCCAATAGTTCTGGCTTGTTGCAGGTGTAACATTATTTGTTGTTATATATCTGAATACAATGACAGAAGAGGCAAAATACCAGTCAGGCAGCACACTATACTAAGCACAAATATTTAGCTTATGTGTTTTAAGCCACGCCCTTAATTACATCGAATACCCCCTTTGGATAGACCCCCCAGTATTTTCATCCCACTTAAAGCCCTGGAAACAACACCATGTCAAAGTCACCTCAGGGCCTGGCACTGTCCATCATGCATAACCCATGAATTTCATGTTTTCAGATTTCCTATGTGCCAGGGCATAGGGAACCCTACCCCCACCCATTGCCTTAGGAACTACAGCAAAGGTGAAATTCTTGATGGGCCTCTTCTGTCTGCAATTCTGCAGACACAGGCTTAGCTCATTATTAATATGAAAAGGTGGGCGAGTGAGTAAATGAAGGGATGGGTGGATGGCTGGATAGATTAGTGAACGGGTGAATGGATGGATAATGAGAGAAAGGATGTATGGATGAGTGAG